>NC_060139.1:428529253-429154253 GCF_021461385.2 Schistocerca piceifrons | reverse complement strand
AAGAAGAGAAACTTGTTAACATCGAGTATAGATTTAAGTGTCAGGAAGTCGTTCCTGAAAGTATTTGTATGGAGAGTAGCCATGTATGGAAGTGAAACATGGACGATAAATAGTATGGACAAGAAGCGAATAGAATCTTTTGAAATGTGGTGCTACAGAAGAATGCTGATGATCAGATGGGTAGATCACGTAACTAATGAGGAGGTATTAAATAGAATTGGGGAGAAGAGTAGTTTGTGGCACAACTTGACAAGAAGAAGGGACCGGTTGGTACGACATGTTCTGAGGCATCAAGGGATAGCAAATTTAGCATTGGAGGGCAGCGTGGTGGGTAAAAATCGTAGGAGGATACCAAGAGATGAAGACACTAAGCAGATTCAGAAGGATGTAGGTTGCAGTAAGTACTGGGAGATGGAGAAGCTTGCACAGGATAGAGTAGCATGGAGAGCTGCATCAAACCAGTCTCAGGACTGATGACAACAACAACAACAACAAACTAAGATAAATGTATTTCAACGCTTGCAGGGTTCATTAGTGCCATTACATTGTGACTAAGCTGTATGGAGTCCACATTTGGTTAGCCATGTAGGAGGGCCACACGTCCGTTTTCCAGCAGTCATTGAGTGTGCGCCCCATGGTATACAGGTGAGGAAAATGCCAGGAGCGAGTGAAGGGCGGTGAGCGCCACTGCGCGCCGTTTTGCTCTGTGGAAAATGTGCTCTGTAATTCTTACTGTCTCCCCTCCAGGGAATCGATGGCATGCTGAGCCGGTGCATTGATGCGGATCTTGGTGGCAAGTTGAGTGTGAGTCGAGTGCATCGAGATGGGAACTGTGGCTTGTGAAGAAGGAACAGCTGTTTTGAATTCCATCGGCTGATGCCGTTGCACAGGGGGCTTTATGCTGTTTGTAACTGTCACGCATGTAATGCGGAAGACAATAAGAGCGGACTGTGCGAATATTGTTGGTTGTTTAAGGACTGTGGGGGAAGTTGTGTGTTCAGAAGGAGAGGTACTGCATTTTGATGCCATTCTCCTTCCTCTTCGTGTGAACTGTGCTAAAACATCACTCAGAAGAATAAATGTTGATTGAAGTTATATTTATGCGTTCGGTACTGATATTTCTTATGCAACATGTAATATGGAGTTTAGTTATTTTATTTTGTTACTCTACTTGGTCCTTGCGGAGCAGTTCACACGGATAACTGCCATTTTAGTGATGTAAAAAATCGATCAGTCAAGGTTTTCCAACGGGATATTCAAATAGAGACATAGATTATTTCGCTCATGTACTGAACCCACTTGTAAAGATCCGATTTACTGCTACGATACATTTCAAAGATTTTCCTCGACAGTGAAATCGTTTAATAAATTTAGTTTTGTTTTGAATTAATGCGACGTAATGGAATATATCAGTTTCATTCGCCAAAGTGGAATGCGAGAATCATTTGAATCTGTAATTTTATTTCATTCCTCTTCAAACTACAGTTTATTAATTCGCTTCGTTGCAAGGTCGTGTTGCAAAAGAACTACATCGTAAAACTTACCTTGCATTGACGAATATCTACTAGTATAGACCCACATAGATGCCAATTTACTCCTGATATTGTAGTACCCGACCACTTAAGTGTCTTACATTTTTGAGTTTTTTCACACCCGATGTACAGGTGGTCGATGGCGCAACTCACGTTTAATCTGTCTGTCTCTATAACCATTTTGACGAAACGTAAGTTCAAGATGCGACAGCTCAGGTGGCAAAGTCTCAGCATCAGAAATGACATGTGCCCTGCGTACCAAGGTACGAAGTACCCCTTTACGCTAAGCCGGATCGCGACAACTATTAGCCTGTAAGTACAAGTCAGTGTGGGTACGTTTCCTTGTGTGGGTACGTTCCCTGTAGACTACATGTCCCAATGATCCATTATCCTTCCTCCTAACCAACACGTCAAGGAAGGGAAGGCTACCACCCTCTTCCACTTCCATCGTAAAGCCGGCCGGAGTGGCCGAGCGGTTCTAGGCACTACAGTCTGGAACGACGTGACCGCTACGGTCGCAGGTTCGAATCCTGCCTCGGGCATGGATGTGTGTGATGTCCTTAGGTTAGTTAGGTTAAAGTAGTTGTCAGAAGCTAAGTCCCATAGTGCTCAGAGCCATTTCAACCATTTTTTCCATCGTGAAACGAATGTTTGGGTGGATCCAGTTCAGATGCTCTAGAAAGGCACTTAAATTCTCCCTACCATGAGGCCAAACAACAAAGGTATCGTCAACATATCTAAAGGAACAGGTGGGTGTCAAAGGCGCCAACTCCAATGCACGTTCTTCGAAGTCTTCCATAAACAAATTTGCGATCACAGGGGAAAACGGACTACCCATCGCAACTCCATCTGTGTGCTCGTAATACTTATCATTGAATAAAAAGTTTGTGGATATCAACACATACCGAAAGAGATTAGTTAATTCAGCACCAAACCTAGCCTCAATTAACCGCAACGAATCAGACAGAGGAACACGAGTGAAGAGAGAGACCACATCGAAACTCACTAAAATATCAGAGTAATTCAACCACTGTCCCTCCAAACGACGTAAAAAATCAGCTGAGTTCCTGATATGATGTTCAGACTGACCTACTTGTGGACTCAACAGAGAAGCAAGATGCTTGACTACACGATATGTCGGAGCGCCGATGTTACTCACTATAGAACGGAAAGGAACCCCTTCCTTGTGAACCTTTGGAAGGCCATATAACCTAGGGGGAACAGCCTTATAGGTGTTAAGGCTCTTGATAGTGTCCTGCGACAAACCAGTTTTCTTCAGGAGGCTGTTGGTCTTTCTCTCAACACTTTTTGTGGGATCAGCATCGATTCTGCGATACGTTGAATCAGATAGTAAACGTAGCATCCTTTGTAAATAATCCTGTTTATTTAAAACAACGGTGGCATTGCCCTTGTCAGCAGGTAAAATAACAATATGTGGATCAACTTTGACAGAGCCTAAAGCAGCCCTCTCTGCTGCTGTTACATCACTCTTGGGTGGACGAGCCCTAGTCAATACACGGCATGCCTCCCTCCTAACCTCCTGTGCAGCGTCAGGAGGTAGTTTGCAAACTGCCTCCTGTGCAGCGTCAGGAGGTAGTTTGCAAACTGACTGTTCAACTGAACTAATAAAATCATCGTTGATAAAGAACGTCCGTCCTCAGAGACCAAAAACAGGAAAAGTTAACGTAATATTGGTAAACTGCAGGAGTATCCAGGGCAAGGTTCCTGAATTAGTATCTCTTATTGAAGGAAATAGTGCGCATATAGTATTAGGAACGGAAAGTTGGTTAAAACCTGAAGTGAACAGTAACGAAATCCTAGACACAGAATGGAATATATACCGCAAGGATAGGATAAACGCCAATGGTGGAGGAGTATTTATAGCAGTAAAGAATTCAATAATATCCAGTGAAGTTATTAGCGAATGCGAATGTGAAATAATCTGGGTTAAGCTAAGTATCAAAGGTGGGTCAGATATGATAGTCGGATGCTTCTATAGACCACCTGCATCAGCAACTGTAGTAGTTGAGCGCCTCAGAGAGAACCTGCAGAACGTCGTGAAGAAGTTTCGTGATCATACTATTGTAATAGGGGGAGACTTCAATCTACCAGGTATAGAATGGGATAGTCACACAATCAGAACTGGAGCCAGGGACAGAGACTCTTGTGACATTATCCTGACTGCCTTGTCCGAGAATTACTTCGAGCAGATAGTTAGAGAACCAACTCGTGAAGCTAACGTTTTAGACCTCATAGCAACAAATAGACCGGAACTTTTCGACTCCGTGAATGTAGAAGAGGGTATCAGTGATCATAAGTCAGTGGTTGCATCAATGACTACAAGTGTAATAAGAAATGCCAAGAAAGGAAGGAAAATATATTTGCTTAACAAGAGTGATAGGGCACAAATCGCAGAATATCTGAGTGACCACCATCAAACGTTCATTTCTGAGGAAGAGGATGTGGAACAAAAATGGAAAAAATTCAGAAACATCGTCCAGTACGCCTTAGATAAGTTCGTACCGACTAAGGTCCAAAGCGAGGGGAAAGATCCACCGTGGTATAACAATCATGTACAAAAGGTACTACGGAAACAAAGAAAGCTTCATCATAGTTTTAAGAGTAGTCGAATCATAGCTGATAAGGAAAAGCTGAACGAAGCGAAAAATAGCGTAAAGAGAGCAATGAGAGAAGCATTCAACGAATTCGAACATAAAACATTGGCAAACAATCTAAACAAGAACCCTAAAAAGTTTTGGTCATATGTAAAATCGGTAAGCGGATCTAAATCCTCTATTCAGTCACTCGTTGACCACGATGGCACCGAAACAGAGGACGACCGAAGAAAGGCAGAAATACTGAATTCAGTGTTCCGAAACTGTTTCACTGCGGAAAATCGTAACACGGTCCCTGACTTCAGCCGTCGCACGGACGCCAAAATGGAAAATATTGAAATAAACGATATCGGAATTGAAAAACAACTGCTATCACTTAGTAGCGGAAAAGCATCCGGACCAGACGAGATACCCTTAAGATTCTACAGTGATTATGCTAAAGAACTTGCCCCCTTTCTATCAGCAATTTATCGTAGATCGCTGGAAGAACGTAAAGTACCTAGCGACTGGAAGAAAGCGCAGGTCGTTCCCATTTTCAAGAAGGGTCATAAATCAGATGCGAATAATTATAGGCCTATTTCGCTTACGTCAATCTGTTGTAGAATAATGGAACATGTTTTGTGTTCTCGTATTATGACGTTCTTAGATAATACAAATCTCCTTCATCATAACCAACATGGATTCCGCAAACAGAGATCATGTGAAACTCAGCTCGCCCTATTTGCCCAAGAAATTCACAGTGCCGTAGACACTGGCGAGCAGATTGATGCCGTATTCCTGGACTTCAGGAAGGCATTTGATACGGTTCCGCACTTACGTTTAGTGAAAAAAAATACGAGCTTACGGAATATCGGACCAGGTTTGTGATTGGATTCAGGATTTCCTAGAAGAAAGAACACAACATGTCATTCTTAACGGTTCAAAATCTGCAGATGTAGAGGTAATTTCGGGAGTACCGCAAGGAAGCGTGATAGGACCTTTATTGTTTACAATATACATAAATGACTTAGTTGACAACATCGGTAGCTCCGTGAGGCTATTTGCAGATGACACGGTTGTCTACAAGAAAGTAGCAACATCAGAAGACTCGTACGTACTCCAGGAAGACCTGCAGAGGATTAATGCATGGTGCGACAGCTGGCAGCTTTCCCTAAACGTAGATAAATGTAATATAATGCGCATACATAGGGGCAGAAATCCATTCCAGTACGATTATGCCATAGGTGGTAAATCATTGGAAGCGGTAACGACCGTAAAATACTTAGGAGTTACTATCCGGAGCGATCTGAAGTGGAATGATCACATAAAACAAATAGTGGGAAAAGCAGGCGCCAGGTTGAGATTCATAGGAAGAATTCTAAGAAAATGTGACTCATCGACGAAAGAAGTAGCTTACAAAACGCTTGTTCGTCCGATTCTTGAGTATTGCTCATCAGTATGGGACCCTTACCAGGTTGGATTAATAGAAGAGATAGACATGATCCAGCGAAAAGCAGCGCGATTCGTCATGGGGACATTTAGTCAGCGCGAGAGCGTTACGGAGATGCTGAACAAGCTCCAGTGGCGGACACTTCAAGAAAGGCGTTACGCAATACGGAGAGATTTATTATCGAAATTACGAGAGAGCACATTCCGGGAAGAGATGGGCAACATATTACTACCGCCCACATATATCTCGCGTAATGATCACAACGAAAAGATCCGAGAAATTAGAGCAAATACGGAGACTTACAAGCAGTCGTTCTTCCCACGCACAATTCGTGAATGGAACAGGGAAGGGGGGATCAGATAGTGGTACAATAAGTACCCTCCGCCACACACCGTAAGGTGGCTCGCGGAGTATAGATGTAGATGTAGATGTAGAACTACCAGGAAACTCTTCAGAGTGGGTGAAAAATTTAAACCCTTTCCAGGCACTGATAAGGTTGCGTCGTCAAAAGATTTCTTTGTGAGATTTATTACAGAACGTCGAGATATCATCAGACTCTGCGCGATGAAAACGTTCAAACGTTGCCAAATGCCGGGCAGTAACGGAATGGTATTCCCAGTCAGCATGAGTCCATGAGGCACCATCCAACCAATCCCAAGTGAAATCAGACAATTCCGATGCAATCATTAAATGAAAACGATACAATTATTTGGAAACATAATCCAAACGTCGACGAGTAAAACGAATCCTTTCACGAACAAGAGCCAAGCTAGCACGTTGCTTGAAGTAACTGGCAGCAGGAGAAATAATATGGTTCACAACCTTGGCAATTTTTGGGACATGATTTTCATCACACCACCTCAATAAAAACGACGATGCACATTGCAGTCTAACTCGACAGCTACGAAGTTTATCCAACTTACGTAAACACGGATACATTTCCTCCCTGTAGAGGTAAACAATGTGAGACCTGAGTTTCTACTGGCGTATGCAACTTTCAACTAACTTCCGGAAATTCAGCCAGGTAACAGTTTCAACGAAGCCGGTATTTCGGCGGGAGAACACCCCGTCGTTTTCAAGGCAAACTGCAACGGATAAGCGACGTACCTGCAAATTTAAAACTTTGGTTCTCGGACTGATGCAGGAAAGGCAACACACACACTTAACGCTAGTGCCACCAAAGATGACCAAAGTCAGAGGTATCGATAGTGAGACTATAAACTCGCAGATGATGTAGCATTCACTCTGTCCCTCTGTTTTTTGACAAGGGAGAGAGCCGGATTCCAAACAGAGTTTAAACACATCCCTGTTAACGAGGTTGCTCGCTAATTTAATATCAAGTACCTCACCTGCGAGTTCGTAGTCTCACTATCGATAGCTCTGACTGTGTTCATCATTGGTGACACTAGTGTTAAGTGTGTGTGTTATCTTTTCTGCTTCAGTCCGAGAACCGAGGTTTCAAATTTGCATGTATGTCGGTTGTCGGTTGCAGTTTGCCTTGAAAATGGCGGGGTGTTCTCTCTACGAAATATCGGTGGTCACTGAAAGTGTTACCTGGCAGAATTCCCGGAAGTTATTTGAAAGTTGTATACACCAGGAGAAACTCAGGTCTCACCGTCCTTCAGGGATGTCCATTCCTCTTTAACTGCACTCCCTACTGGGCTATTCTTTATTGATGTATCTACAGCCTTAGAAAACTTAAAGCATATGTCATCATTCCTTAGTACTTCCATATCCCACATTCTTGCGTCTTTATTCTTCCTGACTAATCTCTTAAACTTCAACATACTCTTTATCTCTAGTACATTGTGATGTGATTTTGTACCTGCTCCTGGGGACACTTATACAGTCCAGTATCTAATTTCTGAATCTCTATCTGACCATGGTGTAATCTAACTGAAATCTTCCCATATCACCCGCACCTTTTCCAAGTGTACTTTCTCGTCTTGTGATTCTTCAATAGAATATTCGCCATTACTAGCTGAAATTTATTTTAGAACTCTATTAGTATTTCCCATACCTTGTCCCAAGCCCATATTATTCAGTAACCTTTTCTTCTACTCCTACCCCTACAACTGCATTCCAATCCCCCATGACTATTAGATTTTCCTCTCCCTTTGTGTATTGCATTGTACTTTCAATATCCTCATATACTTTCAATATAGCCGGCCGCGGTGGTCTCGCGGTTCTAGGCGCGCAGTCCGGAACCGTGCGACTGCTACGGTCACAGGTTCGAATCCTGCCTCGGGCATGAATGTGTGTGATGTCCTTAGGTTAGATAGGTTTAAGTAGTTCTAAGTTCCAGGGGACTAATAACCACAGCAGTTGAGTCCCATAGTGCTCAGAGCCACTTTCACTATCTCTTCATCTTCAACTTGCGACGTCGGCATGTATACCTGAACTATCGTTGTCGGTGATGGTTTTTCTGTCAATACTGATAAGAATAACTCTGTCACTGAACTGTTCACAGTAACCCACACTCTGCCCTACCTTACTATTCATAACGACTTCTACCCCCATTATACCATTTTCTGCTGCTGTTGATATTACCCTATACTCATATGACCAGAATTCCTTGTCTTCTTTCACTTCATTAAACTCTACTACATCCGGATTGACCCTTTGTATTTCCATTGGCATATTTTCTAGCTTCCCTACCACATTCAAGCTTCTGATATTCCACGCTCTGACCCATAGAACGTTATCCTTTCGTTGATTATTTAATCTTTTTCTCATGGTCATCTCCCCCTTGGCAGTCCCCTCCTGGAGATCCGAATATGGGACTATTCCGGAATCTTTTGCCAGTGGGGAGATCATCATGACACTTTCGCAGTTACAGGCCACATGTCCTGTGGATACACGTTATGTGTCTTTAATGCAGTGGTTTCCATTTTTGTCTGCATTGTCATGCTGTTGATCATTGCTGATACTTCCGCCCTTAGGGGTATTTTCCCACCCCAAGGGGGAGAGAGTGCCCTGAACCTCAGTTTGTTCCTCTCCCCTCTTTGACAATGGCACTGCCAGAATGAGGGTAACTTCTTATACCAGAAGCCTTTGGCCATCAGTGCTGTTTATTAATCAAAGTTTAAGCAGTGGCGTGTTTCGAGGACACTTTTGATTATGAACCAAAGGCGCTATCCCTAGACCACAGGTTCTTAGATAAGGGGTGTCCATAAATAATGTACTCACTCTTTGAAACTAAATATTTCTTTAATTGAAGGAGATAGAAATATAAATTTCGCAGATAATAATTGAGAAGCCGGTGAAAAACATAACGATGCTTGCTCTTGTTTCAGCATTGTAAACAAATATGGCGTTGTCATTGGCTGAATGGAAATGGGTGCTAAAGTGTTGTTGGGAAACAAGCAATGTGAGTGAGATGTGACGTCATTGGAGGGCTGAATTTGGAACACCACCACCAACACGAATAACGTTACAAGAACCTGAGATAAGTATGACAGGATATGAAGAAGGGACATTACAGAAGAAAGAATGTAAAGAGAGTGAAAGTGTTGATGCAGTGATCCAGGTGTACACACAGTCTTCGAAGAAATTTCTGAGGAAATGCTCTCGTGAAACAGGGAGCTGTGAAAGCAGTGGTCATAGAACTTTTTGGGCGCAGAAATTTAAGTCTTGCACTCCAAGAGTTTTCCAAGCTCATAACGAGGATGAATTATGTGAGTGACTCATTGATAGATATGAAGAAGAGCAACGTTTCTGATGTCTGATTCTTTGGTCGGATGAATCGAGCCTTTAAATTAATGGAACAAATAACCACTGTAACTTGGTGTACTGTGTCACTGAGAATCCATGCGTCACAGGGAAAGGCATATTAATCCTGCAGGAGTACCATTCTGGTCTGTTGGTGGTAAGTGGGTCACTTGAGCGCAGTTGCACATAATTTAACATGTTTTTTTTTCTTATAACCGACTTGGCTGAGCACACTAACCACCTAAATTTTTTATAAACAGATGCAAACCAACAAACCCACAAAAATGAAAAATTTAAAAAATTTTCAATCAAAGTTCCATGCTGTGAATCATACGTCAAATTCTTTTTACCATTCATTACCACATACATAAGTGTATCTTTCGGAATTTTTTCCTTAAAAGTTGCACACAACTTCATTGTTTTTTCTGAGTAGCTAACACATTCATTCTTCTAGACATGTTTATTACATAGATAGGATAATTTTGAATAAAATTGAATGGACTCACATTATCATCACCATTTAATTGTGTAGTTATCTTAAAATCCTGGAAAGCATTATAAGCTTTTAGATAATTATTTGGCAGATCTAGATTCCACATTTCTTGAGGAAAAATCCCGTTTCTTCCATTTTAAATATAGATATTCTGTAAATTATTGTTATCGAATAAGGAAGAATCAAGTAATTGATTATTTTTCCTTTTAGTCTGGAAAACAATGAAGATCAAATAAGGCATATAAAATTCTGCAGAGTTCTAGAAATATGTAATATCTAACTGAAAATTTCTTTATTCATCCAATCCAGCAATCTCTACAGTTTGGGTTTCAAAGAAAGAAATGGGAATTTTTAAATTTTTAAGTCTATCTTGTTCTAATTCCTGCGAATATTCTGGTTCAAATTTAACAACAGGAACGCGTATTTCCATAGATTCTACAACAATTTTTCCCTCTTTTGGAAGCATGGTCACATCTTCAACTAAAGCTTAGTTATGATCTGACCAACGAAGAATAGAATCTCCTGCACTCGATGACCATGTAGAAAATACTGTGAAATGTACTTCCCACATTGTTTCTTTATAAACATTAAAAAATTCACTGAACAAATCAAATGGATAAAGTACTTCATTTTTCTTACTTTTTATCTTCCCATTATTAAGGAAATGGCCTTCTATGGTTAACTCATTGGCTAGAGTCAAAGTCAATTTAATAAGAGCCGATGAAGAAATAAATGGAAATGCCATTCTAGACAAAATATTGTTACATTTCTTTATGGTGATAACATCGAAGAGTTTTGCTACATAATTATGAATTAATATTTTATTGGATTTCCATAATAAGTTGGATAATGTGTACCCTCAGTTCCAATAATGCTGAAGTTCATGTATAATTGGGCATGATTAAGATGAACCCAACCATCTCCAATATTTACATTTAGCTCTGTGTTCTTGCTGGGTGGATTCATATAATTTTTAGTCTTCCCTTTCACAGGGAATGAGTAAAACTGATAACTTTCGACTTTGTTCATGATTTATTTAAGAGAAAAAAATTATAAGAAATGTATAAAATAACTGTTACACCAAAACCATTAAAGTCAATCAAATTATCACTTTTATCAGTTATAGTAATTTCTAAGTTTTGAACTGGATCAAAAATTGGAATATTTGCACGATAAATCGGTTCATTAATTATTGGCCAACCAAAGTCTGCATTAGGCTTGAATCAGGCAATAATATTAGTTTCTATGTGAAAATGATAAGTATGCTTTACAAACATTCCATCAGCAAGATTGAAATTTTGATTGATTAACTCGAATGGAATAACTTTAGAAACATCTTTAGCAACAGTCCTTTTAGCCTCAACAATTTGGCTACTAAATCCAAGCACACTTCCAATGGTGTCTATTATGTCTATGTATAATTTAACATCACATTCGATAACAATTCTGTTTATAATTTCATCTGCCGTGATGAGAATATTTGGGTTCTTCGAATGAATAAATTTTTCCCAGTTTTTCAAACTATACTGACCTACTGGAATTTCTATCATTGCTCCATCAGACTAAGTTTTATTATTTCTCGATGTAACATTATGACTTAGAAAAGTTTAATAAAATCCAACCAGTGCAACACTACTAAAGCTGTCAAGTATTGGCATAGTCAATCTTTTTCTCAGAACAAATGACTTACAATTATTTATTCATTTACTATTGAAAATTTATTAATAAATGAGCAAAACTGTCTGGGAACCAAAAATAAGGCTTCCAGAGAAGAATTCGAAAAATAAACATGGTATGCTTTTACCTAACTCTATTGAATATGTAATAATTGGATCGAGTGGATGTAGAAAAACAACATTACTGAATGATAATTAAATTTTAGCTCCAGGATGGCTGAACTGGAATTAAAATTAGTCATATGCACATTTACTCAAAAGGTGTAGATCAACCAAAATACTCAGAATTTATAGAGGGATGTGAAAAAAATGAAGATAAAATTAATGAAAAATGTACATTTCATTTAAAATAATGAAGAAATGATTCCATTAGTTGATTGTGAAGCAACTTCAGTTGCATTTGATGACTTCATTCTCAAAAAACCCAGGTATCGTTATAGATTATTTTACTAGAGGTAGACACATAGGAATAGATTGTTTGTACTTAGCTTAAACTTATTAAAAATACCAAAACAGTTAGTCAGAGACAATTTAAATGTTTTAAATATTTAGGACAAAATGATACAAATTTACTGTAGGAGATTTGAAGTTTGATAATTTTATGGAAACATGTAACAAATGTTGCAATGACCAGTTGAGATTCTTCATGATAGACATGACTAGAAAACCAAATGAAGATAAGTTCAGAAATAAAGTACAACATTTTATAACAACACAACGTAATAATTTTTAATTAATGTTTTTTATTCTCAACAAATGTTTACAAAATACGACCAAGAAATTGTTAATAAAGCTAAACAGAACAGAAGAGTAAAAGAACAGTTAAAAGAAGAGTTTAAGGAATGGAAAAAACAAACAAGAACAGAGTATGGAAAATTTAAAAAAGATCAACCAATTATCAATGCCATTGATCAAATCAGACAAGGAATTGAAGGATTAAGTGATATTGTTCTCAAAGCTATTGAAGAAAATAGAGAACTTGAAAAACAAATGATTCCATATCATAATCATATGGATTTACAGTTACAAGTTTGGTCTGATGACATCCCATGAAAATATGACTACACACTAAGCGAATCAGAAATTTAAAATGAATTGAATAAATATGAAAAATAGAAAAAGTCTCAAGGTGCTATAAATAATAGCAATGTTAAGAAAATAAATATAAATGAAAGAATGCTAAAATATGTAAACCATAGTGAAGATACTACATCTGGATTAAGGTCTATTGATACATTTAAATACATAGGAAGATTACCAGTGACATTTGAAGGAGACAAATAAAAAATTCGTGAAAAGCTGATTGATTAATGAGTCTTTTAACTGAAAAACAAATTACCATAGATGATATGGCAGAATCACTTGATGGAATAGATTTATCAAATTATGCAGATATATTATACAATTCAGGAGCATTGTATTCTGACATTAACTGAATAAAATAATATAAAGCAAAGGTAATAAAAATAAATATCTGATAAAACCAATTGTTGATGACTATTTTCCAATCTTCAGAAGACTAATTATAGATTCTAGTTCACCTAAGAAAAAAAGTAGAAGGCTTAGATAAAAAAATATACAGAAAAACCAATTGAATATGTTTGAATGGGTGATGTTTGGCAATTAATTGATAGATGATCAGTTATTCATGGTGAAGAACTAGCTAGAAATAAAAATTTTCATAATGAAAAAGTGGGAATAATGCAATTGTTGACAAATAAATTTAATGATTTCGTCATCAACAGTCCAAAAGGCATTCCAAATTTGATTAGAATTTTGAATAATCTCCTTCATACGTTTTGGAAGAGTGAAAAACATGGTAAAGGGTCAGAAAATTGGGTTTTAAATAATGTACAAATGCCTCAATTGCGTCTACTGGGGTATAATTGCTACAGGCTGTTCACTAAACTTATAGAAAGACTAGTGCATGGTGATCTGGGAATTAATCCACTAGACAAGGCCTGCAAAAAAACATGACATTGCTTATCGTGATCATAGAGATTTAGAAAAAAGACATGAAGCCAGTGAAGAACTTCAGTTAGCTGCAAAAGGAAGAATGTATGTAAGTGATGCTTTGTTAGGAGAAAAAATTGCAGCAACAGCAGTTAGAGGAATAATATATGGAAAAGGAAAATTAGGAATGGGCACAGATGGCGCTAGCTTAGGCATAGATGACAATGGATGAGGAGTAGAAAAAATTTGGTAACAATATTTTTGACTACCTGAAATATATTAGTCTTTATTAAATTTTTAATCTATATAAATGAATAACTATATGATCGACTATACTTTGCTACCTAGTGGTAAGAATAAACTAAAATCAATTAAATTAAATCTGAATAATGATCAATTGAATGCGATTGAACCATTTTTGACTGATGCTGAAAACAGAAAAAAATAAACGAAAATTGGTGGGAATTTACTTGTTACATTAGCTATTCCTGTTGTGAAAAAATTATTGAATATCGTACAAAAAAGAAGGAAGGAAAAGTACTAACACAATACAAAGGTGGATTTCTGCCGCTACTTTTGGCCACATTACCATATCTAGCAACTACTGGCTCACTAGGGGGCGGATTGGCAACAATTGCAAATGCCGTTATAAACAAGAAGGAAGCTGATAAAAACTTAGAACAACTGAAAAGACATAATAAAGCACTAGAGAGAAAAGCTGACACTGGACTGAAAAAAGCAAAAACAGTTTTAAAAAAGTAATTGATTAATATGCATTAAGTAATTTCGATATAAAAAATTTGCTAAGCCATTGAGAGATAAACACTTTCGTGGTGTATACATCATTGATGACTAACTAAATCATCCAAGAGAATGTGAATGTTGAATGGTAAATTTAGATACATTTGATTATCCTGGTACTCACTGGATTTGTTATCATAAAAATAATTATAAAATTTTTGTTTTTAATTCATTTGTGGGTTATATACGAAAACAACTAGTTAATTATTTGGAAAAGAATTAACTATACTACAACAGTGAGAGAATACAAAATTATGAAGAAGTAATATGTGGTCATTTGTGCATATTTGTTTTAAAATTGTTATGTGAGAATTATAAGTTTAATGAAATTTTGGAGTTATTAAATGGACATTTTTGTAAATATGATAGGTCAAACTGAAGGGCATAGCACACCTACACTCAATCTAGAAAAATTTAAAAGGGAAACTGATCCAAAAATAGAAATTACATTTAAGCAATTTCAACCATCAATAGACCTAAATATAGACAATGCAATTGAACAATTTCAATCATCAACAGACCCAAAGATAACCAATGAAATTAAACCATTTCAATCATCAATAGACCCAAAGATACCCAATGAATAAAACTATTTCAGAAAGAACTTAATGCTATTTTTGAAGGAATTAGAGGTTATATTGGCTTTAGAGGTATAGGACTTGCAAATGTAAATGATCCAGTTTATGGAAAGAATGCAGTGAGAAAAGAAATTCGATAATCAGTATTCCTAAGCATTCTAACACAGTTCATTAACTATGTCAGTAAAGAAGATTTCAACAAGATTTTCTCAGATTTAAAGCCAAGAAATTGTATTACTGATGGTACCATGCAACATTATAATAAAGAAACAAACAAAATTGAAAGAAGTCTCCTTCATGCATTAGATAAAACTGATTCACTAGAAAGTAAACTTAATTCATTAAATTCGCAAAGTAATAAAAGCTTAGACGAGAACATAGGTGAAGATCTAGAAGTATTGACATTGTTAGATTAAATTTTTATCTATATAAATGGAGAACCAGGCTTCGCATTTAGTCCTTAAGTACAATCACGTTTATTGCTTGAAGCGTAAAAAATTTACTGAGATACATAATCCACACAGAGTAACAACAAAAGATGGATGACAAAGAATTGAAGGGCTTTGCACAGTTTGTAAAAAAAAGAAAGTAAATTTGTCAAAAAAATTTGTAGGAGATGGCAATTTACCACCCCTTTTTATTCATGAAGAAATCATTAATGAGCTGCATAAGCCAATAAGAAAAAAAATTACATGAGGAAATGTAATTTCTCACAGTATGGATGATTTATGGTAAGCTGACTTAGTCGAAATGGATTTGGGCAAGTTGAAAGTAAATTCAAAAATAAATCGAGGATACAAATATTTATTGACTGTTATTAAAGCCTTTTGAAAATTTGCCTGGGCTGTTCCAGTTAAAGGCAAAACAGGCAAGAATGTGGCTGATGCTCTCAAAAAAATATTCAGCTCCAGGAGACTAAAAAATTGCATACAGACAATGGTAAAGAATTCTATAACAAAGAATGTCATGAGCTGATGAAGATATACAGCAATAAACACTATTCTACTTTTTCAGTATTAAAAGCATCTGTTGTTGAAAGATTCAACAGAACACGGAAGGAAAAGATGTGGAAGTAATTTGCTCTTCAAGGAAATTATCAATGGATCGATCTAGTCTTGAAATTAGGTGAAGAATACAATAACAAAGTTCATCGAACTATAAAAATGGATCCAATAAAGGTTAATGGAAACAACTATAAGATAGGCATCATTGTGCCTAACAATAAGGCTAAATTTAAGAAAGAAGTTAAAGTTAGGATCAATACACCTAAAGGACATTTTGGAAAAGGATATACTGTCAATTGGATATCAGAAATTTTCGAAATTCCATATATCATTTATTCCAGTCCAATTGTGTATAAATTGAAATATATCGATGATAATTTTTATGAATGAGTGCTACAGAAGACGAAATATCCAAATTGTATGTTGTTGAAAAACTTCTGAGGAAGGAAGGACATAAAGCTTATGTTAAGTGGTTGGTCTTCGATAATTAACACAACAGTTCAGCAAATAAAGATAAAGTAATTGTCGGTGATTGACCGCTAGCATATTGTTGTTATTTAAATGTGTTCTACCCAATAGCACCCCTTGTTTTAGTATATTTTTAAAGTTATTAAATAAAATATTTCTATATAAATGTATGAAAGAGTGCAAATGAGGAAACTGACACTTCAATTCTTTCTATCTCTTTGTTATTGTGATGAAGGGGTCGAAGATATAATCCCCTATATTCATAAATGAATTAACTAATGAAAGTGTAAATTATTTATACAATCTCAGTGTTGATGAAATTTGTATTTTATATGAATACTTTATAAAACGGCGATCGTAAAATTTGGCCACTAACATTCGGTAATTAGATTAGGACCCATTGTGGGTTCCAACTAAATGTTTCTGCACATGTATCTCATTCTTACTTCAGGGTAGTAGTTATTGCCATGCTGACTTTTGTTAAAAAATCGCATTAAATTCCTTAAAGATTTATTTTAGATCTGCAGAGAGAATGACCATCCTGCCTGGAATTCTTATGTTAATCCAGTTTTAAGAAGAAGATTCATTATATCATTAATCATTTCTTCTTGTATATAATTATTCAAAGTATTGAAATAATTTCACTGGCCTACAATTCTCGACTTTTCTCTCATCCGTTTATATAAGTTTATTCAATTTTGTACATAATCAATTCTTAAAATTTGTTCGATGTTTTGGTGCATATCTCTGATTACATTCATTTACCTTTGAACATTTTGAATGACATAGTATTCATAATTAAAATTATATAATCTTAAAACAACAAAATTTTTTCATTGTTTGTTTTCGGAACAGCATGGAGTAATAGTGTATCTATTTCTCTCTTTCTTTTGTTTATTACATCAAAAGCCATATTTACTGTTTCCCACATATTTTAGATTTGCTTTTCATCCAATTCTCTTATTTCTCATAAATATTTTATTTGGCATTTATTAGCATCAACAATCTCTTTTCTAATCTTATATTCACCATGTTCACGAATTGAAGGTAAAACTGCGTGAGTAACCCATGTTTAAAATTGTTTGGCTTCTTCTTTTTTTTTATTTGAAAATTAAATAATATAATCCAGATTCATTAATAAATAATGAAGATTTTTCAGTCCCACTTTGGAGGCTGTGTTTAAAATATCTTCATATTTTACTTTAACCTCATTATCAACATTATTTCTTACATATTTATCAGTGTCTTTATGTTTTAATAGTTCAGCAACATTATTTGCTTTAAATAGAGGATTATTTTTTTCATCAATAATTACTAAAATATTTTGGTTGTTATAAGCAAGCTTATTATTCTTTAGATCAACAAGAGCCTTCATTTATATAGGATTAAAACATATTAGTAAATTCAAATTGTACAGCAGGGACAGTTAAAATTTAGTCTTCAATACTTTATCTCTAATCATTTACTTCATCAACAATATTGTTAGACTGTTCACATAATTTCTCATTTAAGTAAGATAGACTGTTGAAATGCATATTATGTATTACTTTTTTATATCTAGTCTGTATACATCAAAATGAATATTAAGCATTTGCTCTAATAATTTATAATCAATACATTTATATTTTCTAACATAAAATATTTTATCATGTTTAGGTCTTCCACTATTATAACTTCATAATCTTTTTGAAAGATGATTTTAAGTTAATATGTCACCAATTGAAAAATATTTTTTCTTGGCATACTGCTCGGATTTTTCAATGTACATAATTTGTTCTTTCTTCGTATCCACTACATCAGATATTACATCTTTTAATTGTAAACATTCTTTTTCATTTTCTTTCAATTCTATTGGTTGGTGTTCAATAATTTATTGAGATTTTTCTTTTTCAACAGATGTTGTGTAATTAAGATAGTCAACTAATATATCCTCAATTGTTATATAATAGTCCTTAATTTCACTAACAACTTTGGTGCATAAACTCATGATGAGTTTCTTGAATTTTGCACAGGCAAACAAATCCATGTCATTTGAACTAAATTGTGAAGAGCTAACGATTTTATTTTATTTTGGATGTAGTCATACTCTTAAGCAAGGAGATCATTGTGTTTCAGCTCTTTGTACGAGTTTGCAAAGAGGTAACCAAATTTCTCTTAATTTGTTTCAAATTTACAGGGTTTACACTCACCACAACCTGCGATTCCATAGTGAATGAAGCACAAAACGTCGTTTGGGATCAAAACATCCTTTTTCTTAAATAAAAGAACCCAAATGTCTTTGAACCATATTCCTAAATTTAATTCTTACTTCGTTTCTTGACTAAATTCGAAAATGTTCAACACGGTTGATTCTGAACATGCGGCAACTGCATTAAATGCCTCCATTTATATAGAATGAAAATACACAAGTAAATTAAAGTTTTTCTTTTCAGCAGCTGCTGCCATCATGGCCTGATAATTATTCAGGCGTCAGGAATTTTCTTAAGTGTGTGTCATTATAGATAACAATTTCCTTTTAGTGAAATATTGTTCTAAAAACTCATAAATGAAATAAAACACACACAGCCAAATACTAGCGACAGAGGAAAAAATAAGATTGTAAATACTTTATCTATACAGCTATCAAGCCCACAGCATGAAAGAGGATTCATTTATTAAGGAAAAACTTTAATTATTAATGAAAATCTTATCTCAATAAGAGGAAGTGTGCAAGAAGTGTAAAAAATGCGAATTGGTGAAGGCAATTGATAACTTTTGTTCAAATAAATATATAAAGGATGAGCATTCAAATATTTGTAAAGAATGTAGTAGAAACCTTTATAGAAATGCATTTAATAATAAGAAAGGACGTTTTAAACAGCTTATAACTAATTATAAGAGTCCTTTGGCAATATTTACGTAAATGAATGATTTTCTTCGTTTTTACAAACAACAAGAAGAGTTAAATAGAGAACAACATTATAAAAAATGTATTAACTCTGAAGAAATTAAAAATCTTGGCTGTTTTCACTTAAGTCATACATCTAAGGAGAAGTTTGCAAGTAGATGCAAGAGTTGTCAGCTAGAAAATAGGCAATAAAGAAAAATAATGTGTAAGTGTGGAAAAGAAGTAGTTAAAAGCGATCTCAAAAAACATGTACAAACAGTCACATAAAAATAAATGGAAATGAAAATTCTCATTTTTTGCAAAGCTAATGTTTTTTATTCCTTAATAAATGGAAGCCTTTCTAAGAAATTTGACAGTCACTCAACTTGGTGATAATTGCGGAAGGAATAGTTTATGAGTACACAACAGACTTAGAAAAGATGATTTAATTGATTTAATTGTTTCGAATAATTTACTACCACCCATTTTTACAAATGCTCATGAAAATTATCCTCTAATAAAAGATAAAATGGATGCATCGCTGGGAGATTTTACTGTCGCTGCAAAAGCTAATGAATATTTTTCTTTAATAAAGGATAGTAAAATGGATGCACCACTGAGAGATTTTACAGTCGATGCAAAAGCTAATGAAAACTTTTCTCTAACAAAAGATAATGAAATGGATGCATCCGGTGAGAATTTACAGTTGTTCAACTACGTGATTATTGCAAGAGGAATAATTTGCACCCACTGAGAGAGAAAAAATAGTGAGGTAAGATATAATTTACCCACTTAGCAGCAAAATATTTGAGCTAGAAAAGGAGGAAGAGCCATCTAAAAAGCATTTATTTGAGATTAAGGAAGTTAGATCGAAATTTAATGAAAAATTTAAAGAATAGTCTCTTGACTATAAAAATGGTCTATAACAATGCTAACTTTGCCTGACTCGATACTGTTAGTGAGAAAACAGATTACATAATGAAAGCACTCTACTCTATGGTAGATGTAGCTAAAAAGAGGTCTAATTTTAGGAAAGCAGATAAGCTGAATATAATAGTCAATAACCCAAAAATGTCTTATGCAATTTCCACAGGATATAAAGCATCAAATAATACTCAAAAGTCTGTTAAAGTTTTGTGCAATAAAATAAGAGATATCTTAACATCTAATTAGACTGTTGATATAGCAGAAACATCACTTAATCTTCAGATGTTACCAATTCCTAGAGGTAGTGTGAGTAAAAAAATAATAAATCCGGCTGAAGACAAAAGACGAAGAGGTGCATCAGAAGAATTAAAAATGACAATAATTTGTGCTGTCCTAGAGCTGTAATTGGGGTTTTTACATAGCAAACAAGTAGTATTTTGGGAAGAGGACTAACTACAAAAGAGATTAAGAAAATCAGAGAAGGAGACAAATAAAAATTGTTAAAAGAATTAACTGATATATTATGTCATCAGTTGGGTGAATACAACGAAGAAGGATTTAGTTTAGATGACATTAAAAATGTTGAAGAATTGTTGGATATCCAAATAAATGCCATACTTGCTGAAAATTTCAATGCAGTTATCTACAGTGGCGCTGAGAAAGAAATTAAGATATATCTGTACAAAGATCAGAATCATTTCGATGTTATTAACAGTATGACTGCTTTCTCAGGATCAGTATACTTTTGTCATAAATGTAACAAGCCATATAACAACAAGGATGCTCGCAGATGTAAAATAGAGATAAAAGTGAGCATATTATGCAAAAGTCCTGAATATGAAAGTGAAGAAAATAATATTTATTGTGAGAAATGCAGTAGATACTGTTATAATGAAGGATGCTTGAACAGTCGGCAAGAAGTTTGTGATACAGCTTACACATGTTAAGGATGGAAAAAGATTTGTTTAAGATCTAAAGAACATAAATGTGGCTTTCAACTTTGCAGGAATTGTAAGCAAATAGTGGAAACTGGTTATATGCAACCTGTATTGCAAAAAGGTGGTATCTGTGAAGGCAGATTTGGTGATGAATTTATAGTGCAAGGTTGCCCAAATTGAGAATAGTAAGATTTTCATATTTACCAGTGCTTTGAATGTAACAAAATAGTTGGTGGTATAGCGTTTAAATGTTGTAAAAAAGGCTTTCCAAAGAAACGAAATTGTACCTATACTGAAAGATACATGTGGTTTGATTATGAAGCAACTCAAGAAACAGGCATACATTTTCCAAATCTTATAGTTGTTCACAATTTTGAAGGTGATCCCATTTATAAATTTAAGACAAATGATGAATCCCTTAAGTGGATGATACCTGAAAAGAACAATTATCACACACTCATAGCTCACTGTACAAAAGATTACGATTCCCAATTCATTTTGAAGTACTGTGTTGAAAATACAATAAGGCCATATACCATCTACACAGGAACTAAACTGATGTTACTGGAGATCAAACAGCTGGGCATAAAAATTATAGGTAGCAGTAACTTTGTACAAGGTCTACTTAGTAGTTTTTGAAGAACCTTTGATCTGAAGAAATTGAAGAAAGGCTACTTCCCACATTTATTAAATACGCCAGAAAATGAAAACTATGTAGGACTGATTCCTGATACTGAATATTACTGTGTTGACACTATCAAGCCAAAAGACACAGAGTCATATCTCAAATGGCATAATTCAAGAGTTAAAGAAAATTATGTGTTCAACATGAAGAAAGGAATTAAGGATTACTGTAATTCTGATGTAGATATATTAAGAAGGGGTTATTTAGAATTAAGAAAACAATTTCTGGATATAGCTAACATTGATCCATTCTGTTATTTAACCATTGCAGGAGTATGCATGGCTATTTACAGATCTAAATATTTATCTGGAAATTCAATCGCTGTATTGGATAATGAACAGAAAGAAAATTATAGCAAAGAATCCATAGCTTGGTCAAACAGTAACAACATCTTTCATGTTCTTAATGGCAGCGAAGTAAGAATAGATGGTGCTAATGTAGATGGATTTGATAAATAATACAATGGCTGTTATTGGCACCGATGTAAAAAAGTTTCTAAAGTGAAACGATTAACAATAAGAATAAGGAGACGGAGGATGATCTTTGAGAAGAAGTGCAGAAATACGAAAAGCTGAATACAATCTATTAGATATGTGCAACTGTGAGTGGCTGAATGTAGTACACTAAAAAAGCTTAAGAGATTAATGCAGCTGCCTGAAATTGTTGAACTATTGAACCCAAGAGACGCTTTTTATGGTGGTCAAACAAATGCAATAAAATTAAGAGCTAAAGCAGATGGTGTTAACTCAAAAATAAAATATTGATATATGTAGTCTTTATCCTACTGTGCAATTTCATGACTTTTATTCTGAAAAAATCTAAGAAAAATATAAGAGCAAGATATTATTCTAAAAATTGGTATGGCTTAGTATAACATAAAGTATTGTCTCCTAGAGGATTGTATCACCCTGTTTGGCCTGTAGGTATGCAAATCAATAAAAATGAAAAAAAACTGTTGTTTCCTTTCTGTGTCAAATGTACAGAAGAACAGAAAAGCAAATGCAGGCACACTTATGAAGAAAGAAGTTTTATTGGAACTTGGACGACTGATGAAGTGAAGAAAGCTTTAGAAAAAGGATATGAAACTTTAAATGTGTATGAAGTTTGCGATTTTACAAATAAAAGCAAAATGCTGTTAAAAATTACGTGAAATATTTTTTGAAGGTTAAATTGCAGACCAGTGAACAATTTTGAAAGTGATGAAGAGTATATCAAAACAGTTAAAGAGAAGATGGGTATTGACTTTGATCATGATAGAATAAAGAAAAATCGAGGAAAACGAGCTTTTGCTAAGACATGTCTTAATTCATCATGGGGGAAATTCGGGAAAAGGCAAAATATGAGTCAAACAGAATATGTAACAAATTTACAGCACTTTTATGAGACAGTGCTGGATGACTGATTAGATAATTTAGATGTAACTTCTATTACAGGGCAGGTGGATCAGATGAGTTACAATTTCAAGGATTATTATGTGGAAAACAATGTGGCTATGAATATCTTCATAGCTGCATTTACTACATCAAATGCAAGACTCAGATTATGTGATATATTAGATAAACTAGGAGAATCTGTTATATATTTTGATACCGATTCTGTAGTATATATTGGTGATGGTAAAAATACTGTAGAAACCGGCTATACATTGAGTGAATGGACTGCTGAAGGAAATAACTGACTACAGATTGAGCTTCAACAGACCCAAAAATTTATTATTATAAGAAAAATTATAAAACGACAGAAGTGAAGGTAAAGGCCTTCACTCTAAATTACAGAAATATTCAAAAGTTGAATGTTGAATCGATGATAAAGCTAATAGAAGGTGAAGTAAAAGAAAGATACAGTTGGAATACCGTCAGATAACCAGAGATGTTGATACTAAAACCTGATCAACAAATAGGTTAAGAAAGAATTTTCATTTCAGTATGATAAAGGAGTTGTTCTAGGAAATTTTGATACAGTGCCTTATGGATATTGATCGTATAAAGCAAAGTAAAAATTCTAACCATATTTCTTATATAAATAGAATAGTTCCCTTTGGTTGTATTCCAAAGGATCTAACCTTCTAGTTATGGAGTAACAGAATTTCAAAAATGATGAATACGCTTCAATGTCATTTTGTAATTTGTTTGGTAAATCACTTATCAGTAAATTAAGCTTTGCTATTTGTTTTACAGTCACAGAAAAGAGAGTGTCTGAGTTTTCTATTTCTTCTCATGTTTTCATGTCACTTATTTTTACATCATGGTTCCTCTTTCTCAAATGTTCTGTAATTAAAGATGGCTTAAAATACTCAAAGCATATCTTACATTCAACCTTAATCTTTCATGGTTTAACGTCAAAAATTTCAAACTGAAATTCATCCCACACATTAGTCATATTTATAAAGATAAAAAATTTAAAAGATTATTAAAATTTTGTTCTATATGAATGAACACTCTACTGAAGAAGCTCGATAATGCAAGCAATTCTAATATGTTCAAAAAGATTTGTGAGCTTGTGGCAAGTGAATGGTATTACATTACTTACTGCGAACATTCAAAAACTAGGTATGGGGATAAAATTTCTCTCGAGTTTGATAGCAAATTGAAAATTATTTTGCCAGAATGGTTCAATAAAATAACAGATGACTCGGACTTCCAGTTTTTTAAAGATTGTGACATTAAACTAAAATATAAAAGAATGAAGAGAATCAAAAATAATGATAACAAATTTCATAATTCAGAGTTCGTTTTCTAGCTTTTTGGGGCTGCAGAATTTTATATATGGTTGAAAACTTTTGAAAATTTTTATTTTGGTCGTTGTGTTGGTATGCATTCGTTCATAAAAATCTTAGTCAGTAGGTGGCTAATTTGCACAGCCTAGTCGTTTATAAGAATTTAAAATACATATTAAATTATCTGCAAGTGCGCTCAAGCGACCCACTTACTACTTCTGTCGTTTGGAGGGTTAAGAGAGCCGTACTTCTTTGAAAGCACTGTCACAAGTGGTTCTTATAAATGTTGCATGTGATAACATCTTGCCTTAACGACGTTTTTGAGACTGAATATTATTACTTTCAACACGATGGGACGCCACCTGACTTTCAAACCGATGTGAGGGCACTTTCGAGTCCTACATTTCCTGCCAGATGGATAGTACAAAAAGAGAGTGTGGAGTTTCCAGTTGAGCCTCAAGACTTAACTCCTCTAGGCTTCTGTCTGTGGGGTACTCTCCAGAAAACAACTTACACTACGAGACCTCGGACAAAAGGTGATTTTAAAGAGCGAATTAAGCAAGCCTGTGATGTTCTTACACTAGGAACAATACAGTTGGCATGTCACTCTGTTGTGAAGTTCTCGTCGACTGTGTATTGCGGCGGAAGGAGGCCCTTTTGAACATTTACTACATTTACTTGGACCTTAAGCTACATCCAAACATTGTACTGTACTTCTGTCGCCTTTAATAAAAGAGATATTCGGTTTCAAGGAGTATATACATTATTTTGGGACAGCCTGTATTATTACTCCTCAAACACAGAACAACGGTAGAAGCAGCACTGTCACTCATCAGAAGGAAAGGTGTTCCTCATTGTGTCCTGCTTCAAAGAACGGAAAAACAAAGACATTGTGATG
The DNA here is from genome assembly GCF_021461385.2 of Schistocerca piceifrons. NCBI lineage: Eukaryota > Metazoa > Arthropoda > Insecta > Orthoptera > Acrididae > Schistocerca > Schistocerca piceifrons. The sequence goes on along the minus strand of NC_060139.1, from coordinate 429,128,963 downwards.
TAAGACAACAAAATACATGTTACAGGGCCACGTCAGTATAGTGTGCAATAATTATAAAAATTAATGTGGTGGATTTTTGTTTAATTATTCGTTCTTTGTCACTACCATAATCAGTAATGTGTGTACTCTTTGGGTAAACCATTCTGGAGGTTAATGTTTCAGTTTTCATTATATAATTTACTCAAATTAAATTATTCAGGATTAAGAATATACTCTTTTTAACTTAATAAAACTATTAAAAACTATATAAGCTACTGATAAACCTTAAAAAAACTATTCATTCATGGTAATATCTACACGGTATTGTCTTCATTTAAATTAGTTGTGCAAGACATAACGAGTCCAAAGGACCCAGGGTATGTAAATGTGCAAGATTTTTAAGTCATGCACAGAAAGGTAAACACCAGCTACGCTACTGGTGTGGGACCCAACTTTGAGGTAGCGGAAGAGGGTTCATCTTTTCTAAGTTAAACAGGTTCACAAGCAAATTAAGCTAAGGTATAAGCAGGCCCCAGGAATGTGAGGTAGTTTCTGATTCTCTCTGCACGTTTTTGGTTGTACTGCAAATGCCCGATTCAGATATTATTGTGTGTATCATTTTACACGGCGATTGTAACTAAACTTCCGCTACGTGAGACGGCCCCACAAATAACGAGTGATCGTAGAACAATGAAATTTCGTGGTAGCATTTGTAAAGACATGCAGAAGAGAAATAACAAATAAACTACTAAAACAAACAAATTTTAAAGTTCAAATGGAAGGAAAATATTTTTTAATTGCCATATATATGGTTCTGGTTACAAACTTTGCTGAATGTGATTACCATCTGCAGCCAAGACAGCCTGGAACCACTCCATAGTGTGCTCTACTGCTGCCTGAAACACTGGTGGACTATGGTCTGTCTGCTAGTGTACATGGGACGTGCAATGGCTGAAGGTCGCACTTTCAGTCCAGCATTCTCAGCCATGGCAATAGTGACTCCTTTAGCAATTTGTGGCGCAATTGTCCGTCGGCCTCTGCCAGAAGCAATTACCAAACTGCTGGTTAATTCGAACTTCAAAATCATGTTCTTCGACGCCGGTGCAGAAAGAGGACTTCTTCAAATTCCTTTAATGTATCGTCGCTAGCGAAGAGCAGCAACAGTGTTTCTGTTGATCTGATAAAACTGCTCTACGAGTAAAGCTCTGCTCATCTTGTCCATTGTCTGGAACTGCAATGCACACTGATCCTTGTGTTTCAAACCTACGTCGCCAGACCAGTACTGGCGCCAAACGACAAGTTATGACACCAACAATAATAACGACGAAAAATCCTGCAATGCACAGTCTGAACATCAAATCTCTAAGGACTGTTTCCCATAAGGCAAATATTTTTCTTTTTTTCTTTATAGTATTTCGAAGCCCTATATGGAGCAGGCTGGCAGCAGCGTAGGGCCACTCTTCAGCCGAGAGACAGACAGTAAGTACAGACCATGGAGACGTTTCAAACAACACAAAGAAGGAAATACGGCGAAACAGACATATAAAAGGGGAAACATAATGGAAGAGAATGGGAGTGACTAAAATGGTGATAAAAATCTAAAAACTGTACACAAAGAACCGCACACAGTGACGATTGAAAGAAACACACGGCGAAGGACGGCCGGATCATAAAAGTAGAGATTGGGTGACGTAGGACAGAACAATCACTGACAGTGACACAATGTACAAGTCCAGCACACGATTGAAATCACAGTTCTTGACGTCACGGGAGAACAGCAGCAAACACAACACTGATGAAGCACGACGACGATGAACAAACTGAAAGGATCTGCCAGGGGGATGGAGACGAGGGAGAAGGGAAGGAAGGGGAGAGGGGTGGTGCTATAGGGGGGAGGGGCGAGACGGGTGGAGGGGGGGGGGCGCCAAAAGCGGGGGTTGGTTGGGAAAGATGTGGGAGGGAAACAATCGAAGATGGGGAGCAGAGACTCAGGGGGGAAGGAGGAAAATCCGCTCTGGGAGAAGGAGGGGAGAGGAAAAGGGGGGCCGTGGGGGGGGGAATATTTTTCTGTCTGTAGTGACTGAAGTAGCGTAAGATTTCCCATAACCTGTATAGTAATGAGAGTATGTCTGCATATAGTTCTAGTTTTATACAGCACTATTCTAAATGACGGATCCATTTTCAAAAATTCGTATGTATTCATGTTCAAATCCAAAATGAACAAGTTTCATACCAATTAAAAGAGGAAGTTTCAAGGTTTCTGGCGGGCGGGCGATGATGATAGCAAAAGTGGCCGGTAGAGTTTGCACAGCATTAGGGCCGTCATTACGTTTCACTGTCAGTTGCAAGTGAGGTGGTGACTGTTGAACACAGGGTTCTTGCGTTCTTGAGTTTGCGAAAAGTGAGTCGCAAATTGTGGTGCAGCGGGATGATGTCTGACGAATTCAAGGAAGTTTTGTGTGCAGTCCCAGTAAGTCTACCAATATACAAGCCCTACCCTTCATAACTTGTGCAGGCTCTCAACCCCAACGACAAAGAGAAGCGTCTCACATTTTGTGGTTATGTGCTAAAAAAGATGGAAGATGACGCCTTGTTATAGCGTGTAATTTTTAGCGCCTAAGCGATTTTCCACCTTAGTGGAAAAGTCAACAGACAGAGTGTGCGCGTATGGGGTTTGGGAAATCCACATTCACCATTGCAACACGAAAGAGTGTGACCAAAGATCAAAGTGTTCTATGCCATACCCAATACAAAGATTTATGGACCACTTTTCTTTGCGGAAAGAACTGTAACGGGAAACACGTACTTGGACATGTTGGAGTAATGGCTGTTCCTTCTAGCAGTGGAAGATTCCCAGGACTTCATTTTCCAACAGGATGGAGCTCCCCCACATTGACAGTGTGATGTATGAGGCTTTTCAAATGACTCCCTTCCTCAGTGCCTGATCGGTCGCATGGGACTTGAGGACCTGCCTCTGCACTTCTGGCCACCAAGATCTCCTGATCTCACACACATTTCTTATGGGGTTATGTGAAGCAATCTGTTTACGTCCCGCCCCTAACAACCACTCTAGACGATCTAAGAAACACGATCACTGCTGCCGTGCACTCAGTAACAGCAGATACGCTTTTGTGTGTGTAGGACGATACCGTGTCAATGTTTACCGTGCAGCCAACGATGGCCACACTGAAAATTTGTAACAGTTATCACTTATCACATTTCTAATTATACAATAATTATTAAAAACTAATTAACTACAAATTATTAAATTCATGAAATCCATATTAAACATTATGAAAAAATTTGAAACTTACTCTTTTCATTGATATAAGGTTTGTTAACTTTGGATTTGTACTTGAATAAATACGAAGTTCTGAAAATGAGTCCATCATTTAGAATAACCCTATATTTCCTCCTTTACTTCTAACAATGTCCTGCACTTAGCGGCATGTCCTTCTGGCGCATTGCATATGTTCTGTCGTAAAGAATCTTAAAACTCTGTACTATGTGATTAGACATTCTGAATCAGCTGCCTAAAGTAAGTCCGTATCACGCCCTCAGCTGGGAATGGTAGATAAGCTGAGCCTGTATATTGGTGTATGTGCGTGAAGGCTATTAGAGAGTGAGTGGAGAGGGTCTCGACATTGGGCGATACTGTGGATAGTTTGGCTTGAAGTTGTCTGTCACTGTCTTGAATATTATGTGTGAGAGCACAATAGTGGACAGTATGAAATATGGCAGTTATTTAAGGAATGTGTTCAGAAGCAGTGAATTATAAGGTGATGTATTGTGATGGTGTTCTGCTCTCTTTCTTGGTATGAACTGTGATGGAAGTGCACTTCCAGTAACCGATGTTGACTGAAGTTATATTCATGCCTTGGTCAATAACATATATTATTGTATCATTTAGACTCGCAGCTTGTTATTTGGAGTGGGCTCCAACAATGACTCAGGCACCATGGCTATACAATTTTGTACTTTCTAAGTCTACTGCTAGTTTGTCATTTGAATTTAGCCAATACATACCTCACTTAATTGAAACGTAAGCTTTGGGTGGCACTGACTGTGTGTAGCGAACTGGTTATTTGGCAGTTGGTAGTGTCTGTATTGTTACTGAAAATTTTATTTAGAGAATTATTACCTTAAATGGGTTTAAATGATAAGTCAAAAATTCATATGGCACGTTAGCTGTATCCATCGCTCGTTGCTTCCTATGAGGGTTAATACAATTATTGTGTGATATTAACACGAGTTGTTTAGCGGATTCCATCTAGCGTCAGTCTGTCTTGTCTTGCTGAGTGATGGACTACTTACAACGAAGTCTTGGGCAGTGCTTTGAATCTGTCCAGAATGGTTAATGTTAAGTCCATGTTTGAGATGCATAGTCATGTCAAGACCCATCTTTGATCTAAAATATTTTAGAACTTTTCAGATTTAGTAAATTCACCTTTTAATAATTATTTTCAAGTTTTGTTTAAAAAATAATAATTTTGCTAAAATTACTTTCTTAGTCAGTAGGCCAACATGCTTTGTTTTTAACAATATTGTGTCCACGATAATTTCTGGGTTTAGGAAAGAATTCTTAATGCACTGTGAGTATGAAATATACAAATATTAAGGTACTGTGATATTCTTGGCAAATGGTTGTGTAATATACAGTAAGTACAACGTGTGCGTGAATTGGCCTAGTCTTCCACGCAATTCCTCCCAGTCCTACTGATATATTGTTTTTAGGGTCCCTTAGATTTGCGCTCGGGTATCAGACTGCAAAAGTGTGTCTTGTTTGTGTCGCATGTTCATGCATGATGATGGAAGGAACACTGCTACATGCACTGCGCTGGGAGCGGGCTACAACAGAGCCGGTCAGAGCGACAACCTAAGCCGGCAGTCAGCGAAGGCTGCGAGAAAGGCGTCTGTCTTGTGTAGCTGAGTGAAGGACTACATACAACGAAGAGCTAGGCAATGCTTTGAATCTGTGCAGACTGGTTAATGTCAAGTCCATGACGCGTAGGTCACAGCACGTGAAGTCGCAGGTCTTAACGAGTGCCAGCAGTCGTCTCCGGAGGGGAGCGAGTAATGTTACAAACCTGTTTAATAATTCTTGACTGCTCGTTCAAATGCTCGTAAGATCTCAGTAACACACAAGATGTTTGAGACCTTCAGCGGGTAGCTTTCCAGTTACATGTTGATATCCCGTTGGCGTCACATGGAGCCGAGAGTCGGTGTAGTGTGGTGGAGAAGCTGCCTCGAGGCCCACGTGAAAGACAGGCCGCGGCGCGTACGTCACGAAGGTAGGCTTGAGCTCGCTCGCTCGCTTAACCGAGCAAACAAAATGCATTTCTAAACTTGTTAACTCGCAGCTAGGTGTTTACTCACTAACGAGTATTGCACCTTCTACTGGAATCTGGTATCATAACGTCTTACTGATTACTATTCGTACAACAAAATTTAAAATCAGTTCTCTTCTGCGTAGCAGGCCTCATTTCATACAAGAAATGGTGCCTTATGCAACTGATAATCATTGTGGCATGATTTTAATTTTATTGTAACCTAGCACAGCCGTAACAAATTATTTGTAGGCCTATGCACTTCCTACCATTGTAGAACTAATAACAGTAAGGTACCATTGTAATATTAGTAATTTTCGCCTAACAAACATTAATAAACGCTCAATAGTACACCCCTGATGGTCTAAAGTTATCGAACGATTGCAAAGTAAAAGAATTGAACCATCGTATAGCAGCGACAGAATTTATTATTCTTTATCTTTGCCGTTCTTGCGTGGTGCCAGTAAATCTCTATGTACATGTGTCGATTAATGATATAAAAAATAATTCTGTTGTTTCAAGACAAATGAGGCATTGGGTGGCTCACCTTTTACTGTTCGTATTCCATGAAGGGCGGACGCGGACTTGCTGCGTTCCGCATCGGTCTTTTATGTTTTATGTAAAAATATTCAGTAAATATGCAAATTGTTATTTTTTCCAATCAGGAAACATGTACTTTCTTGTAATTGATTACGAACAGACAGCATCAAGAGGACATTTTGACTGTTATGCATGAAGTATTTAACCACAATGGTCATCTATTGTAATTTAATATGGAAAGGTACGTAGCATTAAAAAACGTGAGTTAAAGATAAGTGTGCTTCTTTTTAGTAAATTAACCTTGATTGTTTCCATCTCCTCATTTACTTGAATGTTAATTATTTTGTGTTAGTTTATCATCAGAAATTACGATCACGCTGATGGGCCGAAGGCAGCATGAGGTAAAAGGTACATTATCATTTTCCTATTATTTTTGAATCAGCTCCTTTTTTTCAATTGCGTAGTGTTGCATTTCTTTAAAAGTCTATAAATCTTCTGGTGCCTTGGTGTTGTTCCGGGTATGACTACATCGCAACTATAAAAATGCACAGAAATGATAATGTTTCTTCTGAACGATCTGAAATAACTCAATCTGCTGCTCTTGTTCAAAATAATCCACCAGGTATTTAATCCTCAACGTATGTTTCTTTTCGCCCCCCCTCCCCCAAGAGCAGTGCTACACCATAGTAGTGAATTCCAGTAGAAGATGCAATTCTCGTTCGTACATACACACCGAGTTAAGAGTTAACAGGTGTAGATATGCAGTTTGTCTGCTGAATTGAGCGAGCTCGGCCTACCTCCGTGACGTACGCGCTGCCGCCTGTCTTTCTCGTGAGCCTCGAGCCGACTAGTGTGACGTCACAAGTTCGTTGCAAGGTCAGTACGTCTCGTTGGCCCCGACAGCTAGTGACGAATAGAAGAACACGCCGTCCTTTTTCTCAGAATACCTACACCATTTGTTTTTGTAATGGTTAAAACATAGATAACTATGTTCGGAAAACATGTATCTTTCTTAAAGTCTTTCGTGGCTGTATGTCTAAGTAAAGTCTTCTCTGTTTACAAGCCGATTCACTTCGAATAAAATTCTTCAGATCTTCATGGAAAGCTACCGTTCTTGGAAGGTTTAGCTGACAAGAAGGCAGGAGGCCGGTTTGGTCATTCATTGCACAGAAAACTGACGCAGACTTATCGATACCTGAATGCCGATAGTTTTCACCATTCTGTACACAAGAGAACGGTCCTCATCACGTTAGTACGCAGGGAAAAAGGTATTTCTGACGGTTAGCACCTACAGTCTGAATTGCAGCGCTTGACACACGTCTTTAGAGGAAATGGTTATAGCAAGAGAGACATTTCGTACGATTTCAGGTGCCACCGAAAAAGGACGCGTTGTGAACAGGCAGAAGAGACATGCCCGCTGCTTACCTGCCATACTGTTGGACAACGAACAGCAAGTTAGGACTGTGCTGCAGGGACATAGGCTGAGACCAGTGTTCCGACTCGATCCCAAGATACGACATATGCTTCACCTTGTCAAAGACGACATAGCCCTCCGTGTGCCCGGTGTGTATGGTGCCGCTTGCGAATGCGGCGGCATCTACGTATGTCAGACAGTTTGCACAGTTTCAGGGTTTTAAACCGAGTAGAAGCAACATACTAAACAACGCCAGCTTGACAAGTCGGCTATAGCCGAGCATTGCCTGCAAAACGGGCACAGACTACTGTTTGAAAACAGGAGAGCCTTGGCTCATGCTTGAAGGTACTGGGATTTCGTTATAAAGGCAAGCGGCTGAAATTAAAATTATCAGCATCAATTTTAACACACTTGGTAACGCGTGGGGGGCAGGCTTGGGATATCCAAAGAAAGCAACGGCGGATGCTTGACACTTATAAGGGGGCGAGGCGGCAGTTGCAAACGAGGCGCCGTCCCCTCACGCTACCTGGCGCCCCTAGCTCCCGCGACCGGCAGGAGCTGCTATGAGCTGCCCAACTCCCTTCCCGCGCGCGTGTCGTTTCGGCCCTCTCTGATTGGTTCCAGAGGCTGCAACGGTGCCGTTGTGAGCGGAAATCCGCGCTAGCCCCGGCAGTCAGTGGTTTTACTTCTGACGACGATGGAGGAGATATCCATCGATAACTCGGGAATTTCCAAAGTTCAATAAGAGTACAGAAAAATAAATTCCTATTTTTAATGTCTGCATACTTACAAACAACGTATATTATACACAATTCCAAGTCAATGTGTTGAAAGTTTAATTCGAATGCATGTGATTTTTACGCTGCTCAGGTCTGGAAGACTATCAAATCAGTTTTCAGAAAACATTAACAGAACATGTCCAGCTTGTTATAATGCAGTTTTAGGGGTAAAAAAGGAAGGAAGTAGTTTTGAAAAATTCAACCTTTCTTAATAAGAAAGGTTTAGAATAGATTGCTAACACTGGAGTCAACTGAGTGTGAAATGAGATTTTTTTGTTGGAAATATCCATTTTTCAACAAGCAATAAGACTCATAGTGACTAAATCTGAAAAGGAAATGGTTCTGAAATCGAGCTGCATAACACTCGTAACATAGCAGAAAGAGTGAATACAAAAGTGCTGATTTCAGGAACTGCGAAATCAAACTTGCAATGAGTAAATACATGTCTAACAACTGAGCACAAGACTAGCGAGTTCTTAGAGTTCAGCCACAGCCCATTCGGATAGAAACGAAACAATCTAGATTAAGTGTGAGCAACAAGAAAATGTAATACATTAAATCTCATCGTAACGGAGAAGGTTGGCGTTTTAGACAGATAACGATGTTATATAAAATTAAAATAAAATGCCTAAAAACTTTGTTTTCAAAAAAATCTTTTGAGCCTATGTGAAGAAGGTCCCAAGCGGACGAAATGTATTTCAAAAATTAATTTTAAGAAACTAAATCACGTGTTTCTGTGGTAGGCATACCTGTGCTACCGGTAGAAGGACCTGTCCCTGCTGGGCAGGATTCTGCTCTTCAGGTATTCAAGCCTCCTGCGCAGGCGCTCGCCCTCTGCCGTCAGAGACGCTATCGTCATGCGCGACTCATTGAATTGGCGTTTCATCTGCTGCCACTCCTGCATGTTGGGCCTGCGGAAACGAACACTTCAGCAGAGCGGGCACAAGTCTGCACGGAACATCAATTAGGAAATTTATTACTGTCAAACTGTAGCAAGCGATCTGTTAGAAATACACACTTTTTTCACAAAATGCTTTATAGTACTTCGTGGATTTATGACAGTCAACCCGTTTCGACTCTAATAAATGCCTTTTAAACGAAAATGTGTTTTAAGATTCTTTCGACTTCCTCCATGCCGATGAGGACCATTTGACTTTGGATATGTGGCAGGTGCATTAGAATATTTGTTTTTACTCTATGTGCAAATACTTGATACGTATTCTTGTTTCTCTGGCATTCTCTATACGCTGGAGGGCCTCCTTAATGTGGACTTATTTTAATGAAAAGTACGTCAAATGTAATCAAGTCAGCATGAGAACGAGTAGTTGTTACTAGAAACACGCGAAGGTGTTATCTAGCACTCACTGTGGCGCTGTCCGAAGAACGAGGTTCTGTTGGTACCTCACGACGGAACGACAAGTAACAGTGGACAAGAGACGTCACTATAGACACATCCTCAAGGGGTTCCAACTCCGCCGCTGCTGGAAGATTACTAACGTCAGAGCGCAGTGCTGCTCAGCACCGCCGTGCAATAATTGTGTGTGAAATCTTATGGGACTTAACTGCTAAGGTCATCAGTCCCTAAGCTTACACACTACTTAACCTAAATGATCCTAAGGACAAACACACATACCCATGCATGAGGGAGGACTCGAAACTAATCCCGCGCTGCTGCAGTAATTCTTTAAGCCGTTGGTACACAGAACGCATTAGGTAACGTTGAAGTGGTTCTCTACGAGTTTTTTGGCGTCACTTCCTGCTATTTCGCGTTGAGGAGCCATTTCGTCACGTGAAACACAAAATTAATTCGGCGACGTTTCGCAATGTGCCACGTAAAGTAGAACCAATAAGAAGCAAGAACGCTCCCTACGACATAAGCACAAAGCAAGACGCCATATCGTATTTGCTGCGTTCAGTACAAGTCCAAGTTCGCAGGGTTTTATGTTATACGTTACACTCTATGAATATACATGATGCTTATAAATACCAGCACATTGACTGTCCCGTGAACTATTCGTTATTATTACGATTTGTTGCCATATTTGATACGAAAATGAAAATGTACTCGCTGTTAGGACTTATTTGGGTTGATCTGGTGAACTTTTATAAGCCCCTGCCCCATCTTTGATTCTGTCATTTGCATTGTCCCCCGGATATTGAAGATTTTATTTATGTAATCTACCCACGTCCATTTCAGCGAACAAACTGTGTGGCCTGCGAGACAATTAAAACCTACAACTGCCGCTGGAGAACGCAGAGAGGGCAAAGCCACGTTAACTAGATCGTCTCGTGTACGGACGGCGCTGTGTCTCGTGACGCTGGATATCCCGACTGCATGAACTTCAACGTTAGGTGCCTTAGCCTGTGTGCCATTTGTTTTACGATGGCAGCATCGTGGTACTTCAGATACAATTTTTACTGCTCGTTGGTACTTTCCACTAAATCCAGGTATCATGTCTAAATCATTTTGTCAATGTTTTGGATCTCCTGCTGACTTTTCAACGGCGGACAGTCTAACTGGGCTCAGATTGTCTCCTAAATCATTGTATAGATTACGAAAAACAGAGGAAGTAAACGGTTCTTGTAGATACGCAGATATAACTTCGGTTTCAGTAGACTCATTACGGTGAATTCCTACGAACTGTGACATTTCTGATATGTAAACGCTAATAAGAAGGCATAGTTTAAAAGACACTCCATAGACCCCCATAGTCGCTTGTGAAGAACAATCTCAAAATAATTCTTGGTGTCTGGAAACATGGAATCAATTCGAGAACTTGAGATCCACTGGCCATAATACTCATTACTTTGTCGTAATTAAGACCCAGTTGTGTTTCACAAGAATGATTTTTTTTCTGAATTCGTACTGATTACGTGCAAATAGGTATCATTTCTCGACGAATTTCATAATGCAGAACGAAGTATATGTTTCAGACCTCTACCACATTTAGATGGCAATGATATAGGTAGCTAATTATGCGAATTACTTCTATATCTTTTCTCTTGTACCGACAATCTTGTAGTGACACCTACAATTAAAGTATCAAAGGGAACCGTCAGCATTGACAAGTGATGTGATGGTAATATAGTCTTAGTTCTTGTCACATTTGATTAATTTTCACCGAAAATATTTCTAATCCCTGCTCTGGATGAGAAAAAAATATTGTCTTCTCTGTTTCGGAGGATACTACAATGTGAAGCTGACTTATCACTCTTTTTTCTTTATTACGAGTACAACTCTCTTCTAATTCTGTTTAAACAGGCTCCCAATACTGCTCTATTGTTTCTTTTTTACTGTAATTGGTTATTCTTGTGCCTAATAAAAAGTAATAGTTGTCTTGGGGCAAACGTTACGTTCTGTTCACGATATGTTCATACATTCTCAATTGTGTATTAGAATCTCCAACTGAGATAGAGTCCTGGAAATGGAAAAAAGAACACATTGACACCGGTGTGTCAGACCCACCATACTTGCTCCGGACACTGCGAAAGGGCTGTACAAGCAATGATCACACGCACGGCACAGCGGACACACCAGGAACAGCGGTGTTGGCCGTCGAATGGCGCTAGCTGCGCAGCATTTGTGCACCACCGCCGTCAGTGTTAGCCAGTCTGCCGTGGCATACGGAGCTCCATCGCAGTCTTTAACACTGGTAGCATGCCGCGACAGCGTGGACATGAACCGTATGTGCAGTTGACGGACTTTGAGCGAGGGCGTATAGTGGGCATGCGGGAGGCCGGGTGGACGTACCGCCGAATTGCTCAACACGTGGGGCGTGAGGTCTCCACAGTACATCGATGTTGTCGCCAGTGGTCGGCGGAAGGTGCACGTGCCCGTCGACCTGGGACCTGACCGCAGCGACGCACGGATGCACGCCAAGACCGTAGGATCCTACGCAGTGCCGTAGGGGACCGCACCGCCACTTCCCAGCAAATTAGAGACACTGTTGCTCCTGGGGTATCGGCGAGGACCATTCGCAACCGACTCCATGAAGCTGGGCTACGGTCCCGCACACCGTTAGGCCGTGTTCCGCTCACGCCCCAACATCGTGCAGCCCGCCTCCAGTGGTGTCGCGACAGGCGTGAATGGAGGGACGAATGGAGACGTGTCGTCTTCAGCGATGAGAGTCGCTTCTGCCTTGGTGCCAATGATGGTCGTATGCGTGTTTGGTGCCGTGCAGGTGAGCGCCACAATCAGGACTGCATACGACTGAGGCACACAGGGCCAACACCAGGCATCATGGTGTGGGGAGCGATCTCCTACACTGGCCGTACACCACTGGTGATCGTCGAGGGGACACTGAATAGTGCACGGTACATCCAAACCGTCATCGAACCCATCGTTCTACCATTCCTAGACCGGCAAGGGAACTTGCTATTCCAACAGGACAATGCACGTCCGCATGTATCCCGTGCCACCCAACGTGCTCTAGAAGGTGTAAGTCAACTACCCTGGCCAGCAAGATCTCCGGATCTGTCCCCCATTGAGCATGTTTGGGACTGGATGAAGCGTCGTCTCACGCGGTCTGCACGTCCAGCACGAACGCTTGTCCAACTGAGGCGCCAGGTGGAAATGGCATGGCAAGCCGTTCCACAGGACTACATCCAGCATCTCTACGATCGTCTCCATGGGAGAATAGCAGCCTGCATTGCTGCGAAAGGTGGATATACACTGTACTAGTGCCGACATTGTGCATGCTCTGTTGCCTGTGTCTATGGGCCTGTGGTTCCGTCAGTGTGATCATGTGATGTATCTGACCCCAGGAATGTGTCAATAAAGTTTCCCCTTCCTGGGACAATGAATTCACGGTGTTCTTATTTCAATTTCCAGGAGTGTATATAGGGTAAAGTGATTGTGTGGGACAGGGTACAGTGATTGTATGAACCATAGGGTACAGTGATTGTATGAACCATATTTTACATGCAAGTTCATTACATAATATCTCTTTCTTTCAGGCAACAGAAGGTTTCTGATATGTTGTGTTGTACTTAAGTCATCACGTAAAATTACATCACATGTGATTGGCCATACTCTGTAGACAGTAGTCTAATATCAAGTAATACGTGCGATAAGCAGTGATGAAAAGTTGTATTTGCTCGTGAGTACATTAATTAAGCTGCAGAACATTTAATGCAGTGCTGAGTTCTTGTATTAAACGCAATTAATGATATTTTAAAGTTAATTCCTATACCTGAAGCGCTAAACTGTAGTCCTAAATTTTGCGGCTCTTAAATAACGTAAGTGTTAAGTGTATTACGGTGTTTGGATACATTTTTAAGGGTTTAATTTAGATTTCAATGAATGTAAAGTTCGAAATATGCCATAGGACAAATAGACAGAAAAAAGATCAGAGAACTGCTTAACAGCAGGCAAAGATTTGTGTCCTTCAATCTGGCTTAGATTACGCGAAATTTGAACCAGGCAGGAAGAACGTGGGAAAAATTACGGGAACTGGATAAATGCAACGGGGAACGGGGGAAAGGGGAACAGTTCCTGAAACTTCCTCATGTAAATGTCAGCTTGCAATATCAAATAATATTGACTTGTTACATGAATTAGGAGGAGGTGTATGCCAGTACCAAAAGGGAGTAGGAAGAAAAGAGTCTTGCTCAAAACGCTACGGTCACAGGTTTGAATCCTGCCTGAGGCATGGATGTGTGTGATGTCCGTAGGTTAGTTAGGTTTAATTAGTTCTAAGTTCTAGGCGACTGATGACCTCAGCAGTTAAGTCGCATAGTGCTCAGAGCCATTTGAACCATTTTGCTCAAAAGTAGTAGTCATGGCAGGGGCGTAGGCCAGATGGTGCAGGACACATTAGGAGCACGGTATGTCACAAATATTGTGAAACCAATTGCTAGTCCCAGCCAGACAGACATATGGTTATCGTCTAAATATTTCGATAAACAGGTTATCACAGAAGCAGGGAACAGCCCAAAGACTGATACCGCAGCTTAAGGGATGTTCTGGATGAAGTACGAGTAGCAACTACAAACTCACATTTGAGATTCCTATAGGTCTTACAGTGCCATGGCCAGCTGTAGGCAGCCGGTGTGGCCGAGAGGTTCTAGGCGCTTCAGTCTGGAACCGCGCAATCGCTACGGTCGCAGGTTCGAATCCTACCTCGGGCGTGGATGTGTGTGATGTCGTTAGATTAGTGAGGTATAAGTAGTTCGAAGTTCTAAGGGACTCATGACCTCAGATGTTAAGTCTCATAGTGCTCAGAGCCATTTGAACCACTTTGAGCCAGCTGTGGATTAACACTGCTTTGAGCTGTGTGAACACTGAGTTGAGCAGGCTGCTGCTGACCGGAAAGAAATAATGAAATCTGATATGAATGCAGTGCCTGTTCCTGCAACTTGGAGACAGGGATAGGCTAGGCATAGCCTACAACTGAATGAGAGAGACAAAAATAGGTTGGCTTTTTGCAGAAAACGTACGAGGGACTATCACCACACAAAGATATATCCCTGGGGATGATGCCTTCATAGAGATACCTTTCTATGACTATAGTCGGGACTCACGTACCCTTCTGTAAAAAAAGATAAAATAACAGAAGAGTCTCACAAAATGCTTGAGAATGCAGAGAAAAATAAAGATAACTTGTTTCATCAGGATAACAGAGGACTGAGTAATAAGGTAGGAGAGTTTCTTGTCTAATTGGAAAACAGATAGGCATCATGTGCCTTTCTGCACACACTAACCACAGGGTCAGGGAGTTAAATAAAACAGATTACACTCTAACATTTTTCTCATGCAGAACTAGTATGGGAAATAGTGAAGTTATTACATACGAATGTATTAGGATAGAACACTGGTTCAAAAGAAGGAATTTTCTTATGATCAGTTCGTAGAAGATGGTGCTTATGAATTAATGCTGGGAAATAGTTCATTATTAATTGTTGTTGTAAGTAGACCCCCATAGGGAAAGTCTGAACTGTTGATAAGGAAATTGGATTTATTACTATGATATGCACCAGACAGCAAGTGGTTCAAATGGCTCTGAGCACTATGGGACTCAACTTCTGAGGTCATTAGACCCCTAGAATTTAGAACTAGTTAAACCGAACTAACCTAAGGAGATCACACACATCCATGCCCGAGGCAGGATTCGAACCTGCGACCGTAGCGGTCTCGCGTTTCCAGACTGCAGCGCCTAGAACCGCACGACCACTGCGGCTGGCCACCAGACAGCAGGAAGCAGTTACAACACTACGGTGATTACAACGTAGATTTTATAGAGGAGTCTGATAGTAAAAATTATCTAGTAACCTTATTTGTATCCAACAATTTACTCTCAGTTATTTACTTTCTAATACGAGTCGATTGAGACAGTAGAATCCTGGTTGACAATGTTTTCTTTGATGAAGGCCACAGAAAGAAAATAGCTGTTTGCCCGGTAGCAAACTCTGTCTCTGATCATGATAAACAGCTATTTAGAATTAATGATATAGTGTCTTATAGTATTGATGCTCCCAAGTGGAAAGCACTAGAGAACAAATGATCTTATGAGTAGATAGGAAGAGATGTGAAGAAATTTATAATGACCTAAATACTGACAGCTTACGTGAAAATGTGCCGGTGTCGGAGACAGACCTAGGGCAACAACGTAACTCGAACAAAGACTGCGAAAAATTGAGCCACAATGAGGGAGAAGAACGGCATTATGTCTATTTTATGAACTTGCGATTCGAACTTTTGTTTGAGCCAGACCCCCACCACCTGCCTCCAGTCCAAAAACCAATCGGGGTAACCTGAAAGATTCGTCACTGACTCTTCCCTAATCTGAGCCAAGACGTCTAGTCTAAGCCAAAACGTGGACAACTAGTGTCGAAGGCAGCGGAATTGTGTGCCAGGAGTGGTAGTATCCCCTCGCCCAACGCCGAAAATTAGTGCCATTTACCTCGCCTGATACTTCCAAAACACCTTTCACGGGCTTCTCCACAGCCTTACCGTTTACTGACATAAATGCACTATTAACGGCACACTACTAACAACGATAGCAGAAATGGGGAAGAGTTTACTGAGGTGAATAGCTGTATTTAAATGGCCTATTAATTTTAGAATTAATCTACAACTATTCAAAGAGAGGACATTAGCTGCTATTTTGAACTCAAAACGAAGTGCTTCAAACTTTTCTTGCCAAGCCCTTTTCCCTTTACCAATGAAACTTATATATACTTTAATATGAGTGTCGTAGTCTTCACTGGAGACATACAGAGTGTTTCAGCAAAGCGGTTACAAATTTAAGGGGGGACAGAGTACACCAAGACCATGCAATATCACGTAGCAGTACATGGTGGGAAAAGCGCGGCAGCGGCGACACATGTTTATATGCTTATTTCAGCAGAAACAAGCAATAAGAACAAAAGCTGACAACAATCGTCTTCAAAGAAGGTGTTCGAAATCACGACGTTTATGCGCCGGAGATGTCAGACATGCGTCGTGGCCTGGGGTCGTAATATTGAACACCTTCTCTGACGACGATAGTTGACCGGTCTTGTTCTCATGCTTGGGTTGTACTGTATGCATCACAACAGCTGCCCGGTGTGGCGCCCACCGACGTTGTTACAGACATTGTACCTACGATACGTGTTCTGGTGCACATTCTCCGTCTCAGAGGATGTGTCTTTAATTCCAGAACTAGTGCCAGAAGATCTTCCTCTATCTAGTACATTAAACATTGCGCACGACCCCACAGGAAGTAATCTATAGGAGTTAAATTCGCCGATCACGGCTGTCACGTTGCTGGACCACTTCGGCCTATCCATCTTCCACCAAATCGTCTGTTGGTATGTCTCCGAATCTGACGTGAGAAGTGAGGTGGTGCACCATCACGCTGAAACCACATTCCGTGGCGGACATTTAGCGGCAAGAACGGGTCCAATACGTTTTGTCGGAAGATGAAGCACGCAGAACCAGTTAGTTTGAGTGGAAGAAGGTATGGCCCAATACAGTCCTAAATACCCGCCCACACGTTAATACCAAACAGATGCTGAAATCAGTGAACATGAGTGGCACGAAGGTTTTCTTCTGCCCAGTCATGGCTGTTTCGTGAATTCATAACACAGTCTCCAATGAACTTTCATTCATCTGTGAACAGATTTCGTGTGGAAAGACGAATGGGTCGATGCAGCAGTCCGGGAACGACGTGCAGGAGGTAACGCGTTCTGGAAAATCGGCTGGACCTACAGCGTGCACCATTTGTGAATGGTACGTATGTAATTGTTGCTCACGCAGAACGTCCCAGGCGATACTGTGACTAACAGCTACTGCATGCGCACTCGTTCGAATACTCGTCTTGCTCAAATTTGGGCGTACGGCAATGCCATGGAGCACCACACCCGTGCCTCCTCACGGTCAAGGTAACTTATTCTCTGAGGCTCTGCGTAATTTGGGTAAAAAGTTTGTGCGATGGCATGCTACGTTGCGGGAACCGTTCGTGATATAGGCGTCTGGCAGCTCTTCCGTTACCTCGAGATTCGCCATACGCTAGAAACATGTCTGTGTATTCCAAAAACGTTCACCGAACTATGCTTACTATATCGGAGATGCACAGGCATTGATAGGTGTCGTAGCAAGGCAGACATTAAGTGATATTGGGTAATCTGACATAGTACAAAAACTGTTAAAATGTGTGTGAAATCTTATGGGAATTAACTGCTAAGGTCATCAGTCCGTAAGCTTACACACTACTTAACCTAAATTATCCTAAGGACAAACACACACACCCATGCCCGAGAGAGGACTCTAATCTCAGTCGGGACCAGCCGCTCAGTCCATCACTGCAGCGCCTAAGACCGCTCGGCTAATCCCGCGCGGAAACATAGTACACGTCGCCCTGTCTACCCCATTGCATACCAGGAGAAGCAACTCTGAGACATTTCTCTTTCCCTCAGCAGACGTCGACGTATTAGACATCTGAATCCCGTTTCCGGAGTGGGTTCGTATTGTGTACTTACTCCCCTCCACAGACCCAAGAGTTACTAACAGGAAATTCCTAAAACCCTGTATGACGTAATGGTTGCTATGTTGTTTGCGTCGTTGGTCACATGTTCATCACATCAATGGTCGAAGCCTACGGCTATTCTCGCTATATCCTCTTGTTTGAAATGGAGTTAAAATAAATTTTTTATGTCCAAGATGAGCTTTATATAACGTCTTGACGTGTAACTACCACTCTAAGCTATTGGTTGTGACGATGAGTTATTGGAGTCGGAAACAATTAAGTGCCATAAATCTAAGAAATGCGATCGAGACGTCGAATCAATTCTAGTGTTGAGGCTACCCGTCTCTTTTAATGGCGACGTCATACCAGAGGCAAGGACGCTACGTAGAGGGACAGTCCTGTTTTGAAAGCATCGCGTGATACCTGTAAACAAACGAATGTAGAAAACGACAAAATCATAGTCACAGATCGCGTGATTAGTTGATTAGTCTCAAAATATTATACCGAAATAAATTGAAAGTAACGAAAATAGATAAGAACAGAAAAATAAAAACATACATGTCTGAAACAAATTATCATCGTAGCTTATGCGAGTAACAAAAGCACATAGAATCTTTTGAATGCGTTGCAGAATAGAGAACGTATAAGTAATATGGGGAAACAGTGTTAAATTTTGATAATGATTATTGAATCTAACGGGACTACCTCAGTAATGTGTGGGTTTCGGGTGGGGCTCAGAAACTAAAATGTAATAGAACAACTGGAAACGGAAATACATAATAATATTATAAGTATTAAACATTAAACGGATAGTAGCGTAAAATGTGAAGAAACCGACACACGAATCCTACAAGAAAAGCCAGTGCACAACTGACTGAAATTCACAAAAAGTAACGAATACTGGAATCGGTTAATAGAACTAATCTATATAGGACAATTCTATGTAGCGATTCCACCAATCCCATGTTTCAGTATTTACATAGATTTCCCGGCAAGTTTGTAAAATGGAAAGTAATAGTAATTGCCCTCTAAACTACTGCAAAGAAAATGACAAATATTAGAATTTGTACACAGAATTAAGGTATATAAGAGGTCAATTCTCGTTACTGATTCCAACCATTACATGATTTGTCATTTAGATCCGTTATGGAGCACTTATATGTAATGAAATAGATTTCTGCAGTTGTAAGTTCTCTCGGAATCCTGTGAAAAAGTAACAAATATTGTAATCTGTTAACGTTTATAGGTGAGTTCTAACTATCGATTCCAAAATTAGTTACTTTTGTGAATATCCTTCATTTGATAACTGGCTTTGCGTGCCGGTTTTTCCACATTTCATGCCACTGTTTCATGTTTTGTTGTGGTCTTCAGTTCTGAGACTGGTTTGATGCAGCTCTCCATGCTACTCTATACTGTGCAGGCTTCTCCATCTTCCAGTACCTACTGCAGCCTACATCCTTCTGAATCCGCTTAGTGTATTCATCTCTTGGTCTCCCTCTACGATTTTTACCCTTCACACTGCCATCCAACACTAAATTGGTGAACCCCTGATGCGTCAGAACATGTCCTACAAACCGATCCCTTCTTCTAGTCAAGTTGTACCACAAACTCCTCTTCTCCCCAATCCTATACAATATCTCCTCATTAGTTATGTGATCTACCCATCTAATCTTCAGCATTCTTCTGTAGCACCACATTTCGAAAGCTTCTATTCTCTTCTTGTCCAAACTTTTATTGTCCATGTTTCACTTCCATACAAATAGTTCCAGAACACTGTTTCATGTGCATTATCATTCCAGTCATTTTCGCATTGTGCCGTTACATTTTGGTATCTCTCCGCCCAAAACCGCCACTTTTCCGTGGTAGGCCCAACAGATTCAATAATTACTGTCATAAATTAACGTTCTTTTACAATATTACGACTTCACCAAGCACTATACTGTAATGGAATTTAAAGGTTCTCTGTGGTTTTCCTTCTTGCATAAATTACGACAACAACTTATTTCAGTCGCAAATATTTCTGAAAATTAGATGGGTAGATCACATAACTAATGAGGAGGTATTGAATAGAATTGGGGAGCAGAGGAGTTTGTGGTACAACTTGACTAGAAGAAGGGATCGGTTTGTAGGACATGTTCTGACGCATCAGGGGTTCACCAATTTTGTACCACCCTCTTGTTCGGTTTAAGGAAACCACACCACAAACACCTTTGGCCAAAAATGGTCCAAATGGCTCTGGGTACCATGGGACTTAACATCTGAGGTCATCAGTCCCCTAGAACTCAGAACTACTTAAACCTAACTAACCTAAGGACATCACACACATTCATGCCCGAGGCAGGATTCGAAGCTGCGGCCGTAGCAGTCACGCGGTTCCGGACTGAAGCGCCTAGAACCGCTCGGCCACCGTTAGAGGAGTTTGTAGTACAGCTTGGCTAGAAGAAAGGATCGGTTGGTAAGACATGTTCTGAGGCATCAAGGGATCACCAATTTAGTATTGGAGGGCAGCGTGGAGGGTAAAAATCGTAGAGCGAGACCAAGAGATGAATACATTAAGCGGATTCAGAAGGATGTAGGTTGCAGTAGGTACTGGGAGATGAAGAAGCTTGCTCATTATAATCATGGAGAGCTGCGTCTAACCAGTCTCAGGATTGAAGACCACAACAACAACAACATATTTCTGTTTCGGTTTGTTTCTGTAATCTTCAATTCGTTTCGATATAATCCATGGATAAGTAAGTAATCACGTGAATTGTGATCGTAATTATATCGTATGCTGCATTCGTGTTCTGGTGAAGCAGGAGATACAACCCGTCGGCTTTGACCAATGACGTCAGAATTGGTCAGAGAGCATTTATTACACAGACGAAAGAGTTGACAAGGCTATCCAGAAACAAAGGAATACGAGAGACGGAAAATATAGTTGACATATATAAAGGCCAGTAGTATTTTCACGTTAAGGATATCGCGTGTTTGTATCGTATTATTTCTCTGGTAAATGAAAGGGAAAATATTCGTAGCATAGAATACATCACGTCATATATATATGAGTTGTATCTCGAACCTCATTCGAACTGTATTGCTTAAGTGCAGTACGGGATACAAGTTTGGCATACGTCGATTTCTTCGTTTCCACTGGCATTTGTGTCCTGTTGTTTAGCTGAACTATGTATCCCCTGCTTCACTAAACCCTAAATGAAGCACGGGATACAAATTTTACATGTTTTGTTTATTTCGCCTCCGCTGTCACTTACTGTCTGTTCTTACGTAGATATTAGTACTACCGATGGCAGAACGAGCTACATACATAGCATTTGTATACCATCCTTCCGCTGACCTCTATATATGTACACTGCTAACGAAAACGTAGAAATGGACGTACGTTACATATGCAACATGTACCTCAGTTGAATTACGTGAAAAGGCAACAAGACGACACATGTACAATTTGTATCCCATACTTCACTATGGGGTGCAGTTTTTTTTCCGCCTTCAACGCTAATAGTATCCCATTCTTTACTTGAGCTATATAGCTATACACAACATTTGTATCCTGCTCTCCAGTTGACATATATTGCTAAATCTCATGTCATATATGTCGTTCTTTTCTAATACGTAGTGTCAGTTTTAAGGTCAACTGAAGGACGGGATACAAATTTCAGTTGTGTCGGCCGTTTTGCCTTCAATATTGGTAGTACAGATTCGAAAAAGTCGTACTGATACTAGTGCTGGGAAATGAAGGAAGAACTACAGCTGCGAAATTTCTATTACGTACTGGACTACACGCAAACATACGTATTGGTGTAATACAACAAAGAAATACGTCAAAATAGTCAAGTGCAGTAAAAGAAGAAAATGAAAAAGTGAATTTACCGGACGGGAACTTCGTAAGAGAACCGAAGCTCGCCTATAAAGACATAAAATAAATCACATACTCACATATACAACAAACACAACATTACGAAAACACACACACACACACACATTCACCCCCCACCCACCATCCTAATGTGAAATTAGCTAACATATTTTGGACTGTACATTTGCCCAACAAGTTTAATAAAACATTTAAACGGGCAATATTTTTGGGGAATACTATGTCTCAATGAATATTCGTGTAGGTGAATTTGAAGTGTGGGAATCTGGCGTTTCCATTTCCCTACAAGAGATTTCACAGCTGACCAATAACCCTCTATGCTATTTGTGCAAGCCCCTGTGGATACTGATCGGAACTCAGTATTGTGATTTATTATGCTGATAACCCCTTTCCCTTAAATACCTACATGAAGAAAACCCGTATGAAATTACAATGGAACCATCTGCAACCTGATCTTCAATTAAGCTGACCGAAACTTCTTTCCTTCGACTGGATACTACTTTGAACACTACATCGTCACCCCCCTGACCTAAAACTACAGCCCCCCCAAACCCAAACCCACAACCCCACCGGAGGTTCCAAACCCCCCCCCCCCCCCCCCCCGTGATTCGTCAATTTCCACCATAACAGCCGGCCCCCTCCCCCCACGCCCCTTTTATTTCGTGTATTCCCTACAAACGAACACACAAAAAGAGTACCAATCTACAACTGGACGCTTACTCATACGACATTCATGGGAAAACAGCCACACAGGATATCTCAAACACCAACAGTAAGTGATTTTCATAATGTCTCTCAAGGCGAGCTTAATTTTTCCAACCACGTCACTCTACTAATGGATCGCCACAACGTATCTCTGCTGCAGCGCCATTAGAATAAGTCGTGAGTACGGCGACGAGATACACTTGGGAGGCGCATATGCTCGCCGCACTCACGACATCGAACATACTCAGCAATGAGACCACACATAAGCAAGAAACAAGTGGTGGCCAACACATCTTCGCCCATAGCCTCTCGTAAATCATCAGATAAATCCACGCCTACAACCGAAAATGAGATACTAAAAATTGTTCTAAAATAAGAAACTAATAGTCCAAATTACCTCGGTATCACTAAGAATGAAATTAAGTACCGAATGAATTAGAAACAACCAAATAATTTAATAAATACACACGAAGAATATTTTCAACGATATGTAGTGACATCATTTAAAATCACAATTATTTTAATGTACAATGATAGCGCTTGTCCGGAACGCAGAACTATTTTATTATCTATGGCTCGAAGTGAAGACATTACTACCTGTGAGTAATGTATGATGTCATTGGTCAAAGCAAACGGGTTGTATCCCCTGCTTCACCAGACCCTAGACTCGTTGTTAACGAATATCATCTGATGTTTTCGAAGATTGCCTCTGTGTAGCGTCCTTGCATCTGGTACGATGCTATCGCTCAAACCTGACGAGTGGAATCGCATTCAAAAATTTATGCGGGACGTCTGAGGAGGAGAGGGCGCAGCACGACACCTGTTGTCGCCAAGGCCGCTGCGCAGCTGCTGCAAGGCGAGCGGCTTCTGCGGGCGGCCCTCGTACAGCCTCAGCAGCGCGGCTCGCAGCGGCTGCATGGCACCGTGGCGCTCCAGGTAGCGGCAAAGCGCGCTACGGTCGCGCGGGGTGCAGGCCGCGTGCGGCGAGCGCTCACGTGAGGTCTTGGTGCTGGCGGCGGTGGCGCACGACGTGCCGGAGCGGGCGCGCGACGACCGGGCGGCTTTCGGCGAGCTCATGGCGGCGGCGTCTCCGCGGAAATGAGCCCGTAGCAGCAGCGTCCGCCTCTGACTGTTGTCGATAGTTGCGGCGCGTGGTGGCCTCTGACAATGCCGGCCGCTCGTGCTCGTGAAACGTCAGAAAAAACCGTTACGGGGGGTAGGACATCAAACGGGCCGACTTGGAGCAGGAGAGGCACCACAGGATATATTAATGCCCACTGTCCATACTTTTACAAATAAATTCATAAAATTTTGTCAGCATGAACAGAAAGGATTCAGAATTCACACTCATAGCAGTGGAAGTTCGAAAACATAACGAAGTAATTTTTTTTACATGTGAAATTTCATCATTTTTTTCACTTACTAATGGCAGCATTTATTGCTATGGGTGCACTTTTCTTCATAAGTAAGAGAGATGGTTTGATGAATTTTGCACAGCATACAAACCATACTTAAAGATGTATGAAACTCTAGAATTTTCCAAATCTATTAAAAAATGTGGTAAAAAACTACAAAATTTGTGTTTTTGTTTCTAAACATGAAGATTGAAATACAACAGATCATTCGTTTTTTTCATAAATTAAATAAATTCTAGAGTTTTATACACCTGTAAGTATGGTATGTATGCTGTACAAAATTCATCGAAGAATCTCTCTAACTTATGAACAAAAGTGTACCTATAGCAACAAATGCAGCCAGTAGCAAGTGAAAAAATGATGAAATTTCACATGTGAAAAAAAATATTTTGTTATGTTCTCGAACATCCACTGCAGTGAATGTGAATTCTGAATCCTTCCTGGTGATGCTGACAAAGTTTTACGAATTTATTTGTAAAAGAATAGACATTGGAAATTAAAATGTCCTGTGATGCCTCTCCCGCTCCAAGTCGGCCCGTTTGACGTCCTACCGTCCCTTAAACGAATGTCGGCAGAAGACGCTGAAACATAAATTAGCCGGCCATTGTGGCCGAGCGATTCTAGGCGCCTCAGTTGGGAACCGCACCACTGCTACGGTCGCAGGTTCGAATCCTGCCTCGGGCATGGATGTGTGTGATGTCCTTAGCTTAGTTAGGTTTCAGTAGTTCTAAGCGCTAGGGGACTGATGACCTAAGATGTTAAGTCCCATAGTGCTCAGAGCCATTTGAACCATTTGAAACAGAAATTAACGGACCACAAGTCAATAGGAATGGATCTTACGAGATCATATGAGACAGGTCTTCCTTGCAGATAAAACTCGACACGTCACTAATATATATGAGCAAGATTTCTAAGTTTGTCGCCGCCTCTCGCATCCAAAATTCCATCGTTCACGATCATTTCAGTTTCCTTCATTAAGACCTCTCGCCGCCATTGCTTCGTTGACGTCGTCTTTCCAGCATCTCGCAGGTCTACCACGCTTTCTTCTTTGATTTGGAGTCCACTGCCATACCCGTTTTGGCCATCTTGTGTCTGGCATACGCTGTAGGTCACCATACCAGAGTAGGTGCTTCCTTCCTATGTAGTATAGGATTGTGATTTTGACATTCATAACCTCTATGATCCTATCATTTCTAATATGGTCAAGTCTGGAGTATCCACAACTCCGTCTCCAGAAATCCATCTCGAAAGCCAGCAGGAGATCTTTCTGCCTCTGATTTAGTTCCCATAACTCTGCACCATATGTCGTGATACTTTCAATAATTGTGTGGTAGATGGTATGTTTTGTTCTGCGGGTTATGTTTTTGTTCCAGAGAATACCATTTAGTTGTTTTATGGCTCGCTTGCCCTGGCCTATTTTATTGTTTACATCATCCATACTCTACCATTGGATGACAGTGTCACTCCCAAGTACTTAAAATTATGACACCCTTTAACAGTATCAGAACTGAACTGTAAGTCGTTAACACTATTTTCTCACACTTTCAGATATTCTGTTTTAGATACATTTATGACAATACCCCATTTTTCATATTCTTCTTATAATTTGCGGAGAATGTAATTTGCATCTTCCTCATTTCCAGATACTAACACTTGGTCGTCAGCAAAAAATAGTGTGAACAAGATCACGAGTACTCTAAGAAACTGCGGCAAAGAAGTTAACTATTTAAAATGTGCTCCAAGTTGCTTGGTGCCCGCTACTTCGCTCGTATAGACTGTGTCGTCTACACAAATCCATAATTTTTTTTCCTTAATCGAATTTCTATGCTATTACGCCCGTTTGTCACGTATAAATGTATGAACTATAAACGAGATAATGACGCTTTGCTTGGGTGTCAGTCTTTGTACAATTGAAGTGTCCCATCGAGTGAATGAAAAGAAAGAAACAAATCAGAGGATTTTCTATAGTTACTGGTGCCAGTCTGACACCCAGTATCCATTTTTCTCACCTGAACGTATATTCCTGTGCTTGGAACCGCTTTTAAAAGTGCTATCTATTTTGTCCAATGTGTGTGAATTCCTAAGGTCCAAACTCCTAAGGTCATCGGTCCCTGGACTACATACTACTTAAACTAACTTATGCTTAGAACAACACACACACTCCCCTGCCTGAGGGAGGACTCTGAACCTCCGGCGGGAGGGGCCGCACAATCCGTGACAGGGCGCGTCAAATTACGCGATCACTCCGCGTTGCTCTATTTTGTCTTCGCTAATGGTTAGTAATTACAATACAAATAATCTTATAAATAAATGTTTGGCTCTCTGACGTATTTGTAATTTTGTTCTCTTTTCTTTTGGAGAGGGGGAGGGATGAGGGGCTATGCATTTCATTTTACAGTAGTTCAAATGAGAAATTAATTTTATTGATCCATGGTAGTTTAATGTCCTAAATTATAAAAATAGAGTGTGTCAAAGGTTTATATTTCTTTAGTTATTTATCAGGCTATGAAGCTGAATAACGTTTATAAAACATAATCTAGTTATTAAGAGAATTTTCTGTACCGATTGTATTCATCATCTATTTTTATAGTCTACTTTGAAGTGTATAAAATCAGCCTTAGTCTGATACTATAAAACAGATAAGTACAACAATTGCTTGAACCGTTTACTAGAAATTTAAAGTAGAAAAGGAAGATGGCGGTTTCTTTCTCTTGCCATGTCACTCATCATAGTTTCGACATCAACCTTTTCTCGATGAATTCTCATCATGCCGAGCCCATTCAGACGTGTCTTACTTGTTGTATTCCTTAGGTACGTCTTGATTCTCTTGAGGATGGATAAAATGCGCTCATACTTGCCCGTTGGCCCTGGTAGAGCTGCCAAGAGCTGTAGATATCGCAAACGGAACAAGCTTCCATTGAGTTTAGAGCCAACTGCTCCAGTAGACTCAGACGTTAATGAAAGAGTTTCAACTTAGCCATTGTCGTAGTTAAATCATTAGTGGTAGAAGAAAATTAAAGCTGTAGAGAACTTCACAATGTGCCAACAACTGATCCTGCAGTGAACTAATGGAGGCATCGAGAAGGAGTATGAACACAGACACTTTTTAGTAACCCTCAACACAATCACCTTTATCTTGATCTGCACGATGTGCTTACTTGGAAGAAGTGCGCGGTAGCTTGATTTCAACTCCTAATTCCTTGGCTTCTAAGAAAAGCCGGCTGAAAGTATCATCAACATTTCTCTCATTGCCAGCAGTTTCCTTTTGAGATGTCTGGCAATGCTGATTAAATCTGCAAAATCTATGTCTGTATATTTCCCAGTGTTGATGCTGCTGATGATTTGATTTTGGACTGGAGCTCTAATGTACTTGCCGCGTTTACGAGTTACTTCCAAACTTGCACTGTTGTAGAATGGTCGAACGTTGTCTATGTCCTTGTCATCTTCTTTGTCAATTTCAGTAGTCCAAAAGTCCCCGTGTCACTTTAATGCATCTACTGACGTCCACAAAGAATCATTGCACGCTCCACGAAGCCCTAGTCCTGGAAATGTTTTATATTTTTTTTCTCGTTCATTACCATGTGTAAAAATGGTCGCCATTGATCACAGCAGCCTTATGGTAAGCGTTCCTCGCATTGATGTTGAAATGTTGAAGAACATGCTCCCGTTTCGAAAACTTCGAAGTTATCAGGCCATAATCATTTTGCTGACAACCATTAACTGAACCTGCCTTGGAGAAAAACGCAGAATGTTTACAGGAGGCACCATACTGTTTGGCGAAGTATAATAACCAAAAACATTTCACCATCTAACATAGGATGAACTTACACGATATTGGCCATTTTGCAAAGTGAGGGGAAATTTGTAAGTTTCATCGGACACAAAAATGTTCTGGAAATGTTGTTTCTTCATGTGGTCATCAACGTTTTCGTTATTTGACAACAAACAAATACTTCTATCACTATTATAGTCTAGTAGTGGCTTGTCAGAGCTTGATGTATAAATGAAAGTTGTTGATTTTTCTTCCGGACCCGACGAAAGTAATTTTGAATCAGCAATAGCCTTCTACTGTTTGGAAACAGCAGCTTTGGTAAGTGATGGATCGTCCGGTTTCCCTGTCTGAGAGGACAGAGTTTATTCTAGTCTTGGTGTTGTGGAGAATCAGTTCAAAATGTTTCCACTTTTCGTCACTGCGTTGTCTTAACTGTCAAAACCAACGTTTCACTATAGCAGCTTCAATAACGCTGGTTTTCGCAACACTGTCGTACTAGCAATTTAACAACTCGTAACGCAGAGAATCGTGTGAGAAACAATCTTCAACCTTTCCTGGTTAGCGCATGCTCCGACAGTGTGTCCACCAAACCTATGACGCGCATTGCTTTTGTATACTTTAGCGTTCATTTACGAGTACTGTAAATTCTAAGATTGGGCTCGTAAACCTTGTGTTTGATTCCCAATTGAAGTTAAATTGATATACGTTAGTAACAGAAAAATGAAAACATGTAATTTAATGGAGTACGTTGTTTACACAAATAAGCTTTAATGCTTTAAAAAAAGGCTCTGTTACCTACTGACCAATAAGAACGTACAACCACACCACTTATCAGTGATTCTCTTTTGTGCGGAGATTCGTTCAGAAACAGTGTATCATTGGCATTTTGTAGCAACATAGAACCCGCTTCTTCACATGCTGAAGCAGAGAGTGCTTAAGACCGGAAGCACACCACCCCTCGCCCCCCACCCCCTAAAATACGCCACTGAAAGACGTACTGAAACATCAACGTGTTAAAGGTTCGTTTCATTTTTTACACAATTTTGACAAACCCGATTTGTAAAAGTGACTTTAAATAACTTTCTTTGAATTAGTACACTAACTGGAACAACTTCTAAACTTCTCGCGCTATCTATGGCCATAGGAACATTGTCTTCTCCTAATTTACTTCTGACCTGAAAGCAGTTCTGCTTTCATAACGCAATATTTTCATAAAACTGTTCATCTCCTATTTCACCCCCTATGCGGTGGAATTTCTAAATATCCTTAAACACATACTTTGTGTACCTGACAGGGAAACTAAGTACTTATTTTCGTAGTTCTAGCTTCCAAATTGCCTAAATGAAGACATGTTTTCAAAAAAAAAATAAATAAATAAAACATTTCATCACCTATTGCATGCCCTTAGATGTGGAATTTCCAAAAATCCTTTCTTAAACGATGCCTACACTATAAGATCAACGCCGTCTCTAAATTTCAAGTTTCTATCCATAGCGTTTCTGACTAGGCCATGATGAATCAGTTAATCAAATGTTCAAATGTGTGTAAAATCTTATGGGTCTTAACTGCTAAGGTCATCAGTCCCTAAGCTTACACACTACTTAACCTAAATTATCCTAAGGACAAATACACACACCCATGCCCGAGGGAGGACTCGAACCTCCGCCGGGACCAGTCGCACCGTCCATGACTGTAGCGCCTCAGACCGCTCGGCTAATCCAGCGCGGTAATCAGTGAATCATTCAGTACATTTACCAACTTCGAGTGGTCTCGGAGGATGTTTTGAGGAAAAAATCAAGGGTAGGCACCCGTATCTCGAAAAGTCACCCAATGACGCTACATGGCGTCGAAGTTATACGCGCCAACACTTGTCACAAAGCCACCGCATCGGCAGCAAACGTGCCATTGCACGCTGACAGACCATAGGGGGACGTCTCATTGTGTTACCCAGTGATCGCGATTGATTGCCACGATCGCCGATGGAGAAGACGGAGCTGGCTGCTGCGTAGAATAGTCTTACCGTCTGTGATTGCGATGGTCTGTTGTCTCTGTGTACGACATCTTCGGACACAGATTTCCATCTGCAATTTGTTTCTCTGCTGGTACTCTCTAAAACCACCAATGTTTCTCGGTATTTCCTAATGGTGGCAAAGCTGTGTGCGGCCGATCGGCAGACGGCAGGTCGGATCAGTCTGAACGACCATGGTGCGGTGATGACAGGCGCCTCGCCCAACGACTGACCGCGTAGACATTCTGCAAGCGCCTATCAGTATCAACGAAGCTCTGATTTTTATTCCAACAGAAACTCAATGACAGTTCTCTCCTCGGAAAACACCTCCGATACAGATGCCATATGAAGGCTACGTATAGCGAGACCACCTATTATATCTTCATAATAGGGAGCGAAGGATTATTCCACGATGCCCCATCAAAAATGCCGCTTTCTTTCAACCAAACTCGGCCAAGAAAAAAATGTGTTGCACTACTTGTAACATGGCCAACAGAATGAGATCAGTTAACCACCCACTGCGGACTATGCTTTCAGAAAAACTAGTATGCTTGTCTTATCGTTACGTAGATAGCTTCTTCGCACGTTCCTCACATTCTCTGTATGCAGTTTTTATCCACTGGAAGTCTGTTGACGGGCACTTGTTCGTTTAAATCGGTTACCGGATGCATTCGTGGTTAGTATCATATGGTAATAGGAAAAGATAAACATTTCTTAATACACGTTGAAACCGAGTTGCAAGCCACCGACCGGCTGATTGAGAACAAATTCAGTACTTTCCGCTGCTAAGTTGGAAAAAGGTGAATGTGGTTCTCATTAAGCTGGTCTCAGCGTGGCAACGGCCTGGGTAGGTGGACTGCGGGTAGAAAAACGCCTCCCTAGAGCACTCAAAATATATTCTCTGAATTTCAAAATAACAGTTCGTTGCTGGAATTATTCATCAACGAGCTGAGACTTGTATGGATCAGATTTCCCGATGGATTAAATGAAAACTCTTTGAGCAAGCCGACGAATACGTATAGGATCCCATAGCTATCAGGTTAAGAAATCTTATTTTCGCTTCCAAGGACAGGAACTAGGATTCCACTACTTGTATTAGTGGCTGGTCTGAGATTTTTATATATGGGATGAATAAAAAATAGTTGCATACCAGACTTTATCGACAGCCGTTCACCGTATTACAATGCCCTCAATATAATCGCCTCACATCTAGCTCACTTTTCGCCACACATATGGCGGCATATACCGTTAGCGCGTCCATCTCAGCCGACGAATTGTAAGTACCGCCCTGTGCTACGTCTGCAACGAAGAGGTTCCTTCAATTTGGAAAACAGGTTCTACTCGCTCGAACTCAGTAGGAGAGAGTGACGGATGTTCCAATACCTCCCACCCCTACGTACACAGGAGCTCCTGTATGGGTTTCAACATACAGCATCGCGTATTGATATAAAGGATGAAGGTATGCATGGTCAGAAGGTGTCGTCGCCTTATCCTCGGTGCAGAGCGAAAGTGATGTCACGAGAAACTGCCGTAGTAGGCTGCAGTGACCGCCTGTAGGGAACTTGAAATGCCACTTTATTTTAGAGGTCTTTACACTCCACATCGTTCATGTTATGGCAGCTGTGCCATTGCTGTTTATCCAGCCGATGTAACACAGGGAAGAATTTGCTACAAGGAGACATTAAGCCGATTCACAAATAAATATAGTACGTAATCCGTTTACGACACCGGTTTATACTGTCACGTAGTAGCTGTAACTAGATGAATGACGAAAACTAACTTCACTTAACGAAGGTTTATTCAAACTTGCACATACCGGAGAGCGGAGCGAAATGCCACCAGCCAGAACACATATGGTATATATACAGTTAAGGAGCATTCCAGTACAATGATCCTTGACAATTGTGGATACTTCTAGACTGTACTAACACTGATTATAGGAATTAAAATATTACGCTTAAGGTGGAGTGTGAACTCACGACCCTCCACGCAACAGTCTCGCATCAGAAACACTACACCATGGTGACTGTGCTGCTCAGCGTTTTCTGCGTCATTGCTCCCTCCTTAAGAGAACAGTGTCTGTGTTATGTATTCCTAGTCCGGGAATGAGTCATCGGTCCTGCATACTCCGATCTCCGATGACTGATGTTCGCCCTAGCGGTGATCTTCTCAGAATTTCCTTTGCCGTTACGCTCTTAGAACTTCCTTTGCCGTTGCTCTGTTCGTCACCTTTCCGCTTGTTGCCTGTAGCTGGAGTTTCGAATATACCCTGGGTTGCACGATCCTTATAGGGCTTCATTCGAAGAACATGTACCGTATCTCTGATCTATCGTCGTCTTGTGTCGGGGTCGAAATGTTCAACTTCATAAGTAACACCAGACAATTGCTTTACAACCTTGTAAGCTCCAAAGAAGCGCCTAAGGAGCTCCTCAGAGAGACCAACCTTCCGAACAGGAATGAAGATCCAGACGAGGTCACCAGGCTGGTAAACAACTGGGCGGTGGCTCGCATCACACCTTCGGCGATCGTTTTCTTGAGCCTGCAACTTGCAGAGTCGAGCTAACTGCCGGGCTTCCTCAGCTCTGGTTAACACCTGGCCGCTGTAGTCGTCGTCCACGTCATCAGGATGTAACGGACACACAGTGTCCATCGTCGTAGTCGCCTCACGCCCATGCACCAGGAAAAATCGCATAAGTCCTGTGGTGTCTTGTTTGTCGGTATTGCAGGCAAACGTCACGAAAGGTAGCACCTCATCCCAGTTTCTCTGCTCCACATTGACGAACATTGATAGCATGTCGGCCAAGATCTTGTTAAGCATTCAGTAAGCCCGTTAGTTTGCGGTGATAAATAATGTGGCACCGACGGTTTATCTCTGTCACAAGATTCGACTGAAAAACTTTCCCTCGATCCGTAAATAACGACCTTGGGGCACCGTGTTTTAATACAATTTCTTCTACGATGAATTTGGCTACCTCGAAGCCTTCCGCTGTTTTCACGGCTTTTGTAATATCATAGCGTGTCAGATAATCAGTGCAAACAACAATCCATCTATTGCCACTAGCAGACGTTGGAAATCGTCCGAGCAGGTCAATCAAAAAAATGGTTCAAATGGCTCTGAGCACTATGGGACTTAACATCGGAGGTCATCAGTCCACTAGAACTTAGAACTACTTAAAAATAACTAACCTAAGGACATCACACACATCCATGCCCGAGGCAGGATTCGAACCTGCGACCGTAGCAGTCGCGCGGTTACAGACTGAAGCGCGTAGAACCGTTCGGCCACACCGGCCGGCTGCAGGTCAACCCCAGCACGCTGAAAAGGCGTTTCGGCTGGTGGAATTGGTATGAGTCGGCCAGGTGGTTTCTGAGGAACTGCCTTTCTCCTCTGGCACTCTCGACAGTGATACACATAGTAACGGATACTCCTAAATAAACCTACCCAGAAAAATCTCTTGCCGATCCTATCGTATGTCTTAATAAATTCTAAATGTCCAGCCTTAGGTGTGTCATGGAATTTCTTTAGAACGTCTAAGCAGGTGTGTTTAGGAATCACTGGTAGCCATCTCTTTCCAAACGGATCAAAGTTTCTCTTGCAAAGTAATCCATTAAGTACCTTAAATTGTCCTTTCACAATCTCTGGCCGATTTAAGGCAAGCATTATTTGAGAAATCTTTGTGTTCTTCTTCTGCTCAGCAGAGAGATCCTGGAGTGCAGCGAGACAGTCAGTAACTTCATTAAGGTCTCGATGGTCTTGCACAGGGTTTCTTGAGAGACAGTCGGCATCTTGATGTTTTCTTCCACTTTTGTACACTATGGTAATGTCATACTTTTGAATACTCAGTGCCCACCTGGCGAGTCGTCCTGTTGGATCATTAAGACCTGTCAGCAAACAAAGTGAATGATGGTCTGTAACAACTGTGAATGACCTTCCATAGAGATACTATCGAAATTTGCACACGGCCCAGATAACAGCAAGACATTCTCTTTTTGTAGTTAAGTAGTTTCTCTCGGCTTTTGTAAGTGTCCTAGAAGCATAGGCTATAACCTTCCCCTTTCCCTTCGCAGTTTGCACCAGAACATCACCGATCCCAAACCCACTGGCATCTGCGTGTAGTTCTGTAGGTGCTCTCTCATCATACAGACCAAGTATAGGGTCAGTTGTCAGAGCTTTTCCCAGCACATCGAAAAAATCTTGTTGAGTACCACCCCAGACAAATTTAGCATCGGCCTTTGACAACTCTTGGAGTGGCCTGGCTTTCATACAAATGTCTTTGATAAAAATACGGTAATAAGAACATAATGCGAGTAAGCTTGTCACATCTCTAATACTTTTAGGAATAGGAAATACCATTATAGATCTCACCTTTTCTGGGTCTGGCCGCACACCTTCGTTTGACAGAAGGTGTCCAAGTATTTTAATTTCTTTCGCTCCAAAGAGACACTTTCTCTGATTAAGTTTCAGTCCGCCTTGTTGGAGACACTTAAGAACAGTCCACAGTCTTTTTACGTGTTCATCAAATGTCCCTGAGAGCACTATAATGTAATCTAAATAACAAAGACACATAGTCCACTTCAGGTGACTAAGAAGATTATCGATCATCCGTTCAAAACCTGCTGGTGCATTATACAAACCAAACAGCCCCTCAGAGGTGATAAATGCAGTTTTCTCACGATCAGCCGCATCTACTTCGATTTGCCAGTATCCCGAGTACATGTCCATGGTTGAGAAAAACTTAACCCCCTTCAGACAATCTAGTGTATCGTCAATTCGTGGAAGGGTGTAAAAGTCATTTTTTAATATCTTGTTAAGCTCCCTGTAATCAATACAAAAGCGCTAACTACCATCCTTCTTCCTGACGAGAACCACTGGTGACGACCATGGGCTCTGCGAAGGCTGAATGATGTCATTCTTCACTATTTTTTTCTACCTTGTCGCGGATTATTCGACGTTCCGTCGCTGATACACGATATGCTCTCTGGCTTATTGGTTAATGGTCTCCAGTGCTAATCCGGTGCTTCACCATCGATTTGTCTAATTTGCTCTTCACCCGTGGATTCAAGCATTCAGAGAACTCTTCAAGAATGGCAAGTAGCTTCTTCTGTTGTTCATTAGTGAGATCTGGCCATAGTCGAGCTAGAAGATCTTGTTTTGTAGAGGTAGCGCCAATTTCGCCCACTGACTCGGCATCGGAGTTATCTATGACGCTCAGCTGTTCGCCAATTAACGGCTCAGCGTTTGCTACGCACATGCGTCTTGGAAGGATCTGCGGTTCTCAGCTACAGTTACCTATCCACAATTCACCTAATCCGTTCTTAAACGAGACGACAGAGGCTTCTCTTACATTCCACTACAAGATCCATGGGTTGATGCCTGGCATGACACATGACAGTTACCCTTCTAGCGGTGACTGCAGGAATCATCACTTCATGCAGCACACACACTCTCCACACACTCGGATGCTCATCTTCTTGTCCACAGTATCTCATCCCGTCTAGCATAATCTTCGAGTGACCGCAATCTATAATTGCTTGAGAAGCTTTCAAAAAGTCCCATCCGAGAATGACGTCATGACTACACTCTTGTAAGACGATGAATGCTAAGGGCTGTGTATGGTCACTTGTACCGACACGAATGACACATCTTCCTGTATATTTTATATATTTCCCATTAGCCATCTTCAGCACAGATGTTTTGTTGTCGACGAATACGGTTTTCTGCAACCAGCGACGGCGTTTCTCCGAAATGACGATATGATTCTACAGAGTCCACAAGAGCTTGGGCTGGTAAACCATCCATGACAATATAGACGTAGTTTCCTATCATTTTTGTACTGATCGACGACGGAGGATTTTTCTCTTCGGCGGCCTCATCTCCAAGGAAGGTCGCACCCTTTAGTTTTCCAGGTTGCGGCGGCTAGGTGATCGTCTGGAGCTTCTAACCGGCGATGGAGACCTTGATCATCCTGTTGGGGAGTGTCCTCTCCAGCGGCTAGCTTGCGGTGATGGTAACCTACGTCGTCCTGCACCCACATCTACTTGTTCATCTTCGTCGTCCCGGAGTTGGTGTCGGCTAAGATCCGTCTGCTGTCTTCTGGCACGGGCGTCATCAAATATCCGCTGCCTTTCTCGACAGTAGCGTGCCACATGTCCCGATCGTCCGCAATGGAAACATACTGGATGGTTATCCTAGGTCCTCCAGACGTCAGTCTTCCTTGGTTCCTCATGCGGCATTGCAGGAACGTAACTTCGCCAGGATCTCCACTTTTCCACCGTTATAAGTGGAAATTAACGACGAGAGACTGGGTTCAATGTCTGTTCCATTTCCTCCCTTATGACCTCTTGAAGCGTCTCGGTTTTTTCTCGCCGTGCCACCCAAGTGCCTTCTGAACTTCATTTCTCACTATCTGACGAAGAACACTTGTGAAATCAGTTCCTTCCTCCTTCAGAGACTTCGATACAACGTTAGGAAGCCGTTGTAACTTCTTGTGTGTAATTCTTTTTTGATGTATTGTCTCGATATACTGGTACCATTTTATGAAGTCTGCTGTCGAAACCTCCTTCAGGAGTAGGGCTTGATACATGTCCTTAGCAACACCTTTCATGAGATATGGAACCTTACCTTCCTCCTTCATTCTAGGATCCTCTATTTTACACAGCCCCAAGATATCTTGAATGTAGGATGCTGTAGTTTTTTCCTGGACGCTATGCCCTGCACTTTAATTTATGTTCGGCCTTGTACTTTTGTCGTTCCGCCTGGAATACTTCCTAGCTTGTGAATTTCTCCTCGTTGTTCTCATACCATTGCTTGGTAGTGCCCTCTAAATAGAAAAACACGTTAGCCAAACACACGGTGTCATCTCATGTGTTAAATTTGGCTATACGCTCATATACCTTCAGCCACTTGCTTTGATCTTGGCCATCGTCACTAGAGAACCCGGAAGGATGTCTCATACCCAGCGTCTCCACCAGAACAATGTTACCTAGAAAAAGGTGTAATTAGATGAATGACGAACACTAACTTCACTTAAGAGAGGTTTATTCAGCAATTGCACATGCAAGAGCGCGAAGCGAACTGCCTCCGGCCAGAACACATACGGTGTATATACAGTTATAGAACATTCCAGCACGATGGTTCTTGACATTTGTGGATACTTCTAGAATATAATCGAACCAAACATGGAAATTAAAATCTTACATTACACGACGCACCATGTAACAGACTTTTTTTAATCCCATTTTGTACGTTTTCGTTCGTTGTATCTGCTTGGGGCGAACGTCGCAAGACACCCTTTTCAATTTGTCGTTGATTCATTAACTCAGTTTTTTTTTAATTACAGAGGGCAGCTAACCCTCTGACCGAACACGCTGAGTTACCTTGCCGGCGACCGTCCTACTATCGATATAAGCCCGTCCAGGTGGTAGCAGCGTCACCTGGCGATCAATGACTACACATGTTGCATGCAGTATAAGTGAGCGTGCTGTCGGTGTGTAAAATGGGGTAGACGCGCGATCCATTAGAATTTGACCGAGGACAGAGTCTCTTGGGTTGGAGGCTCGGCACGAGCTTCCGGAAACTGCACGACCTGTCGGATGTTCGAGGACTGATGCGGTGAGAGTCTTCAGCACATTGCGAAACCAAGGTGAAACC
This sequence comes from Schistocerca piceifrons, assembly GCF_021461385.2. Lineage (NCBI taxonomy): Eukaryota > Metazoa > Arthropoda > Insecta > Orthoptera > Acrididae > Schistocerca > Schistocerca piceifrons. The sequence continues at coordinate 429,091,549 of NC_060139.1, read as the reverse complement.
AAGTCCAGACGTCGTGGAGTTTAGCGGCCACACCTGATTACAAGTATCGGACGTGGTAGCCTGGGCAGACCGGTAAAACAGGGCAGGCCGCGAACTGCGATGGAACTAACATCAGACTTTAGTGTTGTGCAAAGTACAAGTGAGTCTGAACACACAGTGCACCGTACACTCCTAACGATGGGCCTCAGAAGCCGACAATCCGTGGATGGGCCCATGTTAATACCACGACATGCCAACAGCGATTGAAATGGGCACGTGAAGGTAAGCACTGGACATTGGTGCAGTGGCAGAGCATTGTATAATCTGATGAATCCCAATACCTTCTTCATCGTGCCAATGGGAGGGCGTGAATCCGTCGTCTTTCAGGGGAACAGCTCCTTGACAACTGTACAGTGAAGCGGAGACAAACTGGCGGCTCTGGGATATATTCACATGGGCATCCAAGGGTCCAGTGGAGACTGCGAACCATAATGGCCAAGGACACTGGTTGCAGACCACTTACAACCCTTTATGAGAATCATAAAGCAGTGGCATTTTTCACCAAGGTAATGCGTCATGTGAAAAGCCAGGAGTGTAATAGAGTGGTTCGAGGAACACAGTGGCGAGTTCCAATTGATGTGCTGCACCGCCCCCACCCTCCAACCCTGCCTACTGAACCCGACGGATGTGATGGAAAGTGGTGACAGAAGGAATTTTCGGGAATAGTGGGAACGTGTGCGTGCAGATGTGGTTCCAATTGTCTCCAGCGAACTACCAAGCCCTCACTGCTCTCACGCCACGGCACGTCGCCGCTGTTATCCACACCAGAGGTGGACATACAGACTACAATATAAGTGGTCAAAGTGATCTGGCTGATCAGCATGTTGTTGTCGGCAGTCCCATACTTGTATGTAAATTAGGGTCAAATATGTTAGAAATAAGTGGATAATTCGATACCAATCTTCGAAACAAAATTAGCTATTATTATTGTACTTTACCACTTTACCAAGGCGTAACAATCGAAAACAAACTGGACAGTCAGAATCCTGTAATCACTATTCATCGAAATATACTGTATTTATAATATGTAACTTGTGGCACATTGAGTGGAACCTTACAATAAATGCAGTCAGAGACGTTCTGATGCATTTAGACAGCAGGCGCTTGGCGGACCTGGAGATAAATCTTTGTGTGTGCTCTTATCTTGCTCCACGTACCGTTCACTTTTGACCTACAAAACCGAAGCCGCTATTTGACACCACTCCACATTACTGTCTAAGATTGGGTTCACACTTTCCAGGAGAAAGAAATTTTCCGTCGGCCCAGGAGCAATCCCCATTGGCTTGCTGATGGAAACGGTATAGTTTGTAGCCTTATGTTCCCCGTTACTTGTAGACCATGGCATTTCCGGTCGCCCCATTGTAGAGAGTTCGCCATCGCAGCTCTTATTACCTTCACATCAATAAACCCATTAGAGCCGACTCTTAAATATGCCGTAGCCTACTGAGTACACGCAGCGAAAGTTAATGAAGGTAGAGTGATTTTCTTGAAGTGCTTTCGTTGAGTACTAATGACACAGTGGCCTCCAATACTTTTAATTTTTCTAAATTAGTGCTATTTTTTATATTTTTTTCATTTTGTTTACACTTATAGAAGGTAGTGTCTTTATACCGTCTCCTCTATGTGTATAACTGTCATCTGTAAATCCTTGACAAATAAAAGTTTATTCAGCCATTATTACAATATACCCTTCAAGATATTGAAAGACACACATTTACACTGTAAAGATAGAACAAGTGATAAAAAAACCAGTCGTCAGTTGCGTCTCAGTGGTAAAGTGCTATACAACAAATGCAATGTTGAGTTCGTTATCCTGTCGTTCCTAAGATTTTTATCCATCTCGTTTCACTTCTGTCACCTCTCGCACTGATCGTCCACGCAAACAATACCGGGTGCCGTCGTGGTTCGAATGTACTTTAAATTGCAGGTCGCGCGCTTATGGGGAAGTCAGGAGAACGAAATGAGGCTGTATGAGCTCACTGTCTAAAGAGAAAATGTCACATCACAAGAAACATCAACGGCTCATTCTTTGCACTAAAGAAATCAACGTGATACAAGAAAGAGAAACGACACTTGCCAGAGCCAACTTTGACTATTAGTAGCCTAAACGTCGATGATATCACAGCAGATAAAAAGTAAACACTGTCGAGAATATGCCGCATATAATGTGACAAAGAGTTTTTTCCAATCTAATTTACGGGTATGTGTGTACATTCGACAGTAGTGTCTCTTCTGCTAATTGTCTTTGTTTCAGTATAAAGTTATTGCTTAGTGATTCAACGATTTTGTTAACATAGATGAATGAATGAACCAGACCATTGAAACTTTTTGTGTAATTGTATTTGTTTTCTTGTACTTGTATGTAATGTTAATGTATTGAAAATATTTAATCAAATGCTACTTTCGTTGAATGACATTAATATACAGGGTGCTAAAAAAAGTTGTTTGTACTTGAATATAATTTAAAATAATGGAACAACTCGTGTTATATACTACGTTTCTGTATTTATAATGAAGAAATGTCCTGCACATTTTAAGTTTTTAATACTTACAACACTCACTATAGCTGTTAACCTTTATACAGTAGGAGGATTAACGTTCCTTTTAAACACCTGTGTTAATGAAATCGCAGTACAGGTGTATACATGGGTAACACTGTAAACATTGTTCACATTGGCTGTTTCCTCTTCTCTTGCCCTCACCCCTTTCGCTACATCGACTTAATCTGACTACCACATCTTTCCTCGTCTCCCACATCAATAACCCCTCGCCCCTTCGCCCCACCCCGCCCCTACCGTCACTTTTTTCCCCACTTTGTACTATTACACACTTGGTTTTTTATAACAATCATCGATGCTTTTACGTAACGGGTTCTTAATTCCAACGATGTTTGTGACCATTTATTTTATGAAACTGACCAATTTTTAAACATGATTGTAATTCATAAAAAAGTTTAACTGCTTATTCTACTGACAATGTATCAAATACTTCACTATCTTTCAAATTTGTGCTTTTATGTATCTTTGGTCACCAGAACTCCGCGGACTGCTCTAGCACACCTTCCGACAGACCCAAATTCTCAACTGACCCATTATCCTCATTACTCTCGGCATTTCGCCGATTCCCGTATGAGTTCGAGCAGGAAGTGAATTGGCTACCCTCATCTTAATCAGAAGTGTGTTGTCTGTCCTTTCGGACATGCCCGTCTAGCGGGTTATATTGGAGGCGTGAACATCATCAGGTGTAGTGTGATCACAGTACATGGCGTGGAAATGACGTGCGCTCTTGCGAGACAGCGTTATCAGTATGATACAGTTTCAAAGTGCTCTAACTGTGGGTTTCCATTTGGCAGGCTGATCGAATCATTCACCATAAGATTTTTTGGACATTCTTATGTGATAGCACTCTGATGTGGGAGTGTCTGGGTCAACCATGTCCAGCCACCACAATGGATCATCGCTGTATTGTGCACCAATAAGATCGTATCGAGTAACACTTTAACATTTGCGCCTGCCGTCAGAGAACAGGAAATGGTCTCACGTCCACATTTTGTATGATCTCACACCATTGGTTGGAACCTATCAAAAGTCGATTTAGAGAATTACCGTTCCATGTGTAGGCACGGACTGGTGATGTATTACGTGTCATTACGTGCTGTGATGAACCACGGTGCTTCACTATCCGCATAGACCATTGTCGGGACTATTGCGATGACTTGACTAGAGGTTTCATTCTTCCAAAGTCTTTGAGTGGCACAGAGGCTGCACTCCTAGCATCCTGGAGCAGGGAACCATCGGATATGCCATTGACTCTGACGGTACAAGAGTAGGTCACGGATGACCTTTGCCTTCATGTGTTACAGTACAGTGCGGATCCCCTCTGTCTTCGTATGTTACCTCTCACGTGACGGTGCCGTGATTGTCTTTTTCAACACGACAGTACTCTTCCACATATTTCACGTGTCTCTATGAACTACCTGCATGATGTTGGGATACTCCCGAGTCCTGCAAGGTATCCCCAATATAATATGTGAGGAACCTGCTCAGACGTCAACGCCATCCCAGTGAGAGTATCCGCGGTGTCATGGATCAGTTAGATCGGTTGTGGGCCAGCTTGCCTCAGGTAAAGAGGCAATGATTTCATGAGACCCTTCCCAGCAGAACAACTACATGCATCCAGGTCTGAGGGGGTAGAACGTTATGCTGAAAAGCTGCTTCAACGGCCAAGTTCTTTGTTAATCTGAGTCGGTTTTATAATCACAGCAATAACACATTCTGAGTGCGGCTATTTTTCTTTTTTCGTACTGTGTGTACTGGATGACAGAAAATTCGTTGAGCAGAATAAGCACAAAAATACTAATCAAGTTTGAAAACAGAGACAGTATTGCAATTACGCTGACAAAAGGAGTAATAAAAGCTGTAGCTTTGTACCGATTGTGGACAAAGCTTCACATTTAGTGGATGAGGAGTACGTAGTTTCTAATTATCATCGTTTTAACACGAATATTGTATATTGGTCAACCAAGAAACGCACTGAGACGGGAGAGAAGAAAGATCACAAAAAGCTGCGCCTAGTCATAGAAACTTCTTAAATATGGAAACTCAACGCTCCCAAAATCTGATATATCTGTAACATAGACAAAAATGGCAAAATGCAACAAGACCGAGCTACTGACAAACTGATGCATCACCTATACCGCGATACCTGTACATAGGGTGAGAAACCTAACGTTACCGCTGGATATATTTCGTAAACCACATCAATTACTGACGAACCGATTCCACAGACCGAACGTGTGGAGAGGGGTTAGTGTAATCGTTTAATACAAACCATACAAAAATGCACGGAAGTACGTTTTTTAACACAAACCAACGTTTTTTTTAAATGGAACCCCGTTAGTTTTGTTAGCACATCTCACCATACAAACAAATACGTAATCAGTGCCGTTTGTTGCATTGTAAAATGTTAATTACGTCCGGAGATATTGTAACCTAAAGTTGACGCTTGAGTACCACTCCTCCGCCGTTCGATCGTGCGTATCGGAGAGCACTGCAACATACATCGCGTTTCTACAGAATGATCTGGCAACGTTGCTCGAAAATGTCCCACTGGACACGCGTCGACGTATGTGGTATCAGCATGATGGTGCACCTACACATTCCGCAATTAACACTAGGCTGACCCTTGACAGGATGTTCGACGCACGTTTCATAGGACGTGGAGGACGCATAAATTGGCCAGCCCGTTCTCCTGATCTTACACCTCTGGACTTCTTTCTGTGGGGTACGTTAAAGGAGAATGTGTACCGTGATGTGCCTACAACCCCAGGGGATATGAAACAACGTATTGTGGCAGCCTGCGGCGACATTACACCAGATGTACTGCGGCGTGTATGACATTCATTACGCCAGATATTGCAATTGTGTGCAACAAATGATGGCCACCACATTGAACATCTATTGGCCTGACATGTCGGGACACACTCTATTCCACTCCGTAATTGAAAACGGAAACCCCGTGTGTAACTGTACCTCACCCCTCATGGTAATGTACATGTGTGTCAGTAAAAAAGACCAAAAAAAAGGTGTTAGCATGTGGACGTAATGTGCTGTTCTAGTCTCTTCTGTACCTAAGGTCCATTACCGTTCCCTTTGGATCCCTACGTAATTCGGTGCTCTCCGATACACACGATCGAACAGCGGAGGAGTGGTACTTAAGCGTCAACTTTAGGTTACAATATCTCCGGATCTAAGTAACATTTTACAATGCAACAAACGGAACTGATTACGTATTTGTTTATATGTTCAGATGTGCTAACAAAACTAACGGGGTTCCGTTTTGAAGAAACGTAGGTTTGTGTTAAAAAACATACTTCCGTGCATTTTTGTATGGTTTGTATTAAGCAATTACACTAGCCCCTCTCCTCACGTTCGGTCTGTGGAATCGGTTCGTCAGTATTTGATGTGGTTTACGAAATATATCCAGCGGTAACGTTAGGTGACTCACACTGTATAGGCGCTTTGGAGAGGAGCTCTGACTCCACCGCAAAGCGGCTGTAACCAGAAAACACACTTCATGGTGGACTTTAATCGACACACTACTACATAGGACAACCAAAAGGTGGATGAAAGCGGCATACATTGGAATAGTGGGCTCAATCAAATATATTTTTTTTTTATTATCACATGACCCATAATTAACCTGCTTCTTTAATAGCATAATGTGGAAACGCAGTTACGGTCCTTAAAACTGCTTCGCCAGTGCAAACTTACACGACTGACGCTTCAAAATGGCATATGAGCTCCTCCACAAAACACATCTCAAGCCAATTCCAATCCAGACATATGCTGCTGTTAGAACAAGTACGATCAATTTTAAAAAGGCCAAATGGATCGAGGTTGCAGACGATTTCGAGACGGCAATAAAGAAACTCAACCCAGTATGTGCATACTACAAAAGCTTCTTAAATATTTCACAAAAATACCTCCAATCGACACATTGCACGAGGGTGCAGGCAGTATTTTCTCCCAGCCCAAGTACTGAGCTTTTACGTGGTAAAATATGATTTCCCACTATGAACCTGATCTTTACACGCCAAAAATATCATCTTTAGCTTAAATGAAACTTTCTGGTTAGTAACAGGCAGTATGAAACCCACACCTCTCGATAAACTATACAAAGTTACCGAATTACGGACTCTAACGTCCGAAGCGCTGGTTACGAGCATACTGACTAGCTTGTCCTGGAAGACTTAAGTGCCACAACACGTTCGTGAGACACCTAGACTCCACTATAGGTGATTCCCAGCAATAATAACTGGAGATGAAAGATCTGGAAGCGGCTGAACCGCATAAGGATGGGTGTAGCACTAATGAAGGCAAACCTGACCAAGTGGAGTCTTACAGATGCATATGTCCAAAGACGTGATTGTGGCGACTGTCAGGGTATGGAGCATCTCCTGACTTGTCCCAAATGTCACAGTAAATGCACTCACGATTAATCATGTCAGGGAAGCAAGGAAGCTTTGGACGTAGTCCAGTTTTGGGCTACAAATGTTTATATCTGGACAGATAAAAGCAAAGTGAGACTGAATAACTCAGTTCAGGGTGCAGAGAGACAATTGGATAGACAAGCGGATACCACCTTCAATAAGACTGTAACTATTAACTCACTTTGATGTTGAAACCAGCCATCGGGCGGAGGCTAACCTTTCCTCTTTTTAGAAAAGCAGAAGTGCGAGATGAGAGAACCATGTATAGCTAAAATCAGAAAAGGGGTAAGATATGGATATGCATTACCCAATACTAGTTAAACCTTTTCATCGAAAACCATAAACCTCTATGAAAGAAAAACATGTGGAGTTACGCTTGCAGAGGATATTGCCTTAATAACTGACAACGAAGAATTGAAACGTCCCCTTTTTAACAAATTATGCATGACTGTGCTTAACCTGACACACAATATTTTTAGCGCAACGCAATCTGACTATCAAAATTCCCTACAAGAGAATGGCCCTGACTAACATTAAACTATACCTTTCACAAATCACTTACCTCACAAAAATCTTCGCTACTCAAGCTACTGCAATACAGCGAGCGCCACTACTGCCAGCTAAATAAAAGGTTCAAACTACTGAAGGCACTAACTACTGATAGGGATAGTTAGCAAATGAAAGATATTAATAGAGAACAAACAATGTATTTACCTTAATATCATCACAAGTCATAATATATATATATATATATATATATATATATATATATATATATATATATATATATATATATATATATCAGTTCATGACAAATTACAAACCTCCGCCATCTCTCTCCCCACATCCACCACTGCTGGCGGCTCACCTCCAACTGCGCAATGCTACGCGCTGTTCACAGCCAGCTGCCTCTGCCCAACACTACAATGGCGAGTATTACAACAATGCAAAGCAGCCACAGACTGCACACAGCACAGCCAGTGATTTTTCATACAGAGGTGGCGTTACCAATAAAAAAACCTAAGCAGCCTACTTACAGCACAGCCAGTGATTTTTCATACAGAGGTGGCGTTACCAATAAAAAAACCTAAACAGCCTACTTACATAGCCCCCATGCTCCCCACAAAAAATTTTACAAATTGGATTGGGCAGTGGCCAATACAGATTTGAAAAAAAATTTTCATAATTACAATAACAAAGAAATCAAATGCACACACTTATTGATACAATGTTGGTCAAAAGCTAAAATTTTCTCACAGTCTATAAAGACAGTCCTGATTCATCAGAGTAAAACTACAGTGTTTTTCCTTTTTTTTTCAAAGTCTGAACAGTAAAAGAGAATGCACACAGAAGTAGAGGATTTCCATGCAGTCTTGAAGAAGTAGTGTTGTCCTTCCAACGGAAAGACAGTGCTGACTCTTGACAGGCAGACAAGTAATGGGCCACAACAGAGCAAACCCACAGCAGAGTCAGTCGAAGTTTGGAAGAATATTGGTGGGTAGGTCATCACAGAGCAGACCCACTGTAGTGCTGGTAGAGATTACGGTATTGGTGGGCCACCAGAGGCGCAGACCCACTGCAGTCCTTGTAGAAATAATGGTACTGGTGAGTCAGCGAAGACGCAGACCCACTGTAGTCCTTGTAGAGACAGCCAGCAGCCATCTGTTGTGACTGTGCAGGTGCATAACCACCACTGAAGAGTCTTGCGGATAATGTAGCAAGTCCATAAACCACCACTTGTGCACTCACAAAGTTTTTGGAATTGTCCTTAGAACCAGCAATGCTGTTATCCAGTCCCTTGCTGAATTAGTAACACACGTGCAAACACTAACAGTCCCAACTTCTCACATATTGTCCATATACTATGACCAACAGAAACGTGTGCAGTGAAATGTAACTCACAAGTTACTTAATTTGATGAACTTGTGTCAAGTACAATTTTATAACATGAGAATACAATTACAAAGATACAGAAAACATCATTGAAACATAATAATACAGATAACATTTGTAGATAATAGGGGCTTTACAAAAGAATAGAAATAAACATATACATCAATGTTACCGGAATTATGACATGAGTACATACATAAAAGATCGGAATAACTTTCGAAACATCAACTTCACACATGAGCATTAATACAAAACAGAATAAATAATGTCTAACATCTTTACAAAGTAAATAACATATTATTAATGCCAATTATATTCGAGGATAACAGTATTCCTCATCATAGTGAATGTAGCTTAGTATTAGAAAAATTCTACAATGTAAGTCTTATCAGATAAACATATAAATACAGGAAAAACATAAATACCCAAGGGTACACAAACATATAGCGGAATAATACAAGGAAAGGACAGGGTTTGTTTTACTGCAGTATTTTGCAAACAAAATTTTCTTTACTTCTCGGAGATCTCCCTTCGTTCTTCATTATTTCCAAAAGTCCTATCTATACCTGCTTTCTGTACTTTTCTCCAATAGCCTCTCAGTGCATTTCTTCAAATTCATCGCAACTCATTCTCTTATAGGCTACCCCCTCTTAAGCTAACATAAATCTACTGAGCTCAGATGCTAAACTAAGGGACGAGGCAATGCAGTAGCACAAAACAAGTAACACAAACATCAATGACAAAAAATTCAAACTGGCAAAGCAATTGCAATATTACAACTAATATAAGGCACTGTGCAGCAAACAAGAAAAATAAATGCGTAGTAAAACTTGCTTAGCAGCGTAATACAAAGTCAAATTCAGTAACATTATGCCTGGCAAACAGCAGCAGCAAATAAAAAAAAACATATATCTAAACATGACATAGCTTAAGTAGAAAAAATATTACACTTAAAATGGCCATGTCTAATACCTATGTCACATCTTAACACTAGAGTGATGCATCACGAGAACTTACACTAGCAGATAAGTTACCAAATCGTAAAAAATTATTTATGCAATTCCTGTGAAGGGAAATGTCTATTTATGTGCCCTCGTTTTCTTGGAAGTAGATCATAAATTTCTTATTGACTGGATCTGTAGGCATAAAATAACTATATTAGTACATCTATAAAATTTTATTTTAACCAATGCTGCAGTGCCGCTAGAAACTAGATATTAAACAAAATGAGCAATCTCTCAACTAGAAAGACAATGGATGTAAAATGTTTCTCATCATTTCATTAGGCATTTTAGTAAATATCATAAATTAAGAGCTCCACAGTGTAATCATATGTTTTCAAGTTCGAGCGTGTCGTATTTGCGATGCTTTCTACAAAGGAATGTCAGAAGCGAGGTTAATTGCCTCTTTTTTTTCTCTCCACCTAATGGCTTTTGCTCCAGGCGGCTGGCCCAGCTGGGCACCACAACGCATTACATCAAGGTCACCTAGCTCTCTTACGGAAATATTTACGACAGCAGTTTCCGCTACAGTGGCAGTCTCATATAAAAAAATTTACAGGTCGAAAATTTGCATTACAAATGTGTAGAAACACAATCCTATAAATATAACAGTGTCCAAAAAATTTTCTTCGGCATTGTAATACATTCACGCATTTACATACATTTCATAACTCTTAAAGTACGATTCTTGGTTTCCAACATCCTTTTTCACAAGTCAGAGTCCCTAACCACTATTCATTAGTCCTTACCTTATTACACATATATATATTCGTCGACACGACAATCTTGCGACGACACTTCAATATTTCATCATAATAAATACATAGCATAATGAAATTCCTCATATAGCATCAGCTTATTGATCATAAACATACCTCAACACCATAATACACATCGTCATCGTAAAAATAACATCATAACACCTCAGTCAAATCTCAAAAACGTTGTAGCTTTCTGCAATAATGTCAAAACCTAAAACAAATTCTCTGCTCATTTCAATAGTGTCATCTACCTCAAACGTACTTTAAAATCATGCTCCCTTACCATAGACATCATTCAAAGCTCTCATGGCATCACAATGGTTCTGAAGAAATATGAACAGTTCACAAAGTACAGACAAAATACAATTTCATAAGTGTGAAGTTATCCAACTGTGTAATTACATAAACATCTGTCGCTGATGTAGTAAAAAAAGCAACAGACAAAATACAATTTCATAAGTGTGAAGTTATCCAACTGTGTAATTACATAAACATCTGTCGCTGATGTAGTAAAAAAATGTTTATCTCTCAGTTAAATGATCAGATAGCTGGGTAATTTGTGTGTTAGAGAAATATGGTACCGATGTGTAAAGTTGTATAAGCAAATACCATATTAGCTAGGGTTCCTTGTGGTTGCCACACACATGGTACACAAAGTAAGTGTGTACCCCCCTGAGGATTAATGTAATTATACCCTCAGGTGTTACAAATTACAGCAAAGGAATGAAATGTATCACGGAAAACTTTCTTTGTAATTTAAAAAAATCTTTAAAAATAAGTGTTTTAAGTATAAGATTAATCACTCAAATACGTGTACTCTAGCGCTAAATGTGCGTCTTGTTGCAACATAATCTGTGTGGAAGTGTCGTAGTTATCGTCCTCCGAAAGCTAAGTTTTGCAGAAGTCAATGTACTTACCTCATAATACACAAAAGCGAAATGCTTAGCGTATAAATGTCTTAGTTATTACGCTTATTGCCGTGATGAGGAAAGTACTGTGCTGTAACGTATTGTTGTGCTACGGAAAAGGCAGTCTCATTGTAGCTATACCACAAAAGTTACTACTAAAACTTGTTTTACTTTCCAGAATAAAACAGAAAACTGTGCAGTTATAAAACAAAAACACTACAAAAGCAACATAGTAAATTACCACTCATTAGTAGCGTCGTCATAAAATCGTGTAGCTGTCACATAAACTAACCACTGTGCCATCTGGTATCTCACTGAAAGTACTTAAAATCCAGAATATATTTTCAAGTAAACCAAAATGTTGCATTAAAATCTCATTAGCAGTACTGGTAAATGTTCTAAGTATGTAAGCCTTACAGTCGTTCCATAATCGTGCAACTAACAAGCAAGAATGTACACACACAATAACACTGTGACGTCTGTTCACTATAACAATGCATTCGTCATTTCTGTTTCAATAAGTTCTCTTGGTTCTTGACTGGATATTTAACTTCAAACATTGTTGCATATTAACAGATTCTAAGTCTGACAAAGCCTACTAGTAGCGTCAATTGAAAAGTTTTATGGCAAAGACAAAGTTAAAAAGCAGATTATCTTTCAATAAACGGTTTTACGTGTGAAATGTGGTACAATCTTTTACTCTTCAAAGTACTCAGAATTTTAGCTTGAACACAATTATCATGCAGTATACGTCGGTAAAGAATACTGGAATTTCTCACAAGGTTAGCGTCTATGTTATTTTTTCCTGAGCCAGCCGGCGCAGGTGGGTGCCTGCGGCGCGAGTCATTGTCTGTCTCTTTGTTGGCGCGCGTTGTTATTGGAATTAGGAGACCTAACTTCTACAAATTCGCCTTGCCGAGAGGGCCCAGCTCTGTTAGAATCCCGCCAATTCTGATGCAATTCAGGTCTGCCGTTACCATCACATCGTCTGTCGTCATGTCGGTAGTTCCTGTAGTTTCTTTCTTGTCGGTTAAGTTGTGGAGAATTTCTCCCTGAATCGTAACTGCGCGCTGGACCGTTGCGTCTAAAGTTATTCTGTCTCCTGTAATAATAATTATTTTGGTTCCCATATTGTCTGTTTCTCTGATTGTCTCTGTGATAGTCATTACCGCGGAGAGGTGATCTTTCCCTGTAATTATTATTACTCTGCCAGTGGTTGTCATATGGGTGGTGTCTGTTTTGGTCACGATTTGCGTTGTAAGAATAGGCTTGTCGTTTCCAGTTATTGCTTCTGTCGTCACGAAATTGTGACGGATGTGACCTGTAGTGATTGTTTTCCTGTTTTCGCATCCCGCAACGGTCTGTGTCAATTTCCAGTTCTTGTAACAGTCCCTGAAATGCTTCAATGTCGTCTTTGCAACGTACTGCTAAAATAATATGTCGTAAATGTTCAGGCAATTTGAGTAAGCAAATGCGGATGAGTTCTGAGGGGCTGTATGGGTTTGAAAGATATTGATTCTTATGCAACATGTCTTCAAAATATTTCATAAGACTGGAAAATTCAGATTGTTCGAAACGTTTCATCATTATGATGCTATTTTTACTCGGTCTTGTGTGGCTTGAGACCAATATGCTGAGAGGAAGGCATGGTAAAACTCTCCTTCACTGTGGCAATCGTGAACGACCGATCGCATTCTTACAGCTGGTTCATTCTCCAAGTAGCCACACATAAATTCTAATCTGTGTTCTAACGACCAGTTGGGAGGAAAACAATGCAAGAATTGATGGAGCCATGCTTGTGGATGAATGTCGTTGCCAGAATTCTTAAATGTTTTGAATTTACTTGTAGTAATGAACAGCTTATAGTCAAAATTATCATGTCGGCGAGTCGCATATCGGTCATTGTTAGGTCGTGTCGGCCGTTCCATATCAAAATTCGGTGCACATTGCCAATTTCTTTCATAACTTCCGAAATGCCCTGTGTTATTAATTTGTGGCTGTTCCGTATTTCTGTGTCCCTCTTCCCATATTGGGGCGCGAGTATCCTCTGAAATACGTAATTTTTGTATTACCTGTGTCAGCTGATCTTGTACTTCCCGGATTTCTCTTTTGTACTGTGTATTGATTTGATTTTGATTTTGTTTGAATTTTCTTATTTGTTCATACTCTTCTGTGTCAGTGAAGGCTACGGGTCTTGTGTCATTCAGATCATCATCTACCTTTGTAGATAAGTTAGTGACCTGATCCGAAAGTTCGGCTACTTTCTCCGATAGTGTACTTATTTCCTCCATGTGTCTTTCTGAACCAATTTTCAGGGTATCTACTGTGTCCTTTAAGTTTTCCTGAGTTCTTGCAAGTTGCGTAACCGAATCGGTAGATGCAACTGAGTCAATTTTAGCTTGCAAGGTCTCATGATTTTCATGAACAATGGCTTGCAGTTCTTTTATGGCTGCTTCGTGATTCTGTAATACATTTTCATGACGCGAAAAAATAGGTTGGAAATTTGTGTTTTTACGTCATTACAGACCTTTTGACATTTCGATTCGATGTTATGTAGCTCAGTGGTTAAATCTTCATGTGTTTGTTCAAGTGTAGTGTCTAACTTTCGAAGATTTTGTTCCATTGTGTCTAACTTTTTGAGATTTTGTTCCACTGTGTCTAACTTTTTGAGATTTTGTTCCACTGTGTCTAACTTTTTAAGATTTTGTCCCATTTGTCTCTGATTTCGTTCCATTTGTTGCATTAATTGCAATAATAATGTATTAGTGTCTGGAATCTGTTTCTCTACGCTTTTCGGCAGTGCATTTGCACCGGCAACATTCACATTTTGACAAGCAGAAAATGCGTCTTGACTTATTTGAGAAAACGGTGATAACCCAAAACCTTAATCTACAGTATTTGCGAAATAGTGTCCTGTCATTTCGGATTCCTGAGGCGAGCTGTTGCCGACCGATCGATCGATAATGCTTCCCTGTTCACTACCTGTTTCACTGTCTACACCATTGTTTGCAGCCCGCTCCATTTCCCTATGCACAATTACCAAATTACTACTTTGAACATCAGTTAATTCATTACTCGGTGGCGCTAACACACTGCTTTCATTTTCACTGTCATTTCTCAGTTTACTTTGGAGCCTAGTATTACGTTTTTCACACGCCATTATTGTCGCAATATTTCACACGACAACACAGGAAAGCGCAATTTGAAGAGCAAAAATAAGAGAACACATTAACATAACACTGAAAATAATATCTAGTTAATTGCAGCTGCGAAATACTTGGTGCAAATCTACATGCATGCCACAACTGTTTTACTGTACAACAATGAAAGACTGCAACTACAAAGGAGATTTTCTCTACAATTACGAGCTAGCAATAAACAAAATCTACACTAATTACACAAACTACAACAAAAATCAGAAGATTCCAGTGAGGTATCCTCGGCTAAGGGTCGACATATGAAACGTCCCCTTTGAACAATTTATACACGACTGTGCTTAACCTGACACACAATATTTTTAGCGCAACGCAATCTGACTTTCAAAATTCCCTACAAAAGAATGGCCCTGACTAACATTAAACTATACCTTTCACAAATCACTTACCTCACAAAAATCTTCGCTACTCAAGCTACTGCAATACAGCGAGCGCCACTACTGCCAGCTAAATAAAAGATTCAAACTACTGAAGGCACTAACTACTGATAGGGATAGTTAGCAAATGAAAGATATTAATAGAGAACAAACAATGTATTTACCTTAATATCATCACAAGTCATAATATATATATCAGTTCATGACAAATTTTAAACCTCCGCCATCTCTCTCCCCACATCCACCACTGCTGGCGGCTCACCTCCAACTGCGCAACGCTACGCGCTGTTCACAGCCAGCTGCCTCTGCCCAACACTACAATGGCGAGTATTACAACAATGCAAAGCAGCCACAGACTGCACACAGCACAGCCAGTGTTTTTTCATACAGAGGTGGCGTTACCAATAAAAAAACCTAAACAGCCTACTTACAGCACAGCCAGTGATTTTTCATACAGAGGTAGCATTACCTATAAAAAAAACCTAAACAGCCTACTTACAGAATATATGATAAACATAACTTTAAAATTTTCGTCATTTATGAACGTAGCGAATTAAGTAAAAGTGTGAATTTAAAATTAACTGTCAGAAACTAAAGTGATATACCAAAGTAAATCGTATATGAGAAGGACGCCTGACATCCATATTGTAAGAAACAAAACTCAAAAAGTTGACATATTTTGTAGTTTTGGTGTCTTAATTACGGAAGTCAAAAACACAGATAAAAAGTGTCCATCGGTTCGTTTAACGTAAAGTGACATGTCACTTGCGCGTCATGTTTGTGCGCTGTTGCTGAGTCGGCCACGCGAAATTTTGCACTCGCAAGACTGCACTAAACCACTGCGGAGAATATGGACCAAACTAAGCGTTTTATTTCATTTATTGCTATTGACGCTATTTTAATTTTCTTTATTCTGTACTCCATGAGTGATTGTCGTCGGGTGTGACTGTTCGAAAAATAACGTAGCATGGAGGCAGCGAATGGAACACTCTATGGCAGGCACGGGAGCTAGTTAGGAGTTTCAGTGTCAACTAATTTCCCCCCTCCCCCACCCCCCTACTCTTTTGAACACAGGGACCCTATAGTGCCAACGTCGGTTTATATGTAACAGAGTAGCGAGCAGGCCATCAGAAGGATAAAAGAGAGAAGGCTGGAACGAGAATGTGGATTTACATTTGAACCCAAGGAATCCGTCCTTCTACCTTTGAACGGAGGAACCGTCCTCTGGATAGCGTGGTGGTAGATACACAGACAAGGGGACGGACGCGGAAAACGATGAAAGAGTTGGGATAGAAGTCAGAGATTTCGATCGGTCACTTCAAAATTCACGAACCTCTCCCCCAATCTCAAGAGCAGTGGGTTCATTCGCTATCGGAGGTTGTCTTCGAAAAAATTGTGGCTTAACTGGGTAAGTGATCTTCTCAGAACATGTCTGTCTAGTTCTGGGTGAAAGTCACCAGAATGTGATTTCTGATTTACCGTTTTCGATTACGTTTGGTTCAGCTCAGTTATGTTAGAGAAGCTTTTTGTGTTGTTATTCCACCTTCTCAGTGGTTTTGGATTTAACTAGAGTTTCGAAGGCTTTCAGTTCCACATTAGGCGGTGTTACTTCCGATTGTGTCACCACTTATTTACCATATTGTACAATAATTGATAGAAAGGGACTTTTTTCATGTCCATCGGTGACGAATGAGAGAGAGTAAAATTTTTGGTTTATAACAAACGATTATATCAGTTCAATCAATGAGTGCATAATTGCCATTTTAACTGAATCTTTAACTTTTGCATCTGAGGGCCGTAAATAATATGACTGAGATTATAAACGCGTGTTAAGCCGTCTGACATTGCTCTAGGAAATAAACTATCGTCATTTAAAATTGTTATACAAGCGTAAATAAATATCCCAATATTCCCGAGACTTTTCCCCACACTACAATTTGTATAATAAGAAAGAATAGGGGAGGTTGTGTAATCAGTCCCTCCAGTGTCGGAACTATGTTAT
Source organism: Schistocerca piceifrons (assembly GCF_021461385.2). Classification (NCBI taxonomy): domain Eukaryota; kingdom Metazoa; phylum Arthropoda; class Insecta; order Orthoptera; family Acrididae; genus Schistocerca; species Schistocerca piceifrons. The sequence goes on along the minus strand of NC_060139.1, from coordinate 429,074,362 downwards.
ATGCATTATTTCAACAAGCTGAATGCACTCCACCTAATCACTTTGCGACACGTGTTTGCTTACAAGTTTTTATTCAGATGCGCAAAATTAAATAATTGTTTCACTGGGCCTGATTTAATAATTTCATCACAATCACTAAAGCAACAAGTGAGGTAGCAAAAGAAAAGTAATAGTTCCAACTTCAAACAACTGTTTCATTTAGCTACGAGATAACAGTGAATAACTTAACAATTAACTTTCACAGCTTAACGTGCTTTCAGTGAATGAAGCCAAATGCTAATGAACAAGAAGTATAATACAGAAAAGAAGGAAAAAATTGGTTCCGACATACATCTGTAATGTGCTCATATATGACTGTGAAAGATGGACAGTGTTGAAAACAGACAGGAGGCGTTTAGGAGCGATGGATTCGTGGCTTTGGAGGAAGCTAACGAGAACCAACTAGACAGAGAAGAAAACCAAAGAAGATGTTCTGAAGAAGACCAATGAGCAGAGAAAATTCATAAGTAAGCTCCAGAAAAGGAAAAGTAAATGACTGTTTTGAATAAATGTTGCGACAGAATATATTACCTATTTATAAACTACACGGAAGATTTTGGGAAACAAAATCAAGTGTAAATTACGAATGAAAATGGTGAAAAACGATATCCAGCAAAAAACTGCCGAAATTATCAAGAAATGAATATGACAGCGTAAGATGTAGGAGTGCGACGAGGCAAAGCCTTAGGAAGATTATGACGACATGTGCAGCTAAAGTGAAATGTTAACAGGAAACACTTTTTAAGAATCTGGAACTATCCGTCTAAAATACAGCACCGGACCGAAGAAATACGTGAGAGACTACACAACGATGAAAATATGAGAATGGAGCCTTTTTAAAAAAAGGTCTCTATTAAATCGCCAAGATTGTTCGACATAATTATTTTTTTGTGTTTCTCTGCACCATATCTTTAATAAATTAAGCTTCTTATATCACTCGACATCGACGACCTAATTAAAAGGCAGCATTACTGCCGGCACCTCCATTAGTTCTCGGTGACGTAATATGATCGAAGAACGGATGCTGTAGTGTTCACAGCAATACTACCAAATTGCACATAGTTCCATGTGGGCTTCAGAGCGGTTCGAATGTAGCAAAAGTATTGGCAGCATTAGAAAATCATAGAAGGTCTCGGGAAAACACAAGATGGGCTTCTGTCACAAAGGGTGCAGGCTGAACACAGGGAGAACATAGACAGAGGAATCGTTGGTATAACAGTTGTAAATTGTCGTAGCTGTGTTGGGAAAGTTCCACAGCTCCAAGTACTAATAGAAAGCACTGATGCTCAAATCGTTATAGGCACTGAAAGCTGGCTAAAGCCGGATATAAGCTCAGCCGAAATTTTTGCGAAGAACCTAACGGTGTTCCGGAAAGATAGGCTAAACACGGTTGGCGGTGGCGCGTTTGTTGCTGTTAGAAGTAGTTTAATTTGTCGCGAAGTTGCAGTAGATACTTCCTGTAAGTTAGTATGGGCAGATGTCATTATTGGCCACCGGACTAAAATAATAATTGGATCATTTTACCGACCTCCCAGTTCAGATGATACAGTTGCCGGAAGGTTCTAAGATAAAATGAGTTTAATTTCATACACATACCTGACTCATACGATAATAGTTGGTGATGACTTTAATTTACCCTCGATATGTCGGCGAAAATACATGTTTAATTCCGGAGGTACGCATAAAATATTATACGAAATTGTGCTAAACGCATTCTCTGAAAATTATTTCGAGCAGTTAGCACAAGAACCCACGTGAATAGTAAACGATTGTGAAAACACACTTCACATCTTAGCAACAAATAATCCTGAGTTAATAAACAGCATCTAAACCGATATAGGGATTAGTGAACACAGGGTTATCGTAGCGAGACTGACTATTGTAATCCCCTATTCCTCCAAAAATAAGCGAAAAATATACCTATTCAAAAAAGCAAACAAATTCATTTGATGCCTTCCTGAGAGGGAATCTCCACTCATTCCAAATTAATAATATAAGTGGAGACCAGATGTAGCTTAAATTCAAAGAAATAATATGGGCAGCAATTGAGAGGTTTGTTGTTGTTGTTGTGGTCTTCAGTCCTGTGACTGGTTGGATGCAGCTCTACATGCTACTCTATCCTGTGCAAGTCTCTTCATCTCCCAGTACCTACTGCAGCCTACATCCTTCTGAATCTGCTTATTGTATTCATCTCTTAGTCTCCCTCGGCGATTTTTACCCTCCATGCTGCACTCCAGTACTAAATAGGTGATCCCTTGATGCCTCAGAACATGTCCTACCTACCGACCCCTTTTTCTAGTCAAGTTGTGCCACAAACTCCTCTTCTCCCCATTCAATTCAATACACCACATTTCGAAAGCTTCTATTCTCTTCTTGTCTAAACTATTTATCGCCCATGTTTCGCTTCCATACATGGCTACACTCCATACAAATACTTTCAGAAACTACTTGCTGACACTTAAATCAATACTCTATGTTAATAAATTTCTCTTCTTCAGAAACTCTTTCCTTGCCATTGCCAGTCTACATTTTATATCCTCTCTACTTCACCATCATCAGTTATTTATCTCCCCAAATAGCAAAATTCGTTTACTACTTAAAGTGTCTCATTTCCTAATCTAATTTTCGCAGCATCACCCGACTTAATTCGATTACATTCCTTTATCCTCGTTTTGCTTTTGTTGATGTTCATCTTATACCCTCCTTTCAAGACATTGTCCATTCGTTCAACTGCTCTTCCATGTCCTTTGCTGTCTCTGAATCAATTACAATGTCATCGGTGAACCTCAAAGTTTTTATTTCTTCTCCATGGATTTTAACACCTACTCCGAACTTTTCTTTCGTTTCTTTTATTGCTTGCTCAATATACAGATTGAATAGCATCGGGGAGAGGCTACAACCCTGTCTCACTCCCTTCCCAACCACTGTTTCCCTTTCATGTCCCTCGACTCTTATAACTGCCATCTGCTTTCGGAAGAAATTGTAAATAGCCTTTCGCTCCCTCTATTCTATCCCTGCTACCCTCAGAATTTGAAAGAGGGTATTCCAGTCAACATTGTCAAAACCTTTCTCTAAGTCTAGAAACGTAGGTTTTCCTTTCCTTAATCTTTCTTCTAAGATGAGTCGTAGGGTCAGTATTGCCTCACGTGTTCCAACATTTCTACACAACCCAAACTGATCTTCCCTGAGTTCGGCTTCTACCAGTTTTTCCATTCGTCTGTAAAGAATTCGCGTTAGTATTTTGCAGCTGTGACTTATTAAACTGATAGTTCAGTAATTTTCACATCTGTAAACACCTGCTTTCTTTGGGATTGGAATTACTACATTCTTCCTGAAGTCTGAGGGAATTTCACCTGTCTCATACATCTTGCTCCCCAGATGGTAGAGTTTTGTCAGGACTGTCTCTCCCAAGGCTGTCAGCCGTTCTAATGGAATGTTGTCTACTCCCGGGGCCTTGTTTCGACTTAGGTCTTTCAGTGCAGTGTCAAACTCTTCACGCAGCATCATATTTCCCATTTCATTTTCATCTACCTCCTCTTCCATTTCCATAATATTGTCCTCAAGAACATCGCCCTGTATAGACCCTCTATATACTCCTTCCACCTTTCTGCTTTCCCTTCTTTGCTTAGAACTGGGTTTCTATCTGAGCTCTTGATATTCATACAAGTGGTTCTCTTTTCTCCAAAGGTCTCTTTAATTTTTATAACCCTGTATTCACCTGACCAAAAGTCTTGTTCCTCCAGCCACCGAACTTCACTAATTCCCACTGTATATACCAAATAAACTTACAAAGGACGGAGCTGATCCGCCTTGGTGCACAAAACGGATTAGAACACTGTTGCAGAAACAACGAAACAAACATGCCACATTTAAACAGACGCAAAATCCCCAAGATTGGTGATCCTTTACAGAAGCTCTAAACTTAGCGCGGAGTTCAATGCGAGACGCCTATAACAGTTTCCACAACGAGACTTTGTCTCGAAACCTGGCAGAAAATCCAAAGAAATTCTGGTCGTATGTGAAGTATGTTAGCGGCACGAAACAATCAAAGTCTTCTCTGCGCGATAACAATGGAGGTACTACCGAAGACAGTGCTGCCATAGCAGATTTACTAAACACAGCCTTCTGAAATGCCTTCACAAAAGACGACGAAGTAAATATTCGAGAATTCGAATCGAGAACAGCTGTCAAGATGAGTAACGTAGAAGTAAATATCCTCGGAGAAGTGAAGCAACTCAAATCACTTAGTAAAAGCAGGTCTTCAGGTCCAGACTGCATACCAATTAGCTTCCCTTCAAAATATGCCGATGCATTAGCTCCATACTTCACAATCATATACAACCGTTTGCTCGACGAAAGATCCGTACCCAAAGACTGGAAAGTTGCACAGGTCACACTAATATTCAAGAAAGGTAGCAGGAGTAATCCACTAAATTACAGGCCCATATCATTAACGTCGATATGCAGCAGGATTTTAGAACGTATATTGTGTTCGAAAATTATGAATTACCTCGAAGGAAACGATCTGTTAACACACAGTCAACATGGGTTTAGAAAACATAGTTCCTGTGAAACACAACCAGCTCTTTATTCACATGAAGTGCTGAGTGCTATTGACAAGGTATTTCAGATCGATTCCGTATTCCTGGATTTCTGGAAGGCTTTTGACACTGTACCACACAAGCGGCTCGTAGGCATCTTCGCTTGTTTGCATATGACGCTGTCGTTTATCGACTAATAAAGTCGTCAGAAGATCAAAACAAACTGGAAAACGACTTAGAAAAAAAATCTGAATGGGGCGAAAAGTGGCAGTTGACCCTAAATAACGGTAAGTTTGAGGTCATCCACATGAGTGCTAAAAGGAACTCGTTAAACTTCGGTTACACGATAAATCAGTCTGATCTAAAAGCCATAAATTCAACTAAATACCTAGGTATTGCAATCACGAACAACTTTAATTGGAAAGAACACATAGAAAATGTTGTGAGGAATGCTAACCAAAGGCTGCATTTTATTGGTAGGACACTTCGAAAATGTAACAGACCTACTAAGGAGACTGCCTACACTACGCTTGTCCGTCCTCTTTCAGAATACTGCTGCGCGGTGTGGGATCCTTAGCTGGTAGGACTGACGCAGTACGTCGAAAAAGTTCAAAGAAAGGCAGCACGTTCTCTATTATTACGAAATATGGGAGAGAGTGTCACAGAAATGATACAGGATTTGGGCTGGAAACATTTCAAGAAAGGCATTTTTCTTTGCGGCGCAATCTTCTCACGAAATTCCAAACCAACTTTCTCCTCCGAATGCGAAAATATTTTGTTAACACCGACCTACATAGGGCGGGACGATCAACACGATAAAATAAGTGAAATTAAAGCTCGTACGGAAAGATATAGGGGTTCATTCTTTCCGCGCGCTATACGAGATTGGAATAATAGAGAATTGTGAAAGTGGTTCGATGAACCCTCTGCCACGCACTTAAATGTGATTTGCAGAGAATCCACGTAGATGTAGATAGAGCAGCCTTATTGCTTCCCTATCTGAGCAAATCATAGCGTCGTCTGGTCGTTGTAAAATGAATAATGGGTTCTCTCTGTCCAAAGCGAAGAAGGCAGAGTGCTGATATTAATGGAATAAACAGAGAAGTGCTGTTTGATCTTCTCTGTCAAAGTATAGTTAATGAAATGTTAATCTTCTCTCAATCGATAATCTTTTTTCCACAAGCTACTCAAGAACTAATTAGTTATTAAAAGTTACTACGGAGCCTTACAGTGTTGTTATTAACGGCTTGATGAGTATTGATACTTCCCTGTAAAATTATTCAAAAGTCCACTTAAAGAAATTAACGATATCTTGTCTTGAATGGGTTTTAATCGGCTGACATCCCTTAAAATTGTAGGTAGGCTGTTTAGGTTTTTTTATGGGTAACGTCACGTACCACTCTATATGAAAATCACTGACTGTGCTGTGTGCAGTCTGAGGCTGGTGGGCATTGTTGTAATATTCGCTATTGTAGTGTTGGGCTGTTAACATCACGTAGCGTTGGGCAGTTGGAGGTGAGCCGCCAGCAGTGGTGGATGTGGGGAAGTGAGATGGCGGATTTTTGAGAGTGGATGATCTGGACGTGTGTCCATCAGAAACTCTACATTTGTAAGAATGGATGTCATGAACTGCTATATATATTACGACTTTTGAACATTATTAAGGTAAATACATTGTTTGTTCTCTATCAAAATCTTTCATTTGCTAACTATGCCTATCAGTAGTTAGTGCCTTCAGTAGTTTGAATCTTTTATTTAGCTGGCAGTACTGGCGCTCGCTGTATTGCAGTAGTTCGAGTAACGAAGATTTTTGTGAGGTACGTGATTTGTGAAACGTATAGGTTAGTTTAGTCAGGTCCATTCTCTTGTAGGGATTATTGAAAGTCAGATTGCGTAGCGCTAAAAAATACTGTGTGTCAGTTTAGTGTTGATCAGAATAAGTAAAGAGAGTAATGTCTGAGTACGTTCAGTTTTGCTCAGCTGTTTGAAAATCAAACAATGTAAGAGGTTTATCAGCACAGTAATTCATTAATTTTTCCAAGGGGACATTTCAAAGTTATTTCCTGTTTGAAAAATTATGTTCAGCACTTCTTAAAACACGTTATGCAGCACTACAGAAGAAGAGCAATTATAGCCTACACTCTCTCACACCAACCACACCAACACACAGACACACACACACACACACACACACACACACACACACACGCCCGCGCCGGCGCGCGCGCGTACAGAGAGAGAGAGAGAGAGAGAGAAATGTAGTAGTAACATATTTGCTAAGTCTAGATGTAATGATATTTATCCCTTTATCTGAAAAACTTTCCCAGAATCTTTTGTGTTTTAGAGCTCTGATTATGGTTTCTTCGATTAACATTTTAACTTCACATCGTCTGTTGTACACTATTTATTTCTCTTTATTTATTTCGATATTTTTGTACTATCAACACAGTTGAAAGCTAATTTTAAAATTTGTTCTTGTTTACTGCCTTTTAGATTATCAAATTTAAAATGATTGCACTTCAGTTAGAGATCTGTCTAGTAAATGGACACAGAAACAACCGTACACCCTAGTACATATCTGAAAAATAAGTAAACATGAACGTGGCTGCTGGTTGTTTCAGCTGGGTGACAACAAACTACTTCACACCACCGTACACTGCTCACTTCAATGTGCCACTTTTCGCACCATACAGATATCTTTTCTAAATCGTTTTCCATTTTGTTTTCATCTTCTGATGACTTTATTAACCGATAAACAACCTAAGACGGCTGCTCAGACTGTCTCTCAAATCGTTTACACAGATTAGGAACAGCAAAGGGCCTGCCAGAGTGGTCGAGCGGTTCTAGGCGCTACAGTCTGGAACCGCGCGACCGTTACGGTCGCTGGTTCGAATCCTGCCTCGGGCATGGATGTGTGTGATGTCCTTACGTTAGTTAGGTTTAAGTAGCTCTAAGTTCTAGGGGACTGATGACCTCAGAAGTTAAGTCCCATAGTGCTCAGAGCCATTTGAACTATTTTTGAACAACAAAGGGCCTATAACGTTACCTTAGGGAAGTCCACAAAACACTTCTGTTTTACTAGATGACTTTCCGTCAGCTACTACGAACTGTGATATCTTTGACAGGAAATTACGAATCCAGTCACATAACTGAGATTATATTCCGTAAGCACGCAATTTCACTACAAGTCGCTTGTGTGGAACATTGTCAAAAGCCTTCCGGAAATCCAGAAATACGGATTAAATCTGATATCCCTTGTCAATAGAACTTGACACATGATGAGAGTATAGAGTTAGTTGTATTTCGCAAGAAGAATGTTTTCTAAAGCCGTGTTGACTGCGTTTCAATAGACCGCTTTCTTTGAGGTAATTCGTAACGTTCGAACACAATACATGTTAAAAAATCCTGCAGAGTATCGACCTTAATGATATGGGCCTCTAATTTAGTGGATTACTCCTACTACCTTTCTTGCATATTGTTGTGACCTGTACAACTTTCCAGTCTTTGGATGCGGATCTTTCGTCGAGTGAACGGTTATGTATGATTGTTAAGTATGCAACTATTGCCTCAGCAAGGAACCTAATTGGTATACAGTTTGGACCAGAAGACTACCTTTTATTAAGTGATTTTAGTTGCTTCACCACTCCGAGGATATTTACTTCTACGTTACTCATGTTGGCAGCTGTTCTTGATTCGAATTCTGGAATATTTACTTCGTCTTCTTTTGTAAAGGCATTTCGGAAGGCTGTGTTTTGTAAGTCTGATTCGGCAGCACTGTCTTCGACAGTATGTCCATTGCTATTGCAGAGAATTCATTGACTGTGCCTTGTCGCTAGCATACTTCACAAACGACCTGAACTTCTTCAGATTTTCTACCAGGTATAGAGACAAAATTTCGTTGTGGAAACTATAATAAGCATTTCGCACTGAAGTCCGCGGTAAGTTTCGAGGTTGTGTAAAAGATCGCCGCTCTTGGAGATTTTGCGCCTGTTCAAATTTGGTATGTTTGTTTCGTTGTTTCTGCAACAGTGTTCTGGCCTGTTTTGTGTACCAAGAAGGATCAGCTCCGTCGTTTGTTAATTTATTTGGTATAAATCTCTCAGTTGCTGCCGATTCTATTTCTCTGAATTCAAGCCACATCTGGTCTACACTTATATCATAAATTTGGAAGGAGTGGAGATTGTCTCTCAGGAAGGCGTCAAGTGAATTTTTGTCTGCTTTTTTGAACAGGTATATTTTTGGTTTATTTTTGGAGGATTTGGGGTTACAATATTAAATCTCGCTACGACAGACCCGTGTTCACTAATCCTTGTATCTGTTTTGATGCTCGTTATTAACTTTGGATTATTTGTTGCTAAGACGTCAAATGTGTTTTCACAACCGTTGGATCATGAACTAACTACTCGAAATAATTTTTAGAGAATGCGTTTAGCACCATTTCGGATGATGTTTCATGCGTACGTCCGGAACTAAACATGTATTTTCGCTAACATATCGAGGGTGAATTCAAGTCCCCTCCAACTATTGTCGTATGAGTCGGGTACGTGTTTGAAATAAAACTCAAGTTTTCTTTGAACCTTTCACCAATTGTATCATCTAAATGGGGAGATCGATAAAATGATTCTATTAATATTTTATTCCGGTAGCCAGCAATGACCTCGGCCCATCAATTTCGCGACAAGATAAACTGCTTCTAACAGCAACAAATACCCGACCGCCAACCGTAGTTAGCCTATCCTTTCGGAACACAGTTAGGTTCTTCGCAAAAGTGACAACGAACGCTCAAGGTTTTGTATTTTGATTTAAGAAGCAATGCCTAGGCTAACTGCCTAAGAAACCTTGATACGCCGGAGTAGTAAAATGTATGCATACCGCGTGGGCTGCGTCGTGAGAATGTTGCTGACAGCTCACACGCAAGAAAAAGGATATTGGTAGATCTCCTAAATTGATATGCTCTGTTGTTGATTGTGTTTTTTCCAATTATGGTGCAAGAGAAAAATAACACAGCCATAGACAATATTTTCGTTCATTCTTCATTACTAGATGAGCTTTCTGTTAGTAAGAGAGTGAATGGCCTATCAACCATGATGCACAAATTTTAACTCTAAAAGGCTTTTGTACCGAACCAAAGGTCACACATAATTACAAACTACGTAGTAAAGTTAATCCAACAGCAATAGAGGGTTTTTTAAACCTTGTAATGGAAAAAGAGTGGCAGGATGTTTATATTGCCTATGACATAGATGACAAAAATAATGCTTTCCTTAATACATTTCTCATGGTCTTTGAGAGCTGCTTTCCATTAGAACTTTCTGAACTGAGTACTAGTAGTAAAACGCAGTCTGGGTGGCTGGCTAGTGGGCTAAGGATATCTATAGAACAGAGCAAGAATTACATTAAAATGTTAGAAGTAGTCACAATCAAGAATCAGTAGCCAATTACAAACAGTACTGTAAGGTGCTTAAAAACGTTTTAGGTAGGCGAAGAGTGTGTGGTAAACAAATAGAATAGCTAATTCACAGGATAAAATTAAAACCATATGGTCAGTTATGAAGGAAGTGTCTGGGCAGCAGCACAAGGTCGACGATATGAAGTCAGTTCGTAGTGAAAATATTTCTGTTACTGATAAATCAGAAGTAGGTACACTATTTAACAATTATTGTCCGAGCATTGTTGGTGAATTAAATAAAAACTTAGTTTCTCCAACTCTTTTGGCAAATGCCTTTCGAGATTGATGTCTGAAATACTCCTCTGTGAAACAGACAAGGGGGAGATTGAGTCAATAATTAAATCACTGAAGACTAAAGACGCTCATGGATATGGTGGAGTACCTAGCAGAATATTAAAGTACTGTGGTGCACATTTTGGCCCTGTATTTAAGCATATTTGTAATTTTTTCTTCAGGAATGATCAGCTTCCTGAACGATTGAAGTACTCAGCAGTAAAGCCGCTTTATTATAAGGGAGTTAGAGATAATTTAGACAATTTTAGACCTGTTTCTGTGACATCAGTGTTTGCTAAAGTTATTGAAAAGGTTGTGTATGTAATGATAATTGATCATTTTGTATCACACGATTTGCTACCAAATATACAGTTCGGCTTTATAAGTCGTTTAGCAACTGAAAATGCTCCATTCTCTTTTCTCTGTGAGATACTGGATGAGTTGAACAAAAGATTTCGAACGTTAGGCATAGTTTTTGATTTAACTACGGCATTTCTTGTTCCACAGCCTAAGTCCGTTTTCTTTGAATCCATTATCCGAGGCAAATCGTTGATGTGAGCCAGTAGGTATAGGAAACGGACATAGGCTATGGAACAGGAATTCGCGAGATGGAAACAAGGAACACTGCTTCAAATTTGGGACATGGAACGTTAGTTCACTTAATAAACCAGCTGCGGCAGCGACTTTGAAATCTGAATTAAAAACTTACAAGACAAACGCTGTAGCTCTACGGGAAGTTAGGTGGCTTGGAGAAGGGATATACACAGAGGATAACTGTGTCATTTTTTATGGGGGACATGAAAAATATCATCAATTTGGTACTGGTTTTGCTGTTAAGAACAGGACTGTTAATTGGTTTAAGGGATTCCATCTCGTTAACAAAAGAAGGTCTTACATAACAATGAAACACCAGTGGTACGATACAATATTCATAAATGGACAGGCACCGACTGGAGATTCAGCTGAGGTTGGGGAAGATAAGTACTATGAAGAATTAGAGAGAGTAGTAGAAAGTATTCCAACAAGAAATATGAGAATTATCCTAGGGGACTTTAATGGAAAAATAGGTAAGGAGAATATGTTCATCCCCACAATAGGAAAACATAGCAAGCACTCGACCACAAACGAAAATGGATTAAAAATGATCAATTTTGCACTGTCAAGGAATACGAGAATTGGCTCGACGATGTTCCCTCACAAAGAAATACACAAAGGTACAGGGCGTCCTCCAGATGGCAAAACAGTAAATCCGACTGACCGTGTTATGACAGATCAACGTTGTACTTCCTTTACAATAGATGTCAGAACTTACAGAGGAGATGAAATTGGCTCAGATTATTTCCTACTGGTGGGAAAGATGAAAATCAAATTGATTTGGAATCAACATCCAAAAGCCATACCAAAACCTAAATTAGACATCGAACGACTGAAGGAGCTGTCTTTTAAAGAAACCTTTGCGGTAGAAATAAATAATCGATATACAGCATTTCAAGAAGCTGAGGAGGTAAATAGTGCCGAGAAGGCTTGGGAAAGGATAAAGACTGTAGTAACAGTTGCAGCAGAAAAAACACTGGAAAGGAAAGATAAAACGAAGAAACGGAAATGATTCAGCGGGAAGTGTCAGAGAGGATTGGAAAAGAGGATGCTGTGGCGGCATAATAAGGAGAGTGGGGACAGGAGAGGCACCTTCCAGGCGGTTAGAAGAGAAACAGCAAGAGTTCTACGAAGAGAGAAAAGGAAGTATCTAAGTGGTATCCTAGAAGCTACAGAAGTGGAAAGCAGGAATGGAAACTCAAAGAAGTTCTTTCAGTGTACAAACAAAAGTAAGAGAGGTTATCAAAGTTAAAATCTATTCATAAAAGATAAAAATAAAAATATGCTAACACAGCTGGAAGATATCCTACAAAGATGGAAAGAGTACTTCTCAGGAATGTTGAATTCCACTGATCCGCAGATAACCTTCATTTTCATACCAATGTCTGCGAGTGCAGCATTATTAATGACGAATGTAGAATCACAAAAAAGGAAGTGATCCACACCATTCAAAAGTTGAAAAACAACAAGTCAGCAGGCGAAGACAAGATATCAGCAGAGATGTTAAAAGAAGGCAGAAGCAAACTACAAAAAGAAATTTATAGACTTATCACAATGACATGGACAACTGAAACACAGCCTGGAGATTGGAAAACTGCAATAATTTGTCCCACACACAAAAAAGGAAACAGAATGGAATGTGGAAATTACAGAGGAATCATTTTGCTGATCATAACATACAAAATCCTCTCAATGATCATTCTGGAAGAAGTTGAACCTTACGCAGAAAACATTATTCAAGATTACCAGGCTGGATTTTGAACAAACCGTTCCACAATTGATAATCTGTTTACTATAAGACTGATCTTTGAGAAATACTGGGAATTCAGCAAATCCACTGTTTCTTCATTGACTTCCATGGAGCCTATGACAGGATCCACAGAAGTAGCCACTACAGCACGTTACGCGAATTAGTATACCAATTAAAATCATTAGGATGATACAACTGTGCATGGATGGCTCCCAGGCAGCAGTGAAGTTCAGAGGATCCATATCCCCCACCTTTCCAATTAAAAAAGGTTTACGACAAGGAGACGCTATTTAATGTGCCCTCTTCAACCTTGCATTAGAGAAAGTGGTTCGGCAGAGTAATTTACATCTACACAATGGTTTCCAATTCGAAAACCGTGAAGTAAAACTCATGGCTTATGCAGATAATATAGTGTTGCTGAGTGAAACTGAAGAATAATTGAAAGACATGTAAAGATCTCTCAGGCACAGTGCCAGCAGAATGGGGCTTTTGATTAACCAAGAGAAAACAGAATATATAGAAATAGGTCGAGTCATAAACACAAATCCTTACTTTGAAATTGACCAACATTCTAAATTCAGAATAGTTCTTCAGTTTAAATACTTTGGATCACGTTTAAACAGTAAAAATATCATAAAAATGGATATAGACGAAAGAATAGCCTCAGGGTTAAGACGTCTGTACTCTCTAAGCAACCCACTCAAAAGTAAAGCTTTGTCAATCACCACAAAGATGTAGATATACAACACTATTATCTGCCACATAGTACTGTTCGATTCAGAAAGCTGGACGCTTACAAGGAATGAAAGAGAAAACCTGAATGTTTTCTAAAGAAAAGTAATGAAAAAAATCTGGGGACCTGTGTTGGAGAATGGCGAATGGAGAATTCGAAAGAACAACGAAATTTATCAACTAATGAGGCAACCCACTATCATCCAGAAATTAAAAAGTAGGAGACTGCAATGGGCTGGACATGTGGCTAGAATGGAAAACAACAGAATCGCCAAAAAATCGTTTGAAGGAAATTAAAAAGTAGGAGACTGCAATGGGCTGGACATGTGGCTAGAATGGAAAACAACAGAATCGCCAAAAAATCGTTTGAAGGAAATCTCCAGTCAACAAGACCATTGTGACGACCTCGTACAAGGTGGAAAGATGACATAAAGAAGGAATTTTCGCGGGGTGGAGAGAGACTGCGAGAGATAGAAGGCGGTGGAATCAGATAGTTGATGCAGCGCGTGGTCTAAAGGACGGGTGATCGCTGAGGAAAAGAAGAAACTAAGGCGTTTGATTGTGTTGACCACAAAATATTGCTCCAGAAGTTGGACCATTATGGAATACGGGGAGTAGGTGACAATTGGTTCGCCTCTTACATAAGCAACGGACAGCAAAAGGTCGTTATTCACAGTGTTGAGAATGGCTGTGATGTGGGATCTGATTGGGGTATGGGGGTTGTCCTAGGTATCAGTGTTGGGGCCACTCCTGCTCCTTATTTATACACTCCTGGAAATGGAAAAAAGAACACATTGACACCGGTATGTCAGACCCACCATACTTGCTCCGGACACTGCGAGAGGGCTGTACAAGCAATGATCACACGCACGGCACAGTGGACACACCAGGAACCGCGGTGTTGGCCGTCGAATGGCGCTAGCTGCGCAGCATTTGTGCACCGCCGCCGTCAGTGTCAGCCAGTTTGCCGTGGCATACGGACCTCCATCGCAGTCTTTAACACTGGTAGCATGCCGCGACAGCGTGGACGTGAACCGTATGTGCAGCTGACGGACTTTGAGCGAGGGCGTATAGTGGGCATGCGGGAGGCCGGGTGGACGTACCGCCGAATTACTCAACACGTAGGGCGTGAGGTCTCCACAGTACATCGAAGTTGTCGCCAGTGGTCGGCGGAAGGTGCACGTGCCCGTCGACCTGGGACCGGACTGCAGCGACGCACGGATACACGCCAGACCGTAAGATCCTACGCAGTGCCGTAGGGGACCGCACCGCCACTTCCCAGCAAATTAGGGACACTGTTGCTCCTGGGGTATCGGCGAGGACCATTCGCAACCGTCTCCATGAAGCTGGGCTACGGTCCCGCACACCGTTAGGCCGTCTTCCGCTCACGCCCCAACATCGTGCAGCCCGCCTCCAGTGGTGTCGCGACAGGCGTGAATGGAGGGACGAATGGAGACGTGTCGTCTTCAGCGATTAGAGTCGCTTCTGCCTTGGTGCCAATGATGGTCGTATGCGTGTTTGGCGCCATGCAGGTGAGCGCCACAATCAGGACTGCATACGACCGAGGCACACAGGGCCAACACCCGGCATCATGGTGTGGGGAGCGATCTCCTACACTGGCCGTACACCACTGGTGATCGTCGAGGGAACACTGAATAGTGCACGGTACATCCAAACCGTCGTCGAACCCATCGTTCTACCATTCCTAGACCGGCAAGGGAACTTGCTGTTCCAACAGGACAATGCACATCCGCATGTATCCCGTGCCACCCAACGTGCTCTAGAAGGTGTAAGTCAACTACCCTGGCCAGCAAGATCTCCGGATCTGTCCCCCATTGAGCATGTTTGGGACTGGATGAAGCGTCGTCTCACGCGGTCTGCACGTCCAGCACGAACGCTTGTCCAACTGAGGCGCCAGGTGGAAATGGCATGGCAAGCCGTTCAACAGGACTACATCCAGCATCTCTACGATCGACTCCATGGGAGAATAGCAGACTGCATTGCTGCGAAAGGTGGATATACACTGTACTAGTGCCGACATTGTGCATGCTCTGTTGCCTGTTTCTATATGCCTGTGGTTCTGTCAGTGTGATCATGTGATGTATCTGACCCCAGGAATGTGTCAATAAAGTTTCCCCTTCCTGGGACAATGAATTCACGGTGTTCTTATTTCAATTTCCAGGAGTGTATAAATGATATGCCCCCTAGTTTTATGGGTATCTCTAAAACATTTCTCTTTGTTGATGACACTAGCTTGGTAGTAAAGGATGATGTGTGCAGCACTGGCTTGGTTTAAAATACTGCGGTTCATGACCTAAGTTCATGGCTTGTAGAAAATCACAGTATGGCACAGTTTTTACCGTTTCTAACACACAAATCACGAAAATCTGACGTTTTAATTTCACAGAATGGGCATATGATTTTTGGAACTGAACAGTTTTGATTTCTAGGTGTTCAGATATATAGTCACATATATAGTAAACAGTCTTGGAAAGCCTACGCTCAGGATGTAGTTCTAAGACTTAATGCTGCCATTTTTACTATTAGTACGGTATATGAAGCGAATAGTCGTTACACACGAAAATTAGTAGACTTTTCTTATAATTTCTTTCGCTTATGTCGTATGGTATTATATTTTGGGGTAATTCTTGCCATTCTAAAAGGTATTTTTGGATCGGAAACGGGTGGTTAGGGCAATATGTGGTGCAAGTTCACGAACCTCTTGTCGACCCCTGTTCACCAGTCTGGGTATTTTGAGATTGGCCTCTCAATATATGTATTCCTTACTCTCATTTCTTGTTAACAATATCAGCTCATTCCCAAGAATAATCAGCTTTCACTCAGTTGATACTCGGCAGAAATCAAACCTGCATTTGGATCGGTCTTCCTTAACTCTTGTGCAGAAAGGTGTGCAGTATACTGCCGCATCCATTTTCAATAAGCTACCACTTGAATTCAAAAATCTTATACTGATCCACGCGCTTTCAAATCGAAACGGAAGAGCTTCCTCTTGGCTCACTCCTTCTATTCTGTGGAGGAGATCCTTGAAAAATTTAAGCTGATCCTTGTTGTATTGTTGATTGCGTTTACTCAAACTTATGGACTGACCTTTTTCGGGTTCTCAAACATTTTATTTTTATCTGTTATTAGTTTTGTGTTGTAACTTCATGTACTGACGCGTTCCATGACCTTGGAGATTTGCTCCTCAATTCTGTCCTGACACGTAAATAAAAAGAAAATAAAAAATGGGTTTTGCTTGTATGTTAATGAACGGAAAGATTGCGGCTGACTTCAGCCGACAGAACTGCATTGGTGTGGAGCGAAAACGACGTGCGGCGGGCAGCAGGCGGCCGGCTCAAGAGCGATCTGCGACGCGAGTGCAGATGTCGATCCAGGGCTGTAAGCAATGGAGCACGGGGCCATTGTATCTAGTTAGCTCTGTTTGTGATGTGTATGATAAATCAAGTGATAAAGATCTCACTGAAAGTGGTTAAAAGCCAACGTCGAGTTAAATCAGAGTATGAGTGTGCAAAGTGCTATTTAATCGCCATTATGTGTTTTGTTTCAGCCAACTTTGAAATTAGATACCACGTTTTAGTATTTTTAATAAATGTTCTCTCGATATCTTGTGATTTCTTGTTTAGGATTTGATAAGGGAGGGTGGAGTTAGTCTGGGAAGTGGTAGGTGCCAGGAATAATATTTTATTCAACATTATTAATCGCCTACTATACTGTACCTCTATTACCGGTTTGCTGTTTAAATTTTTTAACTATTAGAAAACTTATTTTGCATAAGCATTTGTCATTCTTGTTGTGTGGGGTGAGATCATTAGTTATTTGAGGATTATTTGAGCCCTTCTTTTTAGGTGCTGCTATGTTATTGTTATTGTTCTAGCATTAAAAATACCTTAAATATTTAAACTGATTCGGATGAGCTTTCGTCCTTCCTACGGTGTGGTGAGCCCCGCTGTTGAAGTGCAGCTTTACTATCATTATAGTTGTGGAATAAAATTTTAACTACACACACCAAAAACTGTTTTGCATCATTCCAGTTCCCAGAACTCCTGAAGACAGACGTATCACAGAGTCCCTTTGACTGCTCAGAAATGGCACTAAGCGCGCCCAATGATGTAAACAGCCATGCATGAGCAGCGCCTATTAGACGGAAGGGGTCCGACAGCCGAGCAATTAAAGTCATTCCACCAGGAAGCAGATACACGGCTCGTGTTGTCTGCAGTTCAACCATGCCTAGACGGTCAGTAACGGCGTTCGATCGGTTCCGCGTTGTTACTTTGTGCCAGTAGGGCTCTCAACAATGGAAGTTTCCAGGCGTCTCGGAGTGAACCAAAGCGGAGTTGTTCGGACATGGAGGAGATACACAGAGAGACAGGGACGGTCGACGACATGCCTCGCTCAGGCTACCGAAGGGCTACTACTGCAATGGATGACTACTACCTATGGAGTATGGCTCCGAGGAACCCTGAGAGCAACGCCACCATACTGAATGATGCTTTTCATGCAGACACAGGACGTCGTGTTACGACTCAAACCGTGTGCAATAGGCTGCATGATGCGCAGCTCCACTCCCGACGTCTATGGCGAGGTCCATCGTTGCAACCACGACAGCATGCAGCTCGGTACAGATGGGCTCAACAACATGCCACATGTACCGATGAATGTCGCATATGCCTTCAACCAGACAATCGTCGGAGACGTATCTGGAGGCAACCCGTTTATGCTGAACACTTAGACACACTGTCTAGTGAGTGCAGCAAGGTGGAGGTTTCCTTGTTGTTTTGGAGTGTCATTATGTGAAGCCGACGTACGCCGCTGGTGGTCATGTAAGGCGTCGTAACAGCTATACGATACGTGAATGCCATCCTCCGACCGATCATACCGGCAGCATATTGGCAAGGCATTCGTCTTCATGGATGACAATTCTGCCCCTATCGTGCACGTCTTGTGGATGACTTCTTTCAGTATAACGATATCGCTCGACTAGAGTGGCAAGTATGTTCTCCAGACATAAAGCCTATCGAACATGCCTAGGATGGATTTAAAAGGGCTGTTTCTTGGACGACCTGATCAACCAACCACTCTGGGAGATCCAAGCCGAATCGCCGTTGAGGAATGGAACAATCTGGACCAACAGTACCTTGATGAATTTGCGGATAGTATGCCACAACGAGTGCAGATATGCGTCAATGCAAGAGAACGTGCTACCGGGTATTATAGGTACCGGTGTGTACAGAAATCTGGAGCACCACCTCTCGAGGTCTCGCTGTATGATGGTACAACACGTACAACACACAGTGTGTGGTTTTCATGAGCAATGAAAAGGACGGAAATGATGTTTATGTTGATCTCTATTCCAATTGTAAGTAGGCTGTTTATGTTTTCTCTATGTAAGTAGGCTGTTTATGTTTTCTCTATGTAAGTAGGCTGTTTAGGTTTTTTATTGGTAACGCCACCTCTGTATGACAATCACTGGCTGTGCTGTGGGCAGTCTGTGTCTGCTTTGCATTGTTGTAATACTCGCCATTGTAGTGTTAGGCAGCTGGCTGTGAACAGCGCGTAGCGTTGCGCAGTTGGAGGTGAGCCGCCAGCAGTGGTGGATGGGGGGAGAGAGATGGCGGAGGTTTGTAATTTGTCATGAACTGATATATATATTATGACTTGTGATGATATCAAGGTAAATACATTGTTCGTTCTCTATTAATATCTTTCATTTGCTAACTATCCCTATCAGTAGTTAGTGCCTTCCATAGTTTGAATCTTCTATTTAGCTGGCAGTAGTGGCGCTCGCTGTATTGCAGTAGTTTGAGCAGCGAAGATTTTTGTGAGGTAAGTGATTTGTGAAAGGTATAGTTTAATGTTTGTCAGGGCCATTCTTTTGTAGGGAATTTTGAAAGTCAGATTGCGTTGCGCTAACAAAATATTGTGTGTCAGGTTAAGCACAGTCGTGTATAATTGTTGAAAGGGGACGTTTCATATGTCGACCCTTAGCCTAGGATACCTCACTGGAATCTTCTGATTTTTTCTTGTAGTTTGTGTATTTAGTGTAGCTTTTGTTTATTGCTAGCGCGTAATTGTAGAGAGAATCCCCTTTGTAGTTGTAGCCTTTCATTGTTGTATAGTAAAACAGTTGTGGCATGCATGTAGATTTGCACCAAGTATTTCGCAGCTGCGCTTGCAATTAACTAGATATTATTTTCAGTGCTATGTTAATGTGTTCTCTTATTTTTGATCTTCAAATTGTGTTTTTCTGTGTTGTCGTGTGAAATACTGTGACAATAATGGCGTGTGAAAAACGTAACACTAGGCTCCAAACTAAACTGAGAAATAATAGTGATGACGAGCGTAGCTTATCAGCGCCGCCGAGTAATGAATTTACTAATGTTCAAAGTAGTAATTTGGTAACTGTGCACAGGGAAATGGAGCGGGCGTCAAACAATGTCGTGGACAGTGAAACAATTAGTGAAGAGGGAAGCATTATCGATCGACCGGTCGGCAATAGCTCGCCTCAGGAAGCCGAAATGACACGACACGATCTCGCAAATACTGTAGATTCAGGTTTTGGATCCTCACCGTTTTCTCAAATAAGTCAAGACACATTTTCAGCTTGTCAAAATGTGAATGTTGCCGGTGCAAATGCACTGCCGAAAAGAGTAGAGGAACAGATTCCAGACACTAATGCATTGTTATTACAATTAATACAACAAATGGGACAGACACAGCAAAAGCTTCAAAAGTTAGACACAGTGGAACAAAATCTTAAAAAGTTAGACACAATGGAACAACACCAGAGACAAACACAGCAACAGTTAGACACAGTGGAACAAAATCTCAAAAAGTTAGACTCATTGGAACAAACTCTCGAACAAACACGTGAGGATTTAACTGCTGAGTTACATAACATTGAATCGAAATGTCAAAAAGTCTGTAATGACGTAAAAACTCAAATTTGTGAGCATTTTCAACCTATTTTTTCGCGTCATGAAAATGCATTACAGAATCACGAAGCAGCCATAAAAGAACTGCAAACTATTGTTCATGAAAATCACAACACCTTGCAAGCTAAAATTGACGCAGTTGCATCTACCGATTCGGTTACGCAACTTGCAAAAAGTCAAGAAAACTTAAAAGACACAGTAGATACGATTTCAACACAAATGGACACTCTGAAACTTGGTTCAGAAAAACACACTGAGGAAATAAGTACACTATCGGATAAAGTAGCCGAACTTTCAGATCAGTTCACTAACTTATCTACAAAGGTAGATGATGATCTGAATGACACAACACCTGTAGCCTTCACTGACACAGAAGAGTATGAACAAATTAGGAAATTCAAACAAAATCAGAATCGAATTAATACACGACACCAAAGAGAAATCCGGGAAGTACAAGATCAGCTGACACAGGTAATACAAGAATTACGTATTTCAGAGAACACTCGCGCTCCAACACGGGAAGAGGGACTTAGAAACACGGAAAAGCTGCAAAATAATAACACAGGGCATTTCGGAAGTAATGAAAGAAATTGGGAATGTGCACCGAATTTTGAGATGGAACCGCCGAAACGACGTAACAATGACCGACATGCGACTTGCCGACATGATGATTTTGACTATAAGCTGTTCATTACTACACGTAAATTCAAAACATTTAAGAATTCTGGCAACGACATTCATCCACAAGCATGGCTCCATCAATTCTCTCATTGTTTTCCTCCCAACTGGTCGTTAGAACACAGATTAGAATTCATGTTTGGCTATTTAGAGAATGAACCAGCTGTAAGAATGCGATCGGTCATTCACGATTGCCACAGTGAAGGAGAATTTTACCATGCCTTCCTCTCAGCATATTGGTCTCAAGCTACACAAGACCGTGTAAAACATAACATCATAATGATGAAACACTTCGAACAATCTGAATTTTCCAGTCTTGTGAAATATTTTGAAGACATGTTGCACAAGAATCAATACCTGTCAAACCCATACAGCCCCTCAGAACTCATCCGCATTTGCTTAATCAAACTGCCTGAATATTTACGACATATTATTTTGGCAGGACCTTGCAAAGACGACATTGAAGCATTTCAGGGACTCTTACAAGAATTAGAAATTGACACTGACAGTCGCCGGATGCGAAAACAGGAAAACAATCACTACAGGTCACATCCGTCACAATTCCGTGACGACAGAAACAATAACTGGCCACGACAAGCCTATTCTTACAACGCAAATCGTGACCAAAACAGACACCGCCCATATGACAACCATTGGCAGAGTAATAGTTACAGAGAAAGATCGCATTTCCGTAGTAATGAATATGACAGAGACAATCATAGAAATAGACAATATGACAACCAGAACTATTATTATCAAGGGAGACAGAATAACTTCAGACGCAACAGTTCGGCGCACAGTTACGATTCAGGGAGAAATTCTCCACCACGTGACGGACAAGGAAGAAACTACGGAACCCACCGACATGACGACAGACGATATGATCGTAACGACAGACCTGAATTGTATCAGAACTGGCGAGCTTCAAACAGAGCAGGGCCCTCTCGAGGAGGTGAATTTGTAGAAGTTAGGTCTCCAAATCCCAATAACGACGCGCGCCAACAAAGAGACAATAGGCAATGACTCACACCGCAGGCAGCCGCGTGCGGCGGCTGGCTCAGAGAAAAATAACATTGACGCTAACCTTGAGCAAAATTCCAGTATTCTTTACCGACGTATACCGCATGATAATTCCGTTCAAGTTGAACCTCTGCGTACTAGGAAGAGTAAAGATTTACACCACATTTCACTTGTAAAACCGTTTATTGAAAGATAATCTACTTTTTAACTTTGTCTTTGCCATAAAACGTTTCACTTCACGTTACTAGTATGCTTTAGAAACTGTTACCATGCAACAATGTTTGAAGTTAAATATCCAGCCAAGAACCAAGAGAAATTATTTAAACAGAAATTACGAATGCATTGTTATTGCGAACAGACGACACAGTGTAATTGTGTGTGTACATTCTTGCTTGTTAGTTGCACGATTAGAACATTTACCAGTACTGCTAATGAGATTTTAATGCAACATTTTGGTTTACTTGAAAATACATTCCGGATTTAAAGTACTTTCTGTGAGATACCAGATGAGACAATAGTTAGTTTATGTGACAGCTACACGATTTTATCACGACGCTACTAATGAGTGACAATTTACAATGTTGCTTTTGCGGAGTATTTGTTTTATATCTGCACAGTTTTTCTGTATTATTCTGGAAAGTAAAACATGTTTTAATAGTAACTTTTGTGGTATAGCTACAATGAGACAGCCTTTTCTGTAGCACAACAATACTTTACAGCACAGTAATTTCTTCATCACAACAATAAGCGTAATAACTAAGATATCTATACGCAAAGCATTTCACTTTGTTTATCATGAGGTAAGTACATTGACTTCTGCAGAACTTAGCTTTCGGAGGACAATAACTACGACACTTCCCAGAGATTATCTTACAGCAAGACGCACATTTAGCGCTACAGGACATGTATTTGAGTGATTGATTTTGTACTTAAAACATTTATTTTTAGAGATTTTTGAATTACAAAGAAAGTTTTCCGTGATACATTTCATTCCATTGCTGTAATCTGTAACACCTGAGGGTATAATTACATTAATCCTCAGGGGGGTACACGCTTACTTTGTGTACCATGTGTGTGGCAACCACAAGGAACCCTAGCTAATATGGTATTTGCTTATACAACTTTACACGTCGGTACCATATTTCTCTAACACAGAATTACACAGCTATCTGATTATTTGACAGAGAAACAAACATTCTTTTTACTACGTCAGTGACAGATGTTTACGCAATTACAGTTGGATAACTTCACACTTATGAAACTGTATTTTGTCTGTACTTTGTGAAATGTTCATATTTTTTCGGATTCATTGTGATACTATGAGAGCTTTGAGACATTTGGTATGGGATCATGATTTTAAAGTACGTTTGAGGTAGATGACGCTATTGAAATGAGCAGAGAATTTTTTTTACGTTTTGAAATTATTGGCGGAAGTTACGACGATTTTAAGATTTGACTGAAGTGTTATGATGTTATTATTACGACGACGATGTGTACTATGCTGTTGAGGTATGTTTATGATAAATAAGCTGATGCTATATGAGGAATCTGATTATGCTATGTAGCTATTATGATGAAATATTGAAGACGTGTTGATGAATATGAATATGTATATGTGTAATAAGGTAAGGAATAAGGAGTAGGGGTTAGGGACTCTGATTTATGAAAAGATTGTTGGAAACCAAGAATCGTACTTTAAGAGTTATGAAATGTGTGTGTATATGCATGAATGTATCACAATGCCACTGAAATTTTTTTTGGACACTGTTATATTCATAGGATTTTGTTTCTACAGATTTGCAACGCTAATTCTTGACCTGTGAAATATTTTTATGTGAGGCTGTCACTGTAGCGGTAAATATTTCCGTAAGAAAGTTAAGTGACCACCTGCACGTAATGCGTCGTGGGCACCCAGCTGTGTCAGACGCCTGGAGAAAAAGCCATTATTGCGAGCCCTTTTCAGCGGCACAGGTAGAAAAAAAGGGGACGTGGGACGTGTCAAACACCTGGAGAACAAGCCATTAGGGTGTGCCTTTCATCGCTAATGCGACACCCTCGTTACTTGAAAACATATGATTACTCGCACTTTGTGCTAATTACTGAAATGCTTATGAATTGATGGGAAATATTCGTACATCTGCACACCTGATTACGACAAGCGTCTTTCTACGAGAGTTGAGAGAATTTCTACTAACTTATGAAATGTCACATGACTATTGAATGATATTTTTATGCTTTGGTTTGCGTAATTGCTTATTTCATTTGATATCTGGTTTCCAGCTGTGTTGCAGCATTGCTTTTATAAAATGAAATGCATTTGCTAATGTGAACACTTTCTGTCAACAGATCTATTAAATAATTATTTTATGATCCACATTCTTTAAAAAAGGAGCACTTGGACAGGAAAGAACAATAAGAAGGAACTAGTAACTGCATTCATAATTTTCTTTTCAAGTAATTGGTAACTTTTTGGTAGAATAACTTCTTGTGGTGCACCACTTTAATTACATAGACATTAAGATGTTAATATACATTTCCCTTATCTGCATTGTTGTTTAGTGTAATATTTTTTCTGCTTGCGCTATGTCATGTTTAGGTTTAAGTTGCTGCTGTTTGCCAGGCATAGTGTTATTGAATTTGACTTTTGCTCATTTATGCTGCTAGCTTTGCCAATTTGCATTTTTTTGCATTGCTGTTTGTGTTGATTTGTTATGTGATGCTGCATTGCCTCGTCCCTTAGTTTAGCATCTGAGCTCAGTACATTTAAGTTAGCTTAAGAGGGGGTAGACTATATAAGAGAATGAGTTGCGATGAATTGGAAGAAATGCATTGAGAATTAATACGAAAAAAGTACATAAAACAGGTTTAGGTAGGATTTTCTTGGAAATAAATGTTGAGGTAAGAAATGTGTGAACATACAAATACAGAAAGCATGCTTAGATAGAATTTTTTTTGGTGGAAACAAAGGATGAAATAAGAGGAAAGATATATGAAGTTTTGGGTTGGACTGCAGTACCAAATGTTACACTGAAAACGAACCCTGTCCTTTCCTATTGGTGTTATCCTACTATGTGTTTGTGTACCCTTGTGTATTTATTTTCTTCCTGTCTCTGTGTAGTTTCATAGAATTTTTTCTTCTTTTAATATTAAGTTACATTCACTATGATGAGGAATACTGTTATCCTCAAATACAATTGGCATTAATAATATGTTATTTACTTTATAGAGATATTAGACATTATTCATTCTGTTTAAATGCTCATGTGTGAAGTTGGTGTTTCGAAAGTTATTCTGATCTTTTATCTATGTACCATGTCATAATTCCTGTAACACTGATGTATATGTTTATTTCTATTCTTTTGTAAAGCCTGTACTACAAATGTTATCTGTATTATTATGTTCTTTAATGATGTATTTTGTACCTTTGTTATTGCATTTTTATGTTACCAAATTGTAATTGTTACCAGTTCTTCAAATTAAGTAACATTTCACTGCACACGTTTCTGTTGGTCATAGTATATGGACAATATGTGAGAAGTAGGGACTGATAGTGTTTGCACGTGTGTTGGTAATTCAGCAAGGGACTGGATAACAGCATTGCTGGTTCTAAGGACAATTAAAAGAAAAACTCTCTGAGTGCACAAGTGGTGGTTTATGGACTTGCTATATTCTCTGCAAGAATCTTCGATGGTGATTGTGCACCTGCACAGTCGCAACGGATGGCTGCTGGCCGTCTCTACCAGGACTACAGTGGGTCTGCACCTCTGATGACCCACCAATACCATTATCTCTACAAGGACTACAGTGGGTCTGCATCTATGATGACCTACCAATGCCATTATTTCTACAAGGACTGCAGTGGGTCTGCACCTCTGGTGGCCCACCAATACCACAATCTCTACCAGGACTCCAGTGGGTCTGCTCTGTGATGACCTACCTACCAATATTCTTCCAAACTTCGAATGACTCTGCTGTGGGTTTGCTCTGTTGTGGCCCATTACCTGTCTGCATGTCGAGAGTCAGCACTGTCTTTCCGTTGGAAGGTCAACACTACTTCTTCAAGACTGCATGGAAATCCACTACTTCTATGTGCATTTTCTTTTACTGCTTGGACTTTGAGAAAAACTCTGCATTTTTACTGTGATGAACAATGTGGACTGTCTTTATGGACTGTGAGAAATTTTGATCTTTTGACCAATATAATATTAATAAGTGTGTGCATTTTATATCTTTGTTACTGTAATTGTGAAAAATTTTTGTCAAATCTGTATTGGCCAGTGCCCAACACCATTTGTAAAAATTTTTGTGGGGAGCATGGGGGCTATATAAGTAGGCTGTTTATGTTTTCTCTATGTAAGTAGGCTGTTTATGTTTTCTCTATGTAAGTAGGCTGTTTAGGTTTTTTATTGGTAACGCCACCTCTGTATGACAATCACTGGCTGTGCTGTGGGCAGTCTGTGTCTGCTTTGCATTGTTGTAATACTCGCCATTGTAGTGTTAGGCAGCTGGCTGTGAACAGCGCGTAGCGTTGCGCAGTTGGAGGTGAGCCGCCAGCAGTGGTGGATGGGGGGAGAGAGATGGCGGAGGTTTGTAATTTGTCATGAACTGATATATATATTATGACTTGTGATGATATCAAGGTAAATACATTGTTCGTTCTCTATTAATATCTTTCATTTGCTAACTATCCCTATCAGTAGTTAGTGCCTTCCATAGTTTGAATCTTCTATTTAGCTGGCAGTAGTGGCGCTCGCTGTATTGCAGTAGTTTGAGCAGCGAAGATTTTTGTGAGGTAAGTGATTTGTGAAAGGTATAGTTTAATGTTTGTCAGGGCCATTCTTTTGTAGGGAATTTTGAAAGTCAGATTGCGTTGCGCTAACAAAATATTGTGTGTCAGGTTAAGCACAGTCGTGTATAATTGTTGAAAGGGGACGTTTCACAATTTAATGTACAGGTTCAGAAACTGTCGGAACCTAGGTGATGCAAAACTTTCTTTTGATGTGTGTATTTAAAAATCTAAGATAGACATTATGTAAGGAAATGCAGATTGATGCTATAGCAGCAGTCTGTAGTTTCATGAAATAAAGTCTGCAAGAGATGTCTTCAATGCTGCGGGCCCATTGAATCGTAAACATTTAATTTTGTGATAAAGGCTTGTCATTTATTTTTGTTGGATAAAATCATTATCTATTTATTGTTGCGATAATCTGTGGGTGTTTAAAAGCAGACTGACTGTTTGAGTTCCTTGTTATTAATGATTTCGAAGATCGATACTTAACCAAAATTTCATTGTCTTGGAGATACAAAATTACTATTCAAGGCTGCTTCTTCATCAACTGGAAAGCTTCATTGTTAACTCAATTCGGATTTAAAGTTAAGTCATTTTACGGCCTGAGGATGACAGTATAGTCTGTTGAAATCGTTTGTCTTAGATAAAAAAAAACTATTTTATGCGCTCTTGCCTGTTCAATGCTTTCTTACAATTAAAATCATCACCCTTCAGTATTCTCAAACTGCAAACTGAGGAAATTCAAAGTAACTAAGTAACTAGAGTGCTGCTGCCCTCACAAATTTTGATGGTCCCCCCCCCCCCCAGCTACTAGCGCTGCACCCTTGCGTGGATTTTACCCAAGGTTACGCATCACTTTTAACAAATGTAGAGATTAACTTAGTCACTTTCACTTCGCCTTAGGATGAATACTGGAAAATTTCTGCAAAAGAAGGTAGATTTTTTGAAGGTGAACGACTTGGAGTAAATGAGGATTCATTGGGCCCCAACATTTATACTACAAAATTATTATTTGAAAATTTTAGCGCAATACCGGTCCATGCAATTACGTATTGCTCTAAATTTTATTTTGCCTAAGGTGGCTGGAGGATGATCTGTGTCATTAGAACAGTGGTGCAGTGCTCACTCTTGATGTACAACTGCTCTATAATATTTCTTCTAGGGGTCGCAAATACACATTCCAGGGCAATCTAATAAGTGATATAAGAGCTAATAGTAATTCACATCCGAGGTACAATTATTCAAGTTTTCCAAATATCCTTGTTCCACAGAGAACTCTGGATGGTAACACGTTGTGTGCTTGCAAGAGACTGTGTTTGCCAGAAGGAATTCTTGTGCCAAATCACTTCTCTCTACACTTGCTATTTCACCTAAGCCTTTTCATTATGGAGGAGACCTCATTCCAGATTTTCTATCGTACACAGTCCTGCATTTATTAAACTTGAACCAGTTATACATTACAGTTCAGTTCATAAAATGACAGGTTCAGAAAAGACATTTACCAAATACTTCAGTATGACATGCGATTATAGACCGCCATCATCAGTAGTGCCAACAGAGAAGCACGAAGGTGTTACGATTTGGAGATCTCTTTCCTGGTTGCACCGTAAAAGAATACGAATGCGGAAGGATTTGAACACATTTCACGGCGATGTGTATTGCGTACCGCAGAGGAAAATTTCGGAGACGTTGGCACTTCGGTACGTGATATTTTAATAGAGAGTGTTTTACAGTGTACAAGGCAGCAACTGTTTTGATCGGAGATCTGCCGTCCGTTTCAGCGGTGCACAGCTGGTGGCCTCGCGGTCGCGTTCTGGCTTCCCGAGTATGGGGTCCCGGGTTCGATTCCCGGCGGGGTCAGCGATTTTCACCTACCTCGAGATGACTGGTTGTTTGCGTTGTCCTCATCATTTCATCACCATTCATGAAAGTGGCGAGTTTGGAGTGAGCAAAGGTTGGGAATTTGAACGGGCGCTGATAACCGCGCAATTGAGCGCCCGACAAACCGAACATCATCATCACCGTTTCAGCGGAAGACGTGACGATTTTTGGTAAGCGTATTAAAATTTTATGAACTATCCAGACTCCATCCTAAAATCTTAAGACAGAAGCTCAGTTGCGTTACTGAGTGGCTGGCTCATCCTTTCTTCATCCTGTATTAAGCCGGCCACAATTTGTGATAGAGTGTTTTATGTTCTTCATTGAGCCTTTTCCTCTTTTAATAGATTGTTTTAGAACTGACTATTGTATTGATTTTAGAGCCTGCTTGTGAGTGTGTGTGTGTGTGTGTGTGTGTGTGTGTGTGTGTGATCTTTAATAAACTGTTTTTGTCTAATTAAAGTCGATAATTTTAAAATTCTCTTTTACCCATTCCGCGAAGCCTTTGTAAACGCACTGAAGCCTATGACCTCGTGAGCCAAGCAGCATCTACTCTCATCGACATGATCGAAAGTACTGTTACTGCAAAACCGAATCTACCTGTATATACCACAGAGATAATAAGAAAAATATAATTTTCTCACTTCACGATGTGTTCTGCGAAATATGGCGAATGGTAGGTCTCCATAAATGACTGACTCTCTGATGCGGGAAGGATGCCTTTTCGGTAATGTGGACTTCCCGTTGCGCTGTAACCACCCACTTCCCCTGCAGTTTATTTAGCAGTGAACAAGTCGGTGGTGTGGTTCGTCTGAAAATACCTCTACCGGCTGATTACACCTGCGTGTCATGCTGTGCCTCGGTTACACGCACGCATTTCGAACAAGATGTTTCAGCTATTACGTGGTCTCTCTGTCCTGCTCATTACGGAAAGAAATACATACAGTTTAATGTCGATAGTAAGTCCAGTTGGAAATCGAAAACAAAATATTGATACACATTCTCCATTTAATGTTACTGAGAAAAGTGGTGGAATATTTCCTCATAAATCAATCTATTCTTTCGAATAATTCCATCTATGTGGCTAATCTATCCGGATTAAAATACACACACACAGTCTATTCAAGGTCTCTCCCTACTATGATGTCTATCAAATCACTGTTCTCGAATATATTACACTTTTCCATAGTCCTGTACATAGTACAGGCCTATGCCCTAGCTTCGTGCTAGTTACTTCCTTCTTCCCTAAATAATATTCATGCTAAGCGTTATGGTGTAGAACATGAGAACAGAACAAACAAGACACCAACATCCCCACACACATAGATTCATCTCTGGTATAGGAGTTGCCGAGGAGAAACAAGTCTGCTATCTGTTAGAAATTTCCCTTCCGTGAAAGATTGTCAAAGAGTACCTGTGATTCAAATGATGATGCAAATCATATTTCCTTATAGTGAGTATTTCTGTTACACTTGAAATCGGAGAGATTGTTGATAGCAAATTACATAATGGAATAATGTACCGCGACGTTGTCTTTGATACTAGCAGTTGCATAAAGAATTGCCTGCCTCTGAACCCCATATCTTACTCTAATTCATACATTTTCTGCAAGGTATAATTTTTGCTAAAGTGGGGAGCTGTCCCAGAATGTTATGCTATGAGACACAAGCCAATGAAAATATGAAAAATACGTTTAGTTACTGTCTACTGTATCCACAAAGTTGTCAATTACTTTTCTGGCGAACGTGGTCGAACCTAAATGTTTTAGCTGGTCTACTATGTGGTTTTCGTACTTTAAATTTTCACCAATACCATACAGGGCAACTTAGAACTACCTACATCGTTTATTATTTCTCGTTAGTATTCTAAGTTAATATCGCAAGGGCAACGGTTCAAATCCCTCTCTGGTCATCCACATTTAGGTTCTCCGTCGCTTCCCTAAATTGCTCCAGGCAGATGTCGGGATGGTTCCTTTGAAAGGATCGGTCGAGTTCCTTCCCCTTTCTTGAAATTACCCGAACTTGTGCTCCGTTTGCAATGACCCCGACGTCAGCTGGAGGTTAAATCTACCTCTTCTTTACTTCTAGGTTAATAGGAGGAGGGATATTTCTGACGGTACAAAAAGTGATGAATTGTGTTTTTCTTCATAGTTTAAAGCTGACCCGTTAGTGTAAATCATTCAATAATTTTTACAAAAACATGATTTTCTGTGTCGATACCACTTTTCTCGGCATCACTATAATGCTTGCATCATCTGCAGGCAGGACTTTTCCTCGTGATTCAAATAAAGCTGTAGATCATTAACCCAGAGCATGAACGGTAGTGCGCCAGTGATCGATCCCTATGAGACTTCCATTGTACTTTCTCCCAGTGCACATGCTGTACGTTCCCTCTTTGCGGACGGCTGTGACGCATAATTTACACATTAACTATTTTCAGCTTGGGGAGCTTTGTGTCTTTAACCTTTCTATAGGCAACTGCTCACGTTGTAGATTTATGCCTGCACTTAATGTTCCATGCATTTTCTTGGCTGCTTTTAAACTCGGTTACAAGAACAGCAGCGAAACGAAGCTGACCGATCTTACACCCTCCTACTTTCTAACTATTACAGACCAGAAAGGACGGTATGTACACTCCGAGCGATTTTGGGATCATCCGTCTGGAACCGCGAGACGGCTACGGTTGCAGGTTCGAATCCTGCCTCGGGCATGGATGTGTGTAATGTCCTTAGGTTAGTTCGGTTTAAGTAGTTCTAAGTTCTAGGGGACTGATGACCTCACATGCTAAGTCCCATAGTGCTCAGAGCCATTTGAACCATGTACAATCCTAGCTATAAAATTGCGGTACCAGGAAGGATAGCGAATAAAAATTTTTACTTATTTTACGTGTACATTATAGCAGGAAAAACATTTCATTAAACTTGTCGTACATCTGGAGACACACATTGTATGAGATTTAGTACACAGAAGAACCTCCTCTTCAGCAAGAATGGCAACAACCCGGCTGCGCATCGAGTATAACTGAGATGAGAGATGCGCGCACACTTCTTCCACAGTGCTTGAACTCTACGCCATCGTGCATCACTATTAGTAGCTGGCGGATGCTGGAGTGCCAGTCTGTTGGCACCACTGAGGACATGTATTTAGTGTGAGTCTGTTGGCAGCCTATGAATACGTGTATTTACTCGGACTGGGCAACTGTCTCCATCTACATATCAGCTCCGCAGGCCACTGTACACTACATTGGGGATAAACCACAACCTTAATATAATTTTTTCCGTATTCCACTATCGCAATGAGTGGGATATAAATGACCACATGCCTCTCTACATCTGCAACAACACTCCACAATCCACCTGAGGGTGTATGGTCAAGATTACCTTTGGTACCAATAACTGATCTCCCCTTCCCTATTCCATTCACGAACGGTGCGTGGGAAGAATGATAATCTGTAAATCTTTGCATCTGTTCTAATTTCTCTCTTCTTTTCGTTGTGGTCGTTTCTCAGTAAGTGTGTAGGAGGACGTATTATGTTGTTCGATTCTTCCCGAAACGTACTCTCTCGAAATTTTAATAGTAAGTATCCACATGATGCACAAGGCCTGTCTTGTAGAGTCAGCAGCAGTAATTTGTTGAGAATCTCTGTGAAAACCTCGTGCTGACTAAAGGATCCCATGAAAAAACAAGTCACCCTTCGGTGGACCTTGTCCATCTCTTGTATCACTGTTACCTGATAATCGTCCAGTTTGATGAACAATGCTCGAGAAACAACAAGGCGCCTTGCAAGCCTCTTGTTCAGTGGATGACTGTTAAGTTTCAACGTGTGAACCTCACAAGGGAATGGTCCAATCCATCACGTCGAAACCTACTCCTGACTTTGTACACAGGAAGAAAACACCGACAGAAAAAATTATCAAAATTTTAGCTACCAAGACGCCCTGGAAGAATTTATATAAAATAATGTTGTAGGTATTAATTTTTGCCGCGTGTAAACAGCGATATCTACAGTCTTTCCTGCATAGTGTGCGACTCAGCTAATGAACCGAAGCTGCCTTGACAAGAGAGAGAGTAACACAGCACAAAAATACAGTGTGCACACTTGCGAATTTTAAACAACTGGACCGCACCAAATATGTCGGGTACCATACGTGTTTTGAATAACTTGCTGGTCATATCGATAGCTAAACTGTTAGATGTAGTGCTGATAAAGGTGACCAACAGAGAGGAAAAATAAGGCTTGTTTGAGGTTACATTACAGACAGCTTCCATCAATCGAGACTTTAATTTGTGGAAATGAAACATTTCTTAGACATACAACACTTAATAACAATTTGTGTAGCGCAGTTCTTATGATGATTTTTAAATAATGTACATTTTCCTAACAATGAACGGTTCCTTCTTTATTCCCTACAGTTATCACAAAAATTCGAAGTGTCTGTTGAATCTCGAAAGAAAACGTTTTCCTTACACCATCTGATCAAAAGAAAAGAAAAACTGAGTATTCAGGCACCAAATTACTAGTTATATTAAGACAGAATGGGAATGAATTCCGTTGTTCCTATTTATAATGCTATGTTCCATGCACCAATCATTCGTAGAACGTGCTGACGTAAACTGTTAATGCACGAATGACTGAAGTCTGAGAATACTGTTCCATTGATCTACGATGAAGAATTATCGGATACTATATTGTACCGCAATCTCCTAAAATTTACATTGCAGAAAAAACTATTTATCGAGTTTGCGATTGGAATCCGAATTATAACAAAAGTCTTCCCATCGTCCTCCTCAAAGACAGAGGTGTCTTTATGTTCAGGCCAAATGTCCAATAAAAGTAGCGAATTATTTTCTGTAACTGGCAAAAAGACTTTCCGAATGTACTGTTTAAAATTATTCTCTCTCATTTTCCCGGAATTTTATACGTATCGCATACGAATGTGCCATAGCATTCATCGATTACACAACCGACACTATCATTGTATCGCCTTGGCAGTGGGATATTCATGCAGTTCTTTCACGAAATTTGACTGATCGGTCTTATACCCAATAAATTCGGTAGTAACAGTAAGCTTCTTCTTCTCAACTTCAGCTACCAATTTCTCTGTAGTATTGCCTGTTCACGCTAAATTACTAAACCGTCATAAAGTTTAAGATTACAGTTGGTACCAATTCACCGTTGTCGCCTATTTGGTATTGTCAGTATCGAGTGTGGAACAGGACATTTATACTTATTTTCTACGTGACATATCATCTAAGACCTTATAACTGTAATTAGCTAATGCATGAACTATAAATTATGACATTCTCTGAATAAAATACAGAGTAGTAAAATTTTCGAAAATTGAGTAAGAATGTAACATTTTCCCACGTCTAGCGTTATAAGGCTAAAGGCATCTACTACACACAGTGACGTAAAGTAGAAGTCATAATTTTGAACTTCTTATTCTGCATGATATCTTGAGTCTGCTTAATCAGAACTAATAAGCTTGGAAACATAAAATTTTCGTCTCACTTCCAGTTCAGAGAGCGCGGTCTCAACATCTCTCTGGTAATGGTGGAGTGTCTCTCAAGAATAATTCTAAATGTTTCAAGTAAGTTTGTGTTTCACATTTTGACGAGTTTCATTTCGGTACTTATTTTTCACTTCGTCTGTCTTCCACATATCCAGTTCACGCTCAGATTTTACGAAACGAAACAGGCTTTGTATACTGCTTAATTGTAGGTGTTTTTTAATCCTACTTGTAAACAAAAATTTATTGCCGATTCTTTATCACTGAAAGCTGTTTGTACATGTTTCCTGTGGGCTAGGAAGGTACTCTTGTTCCAGATTCTTATTGGAACAAAAATCTTCGTTCGAACCACAAAACACATAAATGCCAAATTTGTTACCTAGTTCTTCTAATGTTTCGACGGTTACCAATTCCATTAGAATGTGTGTACAAGAAATTAACTAACGAATAACACAAACGTAGGTTTTCATGGTACACCGCCTGTGATTTATTGAATGCTCCATTTGTAAAAATACTTAATACTATATTACAAGGCTAACTATTGTATTCAGAGAACATCTAAAACAATTACCACGGGATATATTGGTGAGAGCAACATTCTGATTAATACAGAAACAGAGCCTCTAGGCTTCGTTGGAACTTTGAAATAAAAATGTATCTGAAATGGTATTGGTAAACAAACGGCCAAACTGAATGTAATGGAACAAGAATTATTAAGCAATTTTCAGACTTTAAAGGAACAACAAATAATTTTACTAATCAGAGTAGCAAATGGTAAAGATCAAATGCTTCAACAGGTATACTAGAACTACAATAATTGTACAAACAAGAACACTTACAGACTAACAGCGGTACCATAAATACAGAAAAAAATAAAAATTGGTACAAATCGCCTTAGCCACTCAGGGGGAAATACGGCATTGTGTCCGGCTCCGACTGGCCAACTGACCCGTTGCACTATCCCTTAGGCTAAGCACTGGGGCAGAACATGCCTACAACACCCAAAATACTTTCTTATAAATACCATTATACCGCTTAATTTGCATTTTAATTTCCACAACCGTCACTAAGGAGGCATGAAATAGCCGTCGACTTAACTTGCCTCGGCCACCACTGAAGTGCGTGATAGAAACGGAACGGTACTTTGAATAATTCCACACCAAGTATGTCCTCACCGGATTCTTATTCGGCGCCGAAGACAGGTGATACAGGTGATGTCAGCGGAGAGGTCGACGGACGAAATTCCAAACGGTCACGCCCACAAAAGCAGTTTCTGCTGCAGGTAGACAAGGCTCTGTCCCAGTCAGACGTTCCAACCAGCGTCGCACTCTCCACGCCCTACATTTTCAGTGACCACAACGCTTTCCATGGGGCCTAAGATTCCTCGAAGCCATAGGGCCACGGGCTACCCCCGCACAGCTTCAGCCTGCAACCGCCGCTAAGCTCGCTCTGCCACGCACTGCCCCGTACTGTCGAAATCCATTTTACTACCTCCACGAGCGCCCTCTTGCTGAACTGATCCGCACATCAGAATCTTTGCCTAATGGGAGGGATATTAATTATTGACAGGTCGTATCGTGGTTCACTTAAGGAAAAGAAGGTGATTTCCATTCCATACATTCATGTTTCATGTTTGCAAGACATAGATCGTTAAATGGGTTCCGCATTACTGTGAAACTTTGGAACCTACACAGACAGTCGCTATTAGCAGGCATATATGGAGAAAATGCAATGAATATTAATTCAGTATTCTCTCTATAGTTATTACTTATCGAAATTCTCCTTACAGTTATGATCACATGGTGTCGTGTTATCTGTTTACCAATGTACCTGCCCTGTTGTGAGTGAACAGTATGCCCCACTCTCATGGGGGTACACAATTCTCCAGCCACCTGGCGGGGTACGAAACACATAATTTTCAATGCGTTTTTTTTAAAAACTTACAGTGTATCTTAGGAGCTAACACATGGACATTGTATTCCTTTAGCTATAATCTTCCCTTGAAAAAAAATCATGGTAATTTTCGACATGATCTTTGCTTTGTACGTCTCGTATCACTCCAGACGTATTTTACACTGATTACTGTTTCCAGCAATTTGTCATCAGTAGGATAATTATACAGTGATGGATTCCTATTTCGATGTACGCACGAAACATTACAATTACTTACGTTCAGGGTTAAATGTCAGAACCTGTACCATTCATTGCTCTGTAGGTCCTCCTGCAAATCGTTACTGTCTTGTAGCATTGCTACCATCTATCACACAACCATATCATCTCCGAACAGCCGTAAGAGGCTTCCGACGCATTCTGCTAGGTAATTTATATACAATGGCTCAAATGTCTCTAAACACTATGGGACTTAATATCTGATGTCATCCGTCCCCTAGACTTACAACTACTTAAACCTAAATAACCTAAGGACATCACACAAAGCCATGTCCGAGGCAGGATTCGAACCTGTGACCGTAGCACCAACGCGTTGCCGGACTGAAGCTCCTAGAACCGCTCAGCCACAGTGGCCGGCATATACAATGGAAACAGTAACGATCCAATCACACTTGCTCAATGGGCCTCAACATGTCTTACATAATTCCCAAGCTCCCTGGTATGATCCTTGTCAAAGTTAAAACTTAATTACTAATTGTCGTACAGTCACAGATAAAAAACTGTTTAACGATACTTAAGTGCTATTGCACAGTTTAACATAACAGTCACGAGAGCGGCGCTCCAAGCAGCCAGCAGGCGACACTTTTTAATACGATATCAGAGGTGTGCGAATACCAAATTTTATACTGATCTGTAACATAGAATGAGATTTTCAGTCCGCAGCTCGTGGTCGTGCGGTAGCGTTCTCGCTTCCCGCGCCCGGGTTCCGGGTTCGATTTCTGGCGGGGTCAGGGATTTTCTCTGCCTCGTGATGACTGGGTGTTGTGTACTGTCCATAGGTTAGTTAGGTTTAAGTAGTTCTAAGTTCTAGGGGAATGATGACCATACCTGTTAAGTCCCATAGTGCTCAGAGCCATTTGACATTTTCACTTTGCAGCGGACTGTGCGCTGATATGAAACTTCCTGGCAGATTAAAACTGTGGGCCGAACCGAGACCCGAACTCGGGATCTTTGCCGTGGTAGAGCACTTGCCCGGGAAATGCAAAGGTCCCGAGTTCGAGTCTCAGCCCGGCACATGGTTTTAAACTACCAGGAAGTTTCATACCAGCGCACACTTCGCTACAGAGTGGAAATTTGATTCTGGAAACATTCCCCGGGCTGTGGCAAAGCCATGTCTCCGCAATAGCCTTTCTTCCAGGAGTGCTAGTTCTGCAAGGTTCCCAGGTGAGCTTCTGTGAAGTCTGGACGGTAGGAGGCGAGGTACTGGCGGAAGTACAGCTGTGAGGACGTAGCGTGAGTCGTGCTTGGGTAGCTCAGATGGCAGAGCACTTGCCCGCGAAAGGCAAAGGTCCCGAGTTTGAGCGTCGGTCCGGCTCACAGTTTTAATCTGCCAGGAAGTTTCAGATCTGTAACATAGTTTTCACGATAAGGAATCTATGTAATGCCATAAAAATCGACAACAACTAATGACCCCACATTTGTTATTCTTTAGTGTTCTAAGGACTCTGGAGGGTACTAAACGGTACACTACGGAAGCTTGTTTACGATTCTCTTGTCACGTAGAAATTTAATTGCCGAATGATGTCGTTTCCCTTGATAACAAAAGATTGCTAGCCAACACCGGAACACCTGATCTTTTCCAGGAAGAAGTTGTGTATCTACCCAACACAGAGAACTTCTGTTCACTACACTTTCAACCAAATCAGCAATTTTTCGTCGTTGGAATCCGGTATGGGATGTAATACCTACATTATTTAATGTACGAAATAAGCCGCCGCAGCTGTAGCTTAAGAGAAAACGACATATGCTTGATAGTAAAACGTCAAGAGCAATAAAACTGTTTCCCAACACAGAAGAAAACTGTTCCACAGTCGTTGCTACTTGTACATTTGGGCCACAAGCGGCATTACTCTTCAACACGTTCGCTTTTGAAGCAAAATTAACTATATTTACAAAATTATTCGTGTATTAGAAAGCCGAGTGAAATGTAAGAACGGACGAATCATTAGACTCCACAAAACGTGTTTAAGTGTTCAAAATGGTTCAAATGGCTCTGAGCACTATGGGACTTAACAGCTGTGGTCATCAGTCCCCTAGAACTTAGAATTACTTAAACCTAACTAACCTAAGGACATCACACACATCCATGCCCGAGGCGGGATTCGAACGTGCGACCGTAGCAGTCACACGGTTCCGGACTGCGCACCTAGAACCGCGAGACCACCGCGGCCGGCCGTGTTTAAGTGTCATAGTGCCTGTGATAATAACCACAGAGAACAATAGAAGTATAGGCTTCGCAAGCACGAAATAAATGTTTATATTCTGTTGCTTTCAGCGGATTAAGCTGCAGATACACGCATATTTGAAAGTATGTTTTAATGACTGAGTTGTATCTCATGTCATTGAATCGATGGTTTAAGCTAATTTTACGTATACAAATAACGATAATTCATGTCTATTTGTAATTTACTGACACATGGAACGCAAAATCGTGATAAATTTTCCTCAGTTAAGTGGAAAATGATAAAAACGAACATTATCTCTACGACGCACGTGTCTGACTGCTTCCTCACAGCTTGGACCGCTAATGTGGCAGAGGTTGCTCTTCAGTCAACAAGTCATGAAGTAAGGTGTTCTGAAACAAAAATTTTATTTACAACGACGAAATGCTGTCCACGTCTCTGTAGAGAAGCCATTGAAACATACAAACATAAGAATAATTCCAGTAGGAAAAAAAGAGACGATGAAGCTTAGCGACGTCTGGACAATACCTCTGCAGAATAGGTAAACTATTTTTTATCTTTGACAAGACGACTATCTGTTGTTAAGTTTTATTTTTTTGGCAGAGAACATCTCTGCTTATCACGTGTAACTCTGATTACGCCCATTTTCCTGCAATCTATATGTCGCTCTCAGATGTCCGGCCCAGCAGTCCGAAAGACTCAACGAAGGAACAACGCCTCTGAAGACGTCCAGCGGAGTTGTAGGTGAAATGTTGGAAACAGACGAGTTTTCTGGTCCATGACCTTATACCCAGAAAGGTTTACAAGCGGTAATTCCCACTGAAGTTCCACAGAAATTACTATTATGCCATATAGACCCGTTAAGATCATAGCAGCGCCTCTCTTAATTCGTTAGATATCTGTCGTCATGCCTGCTACACGATGACTCCACACACGGGAACAACACAACAGGTTACACTGGCGGGTTTCACTTGATTGTGGTTCACAGTGGAACAGGAACTTAGAGATTGCTTGCTATTTCTGTTATTTCTCTACTTATCTGTATTTCGAGGTTAATAAAAAGTATGGAGCGATCGTCGTATCTTTGTTAATTAATGATTCAGTGTCGCATGTAAGGAACATGTTAATTATAAATGGTTAAAAATTATTCTAATTTTAAATGTAGGTTAATTTGCAACGACATAAACAACTTTTACGTTATTATATGCCAACAGTCTCAACAAGGATGTAACTCTGGCACTCAATAGGCTGATCTAAGTGACGAGATTATCTGCATTGATTGATTTGCTGAAAATAATGTAAATTTTGTTCAAGAGATAGAACGTTCCCAATTTGGTGAGAAATTTGGGTGTACCAAGGTGGAATCTCAACAACAAGATATGTTCATTCGAAATAGACTCCCTGAATAGAAGAGCAACACAGTGGTTCTAATATTATAGGAGCAAATAAATATAAACGACATGATTAAGAACAAACAGACAAACAAAATGGCAAGCAGACAAACAAAATTATAATATAAATATAAGTTACAGCAGTATAACAAAAAAAACACGAAATATAAAAAGCATTAAGAACAAAATAATGACTTATGCTTTAACTATATATATAACGAGATACTGATATTGTGGTCTGATTTGAGTTACGAGTGCGTTGTAGTATCGTCTTTGGCTAAACGGGTGTTAATACTTGCATCTCGGTGTTGAGGAAACAAGATGGCTGGAGCGGGCTTGACATTCGAGCAACGAAAAATGTATTGTGAAGTGGCTTTTCAAGTTTTATATTGCCGTTGAAGTGCAGCGTCAGTGAAGGCGGCAGTTTGAAACAGAACCGCCAACCCACCTAACAATTAAACGCACCATTGGATAGTTTGAACTGCATGGAACGATTTCACAATGGAAGATCAGGAAGACAGCATAACAACTACAAGTCCTGCTTCGTCGGCTCTCATGTTGAAACGTTTGTTAATTCTCCACAGAAGTCTGCTACGCAATGTGAACGTGAAGGGGGGGGGGGGGGGGGTTAGCAGTACAAGTGTACGAAGAATTTTTAAAGCTGCAAAGTGGAAAGTTTACATTCCACCATTACTGCACGCGATTAATGAAGACGATCCTGATCGCCAAATGCAATTTTGCGAATGGTATCAGCAAATCGTAACTGATGACGAACAATTTGTGACGAAGATAGTGTGGAGTGACGGGGCACAATTAAAAGTTATGGAACCATGAATCGGCCTAACAGTGTGTACTGGGCACCGGAAAATCAACATGTTTTTGCGGATAACGCGATCAGTCCACTAGGGGTTCGTGTGTGGTGTGGACTATCATCCAGGGGCATAGAAGGACTCGTTTTCTTTGATGCTACCTCGGTGGAAAAGTTGTTCATATTAATTTGGCCACATATATGTGCACTTTATCAGCTGATGAAAAGGTCTTCAACCGATAGGACGAGGCGCCACCACACTACCACCTAGCCGTAAGAGCTTTCCTGCATGGAAATTTTCCCGGGCATTGGATTGGACGAAGAGGGCCCATTGAGTTCCCTCCACGGTCGCCAGATCTAACACTTATGGACCTTTGCTTATGGAGCACTGTGAAAGATAACGTCTATTGACGTAAGCCAAGCACGCTGGAGGAACTTCGCCAGGAGATCACAGAGACATATGCAGCGATCTCCACTGTAACAATGACTGACGTAGTTGCGGCGACTGCTCGTTGTTCTGTTATGTGTATAGTCGCCAACGGTGAACATTTTGAATATTTAAAGTAACCATGTGCTAAACTGAAGGTTTTACAATATGTGTGATCAATTATTAAATGTAAAATAAACACATACGTCATACTTTACTGAAAGTGTGTATAGATATTTCGGCGGACTATAGATGTATATACATACATATGTGTGTGTGTGCGTGTGTGTGTGTGTGTGTGTGTGTGTGTGTGTGTGTGTGTGTGTGTGTGGTGGGTGGGTGTGTGTGTGGGTGGGTGGGTGGGTGTGCGCCGGGGGTGCGGGGGGGGGGGGATAAGGGGTTGTGTGTATGTATGCAGACACGTGCACAGGATGCACAGGATGTACAGAGTACAAATGCCAATTTCTATTGGTGACTGCGGACGGTGTACAGAGCAACTTTACGTCAGTATTTACATTTTTGCAGACTAATAGTCTGCTATTACAAAAGCCATGTGTTATTAGGTTGGGTAGTACCTCATGTGGCATGAGGAAGTGATTAACAGTTATTTATTCCTCGGCAGTAGATTAGGAATTGAGGTGTATATGCTTTGAAGCAAAACGTTCGCACTATACCGACAGGTGTAGTTCGCTTACTGTTACAGTTCCGAGCGAGCAGAAATTACCAGATGCTAAAGTTTTAACATGTTTGGGGTTATGCTGTTCGACTCAGAGGAAAAACAACCAGCACATTGATGTGTGTACATATTAAGGTACCTACACTAAAAAAAGACAAATAATGAAGGAATTATCCAAATGGGATGGAAAGCTAAACGTATAATGTACACGATAGCAATATCACAAAAATTGGGTGTTTTTTTCGTTAGAAATAGCTTCATAAACTTGGAAAGTCAATAAGGCAATGGACCACCTCTGCCCTTATGCAAACTTTATTGATAGAATTTTTGAATGTGCTCCTGAGGTATATGGTGCCAAATTCTGTTCGATTGGAGCGTTAGTTCGTCAAATTCCGGAGCTCGTTGGAGGGCCGTGCCCATAATGCTCCAGATGTTCTCAATTATAGAGCGACCCGACGACCTTGCTGGAATGGAAACCCAGCATGGCCTGCCTTGAAGGAAAACAAATCTGGATATGGAATATCGTCGATGTACCTTTCTGCTCTGACACTGCGGCGAATGACAAGCAAAGGAGTGTTGCTACGAAAAGACATGGCACCGCATATCATCACTGCCGGCTGTCAAACCGTATGGTGGCTGACAATCAAGGTGGTGTTTCACCGTTGTTTGGAGCGTCTACTAGGATGTCTTCGGTGGTCATCGGAACTCAGTTCAAATGGTTCAAATGGCTCTGAGCACTATGGGACTTAACTGCTGAGGTCATCAGTCCCCTAGAACTTCGAACTACTTAAACCTAACTAACCTAAGGACATCACAAACATCCATGCCCGAGGCAGGATTCGAACGTGCGACCGTAGCGGTCGCACGGTTCCAAACTGTAGCGCCTAGAGCCGCTCGGCCACTCCGTCCGGCGGAACTCAGTTCCAAGTTAGACTCATCGCTGAAAACAGTTCTACTTGAGTCATTAAGATACGAGGCCAAAGGCGTGTATGGCGATTTCCCAGACTGTGGTGGGATACCAACTTGACTGTCATCCGAATATGCATATCTGCATATTGTGTGTGTCTGTTTGTTCTTAGTCATGCCTTTCTTATTTCCTTATTTTTATAGTTTCAGAAGCACTTTGTTTTCCTTCTGTTGCTCATGTTTACTTGTAATGAACCTATCTCGTTTAAGAGATTCTATAGTGATGCACGTATGTTCCTTTATTCTAGCTGCTATTCAGACGTCGTTTTTCATACGTTTCACATACGGGTAATATTAATTTCTTATTAAACTGGATATTTTTTATATCTTTACTTAAACATTGCAGCAATAAAAATTTTCTCTCAAATACCATCAACGTAAAGAGACTGTTGCCGCCTCTGGTAATTTTTTTCCCTTTTTGCTTATTATTTTCAGATTTGAAGATGGTAGATGTTTCACCAAAATTAATCATATAATTATTGCTATATAACTGCCATGAACTCCGCCAAAGCCGGTCCCAAGCCCAGTTAAAAAAGGAGGAGGGGGAGGAGTACCACTTCGTTAAAAAACCTTGGTTTACCTGTCCCGGGTGATAGTACCTCGTGAGGGTCTCTTGCCAGGGAAACGGTGAAGACCTCAACGGCAGTGAAGGCGGCGATGAAGATCATCAGAACGGCGGAACTGGCGGAAGAGGCCGGCTTTCGTATAAAA
This sequence comes from Schistocerca piceifrons, assembly GCF_021461385.2. Lineage (NCBI taxonomy): Eukaryota > Metazoa > Arthropoda > Insecta > Orthoptera > Acrididae > Schistocerca > Schistocerca piceifrons. The sequence goes on along the minus strand of NC_060139.1, from coordinate 429,030,826 downwards.
GCACCAGACTGTAGCGTCTGTTCCCACAGTGGGCGGCTACAAAAGGCGTGTGTCCCACATGTTAGTGGCGGCCTCATTTGTAATCCGAAGCTAAATGCTTGAATTTTTATCATCGAAAGGTTCAACTACCTTTCCCCAAACCAAACTTTAACCTAAGACATGATGGTAAATTTCGGAAGGAAAACTACTCCAGGAAGTAACCAATCATCCAGCGCTATTCATGGCGGTGCAACTAGGCCTTTGGATTCTGGAGAGCCTAGAACATCATGTAAGGAAGAGTCGGAGCTTCCTAGTACTTTTTCAAAGATAAGACCCAAGAAAAAACATCTACTGGGGACTCTGAAAATCAACACACTTATGAAAGTTGGAAAACTAAAACACCCAACGGACACTCTCAATCAACGCAACATACTTACATTAGCTATTCAAGAAACAAGGTATCTGGATGACAATGCATGTGAATCAGGTGGATACAGGATCTACAAAGGAAAACCAGCCATTAAAAATTCCAATAACACGACCATATTAGGGACCGCATTTATGGTCAAACAGCAACTTACGGAATCAATAACTGATTTTAGTTCCCCATCAGAACGTATTTCATTTCTGACGTTCAAGTCAGGCAATAAACGTTACAATATTATAAATGCACATGCACCTATTAACCAACATAACAGATCAAATGTTGACAAAGTGGAAGATTTTTGGGAAATGCTAGAACACGAAACATCCATATTACCAAAAGAGCATATAAAAATTTTTGTGGGAGACTTTAATGCACAAGTTGGCAAAGAAATAAAATTTAAATCAGTAGTTGGAGATTATCCAGCACATGCGTGAACCAACAGTAATGGAGAAAGACTCATAGATTTTTGTAGAAAGTTTAATCTAAAATCAATGTCGACAAGAAACAAAAACATGTGGGTATCACCTAATACAAATCAAGGTGAATATCAGTTGGACCATGTGGCAATAACGACTCGCAACTGCAAGGAAATCTGGGATGTCACAGCGAGGAAGGGACTAAACATAGACTCAGACCATTATCTGACAGAAATAAGGACCATGTTCCAAACAAACTGTGGTGTCACCGCCAGACACCACACTTGCTAGGTGGTAGCTTTAAATCGGCCGCGGTCCATTAGTACATGTCGGACCCGCGTGTCGCCACTTTCAGTGATAGCAGACCGAGCGCCACCACACGGCAGGTCTAGAGAGACGTACTAGCACTCGCCCCAGTTGTACGGACGACGTAGCTAGCGATGCCCACTGACGAAGCCTCGCTCATTTGCAGAGCAGATAGTTAGAATAGCCTTCAGCTAAGTCAATGGCTACGACCTAGCAAGGCGCCATTAGTAACATTGCATGTATCTACAGAGTCTCAGTTGTATCATCAAGAACGCTGTATATAAATGATGGATTAAAATTACGTATTCCAGGAGCTACCTACTTTTCTTTATAGCATTCATTACGTATCCTGTTTCAGACCTATCTCTTGCCTGCGTGAGTTATAGCGCGTGCCTTTCGGCTTCCTCGCATTGTGTCTAGGCTGTCTTGTCTAGACACAACACAAACAAACCTAAACCAAAACCAAGAAGATTTCCAAGAGTAAACACTAAATTTCTCCTGCAAAATCAGGACAAATTCTGTCATATACTAAACACAAGAAAAATGGATAATTGGGAAGAAATTAAAGAAACAATGCTAGAGTCAGTTAAAGAAATTGGACAGCCATGAAGAATACCAAAACACAGATGGTGGAACGAGCTGTGTGATGAAGCAATTGTCAGTCGACTAAAGGCATGTAAAAAATGGAACAGTAATAAAAAACACGAATACTGGGAAGAGTTTAAAGTAGAAAGGAAAAAGACAGCAAAAATCATCAGATTAGTGAAAAGAAAATATGACAAAGACAGATTAGAAGAAATGGATTCTGACTTCAAAAGGAACAACACTAGAGACTTCTATAAGACTTTCAGAGAAGTTTTAACAGGATTCCAGTCACCAAGTTTACATTTTAAAGATAAAAATGGAAAAATTGTTTTAAGCAATAAAGAGAACTGCCAAATTGTATCTGAATACTTTGAAAATCTATTAAATTGTGAGGACCCTAACGACAGGTTACAATTTCAAAAACCACAACATGAAAATCCACCATCGGAACCACCTACAGTAGAATAAATAGAAAAGATTATCAAAACATTGAACAATAACAAAGCACCAGGTGAGGATGGGATGGTGGCAGAAATGTGGAAACTATGGTGCTTATCCGCACGTCAGAAAATTCACAAAGTAATTAAAGACATTTGGACAAAAGGAATCATACCCAGTGACTGGAAACAAGCATTGATCCACCCTCTCCATAAAAAAGGAGATAAAACAGACTCCAACAAATACAGGGGCATATTCTTGTTATCAGTGACATACAAAATACTTTCTAAAGCACTTTTAAATAGAATAGAGGAAGAAGCAGGACCTAATATAGGAGATTATCAAGCAGGATTTAGAAAAGGTAGATCATGTGCAAAACAGATTCTTAATTTAAAAACAATTTTGAGAGTGAGAGCTATATAAAATAAAAATATAGTGGTTACTTTCGTAGACTTCAAGAAGGCCTACGACTCAGTTGACAGACAAACACTATTCCAGATAATTTATGAATCAGAGATAGATGAAAACAGCAGAAGTCTTGTTGAACAAACGCTCACAGATACAACATCAAGAATTAAGTTTCAAGGCGAAATTTCTGAACCATTCAAAATCGAAACAGGATTCGACAAGGAGACGGACTGTCCCTAATTCTCTTTAACTTGGTTTTAAATAAAATAGTAAAATCATGGGAAAACACATTAAAAAACAGAGGCACAAAGGTTATAAGCATGGGCCAAGGAAAGGACAAATTTGAAGTGAAATGTTTAGCCTTTACGGATGATATGGCACTGATAACTGAAAACCGAACAGACGCAATAGTTATGCTTGATCTGTTACACGAGATTGCTGAAAAGACTGGGCTAAAAATATCATATGAAAAAACGGAGTATACAGAACACAAACATAATACAGAAAAGTTTATGAAAACAAAATATGGAAAAATCAAATGAGTTAATAGATTCAAATACCTGGGGGAGTGGATACAAGCCATGGACTGGATAACACAACAAATAATGAAAAAATAAAAAAGTTAGAATTTGCATATAAATTAACACAAAACTACTAGAATAAGAAATCAATACCCATGCGAGCAAAGATTAAGCATTATAATTCAGTTATTAGGACACAAGCAACGTATGGATCTGAGTGCCTAACATTGAATAAGAAAGGCGAATTAAGAGAAGTAGAAAAAAGAGAGAGAAAAATATTAAGAAAAGTTCTAGGTCCTGAGAAAAACAAAGAAAATAGGTGGATTACAATGAGAAATGACGACCTATACAAAAATACAGAAAAAATCACAGATACAATAAGGAAGAGACGGCTAAAATTTTATGGAAGAAACAAGGATTACAAAGAAAATGTTTAATTACGTTAGTAAGCTGGAAAAAACTGTAGGATGGATAGAAGCAGTAAAGAAAGACGCCAACAAAATAGGTGTTACAGAAGAAATAACATGTGACAGGAATAACTTTCGGCTACTTATAGAAAACGCAAACTATGAAGAAGATGAGCCAAAACCTCGACCCAAGAGAGTGTAGACAGATGAGCAGAGACGAGCAGTTGGCGAGAATATGAAGAGGTACTGGGAAGAACGGAAGAAAAAGAAACACCATGAGTATTAAGTTGTATGCGGTCCATAGGCGGCCAAATTCATAAATAAAAAATAAAAAAATAACTGCCATGATGAAAATATTTTTTTTAAAAAAAGTCATTGCATTTAGTTGACTTCTTGACACGTTCGCTACGTCCTATTAGTAATTCATTTACTCAGCCGTCTGCGGAATGTGTAATTTCAACACAACCTTCGTTTTGTTTCCTTATTAACTATAATCTGTATTGGGGTTCACCACACGGCCTACTATGAGATCGTAGCCACCCCGCCTGGAGTCGTGATGTCGCCTCTTCGGCTTCTGGTCCAGGCCGCTTCTGGTAAGAGTACGCTTGGCTGTCACGGCCAGGACGCAGCGCTCTCCAGTTCAAGTGGAGACTCCGACGTTTTCAGAAAAAAAGGGAAGTCCTTGCCCGCACCCTTCCCGCCCCCCTCCTCCCTGCAACCAACCAACACTGCCCTCTCTTGCGAGTGGCGCTGCCTTCCCTACTTGAAATTAATTCAATTTTACCTTCTAGATTCCGCACCACCGGCCAAGTACGGTGACGACCATCTAGCAGTGCCTGCAGATGACATTTCGGTAATTGAGCTTAAAGTGGACCGAACGGCCCCGGCAGTATCGACGCCCTCCCGCCAGCTGAGCTTCGCCGAGTCCGCGCAACTTCGGCTTTACTCATAATTGCTTCTTCACGGTGTTGCTGCAGCTAGTTTCCGAAACGAATAGCCCAATTTCGCCTGCTGTCTTAAGAGCGTTACAGCTCCGAATGAGTTCCGTTCAATTTTCACGACTTCAACCTCACCTTATGAAGCGTTTAACATTGAAGGCAGCCATTACTTAATTACATAATTTGCTAGCGAGTACGTTCTTCTCGCTATTCTTATATCACGTCTTATACCACTTGGAGTAATACCAAGTGTGATAGATGTTGAAACAACAGCAATTCCCTGCTCAAAAATAAATAAGCAATGCCCTGCAGGTCGTGAAACGTCACTAACGCAAAGTATCTGTTTTGCATATAGGTACGAAATTTCGGAGAGCTATAGTTATAGACACAAGCACCTACTCTTGTTGTTTCATTCGCTACTTAATGCTGCTATGAAACGAAATGCACAGAATATTAAAAAGTTCCTTTACTACTTCAATGAACGAAATGAGCACATTAAAAGATACATTTTCGTACATAGGGGCAGAGGTCTTAACGAAGCTCGACGATTTTCTTTAGGACTTCCACATAGAATCTGGCTGGACCGTGATGTGTTTATTATTCCTCACGACGCAGTTTCACTGTGACATGCAGAAGTTAAAGAAGAGATAACTGTTTCATGAAATAGTACCATAAGCGTATACAACAGTCATCATTATATCAGATAAACCCAATGTTTAGTTAAGTCCCACAGCGCTCGGAGCCTTTTGAACCATTTTGAAACCCAATGTTTAATTTGTTGCTATCAACACAAACTTGAATTAGTATTATAGTGGTATTGTAAGGGGTCACACAATGGGCCTATGGATGCTACGCCGATGACTTAATGGACTTGCACACCTGCCCATCAAGAATCGATGTCTCTACTTTTAATACGAGGTGCAGTCAAGTTCTAAGGCCTCCGATTTTTTTTTCTCCAGACTGGAAAGAGATACAAACATATGCATTGTTTTAAAATGAGGCCGCGTTCATTGTCAATACGTCCCAGAGATGGCAGCACCGTACGGCAGATGGAATTTTACCGCCAGCAGTGAGAATGAGAACAGTTTTAAATACTTAAAATGGCGACGTTTTCCTTACTTGAACAGCGTGCAATCATTCGTTTTCTGATTTTGCGTGGTGTGAAACCAATTGAAATTCATCGACAGTTGAAGGAGACATGTGGTGATGGAGTTATGGATGTGTCGAAAGTGCGTTCGTGGGTGCGACAGTTTAATGAAGGCAGAACATCGTGTGACAACAAACTGAAGCAACCTCGGGCTCGTACAAGCCGGTCTGACGACATGATCGAGAAAGTGGAGAGAATTGTTTTGGGGGATCGCCGAATAGCTGTTGAACAGATCGCCTCCAGAGATGGCATTTCTGTGGGTCCTGTGCACACAATCCTGCATGACGACCTGAAAATGCGAAAAGTGTCATCCAGGTGGGTGCCACGAATGCTGACGGACGACCACACGGCTGCCCGTGTGGCATGTTACCAAGCAATGTTGACCCGCAACGACAGCACGAATGGGACTTTCTTTTCGTCGGTTGTGACAATGGATGAGACGTGGATGCCATTTTTCAATCCAGAAACAAAGCGCCAGTCAGCTCAATGGAAGCACACAGATTCACAGCCCCAAAAAAAATTTCGGGTAACCACCAGTGCTGAAAAAATTATGGTGTTCACGTTCTGGGACAGCGAGGGCGTAATCCTTACCCATTGCGTTCCAAAGGGCACTACGGTAACAGGTGCATCCTACTTAAATGTTTTGAAGAACAAATTCCTTCCTGCACTGCAACAAAAACGTCCGGGTAGGGCTGCGCGTGTGCTGTTTCACCAAGACAATGCACCCGCACATCGAGCTAACGTTACGCAACAGTTTCTTGGTGATAACAACTTTTAAGTGATTCCTCATGCTCCCTACTCACCTGACCTGGCTCCTAGTGACTTTTGGCTTTTTCTAACAATGAAAGACACTCTCCGTGGCCGCACATTCACCAGCCGTGCTGCTATTGCCTCAGCGATTTTCCAGTGGTCAAAAAAGACTCCTAAAGAAGCCTTCGCCGCTGCCATGGAATCATGGCGTCAGCGTTGTGAAAAATGTTTACGTCTGCAGGGCGATTATGTCGAGAAGTAACGCCAGTTTCATCGACTTCGGGTGAGTAGTTAATTAGAAAAAAAATCGGCAGCCTTAGAACTTGAATGCACCTCGTAATGATAAAAATGTGTCACTAACTGTTCATTACAGTCGCAGTGTATCATTTCAACAATCTGTATTGTACATTACCATTTGGTTCGTATCACTGTAATGGACAGTGCAGTTGGTGGACTTGATACGTTCTCTTTATCAGTGAGGCAACCTTTTCTAACCATAGGTAATGCCTGAAATGCGTCATAGCAAATAATAAAAACATTTCGACCTAGACAATTACTGTGTGTAATAGACTCTTTAAATGATGATATTATTCGCGCCAAATGCCCGCTGGAGATTTTTACAACCTTTCGCTGGTAGTTCTACAGAAGATTACACACTGTTCAAAAAATTTCTTTCTTTCATTGCTACTAGAAGTGTTAACAGAAATTTTAATTGGAATCTAGCGAGAATTCAGTGAGCAATTAGGCTTCTATCAGGAATCGCCCCGCACTCTTTGACATTAGTTTTAAGAACAGCGGGAACCAAAAGTTTTACCATTGTTTGACTGGTGAGGGTGGAGCACCGCCATCATCTAACATCTATCAGTCCATATTTGTATAACGATTCATACAAAAACATTAACCAGTTGTGGATTGTAATGATTTACAACCGTGTTACTTGGACTACTGAATTGCTATTCCAAAACACAGAATAAAATTCATTAAAATACAATCAGTTCTACGTTAACATATAAAAAACCACCTGGTGTACTACAGACTGTTAGAAATTTGTTTAGTTTTAGATTAACGATGCCTTACCGCAGTGGTAACATCGTTTCTTGTCAGTTGATGGAAGTTAAGCGCTGTCGGACTTGGCTGGCACTTGGATGGTTGACCGCCGCTCCTGCCGAGCACTGTTAGGAAGCGGGGTGTACTCAGCCCTTGTGAGGGCAGTTGAGGAGCTACGTGACAGAAGTTGCGGCTCCGCTAACGAAAACTGATAACGGCCGAGAGAGCAGTGTGCTGACCACATGCACCTCCACATCCGCATCCAGTGATGTCTGTCGCCTGAGGATGTCACGGTGGTCTGTCGGTACCGTTGCCTTCCGACGCCTTTTTGGACAGAGTTGAGAGAGAGAGAGAGAGAGGGAGTAAAGTTAGTGTTAGTTCGGCAACAGTTGAATCAAAAAATACTTAATTCTGTGTTTAGACTGAGTTTCAACGCTAAGTCCTGAATATATCATTACTGTAACTAGCTGAGTACCCCGTGTTGCCCGTGTATATACGTATTTATTTTAATTCTAGTAGTCCATTTCCAGTTGCTGTGATAAATGGCAGTTGGCTCTTAATGTAGAAAAATGTAAGTTAATACGGATGAGTATGAAAAACAAACCCTTAATCTTCGAATACAGCATTAATAGTGTCCTGCTTGACACAGTCACGCCCTTTAAATATCTGGGCGTTGCGAAGCGATAGGAAATGTAACGAGCATGTGAGATTTGTGCTAGTGAATGCGAATGGTAGACTTCGGTTTATTGGGAGAATTTCAGGAAAGTGTGGTTCATCTGTAAAGGAGACCGCATATAAAACGCTAGTGGGACCTATTCAGGAGTATTGCTCGAGTGTTTGGGATCCACCAGTTTGGAATGAAAAACAACATCAAAGCAGTTCAGAGGCGAGCTGCTAGATTTGTTTTCGGTAGGTTCGGTCAGCAAGTGCGAGTATCACGGATATGCTTCTGGAGCTCCAGTGGGAATCCCTGCAGGGAAGAAGACATTCATATCGTAGAACACTAGGAAGAAAGTTTAGTGAACCGGCATTTGAAGCTGACTGCAGAACGATCCTACTGTCACCAGCATACAGTTCGCGTGGGGACCACGAAGATAGGATACGAGAAATTAGGGCTCAAATGGGGGCCTATAGATAGTCATTGTTGCTTCGCTCTATCTGCGAGTGGAACGGGAAAGGAAACGATTAGTTGTGGTACAGGGTACCATCCGCCACGCACCGTAAGGTGGCTTTCCCCTCTCTTCGTCCATCTCCTCAGCCGCCTCTCTGTCCTACTCCTTCTCCTCTTCTCTCTGTCCACTTTCCCCACCCCTCTCTCTCTGTCCATCTCCCCCTCCCCCTCTCCCTGTGTCGTGCAATGACATAATATTGTTGGACATTCAGTAATGTGTATGGATACTGTCTGCTAAATGTGCTACGAATAGAGTTTGTAGCCAAGAAGTAATAAATTTAAACTTCACGATGTTATATCTGATCCGACAGTCTTTTTGCATGAACAGCGAAAATGTAGTAAGTGATAAACTTGTTTTCCTTTTCATCATTTTGTGGGACTGTAAGCGAGAAATAATTTCGTGAAAGTTTGAAATTACGTGTTGAGTTTGTTGCGTTCTCAAATAAAGAATGGCACACATAGCAGCTATACATTATATGTACATTGTGTACATTATGCAACAAATAATGTGGAAGTAAGTATTAAACATACTGCGTAAGCATTATATTCCTTACTTTCAATCGTATGACACAACACATATCATTCAATGACAGCATTTTCACAAATGAAGTTCAGAAGTCAAATAGTGAATAGGTTTTCCAAAGAGTAAATATTTTGTCCTAATTCGCAAAATCTACTTCCAAAAGTATCTGGTTCTACACACTTTCTAAAGTGGCCTACGCTCTTTCTCATGAACCAAGCAATCTGCCCACCAGATTTTAACGAAATCGGTTCAGCAAGTTAGTAACAATACAGTAAAACGTTACGCATGAGGCGGCAGTTTTCCGCGCATCACACTGTTTATAACGTCATATATTCTGGAATATATGTCGTACAGCGATATAACTTTTCATGCACGTTCAGTGGTATACGTGAATACAGTCTGCAAAATGGACCGCGCATATTGTCGGTGGTATAGGTCAGAAGTCAAACCCACATACACATCGAGACATTTATTTAGTTTGCTTATGGTCGGAAGTAACAGTGTTAAAGAAAAACGAAGAATAGACATCCAACTCTCACGATCAGTCACTCTTCCAAGGAATAAACATATCACTACACTGATCGGTCTCTGGTTCCCGCAGTAGGAAAGAAGTAATAAATTAAAACGTCGTACCTGGTGCGAATATGAAAAGTGAAAATTTAGTAAGCAATAAATTTGCTTAGTTTAATCGTTGTGTGAGAGATGTCGACAAGAAAAAGTTACGTGAAGGTTGTAAATTATGTGTAAAGTTCGATGTAAGCCAATAGGTATTCTCTTTCTCAAATATTGTACGAAAAAAGTCTGGGTATTCGCTCGTTGTGGCCTACACTTCTTTTACACCCCTACGCTTAACCCTTTGATAGATAGATGGTCCTCATCCTACAGCGATTCTTTCCAGACGATAGCTGATACGTATATGAAGCTTGCTTGAAATCGGTCCTGAGCTTTCTCAGGAGATGTGGGACAAACAAATATACATTTTTATTATATGTAGATATATCATTTTTCCACGATCCGATGTTGATGAAACAAAGCTCATTTAATAGTTTCGAAGATTATAGTGTTAACAGACATAAGAAAATTTTAAAAATTATAAATTGATGTATCTTTTTTTTTAGTATCCAATCTTTATGAAGTAAAACTTATACGCTCCCAGAAGCTACGCTGAAGTTACCAATGAAAACCGCAAAGAAATCCGTCTAAGTAGTTTGGAAGATTAATGTGTTCAAAGACAAACAGACGGGTACGATAGCTTTACAGTTTTGTCGATAGTATAGATATTGTCTACTAGCGATGAAAGATAGAACAGTGCTTTTGGACAACTTGGATAATTCAAATTACGTTAAAATTTTTGTGTTCAACTATAGGCATTATACTTATCCACTAAATGAAGAACTACAGTTTCAGACAGGGTAATTAACTTGCTCAATAATACTAATTTGATTATGTGTCCACAAACTAATGCTAGCTTGTTTATATGCGATAAATTAAATACTTTTGGACAAACCGCTAATATCTCTCCATTTAATGTCTTTCCGTTCACTGAGTTGCAAACCAAAGACATAGCTCAAAAATCATTTGTCCAGTCGATACCGCAAATTACTGCGACGACACGTTTAGCTGCAACAAAACAGAAGTCATCCTCACTTCTGGTACTATTAATAGACTGCCGAATAATGACCGACAGCCGCCCCTACGTAATCCTTTTATAAGTAAACAAAGTCAGACTCAGTTTACACATTTGAGAAACATTATTAAATCTTATGTCGGTCCTTATGAATCGCCAGTTTACATTATGTTTGAGAAGAACTAAGCCACTTCTCAGTGTATTCCATTCACAACTACGTTTAAAAAATTCTTGAATGTTAGAAATTTGGTGTCACCGCCAGACACCACAATTGCTAGGTGGTAGCCTTTAAATCGGCCGCGGTCCGTTTATATACGTGGGACCCGCGTGTCGCCACTATCAGTGATTGCAGACCGAGCGCAGCCACACGGCAGGCATAGTCTACAGAGACTTCCTAGCACTCGCCCCAGTTGTACAGCCGACTTTGCTAGCGATGGTTCACTGACTACATACGCTCTCATTTGCAGAGACGACAGTTTAGCATAGCCTTCAGCTACGTCATTTGCTACAACCTATCAAGGCGTCATATTCAGTTACTGTAATTACTATCTTCAAAAATGTATTCTGAACAGATAATATTGTGAATCATGTACCGTCAAGAGCGACGTTCATCATTAATGGATTAAAGTTAAGTATCAAACAAATTACGTCCGCCTTCTGAATTCTCATTCCTTGTCATGTTGCAGACCTCACGTCAGTATAGTTCCTCCCTCCTCACGACAGCCTGCGTGAGCTAAAACGCGTGCATTTCGGCCTCCACTCGTAACACGGTGTTGTCTTTTCTGCTAACAAAAAAGAAACACGCAGTCCATAAAAATATATCCGCTCTTATATTTACAGGCTCCGGACATAGGCTGTTGGGAAAAGTGTTGTATCTCTGAACACTTTTCAGACTTTCGCATCTAGATAGTCATGTAATAGATGTTTAATACATTTTGATATTCTATTGTGAAATAATAGCATAAACGCTTTGTGTACTGCAGTCTTTTTCTGAAATTATCAAAACTGCTCTGCGAGTATAAGCTTTTTCCAAGACTGAAAAACTTTTCCAAGGTGTAACATGGTGATGTACCACCGAACAAATATTCCAATCAAATTTAAAAGTGTTGCAATTGCGATGATCTTCTCAGTACTGTCCTTAATAGTCCTTGTGTTACGTTATGACTCTACTACCCACCAATATTCAGCAAGCTAAACCAAAATTGAGAAGAGGTATTAACAAAGACGATTTAAATTTAAAAAAAAAATTTGAAATAGAAGTTATTGCCAACTGACACGAACATCCATTTTCAAACCAGAGAATATTGTTTAGACATTAAAGAAACTCAGTCCATTTTCAAATATCACGTATTCCGTGTTAGTAAGCCTACTTGGGTTTCAAGGTACAAGGTAAAAGGTACAAAGTATGCCTCTGACGTCCACGTGTTGTGGAATTAGTTTCAAAAACATACAGAATTTCATTCTCCATAAGACTCTGTAACTGAAGAATTAACTACATTAGGTAAATAGTTTTAATATATTATATAGCACTTAAATATGCAGTAGTCGCAATTTTTAGGAACGCTGCGCAAAACACAAATTCATTTCTCACAACAACAAAACCACTACGAAACGCCGAAATTCTAATGGGTATTTGCAGAGAGCATTCCTAAAGTCAGTCACTGAGCTGAAACACCAACCGGAAAACATCATGTGTTCCTAGATACACTGTTCTCTGGGTATAACACTCTCATCTATACATGAAAAGTAGCGAACTGCAATTTTCGATCTAACGATGAACGGAGTAGGCTTTTTGCTACATTATTAATAATTTTCGCGAATGGCAAATAAATGGGTGAATACAATATTCACATAACTTACGGGCTTGAAATCGAGTGATGTCGTTGAAATCCGCTGATATTTCGACAGAAGCACACCCCGCCATTTTCAGGGCGTAACTGCAGCACGTATATATTTCTCGACATTCAGTGGTAAATCTCACCGAAAAAGCTTTTGACGACGCAGATTTATCCGTGCTAGGGTAAGATTTAAATTTTGCACCGACTCCAATGCGTTTTCCTGTGGCTGGTTTCATTAGTTCTGTTGAACAGGCCGTTTTTAAACTATCTGCAGATGTTGCAGAGAAGGCTGGTGGAGAGGCATGTCGTGTGTTGACCGGGGCTTGTCCACCCAAGAGTAATATCACAGCAACTGAGGGTTTGCTTTGTGTGCACTTTGAGTTGATCCGGATACTGTTACTTTATCTATGGACAGGGGCATTCCTATCCTTGTTTTGGACCTGCAGATTTACGTTCGAAAGAGACATGATCGGTGCTGAACTCACAAAAAGTGTTGAGAGGAAGACCTGCAGCCTCCTTAAGAAAAGTTCCTTGCCGCAGGACACATCAAGTGCCTTAAGACTTACTGTTCTGTTGGCCTGACGTTACATGGATGGCCTCCCTATGGTCCACAAGAAAGGCGTTCCTCTTCGTCCTATTATGAGTGACATTGGTGATCCGACATATCGTTTAGCAAAACATCTTCCTAGTCTGTTTGAGCCCTACGGTAAGTCAGTGTGAGCAACACACTGAGAAACAGACGGTTTTTTGTGTTGATTAGAGGGAATACGTTTGAATGACTTTGATATTTTAGTTGCTTTTGATGTGGCCTCTCCCTTCACTCGTGTTCCTCTGTCTCATACATTACTGTTGAGTGTGGTTAAATTTGGTGCTAAATTAACGAATCTATTTCGACATGTGCTGACACCCATTTACTTGTTATTCAATAATCAGTACTTCGAGCAGATGGACTTGCGATGGGAAGCCCTTTGTTACCTACTATTGCCAGTTTGTTTAAGGAGCACTTCAGGGAACGTGCCTTGGAACTGACGGCTTTGAAACCTGCGTGTTTCTCCAGGTATGCAGGCGATAGGTTTGTGGTTTGGCCGCATGGCAGTGAGAATTTGAACAACTATTTAGAACACCTGGATTCAATCCAACCAAATATTAGTTTCACAATGGAAGTGTAAAAGCATGGCTGTCTTCCCTTCCTTGATGTGTTAGTCAGAAGCAAGGATGATAGTACGTTGGGTCATGTCGTTTATAGGAAGTCTACTCACATTGATTTCTATCTACAGTCTGATACTTGTCACTATAGGGCTGAACGTTTAAGGATATTTCGTACCATGGTGCACAGAGCTCATGTCATCTCGGATCCTGAGAGTTTCTCAGCTGAGTTAACCCAACTCACCTTTCGCCGAAATGGTTACAGTGGAAGACAGATCAGAAGCGCGTTGTGCTTTCGACTGATCGTGCACCGGAAGGGTGATGATAATACCGAGGTGGCACCAAAGTTTACAGCTTTTTGCCGTACACAGGGAGCATTTCAAACAGGACTGGTCGTGTTTCACGAAAATGTGATGTGAAGTGTGTTTTCCGATCACTAACTAAGTTCAGGTTGCTTTTAATTCCATAAACGATGGTCGGGGTTTGCGAGATGCGTAACCGTATTCCAGTTGTAGCACATCATATACTGGTCAGATTATCACAAGTGTGGAGGACCGGTATACTGAGCATAAGTGTCATACACGCTTACCAACAGCCGAGCAAATCCGTCATTGCAGAACATTGTCGTGGTAACGGTCATCCTATGGAATATAACAACACGAAATTTTGGGATGCATTTCCAACTATTGGGATAGTGTTAATAAGGAAGCTGTTGAAATTAAGTTAGCTAGCTATCTGATAAATAGATATTCTGCATAGAATCGTGGTCTCTCTCTTGTCAAAAAACGGTGAGACAGGGTTATTCCTACCTTACCATTTGATTATTCATTTAATTGTCGGTACATCTTTAGTCCGTAATGGCGCTAATGCTTATAGTATGTCTAAAGGTTGTCTTTCCGGAGTTTCTCAGAAAATTGAAGTTTTCATTGCCTCGCATGGTGGTTACTTGCTGCAGTTATGCCTTGAAAATGGCAGGGTGCGCTTCTGTAGAAATATCGGCGGTTATCGACTACGTCACCCGGCAGCATTCCAGCAAGTTAGTTGAACATTGTATTAGTGGTTTCCTCTGTCAAATTACTGAATACGTATGCGAAGTTGCTTGTGGAATGTCTTCAGTTTTATTCATAGGCGATTCTTCCAGTAAAAAACTGTGTTTGATAAGGACTTGATACAATTTTTTTACCTAGATTTTGCACTAAGCCATATATAGTTTTGCCGAAGTTTCTCTCAAGTATTATTATTTCTAATTTCTGCTACCAGTCACTTCTTTATTTTATGTTTAACCTAACATAACACAACTTGTTTTGTTCATCTTCAGGCGTTTATACATACACTCATACATACAGAGAAATGTTACATAAAATGTATCTAAAAACGCCTGAAGATGAACAGAGTATGTTCGAAACGCGTTAGGTTATGTTAGATTAAACATAAAATAAAAAAAGTTACTTGTAGCAGAAATTTTAAATAAATAATTATCCCACACAGTCACGGTTCACAAACATAGGCATTATGGCCGAAAATAATTCTTTCAAGTAGTTTTGTAAGGCAGTTGGTAGCCCAAAAAAATATAGCAAGCGAAGGTTGGTACGAGGATCACGCAGTATGTGTGCATAATGAAACATAGGTTATGTTTATTCTCATTTAATTCGCTGAATACTAATTCCTTGACGGCAGCTATCTTCGGTGTAGATATATTACTCATTGTGATATGAAAATTTGTGCCGGACAGGGACTCGAACCCAGATTTCCTGCTTACCGCGATTGGTCACCTTATGCACTGCGGCTATCCGTGCACGCTGTCCACACTGCTCCAAAACTCCAGACGTCACAATATCTACCTCCTTATATTCCAGAAGATATCATGGAGTTCGCATTCAGCGAACTAATATCAAACAATTTCGTACAGCTGTGATTCGTCAGCCGTGCCTGTTTCTTCAGGTATGTACACTCCTGGAAATGGAAAAAAGAACACATTGACACCGGTGTGTCAGACCCACCATACTTGCTCCGGACACTGCGAGAGGGCTGTACAAGCAATGATCACACGCACGGCACAGCGGACACACCAGGAACCGCGGTGTTGGCCGTCAAATGGCGCTAGCTGCGCAGCATTTGTGCACCGCCGCCGTCAGTGTCAGCCAGTTTGCCGTGGCATACGGACCTCCATCGCAGTCTTTAACACTGGTAGCATGCCGCGACAGCGTGGACGTGAACCGTATGTGCAGTTGACGGACTTTCAGCGAGGGCATATAGTGGGCATGCGGGAGGCCGGGTGGACGTACCGCCGAATTGCTCAACACGTGGGGCGTGAGGTCTCCACAGTACATCGATGTTGTCGCCAGTGGTCGGCGGAAGGTGCACGTGCCCGTCGACCTGTGACCGGACCGCAGCGACGCACGGATGCACGCCAAGACCGTAGGATCCTACGCAGTGCCGTAGGGGACCGCACCGCCACTTCCCAGCAAATTAGGGACACTGTTGCTCCTGGGGTATCGGCGAGGACCACTCGCAACCGTCTCCATGAAGCTGGGCTACGGTCCCGCACACCGTTAGGCCGTCTTCCGCTCACGCCCCAACATCGTGCAGCCCGCCTCCAGTGGTGTCGCGACAGGCGTGAATGGAGGGACGAATGGAGACGTGTCGTCTTCAGCGATGAGAGTCGCTTCTACCTTGGTGCCAATAATGGTCGTATGCGTGTTTGGCGCCGTGCAGGTGAGCGCCACAATCAGGACTGCATACGACCGAGGCACACAGGGCCAACACCCGGCATCATGGTGTGGGGAGCGATCTCCTACACTGGCCGTACACCACTGGTGATCGTCGAGGGGACACTGAATAGTGCACGGTACATCCAAACCGTCATCGAACCCATCGTTCTACCATTCCTAGACCGGCAAGGGAACATGCTGTTCCAACAGGACAATCTACGTCCGCATGTATCCGGTGCCACCCAACGTGCTCTAGAAGGTGTAAGTCAACTACCCCGGCCAGCAAGATCTCCGGATCTATCCCCCATTGAGCATGTTTGGGACTGGATGAAGCGTCGTCACAAGCGGTCTGCACGTCCAGCACGAACGCTTGTCCAACTGAGGCGCCAGGTGGAAATGGCATGGCAAGCCGTTCCACAGGACTACATCCAGCATCTCTACGATCGTCTCCATGGGAGAATAGCAGCCTGCATTGCTGCGAAAGGCGGATATACACTGTACTAGTGCCGACATTGTGCATGCTCTGTTGCCTGTGTCTATGTGCCTGTGGTTCCGTCAGTGTGATCATGTGATGTATCTGACCCCAGGAATGTGTCAATAAAGTTTCCCCTTCCTGGGACAATGAATTCACGGTGTTCTTATTTCAATTTCCAGGAGTGTATGTAAGTGATGGCTATTATTGTTGGACAACACATGGCTGTCATAAACAAGTAATGCCGTATGTATGACTTCCCTGTATGTCTGCGTCACCTTGCAGGTATTAATTGAGGAAAAAATTGAAATAGTACACGTATTATTCCCCTTCATACTCTCTTTACATTAGCAAGCTATACTAAGGAGATACATACATCTTCGAAACACACTGTATCAAACATATATAAGACATATTGCTTTAAATAAGATATTTGTTACGGAATAACGTTTTGGTCAGTACTAAATTCTTTTCTTAGATACACTTGTGTATTAGCTGAACTAACATTCACTATTGCGACCCAGCAATCGTGCACTAACTGAGGTGGCTCAGTAAACCTCATATCCTGTGGAACTTTTTGGAATGGTCCCCTCCACGCCCACACCAACGTGGTGACCAAACCAAAAGTTCTACTGTCACCTCCGTATAACATGTTAGTTTTTGAATCAGGGGTCACAGGATGCGGGCTGTGATGTTATTCATGCGTCTGGGTAAGATTACTCGTTAACATGGTCCATCAGGAGATAGAAAGTGGACGAAAGCGATCGAAGAGTAGCGGTTGTAAGAGCAAAGGAAAAAAAGTGCCAAGGCAAGCGCCAAGGGAAAAAAACCTCTGCGACAGTAGGACGGGTAGTAAGGGCAGTAGCGGCTTGCTATCTGCGACGGTGCATGCAAGGTGTGGTTATGTTAGAGCGAGGTATCGTGCACCGTTACCTTTGTCGTTGCCTGCTGTACTGCAAGCAGTGTGTACTATAAGGTGGCTTGTCCAGAATTCTATGTTCCTTATCTCATCGCTTCTGTCCCGGCTTATGCCTCACACAATTGCAGGAGTAACGACCGTCACCACTCACACTGGCAGCGTCAGCTGTGATTGTCATTGCACCTGCTGCTGTGATGAAATCACGTGAATTGCACGTGAAAGAAAGAAACCAAGGAAAATTAGTGTCTATATTGGAGCTACGTTCGTCTCAAATGAAGAAAGCACTAATTAGCAAATTATTCTCCTTCATCATGTTATCCACTTCTGCACCCAGCTGTAATGAGTGTGGGCTACTGTGTGTGGGCTAATGTGCCGTTCATTCGAAGCAGTGTCACTGTCTCCTAACAGCACTGTTCTCGTATGAATTCCCCGTAACCAAATGCACAAAAAACGGATTCTAATTATTAGTAAAATATTCAAATTTGACTCAATCACGCACAACGTTTTTTGGAGGTCACAAGTAAAATGACAGGTTTCGAGAGTAGGCTCTAATCTTCAGGGAAAGTACACAAGAAGGAAGAACCGATAGAGGTACTCAAGGTACCCTCCGCCACACACCATCAGGTGGCTGGCGGAGTATGGATTTAAATGCAGATGTTGATACAACGGTTAATACTTCGACAATTTGAAAACAATACAACCTGGGATTAAACAGTCTTCGTCCTACGTTACATTCAGTCTTTTACATGTTCGGATGGCACAGCCGGACCCAAGCATTTGCTTCCTTCTGCACATCGTCTTCTTCCATTGGTTGGCACAACCATCTCGCATAGCGTATTCTACTGCGTGTTTACTGGTAAACATTGGTATTACATATTTTAACTGAGGTGAGAGCCTTCTGCCGAAACGCGTCATATGACTTCCACCTTATCAATAGTGATATGTAGTCGAGACAATTTTAATATTTAATTGATGTTGTACGACTACTGCCTCACCTTCAGCTAAAATGGATGTTTATTTTATTCCTTTCCTCTGCGATTCTGCGCGACCTAAAATGTCGCTAATAAATACAGAGTTTTTTCCATTCCTCACGTATTACTAATAAAAAATGTTTAAAAAAGGGCACAAATTATTACATTCCAAGTCTTTAACATGAAGCTTAACAAGAACGTAACAGACGTATTAGTGCTGCTATCTTGCTCTCTTAGAGACCAGAAACACTAGAAAATGACTTTCAAAAGAAAAAACAACTAGTATAGAAACCTAACAGCTGTTTACTAAATCATTCATTCAGAGGACATTAACATACTGGAATGTGAAGGACCAACTAAATAAAATCCAATATAAGTAGTTCACCAAACGAGTTTTTTCGACATTTTTCATTGATCAAAGAATTTGTATCTCACAAGGATTTGATCACCCGTTAGACACAGAACACGACCTGTCACAAGTAGAACTCCAGAACACGCTTCCAGAAAATAACAAGTCACAAACTACGGTAACCTAGCGTAACTTCTCTACTCAAAAGGCGTTCTGCTGTTTGTCCTGGTAGCGTCTTGCATGATTCAAATAGTTAAGCAACGGATCCGTAGTCGAATAGCAGCGCAGATGTTTGTGGGAACTCTTCTCTGTGATTGTGGGCAAATTATCTTGTTTCTTTTTTTTAAATTTCTAGTTACGTTGTGTTGTTGTGGTCTTCAGGTCAAAGACTAGTTTGAGACGGCTCTCCATGCTACTCTATCTTGTACAAGCCTCTTCATCTCCGGGTAACTACTGTAACCTACATGCTTCTAAATCTGTTTACTCTATTCATCTCTTGGTCTCCCTCTGAAAATTTTTACTCCCCACGCTTCCCGCCAGTAATAAAGCGTGATCCGTTGATGCCTTAGAATATGAACTACCAATCGATCACTTTTTTAATTAGGTTATACGACAAATTTCTCTTTTCCCCAGTTTTATTTTGTACCTCCTCGCCGGCCGGGGTGGCCAAGCGGTTAAAGGCGCTACAGTCTGGAACCGCGCGACCGCTACGGTCGCAGGTTCTAATCCTGCTTCGGGCATGGATGTGTGTGATGTCCTTAGGTTAGTTAGGTTTAAGCAGTTCTAAGTTCTAGGGGACTGATGACCTTAGAAGTTAAGTCCAATAGTGCTCAGAGCCATTTGAACCATTTTTTAGTACCTCCTCACTAGTTACGTGATCTGCCCGTCAAATCTTCAGCATTCTTCTGTAACGCCACATTTCAACAGCTTCTATTCTCTTCTTGTCTAAACTATTTATCGTCCATGTTTCACTTCCATAGATGGCTGCACTCCACACAAATACTTTCAGCAAGGACTTCCTGAAACTTGAATGTATACTTAATGTTAACAAATTTCTCTTCTTCAGAAACGCTTTTCTCGCCATTCCACTCTACATTTTATGTCGTCCCTACTTCGACCATCTCAGTTATTTTGTATCCAAAATAGCAAAACTCATTTACCACTTTAAGCGTCTCATTTCCTACAGCATCACCTGATATAATTCGACTACATTCCATTATCCTCGTTTTGCTTTTGTTGATGTTCATCTTATATCCTCATTTCAAGACGCTGTCCTTTCAGGTGCTCTTCCAAGTTCTTTGCTGTCTCCGACAGAATTACAATATCATCGGTAAACCTCAAAATTTTTATATTTTCTCCCTGGAATTTATTTCCCACTCCAAATTTTTCATTTGTTTCCCTTACTGCTTGCTCAGTATACAGATTGAATAACATTGGGATAGGCTACAACCCTGTCTCAGTCCCTTCCCAACCACTGTGATCCTTTCGTGACCCTCGACTCTATATACGTATTGCTGTGAAATCGTCTACGAAATCTTTTTTCAGTGCCTCAGGAAAACAGCATATAATACCACTATAAATCAAGTTACTTGCGTAAATGAGGAAGTATTCCATACTGAACGCTTTAGCTTAGCGAAAACCACACCTTGGTATTAATACACTACCCAGAACAAACCCCTTTGGCCGTAATAACGGCCTTGCTACGCTGGACATTGAGTCAAACAGAGCTTGGATGGCGTGTACAGGTACAGCTGCCCATGCAGCTTCAACGCGATACCACAGTTCATCAAGAGTAGTGACTGGCGTATTGTAACGAGCCAGTTGCTCGGCCACCATTGACTACACGTTTTCAATTGGTGAGGGATCTAGAGAATGTGCTGGCCAGGGCAGCAGTCGAACATTTTCTGTATCCAGAAAGGCCCGTACAGGACCTGCAACATGGGGTCGCCCATTATCCTGCTGAAATGTAGGGTTTCGCGGGGATCGAATGAAAGGTAAAGCCACGGGGCGTAACACATCTGAAATGTAACGTCCACTGTTCAAAGTGTCGTCAATGTGAACAAGAGGTGACCGAGACGTGTAACCAATGGCACCCCATACCACCACGCCGGGTGATACGTCAGTATGGTGATGACGAATACACGCTTCCAATGTGCGTTCACGGCGATGTCGCCAAACATGGATACGACCATCGTGATACTGTACACAGAATCTGAATTCATCCGAAAAAATGATGTTTTGCCATTCATTCACCCAGGTTCGTCGTTGAGTACACCATCGCAGGCGCTCCTGTCTGTGATGCAGCGTCAAGGGTACCCGCAGCCACGAGCTCCGAGCTGATAGTCCATGCTGCTGCAAACGTCGTTGAACTGTTCGTGCAGATGGTTGTTGTCTTGCAAACGTCCCCATCAGTTGACTCAGGGATCGAGACGTGGCTGCGCGATCCGTTACAGGCATGCGGAAAAGATGCCTGTCATCTCGACTGCCAGTGATACGAGGCCGTTGGGATCCAGCACGGCGTTCCGTATTAACCTGCTCAACCCGCCGATTCCATATTCTGCTAACAGTCATTGGATCTCGACCAACGCGAGCTGCAATGACGCGATACGATAAACCGCAATCGCAATAGGCTACAATCCGACCTTTATCGAAGTCGGAAACGTGATGGTACGCATTTCTCCTCCTTACACGAGGCATCACAACAACGTTTCACCAGGCAACGCCGGTCAACTGCTGTTTGTGTATGAGAAATCGGTTGGGAACTTTCCTCATGTCAGCACGTTGTAGGTAACGCCACCGGCTCCAACCTAGTGTGAATGCTCTGAAAGGTAATCATTTGCATATCATAGCATCTTCTTCCTGTCGGTTAAATTTCGCGTCTGTAACACATCTTCATGGTGTAGCAATTTTAATGGCCAGTAGTGTAGTATTCCAAGTTGTTGGTGACTAAACTCTGTTGCTTTGGGCTGAGTTGTATGAAGTACAGCAAGCAGCCACTTTTTTATTTTTTTGTTTTTTTTATTTTCTTAAATTTTTCTTCTATAACAGTCGTTTAGCAAGATGTGTTCCAGGCTTTCATCCATTTTCAATTGGCAAAATACGTTTACGTCTTCTTTAGCAACGCATTTATCGATAGTATTTTGAACATTGCTGCTGCCTTTCGATCTGTAATTTTTGCCACCTTTTCCCGTCTTTACATGCACAACACAACACATTTCTACGCCCACTGATGCATTGATACAGCTTAGCATTCACCATGTGGCCTATTGAAACTTCCGCCATCTGTATGCTGAATAGGGTCATAGTCTGTCTATTTCCTTATCTACGCCAGTTCCTCATCTGACTCTCTGTCTTTAACTTTAACGCCACTACGGGTCCTGCATGCGGCTGCGCTGAGCTTCAGAGGCAGAACAGAGGTCTGGTACGGTCAAAAAATGGGTAAATACTTATGTCATACCCGTAAACCTTCCTGATAGTTAGTCTAATAGAATTAGGGAAACCTCAAGAAAATATGAATTTATACGGGTGAACTAGGAATTAAACCATGATCCATGAAACTGTGAACCCGTGCCTCACACGCTTCGCGTGCAAGTCCTTTACCTCCATCTCCCAGCAAACTGACACAGTAAATGAAGCCGCGAGGCATGGAAGCAAGATTATTCTGTTTCACACTGAGGAAGAAGCACAGATGCTACTGAACGGTATCTACATTATAATGAGCACAAACTATGTATTGAGACAAAACCAAAAAACGAAGTTATTAACACGCAGTAGAACTTAGATTATCGACAAAAGTATCACGAAAATAGGCTACCACGTACTGGACGATATGAAGGACGTCGGTTACATTGGAAACACATTACAGATGAACCAAGGAGACTGTAACATACGGATTAGTTCATGCAGAGCCTTCATCGCCAAATAGATGAGCACCACATCTGACAGTGATGGTGGAAGAGAGAGCAGACGAGGCTAGTGGGGGAGAAACTGCGAGGAGACAGTGATGCTGAGGAAGAAAACGTGTCAGTGAAAGGAAAGAGTGATGGATGGAGATAGTAGCAGCATGAGCAGAAGAGAGAGGAGACAGTGGACAAGCAAACCCAGGGTGAATGGAGATCACAGAACGGCGAACTTTATGTCGTAGTCGTAGCGGAGGACGCATTTTGGACGGAAAAATTAGACGTATGGATACAGGGAGAAAATAAGTTGGACACCCTTCCCCTCCCCCTCCCCCCCCAAAAAAAAAAAAATCGGTGCTGTCGAGATATGATGAAGACAGTGACCCAGTGGGAAAGAAGGACAATAGGAGACATTGTAAACGATAGAGCAGACATTGGCAGTGTGCTGTAAATTAATGGGAGAAAGAGGAGAGAGTGGGAGAGTAACCTACACAGACAGTGGCAGTGACAGGGACATACTGAGTATGAAATCTTAACAACGAAGAGAGTGCGTAAAAGGATTTAAAATGTTCTATATTAAACGAGGGGGAATACATTCACATGCCAAACTTTTTGGTGAGGAAGACTGAATGGAGATTGAGGCTACTGATTCCTCACTGTACTATTAGTCTTTTAAACACGATCTTTTTTGTGCTCCGACAGGAGTATTTATCTACTGTAAAGGTACGCTGTAAGAGGACTGATTTGGCAAAACAAAATTATTTGTTGCTTGGGCTTATTCTCAATCATATTTAGAAGCATTTGCGGCAATCTCTCGATTTTATAGTGATCAGTTCTGTTCAAAAATGGTGCAACCGTCGATATATTGCGATTAAAACTAACTACTACTTGTATTTTATTTTTGTCAGTTTTACGTTGCATTTTTAATACTTCTGAAGCGTTCTCTTCCGATTGTCACGTCCTTCGAAGGACAATATGTCCCATTGCGTACGAGATCATTAGAAACAGAGCTCAGTCTAAGACTGGGGATGTAGGGAGAAGGAATTAGGACACGTACTTTCAAATCAGTTACCCAAGAATTCACGTTAAGGGATTAAGGACAAATTACGAAGATATTACTTCATTATATCTCAAACCAAAGCGATTTCTCGAGATTATTTTATCGTAATGTATATCATAGCTAAATTTCACAGTAGTAACTGAAATTTAAAGGAGTTCGTATACGAAGAAAAACAGTCTTTCAGTGGATGTCAATTCCACTGTAGTGACTGAGCAGTGAGATTATTAATAACATATTCTGATACTACTTACAGAATTTTACTCTGCATACACTGTAGTGTTTAAAGTCCATTGATTCGCTATATTTTTCGCTTTTCGATTCTCCTTTTGTGGGGAAAGTTTCTTTAGGAATCCTACAAATAATAAATTGAAAACTTGAAACTAGTTTTTAATGATGGCACTACAAATAATTAAAATTTTCTAGAGTGATGGCAATAGGGTTGGTGGGATTCGTATAACTACACCAGGAATAAGATTTACAAGAAGCTCGTACCTTCACTGGGAATCTTTGTTTTTATTTAGAAACGCAAACACGTTTCTCTCGGCAGTTAGCTCACTGCATTCCAGAGGAGACGTTATGCATTATGCAAGGCTGTTGCGTTGGATATCGCAAGATGTATTCAGTACTTGTGAGAAATTGACTTGGAATTCCTCCAGAACTTCAGGAATGGCCCAGTAGCGCGGAGGAAGCGATAAATATTTAAGAGAACTCTGAGCTAAATTGACTATTAACCTGAAATACGAACTACATAAAGATAAGCATAAAACCTAAGGACGACTGCAGGCGTTCAGTACTTATTTAGGACCTCCTTACTGTACAACCAGATTTGCAGATTTTTCCCCCTCGTATCCGTACTTGTTTAAGTTAAAACAACTCAGGTTACTGTTTCTCATTTTCAACTGCTGCTCTCTGTTAAGAACACGGTTCTGATGTAGTTAGCACACATGCTAAATTACGCTAAAACGGCTCTTTGTTACTGAGTTAAAATCCGTGTGAGGTACGTAGCGGTATCCTTTTAATATGTTTAGCGTCGCAGACAGTGGTTTGGAGACTTGCGAGGAACGTAAATAGCAACAGATGAAGATGAAACTTTGAACTACAGAGTGCAGCTGTGTCGTTTCTAAATGTTTCAATCTCGTACGAAGCATGAGTTTTAGAATAGATAATACTAGACTGTTAATTTGTGTGTGATTGTAACTAATGTAGGGAAAAAGTGGACAGTCTACAAATCAACCCTAAAGAATCTCTTTTAAATACTGGTTGTAAGATCTCCATCATTGTTGTTCACTGCCTTCCGTGACTCCTTAGCTATACATAGTAAATCACCAAAAATTTGCACAGTTTTTATTTCGTTTACATCTGAAGGTTTCGAGATGCTCGTACGTAGTTCGCAAAGTGGACATTAATCCACTTGACACTCATTTCAACCGATATATTAGAGCAAGTGTCAACTACTTAAAAAGGAAACACGTACTTTTCGATACAGTATCCGAACGCTCTTGGAAAAACGAGTACAGTTATATAACGCTAGATTATGCTGGTATCGAAATTTTTCTCGAACGTGCTACAAGTGAGCTACAATTGAAAGGCAAGGAGACCGGAATCGGCTATTCTTGTCATTTCCAGGGGCTTCAGTCTGCAACCGCGTGACTGCTACGGTCACTGGTTCGAATCCTGCCTCGGCCATGGACGTGTGTGATGTCTTTAGTTAGGTTTAAGTAGTTCTAAGATCTAGGGGACTTATGACCTCAGATGTTAGGTACCGTAGTGCCCAGAGCCATTTTTTGCCATTTACAGAGGCGAAAGAGGTGATAGGTGACCAGACAAAATACAGCACCGACTGGAGGTCGTACCCTAGACGTTTAAATATAATTCCCGGTTCTTCTCTACACAGATATTTCTTTTTGAGTAGCATTCACCTATTAATACCCTTAAGGTAACGTAATTGATTCTGAGACGTCAAATGATTTTCATTTCATATCTTGCTTGCTTTTGAAATAATATTTTTCTCTCTGTGACTTCAAATATAGCTTGTTAATACTTTTAGAAGTTTCATGTTCATGAAAATAAAATTCATGCCTTTTTACAAATAATGATTTTTTTTGTTTTTCTTCTCCATAAGATTAAGTCACAAAAGCAACAGACTGAAGTTTCCTGGAGTGATTTCCTCTGCCAAATAACTTTGATGACCATATTAGACAATCGAAGTATTAACCTAGCTTTCATTTCTCTCTAAAGTTCAGGCTTGTGGCTTGTGCAATTTTCCAAATGTTTTATTATACTTATGTAGTACCATAACACCTGTACACTGAGTGATCAAAAGTCTTCAGACAACCTTGCATACTGCGGAAACGTCCACAAGATGTCATGGGAGGCAGTTCAAAAAGGCGCTGAGTACTATGGGACTTAACATCTGAGGTCATCAGTCCCCTAGAACTTAGAACCACTTAACCCTAACTAACCTAAGGACATCACACACATCCATGCCCGAGGGGGGATTCGAACCTGCGACTGTAGCGGTAGCACGGTTCCAGACTGATGTGCCTAGAACTGCTCGGCCCCACCGTCCGGCTCAGGGGAGGCGGACCAGCCAGTATAATAGGAGGCGGGGAGTGGGCCTATTACATTGTCAGTAGAGAAGTAGCAACATCAGAATGCGTCTGTCAAGGGAGACCAGTGACTTCGAATGTGGACCAGACATTGCATGTCAAGTGAATAACCAACACATCAGTGAAATTTCAACACTTTTAAAGTCACAGAGGTTGACTCTTGGTGATATGATTGTGATGTGGAAAGACGAAATAACAGCCATGGCAAAATGATGACCATGAAGTTCTCCTGAACTGACGGGCAGGAACTGCCGAGTTGCTCCTCATGAACCACACAATTCCGTAATCAGCGATAAGCGACTCCTGAGGTGGTATAAAGAGCAACGCCAGGGGGCAGTGAATGATTTTGAACTAGTTAACTGAAGCGATGACTCAAGCTACACCATCTAGAAATCCGAGGGAAAGATTTGTTTTTGGCGAATGCCTGGATAATGTCACCTGTCATAATGTGCAGTGCCAACAGCGAAGTGTTGTATATGTGATGTTAAGGTGTAGGTGTGTTTCTCGTGAACAGGGTGCGGTGCACTACCCTGGTCCGCTTCGTGGACGTAAGAAAACGCTAACTGTGGAGGGTCATGAAAGCATTTCAGAGCATTGTGTACTGTGTGCAGAACAGGGATAGATCTGTTGCACAGCAGAGTAGTAAATCTGGTGCAACCGGAAAAATTTGGAATATCTTCCCGGAAACGCCAGAGGCAGAAGAGAGCGGGTCCGTAGGCAAGCGAAATTTAAGCGAGAAAGAATCGCCGGTGGTGCAGCAGCAAACATACAAGCTATTGCAACATCCTGTAAGAGCTGAGCGCTTGACTCTACAACAAAGCAGAATTACATCGTGGCAATGGACAGATGAATTCATAATACAGACTAAACAGTGTAGCTAGAAAGCCTAAGTTGGACAAAAATGGTTCAAATGGCTCTGAGCACTATGGGACTTAACATCTATGGTCATCAGTCCCCTAGAACTTAGAACTACTCAAACCTTACTAACCTAAGGACATCACACACATCCATGCCCGAGGCAGGATTCGAACCTGCGACCGTAGCAGTCCCGCGGTTCCGGACTGAGTGCCTAGAACCGCTAGACCACTAAGTTGGACACTAGTTAACTATTCAGTTTACTTACATTGCAGAAAGAGCGACTGAACGTTGAAGTTGTGAAATCCTGGAGCAATCAAGAGAGCTCACCAAACAAGAAAAGCAGAAACAATGACGTCATTGCCGCCTCGTTATAGCAGTGTATAGGAGCTCGTCCTGAATGAATAGTACTTCTTTTCTGGCAGAATATTCAGTTTTCAGCATTCTGTTGAAGGGATAAGGTCTGTAGACCTCCTGTCTGTCTAGTTGCTAAAAAAAAACGTTAAAATGTCTCTAAGCACTATGGCACTTAACATCTGACGTCATCAGGCCCCTAGACGTAGAACTACTTAAACCTAACTAACCTAAGGACTTCACACATACCCGTTCCCGAGGCAGGATTCGAACCTGCAACCGTATCAGCAGCGTGGTCCCGGACAAAAGCTCTGAGAACTGCTCAGCCACAGCGGCCGGCGTGTCTAGTTGCCTTTGTCGACCTGTTGCTTGTCTAGGTGCCTTTCATCTTCCAAGGAGCAAGTCCTGTCTGGATGAACTCTTCATTGGGAGTTGCAGTACTAACTACCCAATCAAGACATTGGGAACCGTGACTGCTAGCATCCAACAGGCCTTATGGAGGACTAACCAGCAGAGTCTGGGAGCAAACTGCCCTCCGTCATGGTATGGGCATGCCATTGCTTCCTCTCCCTGTGTCTGACTTGGATGGTACCAGAGTCTCTCCTGCTGGGGATACATGGCACTTCTTTGTACAGCTCTGAGCACTCTTTGAGAACAACAGGAAACATTCCTAAGAAGGAACCACCAGAGCCTGATAAAAAATCGGAGACACCGGGGAGGCTCCATGATTTGTAACTAAATTCTAGTAGAGAGTTGATAATTGTATAGAGAATGCGCGCTTCTTGGTTGACATAATGTTTCCTAGGGGACAAAATACAAGATGTTAACTTTGATTTAGAAACAGTAACGGCTATTCCTTAAATATATACAGTGTATAACGCTTTGTAACTCTATCCGTTTTACGTAGGTCATCCTATGCTAATATTTTCCTCCATTTACAATTCTGTGTAATTCATTTAATTTATTTTAAGGATTGGAAAACACTTTCGACTCTAGGCAGCCAAAGCTATGGAAAAACATCTTGATAAATGGAGAACAGCAACAGCTGCTAAATGATCCTAAAAGTCTCAGTTTCGCGGGTTTTTATCAGAGTAGGAGGAGTGCAGAAAACGTAAACTGAACAATAATGTCTATAGCCCAGATTAAAAACTGATTTGGTAAACAACGGATAAAAGTATTCAATGAATTCATACAAAATCCAGCTTTAAAGAACGACCCAAAATTCTCAGTCAAATCAGAATGAAAGCCTCCTTCGAAAGAACGGTAGTTGGGTAATAAAATCGGCAGAAAAATGGAGTCTACCACCCTAAATGGGAAGGAATCCTATAATAAAACTAAGAAAACTGAAATCGTCTCAAATTCAAGGTCTAAGAAGGTGGAATAAAAATGAAGGTAGGTAATAAGACGGAAATATGGTTGCATCAATTCACCGTTGGGAGAGGTAAAAATGGTTTAAATGGCTCTGAGCACTATGGGGCTTACATTATGACGTCATCAGTCCCTTAGAACTCAGAACTGGCAGAAGCCAGATCAGATAACAATCACAATAAAACAGAAAACAAAAATTGAAAAATCGAGCATTAACAGCCAATAAAGAAAAATTAGGACGAGAGGGGGAGCGGAATAGATACAGAGAAAATGTCTAACCAAAAGACACTGAAAAACTGAACAAGGGGGTATTAAAGAACTTTTTCTTTGAATCACCAGTCTTCAGACCGGTCTGATGCAGCCCACAGCGAATTCCTCTCCTGTGACCACCTGTTCGTCTCAGAGTAGCACTGGCAGCCAACGTCCTCAATTATTTGATGGATGTGACCCAGTCTCTCTCTTTCTCTATAGTTTCTTCCCTCCACAGCTCCCTCTAGTACAATGGAAGTTATTTTCTGATGTCTTAACAGATGTCCTATCATACTGTCCCTTCTCCTTGTCAATTTTTTACCCATATTCCTTTCCTCTCCGATTCCGCGCTGAACCTCCTCATTCCTTACCTTATCAGTCTCCCTCATTTTCAATATTCGTCTGTACACCACATTTCAAATGCTTTGATTCTCTTCCGTTTTAGTTTCCCCGCAGCCCATGTTTCACTACCTTACAAAACTGTCCTCTAAATATACATTATCAGAAAATTCTTTCTCAAATTAAGGTCTATGTTCGATACTTGGAACATCTCTTGACCAGGAATGTCCTTTTTACCAGCGGTAGTCTATTTTTGATGTCCTCCTTGCTCCGTTCGTCATTGGTTAGTTTGTTGGCTAGGTAGTATAATTCCCTAACTTCATCTACTTCGTGACCATCAATCCTGATGTTAAGTTTCTCGCTGTTCTCATTTCTGCTACTTCTCATTACTTTCGTCTTTCTTCGATTTACTCTCAATTCATATTCTGTACCCATCAGACCATTCTGTTCAGCAGATCATGTAATTCTTCTTCATCTTCACCCACGATTTCAATATCTTAAACAAATTATAACACTGATATCCTTTCACGTTGAATTTTAATTCCACTCCTGAACCTTTCTTATGTTCCCATAACTGCTTCTTCCATGTACAGATTGAACAGTAGGGGCGAAAAACTAAATCCCTGTCTTACACCCTTTTGTAATCCAAGCACTTCATTCTTGGTTTCCACTCTTGCTCCTATAGTGTATATTACCTGTCTATCCCTATAGTTTAGCCCTTTCGAACATTTTGCATTATACTTGGAGCACATTTCCGCGCCACACCATCGACTACCTGTCCATAAACCAATAATCGAACGGAACACGGCAAGCTGATGACCATCCCAACCGTGACACCCGCTTGGCCGTCCATAGCTCCACTCACCCCATACGGTCTGTGCCTCGTCCCTTCAGATTTTCGGCACTCCACACCCGCCGCCTAGTGACTAGCGATACATCGCGAGAGGAAAGAAAACAGTCTGTGGAAACCATTACAGGCGGTATCACACTGATGAACCAAAACCTCAGACCACAACCTGCTGCACGATGCCGCGTAGGAGAGCTGCTCGCACGTGATATGGTAAGGAAAGAACGTAAACGGAACCGAGACAAACGGGAAATCATTCTAACAACGACAAGGGCCACAAGTGGAAAAATCTACTGTCTTAAGCAAAGCAAAGTTTGCAACCGAAAGATCGCTATCGAGCGTTTCCTGGGAAAGAGCGTCTCTCTTCGCATGTGTTATCGTTATTAACATCTGTAGAACGTAAGAGACGGTGACTTAAGAGACGGGGACTTAAGGAGACGGTGACTTAAGAGATTGTGACTCTGGCTTTTGGTGACAAGGTACTACATGTCCAGGACTATTCACAGCACGTGGAGGTCGGAGGCTCGCGGCTCTATAGAAAGGGAAAGCTGGCAATCTTTTGCATATCTGCCAACAGGGTGCAGTACTGTGTAGGCACAAGTGTTTTTGAGAAAACCGCCCAGCGCACGTTTTTGAACATGGTCCTGCCAAACAGACGATACCTACGTGATACTATGTTCACCTAACGACATCGTAATTTACGATCATCGAAACGTGATGGTAAATCAATGGAAACACGTCGACTGATCGTATGAATTACGTTTATTATTACAGCAGGTCGTTAGCGGTGCCTGGATACGTCATCATCCAAACGAACAGCCGCCAGACACGTGCAACGCGCCTCGGGTGCATACCGATGGCGGCAGTAGTGTGTGCCACGGGAGATTTTCACCTGTATTAATAACCGAAGAGACCATTTCAGTAGCCGCGCGGGGTAGCTACGCGGTCAAGGACGCCTTGCCACCGTTCGCGTCCCCCTCGCCCGTCGGAGGTTCGAGTCCTTCGTCGGGCATGGGTGTGTGTGTTGTTATTAGCATAAATTACTTTAAGTAGTGTGTGTAAGTCTTGGGACCTATGACCTCAGCAGTTTGGTCCCTTAGGCGTTCACACACATTTGAACATTTTTTGAATTGGCGGTGGCGTATCTGGTCACTTGTGCGAATGATTTCTCTGTAGAGATTATAGGATTTTTGTAAAGGGCAAGAGTACGTGGAGCGAGATTGGAATGGCCAGAGTAGACTGCCTGGATGCATTTGTGACAGTTTGTTGTGTAAATTGCCCTTAAGTTGCAGGATTTCAGAGTTGGAAATTTTGGGAGTTGATTAGGTTTTACAATTAGTTGTCAATGTTTGAGGAGTTATGTGAGATGCATGGGTAGGCGAGACATAGTGGAGAGGACGATGGTGGACAGAAGTATGTTGTGGGTCATCTATTCCGATGGACCATTTACGAAACGTTGAGTGATGGAAGGAACATTTCGGTGCTAGGTAATAGTGATACCACCTTGTAAGACAAGAATGGGATTGACGGTAATATACAGGGTGTAAGACTACTCAGATTTCGAATAGTAGTATTGGAGGAAGGTGCGTTTTAGTAGAAACGTACCAATGTTGTTTGAAGTCAAGGGTCACGAGAGATTTGGTGGAGTGAATGGAACATGTTATGGAATAGGACAGTATTTATTTGCTGCTTTACAGTCATTCAGGGAAGGTTGGTTGATGATAGTGTTAAATTTGGCTTTGTAAGTGGTAGAAAAAAGGAGACTTACTTTTGAGACAGGATACCAGATGTGCTGAGATTGAAGGCAGTATGAATTGTAAGACTCAATTTCAGCGGGGTTGGGGTGGGGGGGGGGGGCGAGAGCGATGATATTTCTGATGTACTAGTAGTATAATGACAGGAATTATATTTTCAACTGGGACTGTGGAATTGTTGTTTGCATACCTGTGATGTTTCCTTATGGCTTCACTGTAGTGCAACCTGTTACATCGTAAGGTACCATTCATTTCGTAAGTTATATATATAGGGTGAGTCACCTGACATTACCGCTGGATATATTTCGTAAGCCACATCAAATACTGACGAATCGATTCAACAGACCGAACGTGGGGAGAGGGGCTAGTGTAATTGGTTAATACAAACCATAAAAAATCCACGGAAGTATGTTTTTAACACAAACTTATGATTTTTAAAATGGAACCCGGTTAGTTTTGTTAGCACATCTGAACATATAAACAAATATGTAATCAGTGCCGATTGTTGCATTGTAAAATGTTAATTACATCCGGAGATATTGTAACCTAAAGCTGACGCTTGAGTACCACTCCTCCGCTGTTCGATCGTGTGTATCGGAGAGCACCGAATTACGTAGGGATCCAAAGGGAACGGTGATGGACCTTAGGTACAGAAGAGACTGGAAAAGCACATTACGTCCACATGCTAACACCTTTCCATTGTTTTTTTTTCACTGACGCACATGTACATTACCATAAGGGGTGAGGTATACGTACACACGTGGTTTCCGTTTTCAATTACGGAGTGGAATAGAGTGTGTCCCGACATGTCAGGCCAGTAGATGTTCAATGCAGTGGCCATCATTTGATGCACACAACTGCAATCTCTGGCGTAATGAATGTCGTACACGCCGCAGTACATCTGGTGTAATGTCGTCGCGGGCTGCCACAATACGTTGTTTCATATCCTCTTTGGTTGTAGGCCCATCACGGTACACATTCTCCTTTAACGTACCCCACAGAAAGAAGTCCAGAGGTGTAAGATCAGGAGAACGGGCTGGCCAATTTATGTCCTGTGAAACGCCCGTCGAACATCCTGTCAAGGGTCAGCCTAGTGTCAATTGCGGAATGTGCAGGTGCACCATCATGCTGATACCACATACGTCGACGCGTTTCCAGTGGGACATTTTCGAGCAACGTTGGGAGGTCACTCTGTAGAAACAAGATGTATGTTTCAGCTGTTTGGGCCGCTACAATGAAGTCAGGACCAATGAGGTGGTCACCAATGATTCCGCACCATGCATTTACAGTCCACGGTCGCTGTCGCTCTACCTGTCTGAGCCAGCGAGGATTGTCCACGGACCAGTAATGCATGTTCCGTAGATTCACTGCCCCGTGGTTTGTGAAACCCGCTTCATCGGCAAACAGGTAGAACTGCAACGCATTCTCTGTTAATGCCCATTGACAGAATTGCACTCGATGATTAAAGTCATCACCATGTAATTGCTGATTTGGCGACACATGAAACGGGTGAAAGCGGTGACGATGCAGTATGCGCATGACACTACTTTGACTCAGTCCACCGGCTCTCGCAATGTCCCGTGTACTCATGTGTGGGTTCATGGCAACAGCAGCTAACACACCAACTGCACCCGCTTCTCCTGTGACGGGCCTGCTACCGACCCGTTTGCGTCCTACGACCATACCTATTGCATACAGTTGGCAGTAGATGTTTTGCAATGTGCGGCTCGTTGGATGCTCTCTGTCCGGTACCGTTCTGCATACACCCTGCAGGCTTCAGCTGCATTTCGTCGACACTCGCCATAGATGAGTATCATCTCCGCCTTTTCAGAGTTCAAATACACCATGGTCACAGTTCCTACAACACTACACTATCACAGACGTCTTGTAACACGGTGTACTACAGTTGGTCTGCATGCGGAGACGAATGTAGAATAACAATAGCAGCAAGCGCTACATTCGGACACTGCGACAGCTAGACCAAACCACAACAGTGCACTACAGCCACACTCGTAAACACTGTCGTCATCGTAAACATGTCCCAGCAGATGCTGCTCGACGACCGTGGCCCGTATTTGTTACAACACGCAACTGAACGTCGGAGGTTTCAAGCGTCAACTTTAGGTTACAATATCTCCGGACGTAATTAACATTTTACAATGCAACAAAGGGCACTGATTACGTATTTATTTATATGTTCAGACGTGCTAACAAAACTAACGTGGTTCCAATTACAAAAACGTAGGTTTGTGTTAAAAAGCATACTTCCGTGCATTTTTGTATGGTTTGTATTAACCAATTACACTAGCCCCTCTCCTCACGTTCGGTCTGTGGAATCGGTTCTTCAGTATTTGATGTGGTTTACGAAATATATCCAGCGGTAACGTTAGGTGACTCACCCCATATATATATATATATATATATATATATATATATATATATATATATATATATATATATATATATAATTACTGGTTGTGAATACCAATTTTAAAATATTTATTGGTCGAGACTATGTTAGCTTCTATTAGCACTCCAAATTACAATGTGAATCGATATCCCTCACTATACGGTGGAGGGCTGTGAAGGAAGGACCGTTGTCGAAGCATTTCCTCCAGAGCAGGTGAGTTTTGTGAGGAAAGCTCAAACGGAGATGGGATGTGCAGATTATACGATGATAGATTCTGTCGGTGTAATGTGATGATAGATTTATGAAGTTGAAACAAGTCCCATTTACTACAAATAAGAGAAGGTGCCCTTCAGATACGAATTTAGGTACTTGGAGTTCCTGGTTGATGCTCATCACCTCACTTTACTCGAGTCTGCACGTGCTATACTCATCGGAAAGATCGTTTACAGAGTTCTATTGCTTAAAAGCTTCGCACAAATTCCGTCTACGGTGAAACGTTAGACAGATCTTTACCACACTCGATATAAGAGATAAGTTTCTCTTGAGAATGTTAACTTAAATAATGCACTACTGATCAGCGGAGAAACAATTGTGACGGTTTACCGTTTACCGTCACACCTTAACCGAGATTCTTTGAAGAACGAAATGGCATGTATAAAATAGATCTGATTAGCATCTGATTACTTTACAAATGAGTTTATGTGATAAATATTTGACAGTTGTAAGTCACTGACGGTGTCATTATGAAACACTGGATGATATATTAACATCATATCCCCTGCACTTCGTGTCATAAAATGATATAATTTTACAGGTACATTCAATGGTATAAGTGTACAACATATGCAAAATGTGTTACGAATAGAGATAGAGTATAGAAACAATAATTAAACCGTCATGACTGAAGCTGAAGTTCTACTGCATCGACAGCAAAAATGTGGTAAGCGATAAACTTACATTCCAGAATGAGATTTTCACTCTGCAGCGGAATGCGCTGATATGAAACTTCCTGGCAGATTAAAACTGTGTACCGGACCGAGACTCGAACTCAGGACCTTTGCCTTACGCGGGCAAGTGCTCTACCATCTGAGCTACCCAAGCACGACCCAAGGCCCTTCCTCACAGCTTGTGTAAAGTTTGGATGGCAGGAGACGATATACTGGCAGAAGTAAAGCTGTGAGGACGGGGTGTGAGTCGTGCTTGGATATCTCTTGCCCGCGGAAGGCAAAGGTCCCGATTTCGAGTCTCGGTCCGGCTCACAGTTTTAATCTGCCAGGAAGTTTCAAACTTATATTCCTTTCCTAATTTTGTGGATGATGTCAACGATAATAGCTTTGAAAAGATTTCCCATTATCCAAGGACCTTTTTATAGGTATGTCACTAGACGCTCTCGTACTCAAATACTGGGTGGATCTACGCACCGTGAGTTTGTCTGCCTCAAGAAATATAAACAGTTTGGACTGGCTTATTTATCTTACTGTATAGAAACCTCTAGCACAAGATTGTGCCTCTTAATAAATATATTATGTAGCACTTGAAAATTTCGATTCCAGTCAATTATTATTTGAAATATTCAAAATCGAATATTGTTGTCCCCAAAATCGTTTGGATGCCACTATGAAGTGGGCATTATGAACTATGATTCGGGTTAGTCGTTTAGTAATAGAGGCAATGAAAGCTGATGTTTGATGCATGCTTCACCTCAACTTTCTGTGAACCTGTATACGACCGGTTATGGTGAAATACGTGATTCAAGTAATTCCATTCTACATTAATTCTCTACAGAGTTCTCCTCACGCCAAATTATCCGTAACAATAAATACTTCAGCACATTTTGCTGCGTCCACGGCGAACTCGTACAGAATTCAATATATGTTTGGGAGGCCCTTGTGAAATGCGCTCCTTCTTTCTCGTATCGTCATCTACACTGACGGAAATAAAAATCGCAACGCCAGCAGCCCGAACAACAGGGGATTGACACGTACTAGGACATGCATTGATACTATGATATAGTGCACTGACAATGGCTAGGCACTAGCCGAAATCTATATTTGCTTAATAAATCTGAAAGGAAAAGACGACTGATTCCTGTGCTCCATCACTTTGAAGGGCAATATGGAGTTGTGTGACGTAAACATAAGTTGGCAGGCACATTTCTACATCTGAAAGGTGATATATATTCAAATTTCACGCCTGTCGCATAAAAGTGGCGCCAGTAGCACCACTATGAAGATGCATGTCAGCTTTGCTTCAAATACAACCTGTAACGGTCGTTAGCGTTAGTTATCTTTGAGACTGGACGTCTTGAGTAGACGTCACACAAGAATGCCTTTAGGGCGACGAAGACGCCTCTGTGAACAGCTTACTGAATTTGAGCGAGGTCGTGTAACAGGACTAGAGAAGCTGAATGTCCCTACTGCGGTATTGCAGAAAGACTTGGCAGGATATGAGCTACTGTACCTGCTTGTTGGCAGCAGTCGTACAAGAAGTACGGTCGCAAGAATACCGGCGTCCGGACGACTACGTGTCACTACCGAGAGGGACGACCATCGTATTCGTCGTGGGGCTCTGGAGCATGTTACTGCATCTGCAGCAGCAATTTGAGCTATGTGGCATCACAGTGACACAACGAACAGTAACAAATCGATCTCTTCAAGGACACCGACGATCCAGAAGCCCAATAGCGTGCATTCCACTGACCCAAACAACCGTCATTTCCAACCTCAGTGGTGACAACTGAGAGCCCATTGGAGTGCAGGTGGAGCTCTGGTTTGTTTTCTGATGAAAGCTCGTTCAGCCTCCGTGGCAGTGAGGGCAGTGTGTTGGTTATAAGGAGGCCAGTCGAGAGCCTCCGACTAGCCCGTCTGCTTGCTAGACACACTGGATCTACACCTGAGATTATGGTCTGCGGTGCAAATTCGTATGACAGCAGGAGACCTCTAATGGTTATCCTACGCACACTGACTGCAAGTTTGTACGTCAGTCCTGTATTCCGACATGTGCTGCCATTCATGAACAGCAATCCAGGGGTGTTTCCCAGCAGGATAACGGCTCGTCCACATACCGCTACTGTAACTCAACAGTTCTATAGAGTATGTCGACACTTCGCTTCAGCCTGCTCCGTCACCAGATCTGTCTCGAATCGAGCACATATGAGACATCATCGGACGACAACTCCAGCGTCATCCTCATCCAACAGTAAGCGTCCCTGTTTTGAACGACCAATTCCAAGAGGTACTGAACTCCAACACTGAACTCCAACCTTCAAACTGACATAGGGCGCCTGTAGAATACAGTCCACGCACTTTTACGTTCTTGCATTTAACATTCTGGCGGACACGCCGGTTGTTACCGTACCAGCGTTCCGCATTTGCAGTGGCTAATCACGCTCGTAGATTACACTGAGATCTTGAAATGTGAATCATTTACATAATTTTTCTAAAAAAATTTATACCCGAAATTTTATTACTGTGCCTCAAATTGTTTTAGTGTTGCTTTTTTTTCCTTCAGCGTATTTACAGCGTCACATGTACACCGAGTGCTCTGTCGTTCTGCTTAAGCTGGAATCGGGCAAAAGAAAGCACCCCCGATTATTTGGATTATATGACACGAGAATTGTGTTTCTCTCGATTACGAGTAAAACACCAGAATGTGCCATAAAAAGACGACGGCTTC
Organism: Schistocerca piceifrons; assembly: GCF_021461385.2. Lineage (NCBI taxonomy): Eukaryota > Metazoa > Arthropoda > Insecta > Orthoptera > Acrididae > Schistocerca > Schistocerca piceifrons. The sequence continues at coordinate 428,992,311 of NC_060139.1, read as the reverse complement.
TCGCAAGAGATATTATTCAGCTTATCTGATGAGTTATTATTCCCATTTTATTCAGCCTCGTCTACATTTCAAGGAAAAGGACGTTCACCCGTTCCCGTCCCGCACCATTCAGCTTACTTCGATTATTCTTTATAATTATTAAAATAATGAGATCAACTTTTTCTAGTATTTCTCTTCTCTATAAGCTTGTCAGAAATCTTGGACATTGTTGCTTCCAAGAGTGAACAGTTTTCCAGAGAAGCGGTGAAGAAGTTACTAACGCAGAAATCTTTGTTGGCGGCTATACCGAAAGAGCTTAAAATTTTCTACTGCCTTTCAAACTGGAGGAAATTCCTTTACATTGTCTCCGGTATAGCTTTATAAGCGTAGGATGCACTGATCTCTTTCTTCCCTTTCTTTCACTATTCGTAACACCACGTAAACGGTAACTATGAGGATACCGTTTCATAATGTGGGGAGAGGCACGTTTTCATCCCAATATTTTAGATTTCTTTCGTAATTACCGTAAGTGCTAACGATTTAAAAATCAATACCAATGAAATAAAGTCACCCTAGTCTAACGATTCTCTGATATCAGCATTCGGGAAATGCAGATAATCCATATCTGAGACAAATATTTTTATTCCTATATAAAATGAAGATCTAAGACTTTAACTCTATTATTATTATTCCTGAATGATAAGAAATGAAATGCTGTCATAGCAAGTGAGCAAGGTGTTTAATCTGACTTTGTACTGATTTTCTCTTGTAGATAACTGCAGAAGAACACAAGAATGCTGAAATATTTTATTAATATTAGTTATGATTTGTGCCTCAAATGATAAGGCGAAAACACATGCAAGTTATATAAAACTTATATTTAATTATTCGTGCTTGTATGCAGCACATAGAACTACGGAGTTGTTAGTTATTCTGAAATGAATATTAGCTCTGTTATTAACACATATCCAGGCAAAATTGAAACGTATATTGAAGGTTGTCTGAGTAGTTATTATCATTTGAGCAGTATGAATATTTATGCAAAATGGTAACATTTCACTGTCATGTCATCACAGTAATAGGCACAGCTAGCAGAAATGTACAGCTGTCGGCGGCAGACACGTTTGAATAATAACAGCTACCATATTCCATTATATCCATCTATGAAGCATTAAGAATTGTTCGTATCGGTTATTCACAGCGCATTTTACATTTGGTTTCGCTAAATAAGATCAATGAACCACGCGTCGGTAAAGAGGCACTTCCTGCATCGAGCACTTTAATAGTACTTTCAGTAACTATCTACAATAAAAATTTTAGTCAGTGACAGGTACCTTGAAAATGCGAAATAGAATATTATATCTTATGAAACAAATTAAATTCTCTACACGAAACGTCAAAGTACGCCTAACTCTGAAACAACAATTAAGAGAAAACAAGCTGTACAGTAAATTGTATAAAAGTATCAAGACAAAATAAGATGTTTCGGGTTGCAGTTAAAGTGTCTAAATCATTATGTTTCCGTCTGTTCATGGTGTAAATAGTAAGCCTTTATACTCCTCATCAAGACAATATGTCGATAAACAATGTCGGAAACCTGTTTCCAGAATATTTCCTTTATGGGCTGCTATAGACATCAACGCACCAAGCCGACAGTGTATAGCGCACACACATTCCCCTTTTGCTTCCAAGACGCAGTTTGCGACATTAGATACATACCACAGAGGCACAGGGTTCAGATATTCAACCGACCATTGACATGTATGCATCTTCATGGTTTTCCTATTACACTGAGGCTAAAGCTGTAATTTTTTCTACGTCTGTGACTAAATGAGGTGGTACCTGACCATGGCTGCCAATACTTTGTACGTGGACGAGCATTTTTTTTAGATTTTGTTTTCGTGTATGGCCATAGACTCTAAAAAATTTATAAGGGAAAACAAAGTACATAATGGAGTGTAATATTGTTTATTAATTGTGTGATGTGCTGACTTTAACGTTTATATCACTTTCAGGGACGTAAAAAAACATACTAACGTGAAACACATTGTAAACTAAGTACATGCTTTGTAAAAAGTAGAAGACGTAATAACAATCGTTTTACAAACAGTTTATAAGCTGTTATCTCCACGTGTCATCACATGATGGTACCTGGGACATAAAATACTATTCCCCCTATGTGGCCAAATCTTGAAGTAGACTATACGAAACATATTATTTTGATGGAAACCATGTCATTACATTACACAATCACATGACAATACGTGTAAGCTTCAACCATTCGCGACGGGAACTGATAGTTACAATCAGCTGTTAATGTTACCAAAGACAACGACGGAATATCATATATCTCAAAATATGTAACAGATGACTCAACTTAAGACATACAAACGTCTCTAATCAAGTACGTAAAATGCGGTATGCCATACGTAGTAAAAGGGAAAAAGAAATTCTATTATATACACATTAATACGTCCATTTACGTTACACTTTTACGATCACTTGAAAAAATCCTGTCAATTTTACGTTGAAAACAGTTAACTATATTATATCATCCAAGTTTGGCTGATCTAGTTCACAATAAAAAATAATTAAAACATTTGCACTACAAAAGACGTAGAACATCTTACCAATTGCTAAACAAACCTGTTTTTCAACGTCACGAAACAGATATCAGTATGTACGCATGCATTGCACATCTCATAGGTAGAGTGGGATAGCTACAAACATTATGCAGATTGGTTAGAAATAGTCCGAAAAATTTATAAGGGTGTTGGAGGGTAGGCTGTACTGAGAAATAAGTGTTTCCGATTTAATTAGCAAGGAAGTTAGCCAGTCAGGCTGTTGTGGGTGCAATATGAAAAGGCCCACCACATACAACTGGTAGCAGTTGTTCTCATAGCTTAGGCGATTTCCCCCGAGACTACTCAGAGTTTTGCTCGCGTTCAATCCTTACTACTGTCCCATTTTCGTATGACTCTCTTGTTCAGTTTTCGGAAGCCAAACGAAGAATGCGTTTGGCAACACCGTCTCTCGCACTGGGCCTGAATTTGCACGTGCAGCGGCATAACTGGCTACGTCAAAGTTAATTCACTCGGATACGGCGAAAAGTATAGATTTTTTTCTTAACGCCTATTTTGCAGTCCAGCCTACACTGCTTCGTCCATTCAACCTTGTGTCTGACCACCTTCAATACGTGACTAAAGCCACATAAATCTCTATTTCATATACATAATACGTAGTTGGTGATTTACATGAATTATCATTGCAATACAGTTACCAAAAATTGGCTTATTCCATTCATACAAGGTGCACTGAACACATATACGTTAAAGGTTTGAACGAAACGGCATAGACTGAATAAAACATTTCCCTAAGTTGGTTTTTTTAGTACATATACAGTCGTGCTCAAAAGTATCCGAACGACCTGAATTGCATTTCGCCTGATTCGCATGCAACCCACATAATGCAACTGTCTAGCAGATCCTCTAATCGCTTCTTGGTACAGTCGTTTGACTATTGAAAATGGCTCCATCAAGTCACCACTAGAAAACTCGGCTCTGTATCGCAATAACTCAAGATGCAAAGTAATACGACGAAACTACAAACATCAGGGAACACCTTATCACAGATAAGACTGTCCTTAAGGCTTGTAAGCTCACATTTATTGCAATAAATGACATACCTGAAATTACCACTCTCGTAAGTCAGATAGGTAATGCACGTAGTAAGTTCATCGTATTCATGATTTCCTCTTCAAGGTAACATACCGCACTTGTAATTTAACACAAAATGACATTAAAAATTTAAGTTATTCACGAGCAGCTAGTTGAGAATATGTATGAACTTCAAATGACAAGACGAGCCACCTCGTTCTGCATTTGGATTCAAACCCAGTCTAAGATTTCGTGACTGACGGAAACTAACACTCATCCCTGACTAGGCATACAGAGAGTGATATGCCTCGATTTTAGACAGTATCAGTTAGCAAATATCAACTTTAAATTACATAATGTAAACATTCTTAACGGACGCGAATTCCTACCCACCATCTATTTTCCCTGTTAACGAACTACGAGAGATGTTAAATGTTGCTTCTTCACAAGTAACTTACTTGAAATGCCGTGATGTAAAGCTTTGTGTTGGAAAGGGGTTCGAACCCAGAACCTAATAGGATTGTTATTGAATCACAATCTACTGTGACTTATCGGATTTTCTTGGCAGTAGCTAGATGTTTTAATTGAAATGACGAGACGAAACATAAATTTTTTCCTTCCCAGGACTCCAACCTGGAACCTATCGCTGGTATTTATTAGAGGAATCGAACGTTAAATATGGGTTTGTTACATCAGCAGCGACATGTGAGCATGTTTGAACTACAAATAATATGACGAAAAGTTCAATGCTGACTGGGAATCGAACCCCACACATACCGTTGATGACTACACACAAAGAGACGTCAGCTACAGAGTTTTTCTGCACCAGCAGCTCGGAATAACATCCTTGAACTTAAAGTCATCTCTCAAATAGTTCTGTGTCTCACTGGGAGTCAAAATCGTCAGATATCGTTAGTGTTGACAACGAGTGAAAATGCATTAAAAATCATAATTTTTATCCATCAGCAGTTAGGTGTTCTCATGCTAGAGCTTGATAATACATAATGAAAACTTTAGTGCCGGGCCAGTATTCGAACCCGTTCACGTGCAATATGTAGAGATATTGAGGAATCTGCAGTTTTGAACAAACAACAAATTGTAGTCGAGCTGTATTGTCACGAAGGGATCAAATTCCGCCTTAAGGGCGGTCTGAGTTGCATTCCAAGTTCAGAACCAATTTTATCGACATACAGAAGCTCTAATAACAATCCCTACATTGCGTTTGTTTCGTCACTATAAATAAATAACTAGTATAAGAAAGGTTACTGGTGACAGCGTTCCCACATTTCTCCACTCCTGACTTTATTGTGGTGCAAACAAACGACTACTTGGTAGAGAAGGAATATCATCTTTAATGTGTATTTCAGACCACAATGCCATTATACCTTCTTCACATGGCGTAGCCAGAAGAGAATAGCATCTGTCTCTCCCTTTTAAAAATCATAGGCAGAAGTTGGAACCGAACACAGAACACCATCATAGGAACCTTACATCAATCCAACAGACCACCGTAACATCTTCTTTATGACTCATTTTTCTTTCATAACACCGTTGCAGCACACTCGATGACAATTCTGACGCACAGGCTCCCTGTGGTGGTTTGCAGCATGTTCCGTACATTCATTTATTTGATTGACTGAATCGCCATGAACTAGCTGCCTCGGCTACCCATACATTCGACTCTATTTTGTAATCACCAAAATAAAATCATGTAACTGCCACCTACACAGAACTGCCAACAGTATAAGATGCGTAAATTTAAAAAGGAAGTGTTCCTTTCCATTTGAGCAACTCTATTGTGCTATCTGCTTGTTGAAAACGTCGCGCAGTGCAAAAGAAAAGCTGTAACTGTCTGCCTCTCAGAAGTCTAGATCCGGCCATATGCATTATCTCACAGCAATGTGGAATGTGAAATTTCTGGAGGAACTATTGTTGACTTCAGCTGACGTTGTAGTTACATGCAGCTAGTAACGTAATGGTAAGTGTCGCGAGTTCCATTTCATTCGCTGCTACATTTTTACAACGCAATTCTGCTGTCTGCTGAAGTTACCAATTTAATGGAACTTTGAACATAATTACCTTCACTTCTCAACACAAAATAGCCGCATGTGGAAGAAAGGGCTAACATCTGCGACATTTTGTTCTTTTCAGGTGTAATAGAAGGCCATTCAGAAGATGCATCTCTAAGCTTTTGTATTATGTGTGGGGAGAGCGCATCGTGCTGAAATAGTCAGAAAAGTATTTTCTACATTAGCTGTCGTCTGGTAGTGGCATTTTATTCTTCTTCAAACCTTGTTTGACAGCTTTAACTCAGAACAAGTTTTCTACATGTATGTAATCAATAAACTGCATGTGCAATGTCAGACTGGTATAGATCACATCAGAGAATTCGCATATATCGTTGATGATTAATTTCTCTCTCATGTTTAGTATTGTTTTAATAACACTAAAAGAAACCTTACTGAAATTGTGCACTGTATTAAAGGAAGTGAAATATAACTACCCACGATAACCTTACGACGAAAGTCTGTTTTGATAAAACTGAGAATCTGTACACAAGCGTGCCTCTATGGGCACGAATTTGTAAAATACTACCCACTTGGATTTAGATTGGGTCTGTGTTTAATGGTATGCTGTGTCATACTCAAAAGCTATCCAAATGTGGCATTTCATAAATAAAGTTATGTATTCCTAGAGACCCAAAATTTTCTTGTCAGCAGCGGAACGAGGAGTTACCTGTTGTGCAGCATTGTAAGTTTTTCACCATTGCACTGTGAGCTGAAAGTATTTTTTTTGCGATTTCCTTATCGATGTTTGATCTAGCTGCTTGTAGCTCTTTCACAGTACTACCAGGAAAAAGACGAACCGATGTGATCCTACGGCGGGCTTGGAAGTGACCACAGCTGCCCTTTGAAAGACGCGGCTGCGACGGTCTGGAATACGTAATGCGTCTGATTGGCAATTCAGTAACCAGGTTTAGGGGCTGGAGCGTGGATACTAATAATATTCAGAACTGACTGCAAACTAAGCATCATAAATCAGTAACTTTCGTAGTTTTTTTTTATATATATACCTAAGGAACTCATTCACGGACGTTTTCGTGCCTCGCCAATAGTCGAGCACACCAAACAAGCCGACCGTAATGGCCGAGCGGTTCTATTCGCTACAGTCTGAAACCGCGCGACTACTACGGCCGCAGGTTCGAATCCTGCCTCGGACAGATAAAGAACAATGTGTGTGTGTGTGTGTGTGTGTGTGTGTGTGTGAGAGAGAGAGAGAGAGAGAGAGAGAGAGAGAGAGAGAGAATAAAGAGAAAGAGAGCGAAAAAAATTGTTGTAAAGAAATTGAATACCGGTATGTAAAGAAATCTTTCATTAAAATAACACGTTCCACATCTTTACGAAGTGTCGTATTCATGATCTATGGAAGAAGTATTAATCCACACTCATCTAATCTGTCATATTGCTGACTAGCCGTGAAGAGTCATGAATTACCGACATTTTCGCCAATATCAATAACCAAATCTAAACTTGAAAATAAAAGACGACAGTTTTTGTAATACACAGAGACTCCTCTCCATCCCTGTTAATTAACCACGAAAGATGTCTGATATACCTCCATTCAGAAGTACCAAAGTGTGTATGCATTTAAATATGAAGTGCATGATGTGAAGTACTGTGACAGAGGTACAAACCCAACACGTAATCGAATTGTTAACTAAGTAAAATCAAATGTTAGGCATCGGTTTTTCTTACCAGCTGCTAGGTGTTTGACTCTAAAATAAGGATACAAATTTTTGTGCCTGAGCGACAATCGAACCGCACTCCTATCCTTCTTCTTTATCGTCCACGAATATAGGTTAAGTATCAATTGCTTACACACCAACAGTAAGATGTGTGCTTGTTTGACCAGATATTGTTGGCAACACGTGAACAGACATTAAAAATACACGTTAATTTTCACTAGCAGTTCGGTGTGCACGTGACAGAACTTGAAATGAAATAATGAATATTTTCGTACTGTATCAGGAATCGGACCAACATACTTACCCTTGGAGGTGACCTAGTGAAGATTGCAGTCTTGGAAATAGGAACGAAATGATTGAACTATGCTGTTCCGAGAGATTCGGATCCTCGAAAGAGGAGATACGAATTTGAAACATAGTCCAGCACCAAATTTTTCAACGTATCTAGTTCAATCAAGTTCAAGTAAAATAAGAGCACAGTTCCTGTAAATGGCTATCGGTTAATCAAATAAAATAAAATTTGCTAACGTAAGTAAGTTTTCTGGCGACAGTATTTCTGTTTACAGTGACCTTCGCCTACGTCATTTCCCAAAGCAAGCCGGGTCTGTCCAGTTGGGAATGAAGGAACGTGATGTTCAATGTGGATTCTGGGTTATAACGTATTTCTCTTGAGGTTACCAGAGGTAATGTAAATCTGTTTGTGCCTCTTAAAAGTAAATCCTTGATCCCACGCATTGCACTTGTGATAGCTCGTTCCACCAGACCACATTTCCCGGCCCCAGGAATGTGCTGTAAAGGATGATGTGCTTAGCTTAAAGAATTAGTCACGATGGAAAAAATGCGGGACTATAAAATAGTTAAGTAGAAGGAAGCTTCTGACGCGGAGATTATGCTATTCTCACGTTAGCACTATGTAAAGACTCTTCTAGGCATCATAGCCTAGATGTGAAGCCATTTTAAAATTTTCACTGATTCAGGAAATATATTAGATCGAGAACATCCACTGTGAAGTGTGAAGTTACCGGATTATTCAATTATTACCGTACTTATTCCTATCATTTTATTCATACTGCTCCTGGAACGCATGTCCCTGAAGATCATTTAATGCCTTTTGGTCATTATGGAAGTAGTTGCACAAGAACAGGTTCTTTCCCTGTCTACGGAATCCTTTTCATGTTAATGTCATACATCAGCAATTACTTGTAGATTACATTAAAAATAAAGTAACTGATGAAGACGTTACTTGATAACAAAAACGCGCTGCCTTTCTTCAATTACTTGCGACCAGAAATGGCTGTCGAATACTGCTAAACCAACAGCCAAGGGATCTTACTGCCTTCCGATATACGTCGCTGTCAGTGCTTCCACATGATTTGGTCGACGTGACCTATTTCAAGTTGAGTATGACAGAGAATGTTTTAGAAAATCATTTGTATTCCTTTGCAATAAACAGAAAGATTTTCATTCTAAGTTATCCAAGTTCAATTTTCGGAATATTAGTTCAAATCTAATATTCGCTTCCATAATGTAGGAAAGCATTTCACAGTTGCAAAACCCGCATCCGATCCATTGTCCTTACACTTAGTCGCTGGCCATAAATTCTAGCTCAGAGTGACACCAGTTTAAGTAACCTAATGTAGCGAACACTGTTTCCCAGTGCTCTTTCTCATATGCAATTCACTCATTGGGCTCCATTAGTACACTGTAACAGTAATTTCTGCGTGTATGCAATGCATACGGATTGTAGAATTCAGTGGTGCTCTCTCTTCCACTTCTGTATACAATATGACTGACCTAAACGGGCCCTTTATCATTACAGGCCCCGGGCGGTGCAACATCATACTGAAAACAGTAATATGCTTATACTGACCACCTCACTGTTCGTTTTACCTGATTTTGTAATCATTGAAATAAAACAACATGACCTTCCAGTGGGAGACATTGCGTCCCCCTTTTCCTCGTCTAAAATTTTTCAGTACACTTCTTGCCTTCCAACCAGCGTAATGCGGCAGAGTACGGCCGGTAAACCATTCACAAACCACGATCTAGTGCCGTTAAGACGATTTCTTTAAACAGTGGCGTAGCTGAAGGAATTTAGTTTCTTCTTAAATCGTCTTATGCAGCAACGTTCACACATGTCTCAAATAGGAATAGCTCTTTATCCAGGTACGAAGGTTGTAAAACAAACTTCCCACAGTTTGCGTCAGGTTGATCTTTTCGTCTGATAACATTGCGTAAGTATTTTGTCTAAGAGATATCACATGTAGTGTTCCTGTAGCTGCGGGAATCATTGGCTGAAAACTAGTTTAACACCAGTGGGTACAGCACTGCTAAATATTCAAAATTATTATCAGCCAAAGTCTGCGATCATCCACATAATGAGGCGTGTTTATAATATTGAAGCTAGTCTGTGTATCGTTGTCTTCCTTGAGTGGGCATCGGATGGCGTTTACACACACGTATAGGAGGGTAATCCCAAAAGTAAGGACTCCTAATGGACTCGCATGTGCCAACGCAGGCACAAACGAGAGATCGTCAATTTTAATGCTAAGCAAAAACCACAGTAGTACCTGCATAGTGGCAAAGTGATAAAGAGCAAGAGAACGGATACGAAGGTCTCATGTTCAATCCGTCGTTTGGCCCATGATTTTGATGTGCCATTTTACACTTATTTCCCGACAGGCAGGGTTTGTTGATGTGAAAAATGCCGAGTTGCACTGTGGTCCGAAAGCCACGTTAAGCTGTAGGTTCCCCTATTAACTGGCTAGGTAAGTCAACTCAAATGTCGGAGGGAAGCAATGGCATACCACCTCCAACAAGACCGTGCCTATTAAAGCACTGTGGTGTTCAAACCACTCTTCCGACTGATGACTGCTTCACTTCCTATGGGTTCTAAAGTTAATGATCTTCGGGTTGTTAACATTTTTGTGCTTTCATGCTGTAGCTTTGATACCAGTAAACGTAAGTAACAGGCCGAGCACTGTCACCGTTCGAATTGTGAAGGTGGTAGACAACGATGCCGTCGACCCCAGTTACAGTATTGGTCATCGCTATGTATCAGTAGAATACCTGCAAGTGACTTTCTGCGTATTTCAAGATATACTTTTATACATTTGGTATGCATCCAAATTTGTATCTGATAGAGCTGTATTTATCAACATGAATCAGATATGTTTTCCGTGCAATATATCGGACAACACGTCAGTGCAGCGAGATTTCGTTTGTGTGATGCACATGGTGCAAGAAATATTTGTGTTTTGCTTGCTTCTGTGATAGGTTTCACCCAACTGAATGCGAGAAGTTCACGAATAGACTGTCAATAACTGGAATTACGCAATAATACACTTAAAAGTTGTATTTTTGCAGCTGGCCGGTGTGGCCGTGCGGTTAAAGGCGCTTCAGTCAGGAACCGCGTGACCCGGTCGCAGGTTCGAATCCTGCCTCGGGCATGGATGTGTGTGATGCCCTTAGGTTAGTTAGGTTTAATTAGTTCTAAGTCCTGGGCGACTGATGACCTCAGAAGTTGAGTCGCATAGTGCTCAGAGCCATTTGAACCATTTGTATTTTTGCATTACGTATCTCAGCGAAAATAACAGTAAACAGGTTATATGCCTACTTGCTTATTATTCGTGCTTCTCGATGCTTTTCTCAAAAAATAAAAACAAAAATAAAAAAGAGAGACAGAGAGAGAAAACAGAAATGTATTTCTAATATCAGCTCGGTGACGCCATGTTCGTGTCGTGATGTAAAGGAAGGATAGTTGATAGGTAATATCTCGTTATCCTAGCGATATGTATGGCTACAGGGTTCTTTCTTTTCTCTCTGCAAACAACCAGAACAGAATTCAGTAACAAAGTGGTAAGAACACCTATGTAGTGGGCCAATTAAACACTCAGATTTTCTTGGTTATTTTATTATCGTCTGTAATGCAGTAACATCCTTGATTACTGATTCGTTAGTACTACCATTTTTATTCTTATTCGTCAACTCACAACAGCTTCTCTATCACTCTTCCCTATCACTTGTTGCTGCCGATGCTGCAACGAATTTATCAGGGTGAATGGAATATGGGATGTTTCGTCACGGAGAATATACACATTTATCTCGGATTCTTGTGTCCTGAATAATATGAAAATCTCAATAAGAGAAGACGACAACGGGATGCCGGTGATGCAGGCCATAACACCCAACTATTTCTATCGACTTAACACCACGACGACAGACAAATTGGTGTCTCACTGTATTTTGATTATAATTCGTTAACCCTTTAAGGACCTCGTTTTAATACCTCGTGGGAGCAGGCATAATATTATGCTTTTTGAACACCGAACAATAACACACAAAGATATTAGATGGAAGGATACAAAGAAATAATCAGATTCATGGGTGTGGATCCAGTTCATCACTAGAAGACTAAACAAGGGGGAAACATTACGAAAACAATGAATACCCTGGTTAGTATACATTATTTGTGTAGATCTGAAGATGAAAAAGTGCAGATCTGCACAGTGCCCGAATCTGCACTTGAGTTTCTGTCTTAATGGGTATAATTTTTGGTTTATTCTCTTCTGAATTTTCAAATGAATTGATTATTACGTGGTACAAAATAATTAGTTAACTGTGTTTCTTACAGCTTCCGTTTGCACCAACATTTTTCTACATTCTCGTGCATTTCATGAAATTCTACTTGTATGATCACACGACTGCGCATAGACGCAATCGATTTCGAGGAGCAAAGTGTTTGTTATCTTACTTTTCGTGCAAGGTGGGCAAAGTTAATTTCCAAAGACTTTATATTGTACGGAAATAATCGTTTTTCACAAAGTAACAAGGTAAGTGTTTTATTGGTATATATTTTGTGGGAAACTGTAATCGTGATGGAAGATTGCACACCTGAATGTTTGACGCAACTGGTAGGAGAAAACGCTGCATATTAACCAAACCCCGCACATCCTCTCTGTATCCTCCTATATTATGAGCACGGGATTCTCCTCCCATAACGCTGCAGAGCTGTTCCCAGCACAGCTAAGAACTGGCAACATCGTCACAAACATTTGACAACACTGTGACAGTGCAATCACTTCTGCGTATGGTACTGAATTGACTCACCTATACGTTTGAATGACTCATGCTATATAATCCTCATGTAATCTAAGACACTGAGTCAGAAAATTCAATTTTTTGGCTAAAGAAATGCTGTTCTTCACACAAGTGACAATTTTGATGATCTTTCACGATGCTTTATGAGGCTGAGTGACCAACACCATGATTAGAGTGGCGTGTTGTTGCAGTGTGTCCGTAGCCCCTTGGTATCACACTTCTCTCGTGTCGCAACGGCTCAATAAGTCGTCAGTTCAAGCTGTGGTAGGGGCCAGCGTGTGCTGATTTATTTTATGGGGCTGCGAATTTACAGAAAAATTTTATAACGGTATCAGGAGAAAAACTTTACACATCAGATTCTCTTGGTAACTCGATACAGTAAGTTGTATTACGGGTTTATTGATAATTTTTACTTATGGACCGTCTGACAGCAACTGAATAAAACACGATATTAGTGTCATACGCGTTTCGCCTTTTTTTTCTGCGAGCCATCATTGTGTTGTATACCTGTGTGTCTAGCTACAATATTATAAATACGCCTCATTTTGTTGATAATCATTTTGAATACTTAGCAGTGCTGTACCCACTGGTGTTAAACTAGTTTTCAGCCAATGATTCCCACAGCTACAGGACCACTACTTGTGATACGTCTTAGACAAAATACTTACACAGTGTTATCAGACGAAAAGATCAACCTGACACAAACTGTGGGAAGTTTGTTTCACAACATTCGTACCTGAATAAGGAGCTCCTCCTATTTGAGATATCTGTGAACATTGCTGCATTAGACGATTTAAGAAGCAACTAAATTCCTTCAGCTACGCCACGGCACTAGATCGTGGTTTATGAATCGTTTACCTGCCGTATTCTGCCGCATTTCGCTGGTTGGAAGGCAAAAAGCTTACTGACAAATTTTAGACGAGGAAAAGGGGGACGCAATGTCTCCCACTGGAAGGTCATGTTGTTTTAATTTAAATGATTACAAAATCAGGTAAAACTTCAGTACATTATGGAACCGAATATTAAATTTGAACTAATATTCCGAAAATTTTGAACTTGGATAGCTTAGAATGAAAATCTTTCTGTTTATTGCAGAGGAATACAATTGATTTTCTAAAACATTCTCTGTCATACTCAACTTGAAACAGGTCACGTCAACCAAAACATATGGAAGAACTGACAGCGACGTATTTCGGAAGGCAGTAAGATCCCTTGCCTTTTGGTTTGGCAGTATTCGACAGCCATTTCTAGCCGCAAGTAAATGAAGAAAGGCAGCGCGTTCTTGTTATCAAGTGACGTCTTCATCAATTACTTTGGTTTTAATGTAGTCTACGAGTAATTGCTGATGTTTGACATTTACATGAAAGGGATTCCGTAGACAGGGAAAGAATCTGCTCTTGGGCAACTACTTCCATAATGACCAAAAGGCATTAAATGATCTTCAGGGACATGTGTTCCAGCAGCAGTATGAAGAAAATGGTAGTAATAAGTACGGTAATAATTGAATAATCCGGTAACTTCACACTTCACAGTGGATGTTCTCGAACTAAGATATTTCCTGAATCAGTGAAAATTTTAAAATGGCTTCACAACGAGGCCATGATGCCTAGAAGATCTTTACATAGTGCTAACGTGAGAATAGCATAATCTCCGCGTCAGAAGCTTTCTTCTACCTAACCATTTAATAGACTCGCATTTTTTCCACCGTGACTAATTCTTTAAGCTAAGCACATCATCCGTTACGGCACATTCCTGGGGCCGGGAAATGTGGTCTGGTGGAACGAGCTATCACAAGTGCAATGCGTGGCAACAAGTATTTACTTTTAAGAGGCACAAACAGATATGCGTTACCTCTGGTAACCTCAAGAGAAAGACGTTATAACCCAGAATCCACATTGAACATCACGTTCCTTCATTCCCAACTGGACAGCCCCGGTTTGCTTTGGGAAATGACATAGGCGAAGGTCACTGTAAACAGAAACACTGTCGCCAGAAAACTTACTTACATTACCAAATTTTATTTTATTTGATTTACCGATAGTCATTTAAAGGAACAGTGCTCTAATTTTACTTGAACTTGATTGAACTGGATACGTTGAAAAATTTGGTGCTGGACTATGATTCGAATTCGTATCTCCTCTTTCGAGGATCCGAATCTCTTGGAACAGGATAGTTCAATCATTTCGTTCCTTTTTCCAAGAGTGCAATCTTCTCTAGGTCACCTCCAAAGGTAAGTATGTTGGTCCGATTCCTGATCCACTACAAAAATATTCATTATTTCATTTCATGCCCTATCACGTGCACACCGAACTGCTAGTGAAAATTAACGTGTATTTTTAATGTTTGCTCATATGTTGCAAACAATTTCTAGTCAAACACGCACACATCTTACTGTTGGTGAGTAAGCAATTGATACTTAAGCTATATTCGTGGACGATAAAGACGAACGATAGGAGTGCGGTTCGATTGTCGCTCAGGCATAAAAATTTGTATCCATATTTTAGATTCAAACACCTAGCAGCTGGTAAGAAAAACCGATACGTAACATTTGGTTTTACTTAGTTAACAATTCGATTCCGTGTTGGATTTGTACCTCCATCACAGAACTTCACATCATGCACTTCATCTTTAAATGCATACACACTATGGTACTTCTGAATGGAGGTATATCAGACATCTTTCGTGGTTAGTTAACAGGGATGAAAGGGTCTTGATAGGAGTCCCGGTTTATTACAAAAACTGTCGTCTTTTATTTTCAAGTTTAGATTTGGTTACTGATATTGGCGAAAATTTCGGTAATTCATCACTCTTCACGGCTAGTAAACAAAATGATTGATTAGATTAGAGTGGATTAATACTTGTCCCATAGATCACGAATACGACACTTCGTCATGATGTGGACCGTGTTAGTTTAATGAAAGATTTCTTTACACAGCGGTATTCAATTTCTTTACAACAATTTTTTACCCTCTCTCTCATTCTTCTTTATCTTTAATTCTCTCTCATTCTCTCTCTCTTTCTTTCTCTCTCTCTCTCTCTCTCTCTCTCTCTCTCTCCTCTCTCTCTCTCTCACACACACACACAATTTTTTTTTTTATTTGTTTGGTGTGCTCGACTATCGGCGAGGCACGAAAACGTCCGTAAATGTGTTTCTTCGGTTTGCGTACAGTTACGAAATATATATAAAAACAACTATGAGAATTACTGATTTATGATGCTTAGTTTGCAGTCAGTTCTGAGCATTATTAGTAACTAAGCTCCAGTCCCTCAACCTGGTTACCGAAATGCGAATCAGACGCATTACGTATTCCAGACCGTCGCAGCCGCGTCTTTGAAAGGCCAGCTATGGCCACTTCCCAGCTCGCCGTAGGATCACATCGGTTCGTCTTGTTCCTGGTAGTACTGTAACTGAGATTTGGTAACAATGCAATGTATACTTGGCAACTATGTGATCGACGAGTTACTTCCTGGTATGCACGGAATTAAGCCTCAATGTTCACTTGATTTTTCCTGTCATTTCCATTGAATAATTTATTATCGCTTCAGGTGTATCAAAAGATTGTAAATTTACGGGTTTCAGCTCAGGAAAGTCCTTGCATGGGTATATCGCTATTAAACTCGTCCTTGAAATAGCGGTTTACGAGTTCTAGACTCTATTGGCCTCGTAAAAGAAATGCGCGACACATACCTCTTCGCTAGCTCTGTGGTGACGTGCCGACCTCTGAAAAAGCGTCAGTTATGTTCCGCGGTTCCAGTGTCTCTGAGTGCAACGTTTTAATCCCTTCTGTGAAAGAGCTACAAGCAGCCAGATCAAACATCGATAAGGAAATCGCAAAAAAATACTTTCAGCTCACAGTGCAATGGTGAAAACCTTACAATGCTGCACAACAGGTAACGCCTCGTTCCGCTGGTGACAAGCAAATTTTCGGTCCCTAGGAATACATGACTTTATTTAAGAAATGCCACATTTGGATAGCTGTTGAGTATGACACAGCATACCAATTAAACACAGACAAAATCTAAATCCAAGTGAGTAGTATTTTACAAATTCATGCCCATAGAGGCACGCTTGTGTACAGATTCTCAGTTTTATCAAAACAGACTTACGTCGTAAGGTTATCGTGGGTAGTTTTATTTCACTTCTTTTAATACAGTGCACAATTTTCGTAAGGTTTCTTTTAGTGGTGTTAAAACAATACTAAACATGAGAGAGAAATTAATCATCAACGATATATGCGAATTCTCTGATGTGATCTATAACAGTCTGACATTGCACATGCAGTTTATTGATTACATGCATGTAGAAAACTTGTTCTGAGTTAAGGCTGTCAAACAAGGTTTGAAGAAGAATAAAAAGCCACTACCAGACGACAGCTAATATAGAAAATACTTTTCTATTTTGGCACGATGTGCTCTCCCAATACATAATACAAAAGCTTCGAAATGCATCTGCTGCCTGGCCGTCTATTAAACATGAAAAGAACAAAATGTCGCAGAAGTTAGCCCGTTTTCCACATGCGGTTATGTTGTGTTGAGAAGTGAAGGTAATTATGTTCAAAGTTCCATAAAATAGGTAACTTCAGCAGACAGCAGAATTGCGTTGAGAAAAATGTAGCGGCGAATGAAATGGAACTCGCGACATGTTGTTTACCGTGAGCGACACTTACCATTACGCTACTAGCTGTCATGTAACTTCAACGGCTGCTGAAGTCAACAATAGTTCCTCCAGAAATTCCACATTCCTCAGTGCAGTGAGATACTGAATATGGCCGGATCTAGACTTCTAAGTGACAGACTGTTACAGCATTTCTTTTGCACTGCACCTCGTTTTCAACAAACAGATAGCGCAACAGAGTAGCTCCAATGGAAAGGGACACTTCCTCTTTAAATTTATGCATCTTATGCTGTTGGCAGTTCTGTGTAGGTGGCAGTTACATGATTTTATTTTGGTGATTACTAAATAGAGTCGAATGTATGGGTAGCCGAGGCAGCTAGTTCATGGCGATTCAGTCAATCAAATAAATGAATGTACGGAACATGCTGCAAACCACCACAGGGAGCCTGTGCGTCAGAATTGTCATCGAGTGTGCTGCAACGGTGTTATGAAAGAAAAATGAGTCATAAAGAAGATGTTACGGTGGTCTGTTGGATTGATGTAAGGTTCCTATGATGGTGTTCTGTGTTCGGTTCCAACTTCTGCCTATGATTTTTAAAAGGGAGAGACAGATGCTATTCTCTTCTGGCTACGCCAAGTGAAGAAGGTATAACGGCATTGTGATCTGAAATTCACATTAAACATGATATTCCTTCCCTACCAAGTAGTCATTAGGTTGCTCCACAATAAAGTCAGGAGTGGCGAAATGTGGGAACTCTGTTACCAGTAAGCTTTCTTGTAGTAGTTACTTATTTATAGTGACGAAACAAACGCTTTGTAGGTTCACAGGACCCTAATTCCATCTTTTATTTTTAGCTTCTGTATGTCGATAAAATTGTTTATGAACTTGGAATGCAACTCAGACCGCCCTTAACGCGGAATTTGATCCCTTCGTGACAATACAGTTCGACTACAATTTGTTGTTTGTTCAAAACTGCAGATTCCTCAACATCTCTACATATGGCACGTGAATGGGTTCGAATACTGGCCCGGCACTAAAGTTTTCATTATGTATTATCAAGCTCTAGCATGAGAACACCTAGCTGCTGATGGATAATAATTTTGATTTTTAATACATTTTCACTCGTTGTCAACACTAACAATATCTGACGTTTTTGACTCCCAGTGAGACACAGAACTATTTGAGAGATGACTCTAAGTACAAGGATGTTATTCCGAGCTGCTGGTGCAGAAAAATTCTGTAGCTGACGTCTCTTTGCGTGTAATCATCAACGGTATGTGTGGGGTTCGATTCCCAGTCAGCACTGAACTCTTCGTCATATTGTTTGTAGTTCAAACATGCTCACATGTCGCTGTTGATGTAACAAACCCATTTTTATCATTCGTTTTCTCTAATAAATAACAGCGATAGGTTCCGGGTTGGAGTCCTGGGAAGGAAAAAATTAATGTTTCATGTCGTCATTTCAGTTAAAACATCTAGCTACTGCCGAGAAAATCCGATATGTCACAGTTGATTGGGCTTCGATAATAATCCGATTAGGTTCTGGGTTCGAATCCCTTTCCAACACAAAGCTTTACATCACGGCATTTCAAGTAAGTTACTTGTGAAGAAGCAATATTTAACATCTCTCGTAGTTCGTTAACAGGGAAAATAGATGGTGGGTAGGTATTCGCGTCCGTTAAAAATGTTTACGTTATGTAATTTAAAGTTGATGTTCGCTAACTGTTACTGTCTAAAATCGAGGTATATCCCTCTCTGTATGCCTAGTGAGGAATGACTGTTAGTTTCCGTCAGTCACGAAATCTTAGTCTGCATGACCTGGGTTTGAATGCAAACGCAGAATGAGACGGTTCGTCGTGTCACTTGAAGTTCATACATATTCTCAACTAGCTGCTCGTGAATAACTTAAATTTTTAATGTCATTTTGTGTTAAATTACAAGTACGGTGTGTTACCTTGAAGAGGAAATCATGAATACGATGAACTTACTACGTGCATTACCTATCTGACGTAATAATGAGAGTGGTAACATTTCAGGTATGTCATTTATTGCAATAGATGTGAGCTTACAAGCCTTAAGGACAGTCCTATCTGTGATAAGGTGTTCCCTGATATTTGTAGTATCGTGGTATTACTTTACATCTTGAGTTATTGCGATACAGAGCCGAGTTTTCTAGTGGTGACTTATTGGAGCCATATTCAATAGTCAAACGACTGTACCAAGTAGCGATTAGAGGACCTGCTAGACAGCTGCGTTATGTGGGTTGCATGCGAATCAGGCGAAATGCAATTCAGGTCGTTCGGATACTTTTGAGCACGACTGCACATCTCTGTATATAAGATAAGAACAGCGTGCCAATTACAAAAGAAAAGAAATTCATTAATAAAACCGCCACGAAAGGCAGGGTGGAGCGGTGGAGGGGGGGGGGGGGGGGAGGGAGCGGAGGGGACTGCAGTAGCTCATCATAGTACTCTGCCCTTATTTTACTATGCAGATGCGTTTCTCGTTTATGGGTAGGATGGTTTGCTTTGCATCACCATTTTGCTTGCCTAAGAAGTATGGTGGAATATTATTGGTGTTTGCCGCGTATATGTCGACCTATGACTATTGCACTAAGACTGTGATATTTTCTGCTTGCTACCTTTTACTATACCCGTATTGACACGACAGCGGATGACATTCATTCCACTCTTAAATATACGGACATCAGACGTTAGCACTCAGTTTTCCATATCTCTTTTACAGAATGTATTTCATATGAACGTTTATAGTTATTATTATATATTACTAATCTTTGTTCTTGTTGTATAATAAGCTGGCTTAGAATATAACCTATTCACTTATGATACCAAGGACAAGAATCTGGACTAATTTGAGAAAACACGTGGAAGTGTGGCCCAACTTGATGCGTCATTTATGATTCCAAAACAAATTTCTTTATTTAATAACAATTCAGCAATGAGTCAACTGACAGTTACCAAGATTCTGGTTTAATACATATAGTTAGTCAAGATTTTTAAATTCTCTTCACTATGTATAAGAACATTTGCATTATGCATAAAATTACAAATAGTACTCAAAAAACGTTATCTGTGGAACACAACGGTGGCTTGACTACAAACACTTAATTAATTAAATAAATCTGCGGCTTCACTCGGTCCCTGCAACTAGATCACAACTGTGGACTCATCCCAGAACAGTACTTGAATATAAGTTCAACAAACAGTAAACGAAAAACATTAAAACTTGTACATCTCCACTGGTTATTCTTCTCTCATGTAGGCAAGGTACGGCCAAGCTACTTAAAGGCTACCAACATGTAAAACCGAAGTACTGCACTGGCCACAAGACTGTTCCACATAAATCACTTTAAGTACTTAAATAAACTACGGGTCACCTGAAACACAATTAAAATGATAATGACAAATGAACACTTAATTTTTTTAACAAATCAAGAAACGCAGTGCTCAGTTTGCTCACAGACTTACAACACACGTGGCAAAGGCCTTGCGATAGCAGAATTACTGAGTCAGTTACTTCCTAATCCTGCGACTCCCCCGCCGTGGCACGATACGAAAAGAACAATGACAAACTACTCAGCTTGAGACTGGAACGGGAAATACGCAGAATCGCGTGAAACCTGTCAATATTTAGGCCTTGTGCGATGACCGGAAGACAGGCGAAGCAGAAGGAAAACGCGTCCTTGCCCAGGACCAGCAGAACAGCAAAGCGTCAGCCGCTGTCGATACAAAGCTGTCAACATATATCGAAGAAGTTACAGCAAAACATAGTTGATAAAATCTAACATACACAGCAATGCCTGAACGGGCAATAAAAAATTCAACTATTAAAACAAGTATGCTAGCGGACCGCTCATAACATTCAAAGTTAATCTTGCCAACAATAAGAAGGAGCAATGTACAAGATCACTTAAAGGATAATCACGTAAGTCAAACAAGATTTAAAAAATATCAAGGTATACCTTTACCCGAGCCTCTTAGGGATTAATAGACACAGTAATAGGGATACGCACCAAATGACAGATGGCCGGTTAATTGTACACCTGTAGCCACACGTGCTTACCTTTAGGCTGAGTGGACACAACTTTAGTTACAGGCCAAATCCAATAACTCCACGGAGGCCCAAGAGGTCAACATCAAACAGAAATTATAATCAGTAGTATCAAATACACAAAAAAGTAATAACAAGCTACAATTTCAAGTACAAGATTAACATTGCAAAATACTGGCTTGGCGAGCACAGAAACTTCCAGATTAAAACACACAGCCTCAAAGGGGTCACCGGGAAGCATAAAGAAACTGGATTCCTGGCCAGCTCACACTGGGCAGAATTAACAATCTTTAAGCACAGTATTTACTAAAAGGCCTTCATAGATAATATCAAACAAATGCCAAGGAGGCTAAAGGACTCCAGGTAGGCACCGGATAATACCGCCCTACTGCTCGTGGTTGCCAACAAGTTGTTCAATTCATCTCGGATTATTTATCACACTACATTTGACTGACGCACGTCGTAACCACGTTGCATGCGACAAGAGCCTCTCCTTGCCCACTAAACTCGGCAATAGCAACCGTTAACTCTACAGAAAGAAGAGGCCCAATACGCCAACGGTCAACGGTGTTAACTAGCTGCAATCGCCAGGGCGCCAAGTTTCCAGGCACCCCTTTCCAGCTCCGTATCGACAGACCACGCACCACTAAACGGCCCAAAAGGTAACACATAACCCAGTAAAGGTGGTACGACGAGGGCCAGAGTCGATGGAACTCGTGCCAGCTAGCGTCAGTAGGATCAAGGGTGCGCCCTCATGGAAGCAGCCATGGCTTTACACTTTTAGTGGGTTATGTGTCTTCGTCGTTTACATGTACAATGATCAGCCAGCCCATTATGACCACAGAACTACTATCGACATAAACCCATCCAGGCAACAGCAGCGTCACTTGGCGAGAAATGACTGCTAGTCAGACACACCCACCGTTCACGTAGCGGCAGTGAGCATTTTGTCTGTGTGCAGAATAGGGAAGGCTTGCATTCTGAGTTTGACCGAGGGCAGATAGTTCAAATGGTTCAAATGGCTGTGAGCACTATGGGACTCAACTTCTGAGGTTATTAGTCCCCTAGAACTTCGAACTAGTTAAACCTAACTAACCTAAGGACATCACATACATCCATGCCCGAGGCAGGATTCGAACCTGCGACCGTAGCGGTCTCGCGGTTCCAGACTGCAGCTCCTGGAACCGCACGGCCACTTCGGCCGGCGGGCAGATTGTGATGGCCTAGAAGCGCGGCACGATCATTTCGTAAATTGCACAACTTGTCGAGTGTGCTGTGGTGAGTGTCTTCAACAGGTGACGAAACCAAGGTGAAACAGCGTCCAGACGTCATGGTGTTGGGCGGCCACCCCTCATTACAGATGTCGGATGTCGTAGGCTGGGCAGACTGGTACAACAGTAGAGGGAGCGAGCTGTGGTGGAACAAACATCAAACTTTAACGCTGGGCAGAGCACAAGTGTGTCTGAACACACAGTGCACCGAGCACTCCGAACGATGGGCCTCTCAAGCCGACGACCCACGCATGTGCCAATGTCAACACCACGACATCAGCGACTACGACGGAAATGGGCACGTGACCATCGGCGCTGGACTTTGGTGCAGAGGCAGAATGTTGCATGGTGTGATGAATCCCGATATCTTCTTCGTCATGCCGATGAGAAGGCACGAATCTGTCGTCTTCCAGGGGAAGAGCACCTTGACACCTGCACTAAGGGACAAGTTGGCGAGGGCTCCATTATGCTCTGGGGAACATTCATGTAAGCATCCATGGATCCAGTGGAGCTGAAGACATCATGACGGCCAAGTAGTATCATTTACTGGTTGCAGACCACTTCACCCTTTCATGACGAACATGTTTGCCGACGGCATGTGCCATGTGACAAGGCAGGAGGGTGATGGAGTGGTTCGAGGAACACAGTGACGAGCTCCAATTGGTTTGCTGCATCTCAACCTCCCTTCCCCCCCCCCCCTCCCTCGTTCCACAACTCGCTACATTTGAACCCGATCGAACACATCTGTGATGTGACTGAGCGTGGCGTCAGGCATCATATTTGATCGCCCTCTGCCAGGATTTTACGGGTATTAGGTCACACACGTGTGTTTATGTGCGGACTGCCTCTTGAGCCCTAACAGCATCTAATTAATTCCATGCCACGACGCGTTGCCGCTGTTATCCGCGCCAAGGATGGGCATAACGACTATTAGGTAGGTAGCCATGTTCTGGCTCGCCAGGTTAATGCAGATTCGTATGGCCAGTGCCTCCACCCCCCCCCCCCCCCCCCCCGCCCCCTCCCCCCGGCGCATTTCCTTCTCCCACCTTTCCACTTTTCGTTGACTGTTATTCCCCTTAATTCTAATTATGGGTTCCGCGCAATCTCAGTTCCTAGTTGTAAGTTCTAAAACGCATAAAACAAGAAAATTACTTAACAACTACTATTTTCTGACCTCTCATGATCCTCGAGTGTCCCGTAACACGTACACACGACGTTGGAATATTACTCTGTCAATGCTTCAAATCTCTCTTCTTAACTTTGCCCAAAATCTCCTTTGACGTGGATATTAATGACACAACTCTCTCTTCACAACATTATCCTGACACTCTTATGGTGCGAACATTTGTATAGATCACTGTACTAAAACTCGTTCCTTCATCTAAGGACAATGAAGCAACCAAGAATATTTCAGGTATCCTTCATTAAAACTGAATTCATACGATCCTTCCCCATATTTCCAATAACTAGGTAAAAATAGTGCATTTAGCTTTCCATTTAACTCTTCCTTTAAAACAATTATTCACGTATGTTCACTTTGCTCTTGAAGTCTCTCATATTATGTACGTATTTGCCCATCATTTTGCCAGAAAACATAACGCATATCCTTTATTCATCTCCCTACTGCTCCTGTTAATTACTTTCACATCCATCTCCACCATGATCTCACATTCTAATTTATTTACGACATGAAACATCTGTCTGTACGAGAAAAAACTGACTGTGCCTACATGTCAGATTTAAGTTACACAGTATCTTCTTTTCATCGAATCGAATCGCAACAAAAAATGGGATTCAGCTACAATTGATGCGTCCCTGGAATAACAACATAAGTCAAATACGTCGTTATATCATATCCTGCTAATATTGAATCTGTAGGAACAAAGCTTTCCGTTGACAACATATTATTACTCTCCGACAAACACGTCCCCTAGAAACAACCGACAGTCGTCCTTCACCAACTTTTGGCTCCACACACCGCTGTAGACACTCGGCAGCTCCCGAGCCGCTCCAAGCTGTTTCGTGTGCGCTGTCATATGACTTATTCAATAGTTATGGGATATCTTTAACTTGGAACTTACGTCTGATAAGTTCACATTTTAAGCTAAAAGAACCCGTAACAAAATTGAAAGTGATTGTGATAATACATCCATTACGGCGAACGAATACGAGAAAGGAACATAAAATTCAGAAAGGGAGATGGCAAAAAGAGTTTGTGATGAAGAGAAGTTATGTTTCGCCGAAAACTGGCTAGAAAGTCGTCAGTAATAGCAAATTTTAAGTCAGTAAGGTCTGTTCTATGCTTCGCGAAGTAATTTTTTCTAAAAATAAACCCAAAAGATCTAGAAGAGTCCGTGAAAGCTTTTGGTCTTAGGATGAAAGAACACACAAGACACATTCATTTCAAGTTAAATTGAAAAAAAAAACTTCTAACGAAGTAAGGTACAATAAGAACTGTAGTCTTTAAAGCGCTGTTGCACAGAGTTTTGTAAGTTGGCAAGAGTCGTTTGAAAACAGTTTTGAAGGCACTGAGTGCTGGTGCTTTCACAGTAAAAGGTAACAACTGGAAACACAGAAACAGACCGCGGTAAATGGCAACGTAAATGTGGCAGATGGTCCGATATCACAGGGGCCAGTTTCTTTGCAAACCATCACGTTATCACCGAGGCAAATCTCAAGGGGAATGTAGGTGGTTACAATTAAACTTTCGCTAGGTAAGAAGGCTCCCATGATCGTAGGACATTGAAACTTCGTGGAAACATGGTTAAGGACATGCAGAAGAGAAATAACGAATAATTTTTTGAAAGAAAAACTTTCTAGTTTCCACATGAGAGGTTAACATTTGCTAATTGCTTACCATGTTTACGTCCCACGTTACAAAACTTGCTCAATGTGACGACCATACGCATCCACGACAGACTGGAACCTCGCTGGGAATTGCTCTACTGCTGCCTGAAACATTTGAGGTGTGAATGGAATGATCAGCTGTCGCGACACAGCTTGTGTACCGCTTGAAGATGTTATATTGCGTCCAACATTTTCACCCATGGCAACAGTAACATCTTCAACAATGTGTGTTGCAATTAGCCGTTGGCCTCTCACAGGAGCAATTCCTAGATCGCCAAATAATTTGAACTTTCGAATCATGTTCTTCAACCCTGATGCGAAAAAGGACCTCTCCGTATTTCTCTAATGCGCCGATATTTGCCAAGGGCAGCAGCACTATTACTGTTGTTTAACGTAACACAGCTTTACGAGTAACGCCCTGCTAAACTTGCCCAGACCCATGTTGACTTCTCGAACTGTACTGCACACTGATGTTTGTGTTTAATCCCTACGTTGCCGTACCAGACCGACGCCGAAAGGGAAGTCATGGCACGGAGACTACTGAGAACACAAATCCTGCAGCGTACAGTCTGGCCATCATTCCCCATCTCTCCTATAAAGTTGGGTACCCGTACGGTAAATCGGTAAATCGTTATCCGCCTTCCCTGGCTCAACTAGCGAAAGTTTAATTATATCCACACTATATTTTGACAATGCTAATATTAGTGTTGAAAATCATTCCAAAATTATTTTCTTCAGTGAACTAATATGGTAAATCAGATGAAGTACAAAACTTATCATAACTTATTTAGCAAGAATAGTCCGTACTCATTTCGAAAAGCAGTAACTGATACCTGTGATCTCTGTTGGGAGTATGAAGCTATTTCGACTGGCAGCGCAAATGCTCCTCTTAAAAATATGTGAAGAATACAAAAGAAAATTTTCGCTGTACAACTAATTAATGAAAAAGTATTTGAGGCTGACAAAAATTAGAAATCACGTATACTTTAGTTCTCGAGTTTGTTTATGCGCAGATCTTGACTCAGCCAGAACGTTGTGGGTAATTTTACGAGAGGTTGCTGTAGTTTCTTTGTATATAAAGTTTACTGTACCAATGACCAATCAAGTAAGTTTCTTCTTTTTCTAGAAGGCAACTAAAACAAGACTGAAATTCTGTTTGTTCCTTTTTGTATGATTTCATACGTAGTAAACTACAGGATTCAAATAATGTTACGACCATTACTCTCCTAGCGGATTCGTACGGAGGTCAATACAAAAATATGCGAATGTTAGATTTTGTATTATACTTGGCTTTCAGAATCACAAAAACGTATCCATACAATACGTAATTCCAGTTAGGGGACAATCATACAGTCAATGTTCAGCTATACAGAAAAATTCTAAGAGACATTGTGAATGTGTTTCAAATCTACAGAAATAATCCTGTACCCTCTGAAGTGGTAAAAGGAGTGGATATCATTGAGGACTTGTCACCAAATTTAATACCATCCTAGGACAAAAAACTCAAAGTAAAGACACAGTTACGGGAAAAAAATTTATCTGAACTACAACATAAACTCTATCTCAGTCATGTCTTCTTAAGCAAGAATATTTACTTCTTATCAATTAAGAAAAGAGAATGTACACTGCCAATGCTCGAAACTGAAACGGGAAACAATCATGGCGAAGACGTCACATCCTTCGATTACAGATGCAAAGAAGGAAGATATTTTTACTACTCTGAAATTCTTAAGAAACGAAAATGCAGTATTTCGAAAGACTGTACGTCTCCGAAAGAAATTACATACTCAGAATATGAAAAGAAAAATGATCGTGAAAAACAATGCTAAGACTACTGAAGGTCGTTTGAGAGGAAACCGTTTTGTGCTGTTTATTTGTCAGTTTAAATGAAAAATGTATTTATTTCACAGTGCAAGTGACGTTGTTACCACGACGTTTTCCCAAAGAGAAATGTTAAGTATTTACTTCATTATTACAGAAAATGTCTTAAGAAACGACGTTAAGATGTCATACTACTTTGTAAAGGAAGTTTGTTTCATTAATAAAAATAAAAATTTTTTTACATTAAGGTCGGATAATCTGTTTTAGTTTTAATACTATTTGTTAGTGAAAATGGAAAATTTCGTGTTATTTCTCGCGCTTCTAATAATGTTTATGCTACTTTCTTGTATACTCTAAGATTTATTCAGCTGGTTCTGATATCATTCACGAGTCCTTCTGCAGCCATTCCCATGTCTGTTCCCAGTCATTGTGATCAAAAGCTGCCTGCATAGTTATTATCCCTCAAATTTAAGGTCGCGTATCAGTAACATCTTCTATCCGTTTCTGTCTGCATCGTTGCCCACTGTCATTCTGGTAACGATACCAGCCTTCTCACTTTGGTGGAACCGCCGAAATGGTTCCCCTCTTTGGAGCGTAAATTCGTTGTTCTGACGCCCACTGTAGTGGCGTCACGGTCCAACATATTCTTATCCTGCGCCCTTCATTTTTATCATACATTGTTCTCGCCAAGCACAAACTTCAGTTCCTGGGGCAAACTGTTGAATGCATATGTATCTTCTTCTTTGTGTACTTGATGATGGTTTGCTGGTAGTTTCATGTAGCAAAATCCAGTTACTTTTGATAGACTTCATGGCACATCAAGAACCTGATTTTTCTTTAGAATCACCTCAAAGAATTCAACATGGCTTACGAGACCAGATCCTTATAAGTTCGTGCTCATTGTAATATCTTGTTTAATCGTCTCCCGCTCTGCTGTGGACCAAAAGTTGCCGAAAATGATTTCTCAAATTCCCCATATATCATGTGAGTTAACCGCTACTTACCTCATTTTTGCCGCCGTTTCACCTTGAGGTAATCACAAATAAAGCCAAGCTTATGCGTTAATGACGATGAAGATAGTAGTGGTTGATCGAAACGTGCGATTCATGCCTAGGAATGTAAAGCATCCCTATGTGGTGTACATACTGTAAGACCTTCAGTACACACACCATCAAATTATTTGACTTGTCGCTCTAACATAGTAGGCGAGTGTCAGCAATATGTCTCGTGGTCTTATTGTGGCGTGTTTATCTTCTGCCGTTAGGTCAGACGATAGAAATGCCACTTGCACACTTAGAGTAGCAGATTGACGGTGAGCAACTTTAGACAGAACTTGATTAATTTTCACACATGTTTATTAAAATAATAACAAGCATAAAAATTCCTTAACTTGGTTCTGGATGCTATTTTCAATTGACAATCTGACGTTCCTTTGGTATTGGTACGTTAATCTTATTCTCACATATATCTCTGATAATTGAAAAAAAGTGTCTATACATTTATCTTCATGGCTATGTACAGGAACATGGTAATCTTATTAGGCGCAGACTGAAACTTGACTATAGACTGGTACAGACAAATGTAGACTGGTACAGACAATTGCAGTCTGACTAATATGCGGTCTGTACACTCGTTACAATACCTCGCGCATTCATGTATAACCGCGCGAGTGTGATCCGCGAGGAGAAAAGGTTCTACATTAGCAGCAATCTCATAGGCTGCGTTACATATTAATACGCAGATCGGTGGAAGCAGAATTGGTCCGTCTCTATGGCAGCACCATCTCGTAGTGCGGAGGTGGACGAACGCTATGCCTGGTGCTGTTGTGCTAAGTGGGACGCGCTCTAGTGGGAAAGTTGTGTACGCGCTGACTACGCGGAACTATGCACACAACACCCTATTATTCCTTAATGCTTGAAATAAGTGGGCCAACACAAAATGATTGTAATCAAATGATTGTTCTTCTCGTGGTCTCATTCTAAACTCTGCTGACAAACATCTTCTTTCCTCGACAACCCGTAAGTGAAAAGAACATCTTCACTGCAGTTATTTCTTGAATTCCTGCTGCGGTTTTATCGAGGGTGACTCCTACTGAGAGTGCAGTATTGTGTGCGCCATTCATCTCTTCTTGCAAATCCAGCTTTACCGTTCTGTTTTCTCTCAAATCTCCACAACGTCAAGCTAAATATTCACACTTCTATCACTGGCCATGATTTAATAGTCTTGATATTCGTTGACAGCAGGCGGCGATTGCACCTATCAACGTTCTGCGATTGGCGTCAGGTTTCTTACATCTGATGGCTCGATTACTCTTCTTATTTTCTTATCTACAGTTTCTAGGTTGCTAATCTATAGCTATTCCATGGCTTCTCATAGACGATTATCCGTCCCTTCTGGCATATCGAAAATCCTCTTTTCTATATTGTTGAGACACCTCTCTAGCTTTCCGATGCGTTTCTCCTGCTGGCCTCGTCTAGCTTCTACAGTGCTGGGATATTGATGAAGATTTGAAATTGTTTTAATTTCGTTGCAACTTTATCTGCCTATGTTACTAATTTCGATACGTCCTCGCGTGTTTGCTTCGTTACCTCCTGTGTTTCTCTCATTGTCTCATCCACTTTATAGAGACTTTATTGCCAGTCAGTCCCGCTCTCTTGCTTACTGATTCATTCTTTTCAGATATTCAAGGATGCTGATACTCTAACCCATTGGTTCAGCTCATCTCTTCAGATATGGGGTGGGCATACTCAGTTGAGTTATTCTTGGAGAAATAATCATAAATCATAACTCTATTCCCTTCTTCATTGGTTCGATACATCACGATCACATTGCTTGTCATGATCGTAATGTGTCTTCTTGTTCACTGACATGGAATCTATCGCCATCTATTTCCACAGTATCTGGTGGATCTGTCTCTTGCTCTGTATCACTGAAAGCTCTCTGCTATGTGGGAAACATGACCTGCCCTCCTTCCACTGCAGTATCCTCTCTCTCATGTTCTGCCTCGTTGCTTCCAGATTATTTGTAGCTAATTTTCACTTCATCCTAGTTTTGCTCCTAGTGAGCATTCGATTATTTAACATCTACATCTACATGGATACTCTGAAAATCACATTTAAGTGCCTGGCAGAGGGTTCATAGAATTGGAAAAAATTTTTTTTGATCCAACCTGTTTCAGTTAACACACTCGCTTCACAATGTATCTAATCCTTCATGCTAAACTTACAACTGAAGAAACGTTATCAAAAAACAACATGAAAATAAATATCTTGAGTCTACTACACAAAATGGAAATAATTAATAAACTGAAACTTCCTGACAGATTAAAACTGTGTGCCGGACTGAGACTAGAACTCGGGACCTTTGCCTTTCACGGACAAGTGCTCTACCAACTGAGCTATCCGAACATGACTCACAACCCGTCATCACAATTTCCTTTCCACCAGTACCTCGTCTCCTACCTTCCAAACTTCACAGAAGTTTCTCTGCGAAACTTGCAGAACTTACACTACTGGAAGAAAGGATACTGCGGAGACATGGCTTAGCCACAGCCTGGGGGATGTTTCCAGAATGAAATCTTCACTCTGTAGTTGAGCGTGCGCTGATCTGAAACTTCCGGGCAGATTAAAACTATGTGCCGGACCGAGACTCGAACTCGGGACCTTCCCATCCTTCCAGTGGTAATAGTCCAGTCAGTTTCACAGGAGAACTTACGTAAAGTTTGGAAGGTAGCAGATGAGGTACTGGTGGATGTGAAGATGTGTGGACGGGTCGTGAGTCGTACTCGGATGGCTCAGTTGGTAGAGCACTTGCCCGCGAAAGGCAAAGGTCCCGAGTTCGAGTTTCGGTCTGGCACACAGTTTTAATCTGCCAGGAAGTTTCAAATCAGCGCACACTCCGCGGCAGAGTGACAATTTTATTCTGGTAATTAATTAACTCATATCCTGGCCAGTTAAAAGCGAATTTAAGGAAAGAGCCACACAATCTGAACCTTCCTTCTGAAAAGGTATAGTAAACTGCATCAGTTAATCTGTTGAGATTTAGGTTGCTCGCCAAAAACTCCCAGATAACCAGTTAGAATGTTACACAATGGATTTTATTTAACGCTATTATAAATATTGTATAGGTGGCCCTAACACTGCCTCTCTTCTATTAACCAGCTGCATCGAAAAGGGATTCACTAACTAAGACATCAAAACTTTGCCTAATTGAGCCCAGTTTTTATTACAGAATGTTTAGCATGCACAACATAATAAGGATATTTCATAGAATTTATCCGAGCACGCGACAGAAACCTCTAAAAGAAATATGAAATTAAAGTTGTAACCTGCCAACAGATTAAAAAAAAAAAAATGTATAGCATTGACAATTAGTGTAACCTCCCATCAGTAAAAATATATATATTACATTCACATTTAGCATAACATACCAACAGATAAATTCCGTAACCTACCAATAATAAAAAGTGACTAATCTCTCAATAAAATTGTGGCTCACTTATAACCTTTCAATAATTGACTGTGAATTTAAACTGGTATATTTTGGACGTCAGCAGTGCTGCGTCATGGCCCTGAAAGATCATAGTGAATAAATTGAAAATTCTTACCTCAATAAGGTCGCCGGATAACGCATATATATCTGCTCCTATAAGAAATTTTTTTTGCACAGCCCAGTGCAATGCTGGCCGATAGATTTGTCATGTATAAAAAGAAACGACTGATTTTTCTTTACAATAATCGGGATGACCATGATTTGGAGAAATTAGTAAATTCTTTAAACTGAGATGAATTATTGTCAAAAGTAAATTTTTATAAGAAATATTTTATTAAGATATTAAAAAAAAACATTTACACGGGACTTGATATAACAATAGTACATATGCGCGAGACTGCTGTTACCTTATACTACATCGCTCAGGCACCGCCACCGCTCCCCACGACCGGCCCAGCCAACTCGATACACCACACTCCTAACTACGTCTTACTCCTACTGCTACACAGTTCCCACTGCTGACAACATTGCTCTCTGGTCTGAGATTCTCTTATAGCTTACATATCGCAGGCAGCGCGTGAGCAATCCCTCGAAATTGCATCTGCTCGAGTGCGCTAGCAACAAATTCCTTAATTATGGACCTCTTACAAAGTCTACTAAACACTGATAAGTTTAGCAAAAGTATTTAACAAGGATACGAGGTTGGTGGTAATCAAGTTCTTAACATATTAATTCAGTATAACATGCAGGAGCATAACAATGATTGCGTAATCGTATTAGAGAGAGATATGAAATTAAAGGCGGAACTACGCTAGTCCACCTGGTCATGAATAAGCCTCTGCGAATTTACTGAAGTACTGGAAATTTCCTAAATTCGTAAAATGTTTTCCACTCCATGGCGAGGTGATACAGTAACCAGTATGTAGAACATAGGTGAGCAATGTGAGAGCCACGCTTCCGGCGCTGCCTGCATGAGCGAGGGCAGGGCCGAGGAGCCGAGAGCAGCTGACGTCTGTCTAATAGTTTGTGCAGTAAAGACTAGACGGCGATATGCGCAGTCAAGGTGCAACCATAGCCATAGCAATGTATCTGGCTGAGAATATTATGTTACGGTATAGTCCACTCTGCAGTTGAAATAGTTAGTCAAAGCAGTACAGTAAAATGGCGTTTTATTTTACAATTCAGCTCTAGTTGGGAGTATAATTACTTGTTTATCTAGAGCGAATCAGGAGCACAATGTGTGGTAAAGTACTATGCTTAAAAAGAGTACAATTTAGAACGTCACTACATAGCACAGCGCTTCAACCAGTATGGAAGTGTATAGGGTGAAATACGACTTAATCTTCTCAATTATTACACGAGGAAGGAAGCAGAAATGGTTCAAATGGCTCTGAGCACTATGGGACTTAACATCTTTGGTCATCAGTCCCCTAGAACTTAGAACTACTTAAACCTAACTAACCTAAGGACATCACACACATCCATGCCCGAGGCAGGATTCGAACCTGCGACCGTAACAGTCCTGCCGTTCCGGACTGCAGCGCCTAGAACCGCACAGCCACCGCGCCTGGCGAAGGAAGTAGAGGTATGAATTACACTGAAGGGCCAAAGAAATTCGTACACCTGTCTAATATTGTATAGGACTGTCGCGAGCACTCAGAAGTGCCGCAACACCACGTGCCTGCCGTGGACCCCATTAATGTCTGAAGTAGTGCTGGAGGGAATTAACGCTATGAGTCCTGCAGGGCTGTTCGTAAATCCGTACAAGTACGAGGTTGTGATCTCTTCTGAACAGCATATTGCAAGGCATCCAGGATATTCTCAATAACTTTAATATCTGGGGAATTTGGTGGCCAGCAGAAGTGTTTATACTCAGAAGAGTGTTTCTGGAGCCACTCTGCAGCAATTCTGGACGTGTAAGGTGTCGCACTATCCTGCTGGAATTGCCGAAGTCCGTCAGAACTGTTGTGGCCCCACAGTTGAAGATAGGGAAGTTAGATTTGGTGCAGTATTTCGGAGCGCACAGGATACAGCTGGATGTCAGCTGCATTGCAGTAAGTTAGGCTGACCAGAGGTAGCGAAGTGGAATGGAGGCTATAGGGGCTATCGAACCGCTAAAAATCGTAAACGCAGCGGTTCGCATGTCGCAAGCTATATAAGAAGGGGCCCACTGGCTCAACCGTCGTGTGGGGGGTACGTGACTCGGAGCGATTCATTAGCGAAACAGAACTGCGAAGCCAAGTATAAATAGGTATGGTTTTCTAACGAGATTCATCCAAGTGTGGTAGCCCTCCTGGACGGCTGCGCGTGTCACACTACCGGTGACACTCAGCAACAGATGGGGCTACAGCGTCCCAGTTCACGGCGGGTCGTTGGTTCGACCCTCTGAGACCGACGCGGGCTCCGCAGCCAGCCAGCGCGGGCCACTCTTCGGGTCGCTACCGCGGACAGTCGTCTCCGCTCCCGACACGCGGAGGATACTTACAAGGCGAGGGTCGCAGGTTCGGACGCCGGAACGGAGTGGTCATTGACGCCGCATTCCCAACTACGACAGCCGTGGAAGAAGCAGCAGTGCGGCCGGCTACGGCTCCCGGAGGAGCAGTGCGGAGTCACCGGGGACGGTGGCCGCTGAGTCGGCTGCTAGCGCAGCCATCCTGACGCAATTAGAACTCTGCAGCTGGTGTACAAGGCCGGCTCGACACAGTGCGTTGCACAGGCCGCTGGGGGTACTACCTCAGCAAAGTGGGGCCTGTGACGCGGACCAAGGTCAACGAATCTCTGTAGAGGAAATATTAAACCATTTGAAAAGCTCGGACGAGTTTTAATACGGCACCCTCTGGCACCCATCCACTACATAACGCACAATGGACATGAACGGATTCAGGTGATCGGACAGGATACTTTTGTATGTGTCTCCTGTTGTATCTAGACGCATCAGGAATCCAATATCCCTCCAACTGCACACGCTCCACACCATGCAGGGTGCATGGATTCATGAGGTTCTCCATGCCCGTGCACGTCAATCCGCTCGATACAATTTGAAACGAGAGTCGTCCGACCAAGCAAAGTATTCCGAGTCATCAACATTCCAATGTCGGTGTTGACAGACCCAACCGAGGCGTAAATCTCTGTATCGTGCAGTCATCAAGGCTACAGAGTGGGCCTTCGGTTCCAAAAGCCTATATCGATGATGTTTCGTGGAATGGTTGGCACACTGAAATTTGTTGAGGGCCCAGCATTGAAATCTGCACCAAGCCAGCCAGTGTGGCCGAGCGGTTCTTGGTGCTTCAGTCGGGACCGCTACGGTCCCAGGTTCGAATCCTGCCTCGGGCATGAGTGTGTGTGATGTCCTTAGGTTAGTTAGGTTTAAGTAGCTCTAAGTTCTATGGGACTGATGACCTCAGTTATTAAGTCCCATAACGCTCAGAGCCATTTGAACCAAATCTGCAGCAATTTGCGGAAGGGTTGCACTTCTGTCACTTGGAACGATTCTCTTCAGTCGTCACTGGTCCCGTTATTGCAGGATCTTCTTCCGGCTGCAGCGATGTCGGAGATTAGAATTTTACCGGAGTCCTGATGTTAGTGCACACTCGTGAAATGGTCGCACGGGAAAATCCTCACTTCATCGCTACCTCGGAGATGCTGTATCCCATAGCTCGTGTGCCGACCATAATACCACGTTCAGACACACTTAAGTCTTGATAACGTGCCATTGTAGCAGCAGTAACCGATCTAACAACTGTGCTAGAAACTTTTTGTCTTATATAGGTGTTGCCGATTGCAGTGCCATCTTCTGTTTGTTTACATACCTCTATAGTGGAATACGCGTACCTATGCCAGTTTCTTTGACGCTTCATTGTATAATGTCTATGTGCGATATAACTTAATTGTGGTGCCGAATAAACCCAATTTTCCTTTGAAATGACAAATATTTTAATTTCTTACACGGGAATATGATGCCTTCTCTTCCAATGCACATGTTCATGCTATTTACAGACCTGCTTTGCTGATAGCCCGTTCTTCCTCACCATTTTGTGTCGGCGAATTTGTGAAGCAGTGTTTGGAAGCCGTAGCAGACGAACCGTGTTCACAGTTATCACTTTGTTTCGGAAGCTAGAGTCTGTCGCGGTGCACTATAATTAGTCGCATCGAACGTTTGTCAGGTGAAATTGTGGAACAATAAATGGATGTCATTTCAGATGTCTTGGTGTTTTCTGTTGCTTTAAATGAGAAAACCGACTTACCCGACACAGCCCAGATGGCCATATTTATTAGAGGCGTTGATTCAAACATAGTACTAAGGGAGGAACACCTTGATTTATGTCCTCTCAAAGACAGCAGGACAGGTGATGACATACTGCAGTGAGTGGAAAACGTATTTATCAGGTTTGACCTACCGTGGGAAAAGCTCGTTCCAATTGCCACTGATAGAGCACCTTGCATGGTCTGATGTAGAACAGGGCTTATAGGTTGCCTAAGAAGTAAACTATTGCAACAGGAAGTGAGGTTCATAATTGTGAATTGTTTGATTCACCAACAAAACCTGTGCGCGGAAAACGTCACAACGACAAACTTAAGACAGTGAGAAAAGTTAATTTTAGTAAGAGTCATGGACTGAATGACAGACAATTTTAAGATCTACTGAAGGATATTGAGTGTAAATTTGATAATATTACTTGCGTTTTTGAAGTTCGCTGGTCAGTAGAAGTTATATGTTGAATCGCTTTTTTGACTTTTTGAACGAGATATTTTTATTTATAGAAATGGTCCCGTCCATGAATTCACTGATCCTAAATGAATTAATGAGTTAGCATATCTCACCGACATCACATCCCACACGAATAAACTCAGTCTTAAGTTGCTGGGAAGCAACATACTTATTACTCATTTTGCAGACAGTATTACTGCTTTACCCTCGGGAATGGGTGTGTGTGTGTTGTGTGTGTGTGTGTGTGTGTGTTTGTCCTTAGGATAATTTAGGTTAAGTAGTGTGTAAGCTTAGGGACTGATAAACTTAGCAGTTAAGTCCCATAAGCTTTCACGCGCACGTTATTACTGCTTTCAAGCAAACGTTGAAGCTTTGGCACCGTCAGATGCTGGCAGGTGCGTTAGCCAATTTTCCCAAATTGTAAATGCGGAAATCCAGTGTAACTCAAGATTAGTTGAAAAAATTTTTAGTTACGCTTTCGAGTCTTGTGAAGGAATTCTCCATCCGATTTAGAGATCTCGAAGATTTATCGATGCATCTGAAAGTGTTTGCTGGGCCCTTCTCAGTTAATTTTATAACAGATGACGTTCCGTCTGCTCTACAGTGCGAGATGCTCACGACTGGATGTGATAGTGGACTGAATCACGAACAAGCCTACCACGTTTTTTATGAATATTTTTCGCAGATTTACAAATGTGCACAAAATGGCTACCAAACTGCTACCAATGCTCGGCTCGATATATCTGTGTGAAAATCTGTTCTCCCTGAGAAAGATAAATAAGTCTCCATGAAGAGACATTCCAAGTGACGCACATCTCAGTTCTGGGAATGGAAAGTACGAGACCGATTGCACCAAGTATAACTCGTCTTCTTGATCTTCAGAGACGCACATCTCCACGTGATCTGCTGAATGACATTTCTGGTACATAAGAACACATAGGCCTATGTTTTGTTTATGATGAATTGTATTAATTCATTTATTTATGTGCTTAACCTAGAGTTAGTTTGCCATTCATTAATTTTGCTGCACTCTAAATAAACTTTTTTGTTGGCCTGCAGTATTTTAATGACTAAAAAGCAGCCAAATAAGTATTTGGTTATCCTATGTCAAAGTAATTACCTTTGTCTTCTACGCCTACTCTAATAAAAGGAATATAATTAAATTTATTTATTTAGAACCATAATCTAATGAAATGAATAGCACCAGACTTCAAACACCACAAAAATATCACAAGTTAACATCTGGTTTGATACGCGCCCTTTCTACGGCAAATCGTGCAAGCAGCTACGAGGTTAACTTCCACCAGAGCGCAATCTCTACTCTTTTTCTTGTCTGAGCTGGAGCGCTGCTCTGTGAGCCGATTTGTGCCCCACTCTGAATTGTAGAATGAGGATAAGAAAACAGTTTTGTTTGTGATGTTTCTATATTTATTGACCAATGACGCATGTTTCGCCTTATTCAAGACATGTTCAGATTGGCTGATAAAGACTAAAAGCAAGTTGTAGATATCGGTGATAAACATCGGCAGAAATAAATTTCCCTCACCATGTGCTAGAAAAATAGTCGAGACAAATATATGCTCACGTCATGTGCTAAAATTATAACATCCAATAACCTTGCCAGGACACATAACAGGGTCAGCCGTACGATTTGGCATTTGGCAAACATGATTGTACAGGCCTGTTCAAATGGTTCAAACGGGTCTGAGCACTATGGGACTTAACGTCTGAGGTCATCAGTCCCCTAGAACTTAGAACTACTTAAACCTAACTAACCTAAGGACATCACACACATCCATGCCCGAGGCAGGATTCGAACCTGCGACCGTAGCAGTCGCGCGGTTCCGGACTGCAGCGCCTAGAACCGCGTGGCCACCGAAGTCGGCTGTACAGGCCTGTTCCTTCCTTTTATTCACTTGACAACGCTACACGCCCTTGCAAGGTTATTGGGTGTTATGCTTTCAAAACTCGACGGGAGCATATGTTTGCCTCGACTATTTTTTTACAGATGTAGAGGGCAATTTTTTGCAAATGTTTTATGGTCGATATCCATAACGTACTTATCAACATGTATCAGTGAATCTGAAGATGCATTTCATTAGGCTAAACGCACGTCATTGATGAATAAATGAACAGTAATTTCAACATTTCGATCAAGACTGTTTTCTTCTCTTCATCCCGAAATTCATTCCATCCTAAAATTTCGATGCAGCAAGATATTCTAACCATAATTGTTGTTTGTGAGTACACAGACTGTAGACGACGAAAGAAATCGTTTGCCCCTTCAGGTTGCCTAACAGTGAGATGTCTGAAGCCATAGTCTTATTTCTCCAAGTTCAAAGTCTTCCTTCTCGGTCATTATGCTGCCAAGAGATGTCATTCGGCCTCATCTGCAAAGAGAAATTAAAACGCGTCGCCTGTGCCTGCTCTGCTTAGAGTTCGTGTGTTAATATAGCCTACTAATGAGAAAAAGCCTGCCCAGCTCAAACCAGTGGCGTAATTGTTAGGTTACTGTTTCCTTCCCAGCGAAATCTGTGTGAAACTCACTCTCCAGTCAGCCTACTTTCCGCCTGCTGTGTTCCAAGAATTTCGGACATGAGAGCTTAGGCCATCATATTATTCCACCAATACACAGTGTTTTCGTGTATGGATTGTCAGAAAAAGGCAGCTGACCTTTCACTCTAGCTATTTCTAAGAACACCCAATGAGCTGCTCTCTTGTCTGCGAGTGGAAAAAGAAAATATCCCATCTCCCGGGTCTTGACGTCTATTTGTCACAACACGCTCTCATAAAGCGGTGAAAACAAGCCTACACAGTTTGGCTGCATTTCTGAAAGGCAAGCAGATATTCATCTGTCCAAATAAGTCCCTCTTATTCCAGCCTTTTGAGAACTCAGTGGGCGTACAATTCGCCAACATAAAGTGCTTTGACGGGAGGGCCTAGCAGTACAACGACCATTTCTTTGCTCGGGCGAGTTTTCACAGTTCACCACTTTTTATTCCTCTGCTGGATTCTGGCGTTGTGAAATCTTTTCTAAAGCACGAGTAAAATGTTTTCTATGGGCGCCAGAGTGATGCCGTGTGAAAACAGTGTGGGCCGGCAGCGTACCCACTACGTCCCGCAAATTCTTCACAAGTCGCTCCTGGTCTCCAGAGAACATCGCAACGGGACATCTCGGCTCACGTCCCCTCATCTGTCTATCTGATGGCTTTACAAAACCTCAGCTCACACAGAGGATATATCTGCTATTACATACACAGAAGCCTTTACAGCACTGTTGAAAAATTCCTAACTCTAATTAGGAATAAGTTGATCGGTCTATGCATGATGTTAATCGATGATTACTTAACCCTCTGCCGGGCACTTAAGTGTGAATTGCAAGTCAGTCACATAGAAGTAGAAGTAATGCGATATATCTATCAAAAACTAGAAATGTCAGGTAGGGAATGGTTTCACGCTTTCAGACTGATACAAAACTAGATGTGATATTAATCTTGTGTCATTCCCTCGCAACCCATCAAAACTGCAAAAATACGTCGAGGCATGGGCTCTACGAGAACTGGGAATCGTTTCGGAGAGATATTCTTCCATGCATGTTGAAATAAAACCTGCAGTTTTTCTTGCTGGTGCTGGGTTCATCGAGTATACATGAGTTTCACAGCATCCTGTAAATGCCCGGTTAGTTTAAAATCAGGTGATTTCTCATGTCATTTCATGCTCGTGAATTCACTGGACTGTTCATCAAACCACGATTGTGAAATGAAAGAGCAAATTTCAGCTTAGTTAACGGATGTATATCGCAAAGGCCTGCCCATCGCTCACTTTTGAATTTCATCGTGTTGTAGTCGCTTTTCCTCCAGGGAAATGTCGATTCATCTACCATTTACCGTATATTCTTCTATCACCTTTTAAGAGATAGCATCATAGACATGTCGAAAGTGGGACACGATCATCGGCCTTACCACGGCAGAAAGGTAATTGCTGCCGTCCGTACTATCGTCTACGCGATCCATAGTTCACTGTGTACTGTACGCAACTAGCAACAGCGTCCGTCGTCGCAGGCTAGCATTACGCTAGGCGCAATTTGCGACGTGTATAGCACGTGTGAAGTGACACGGCAAAACAGCGTGACGTGCTGGTCCTGAGCATATTGTGACGCGTACCCATCCTCTGCCCGCGACGGTTGGCGACGCGCTGCGCCGACAAAATCGAAGGAAGGAAGGATGAAAGACAGAGTTCAACGTCCTGTCGAGGTCAGAGACGGGACAGAATCGAAGCGCGCACCTTGTAATCATTCTCAAACGATTTTACAGACACTATTTGGTGATAAAATTTTATATTACGCTACTTTGTGCTTTATATATGCCAGCTCCATGGTGAAATGCCCATCAAACCGCTAGTGCTCCAACTTGCTCATATTTAAGTAAGAGATTGCACGAAATCGAAACGTTTGTAACGAAATGTAGGGGTCGCTATGATTTTGCGTTTGGTGCATTTCACACTATATGTTGCTGCGTATGAAATTTAACAAACATAGTGAATCTTTCTGTGGACTTAGAAGGATGTCTCCATCTGTCTCTCGAGAAAATTGATCGTAAGTAGCGTCTTCAATCCTGGCCTCATGCTCGCGAGAATAACATATTCATCACATCCCTTATACCTCGTGAACCGGTCAGGACATTGAAACGAGACTTTAGCGAATGATAGCGCACAAGGAGGAAAATATTTTGCCTTACCGTTAACACACGGTAATTAATTATCTACGGCCGTATAGTAGAAGCTATAGTTTCTTTTCAATCCAGAACTCTGATTTTTAATGAGTCATCAACAGCTAATGAAAAGAGAATATCCTAGTATGAAACCTATAATGAAATTTCTTCTCCAAAGTTACTACAAATCGAGACAATGAGGTTTTCCGTAAACTCTTGTTTAATGAGACGCTCTGTTTCAGGCTACTGTCACAGAAACCATTGCAAGTTCAGGCGCGAATTATACTGGTTTTTCGACAAAAGAAGCACAATTAAACCTGTCAACATAAATGATGATGTTTCTTTAAATGAGGAAAGTTAAAAAATTCACACCAAAATAAATTGCTAATTCTGTTGCAGTTTTCGCTAAATCGCAGTAACACATCTTGTTTATAGTGGTGAACATCCAGAGAGGAAACTTACAGAAGGATATTCGTCCTGTTCTTCATCTGAGCAATACGAAAATCATGAGCATGCCTTGCATGCAGAGTGACGCGCACAGGCCGGGTGCTGGTTACTCAACTACGGCTTGCAAAACTGACAATGTGTCTTGAGCGAATAAAAGTTATTAGAAAGAAAAAAAAGGAATTAATCCGCTGCACCACACCATGGTCACTGTACTCTCGGCATCTAAGGCTGATGTGAGGGAATGTGGAAGCTAGCCAGGTGTGCCTTGTTAGGGGAAGAATGCACGTCGCTTGGAAAACATTGTCATGAACGTGGATCTGCCTTTGTCAGCGATACATTTCATCAAATGAAATGCAGGGTGTATCAAAGAGAACTATGCACTTTAAAAAATCATAACTATTATGTTATTTGAGATATATGCGTGAACAGTGTACTGTTCGAAAGACTAAACTCTCGAGTCTCACATGTTTCCGGCTCCGTAGTAGCAGTGTGTGCCCACTTCAATGTAAAAATGGTGTCGGGACAACAGAAAGCATTTTGTGTTTCGCGCGATGCGGGTCAGTAATAACTGTTCAGCGTGAGTTTCGTACTAGGCACTGTGTGGCTCATCTTACAGCACAGCACAGAGCATTATAGCATATCCGGCCGCGGTGGCCGAGCGGCTCTAGGCGCTTCAGTCCGGAACCGCGGGACTGCTACGGTCGCAGGTTCGAATCCTGCCTCGGGCATGGATGTGTGTGATGTCCTTAGGTCAGTTAGGTTTAAGTAGTTCTAAGTTCTAGGGGACTGATGACCTCAGATGTTAAGTCCCATAGTGCTCAAAGCCATTTTGAACCATTATACCATGTCATGAACAATTCTGAAAATCATGTTGTTTGTATAAAGGCAAACCGCCGGGCCGTCCCACAGTGTCTGACACAGACGTCGAGCGCATCCGCCATATTCTCACAAGGAGTCCGCAGAAACCCGTTCGCCGTACAGCACGGCAGCTCAACATAACCCCGATGTCCGTCTGGACGTGAAGTTGACAAACAAAAAAAGGGCGCAGTTCCGTAATTTAGTTCTTGGCAAGATGGAGCATGATAGTTTTCTTCCACGCTTAGTATGTACTGACAAAGTAACATTCCATTTCAGTGGAAATGTGAACCGTCATAATATACGATTATGGGGTACGCAACAACCACATGAGGTTGTGCAACATGAGAGGGAATCTCCAAAATTTAATGTGCTTTGTGGAGTTTCACGGGAATAGATATTTGGTCCATTTTTCTTTGCCGAGAACACTGTTACAAGAAGCATATATCTTGATATGCTTGAGAGCTTTCTTTTTCCGCAGTTGTAGACTGATTCGAACGACTTCATTTACCAACAGGATGGGGCACGGCCATACTGTCATGTGGAAGAGAGGGAATTTTTGAATCGAACATTTACTGAACGATGGACCGGTCGCACTGGACCAAATGATTCAGCCTTACATTAGTGGCCACCAAGGTCACCAGACCTGACTGTATGCGATTATTTGATGTGGGGGTTTACAAAAGATTCTATTTATGTGCCTCCGCTACCCACAACAATGAATGAACTGAGACACTGCGTAACACTAGCTGTGGAAGTTGTAAATAAAGACATGCTCGCTGCAGTGTGTGAACAATTTGAATACCGCATTGACATATGCCGTGCATTTCAAGGACGGCATATTGAACACCTTCGAAAGGTATGAAAAAAATATCGTTTGAGTTTCCCGTTAATTAAAAGAGAAAATTCATTGTATATATTCATTAGTTTTAAAAATCTAGACGCGCCAAATGGAATGATTCTTTTTGATACACCCTGTATATCAAATCACCACACTCTTTCAGGATAC
Source organism: Schistocerca piceifrons (assembly GCF_021461385.2). NCBI lineage: Eukaryota > Metazoa > Arthropoda > Insecta > Orthoptera > Acrididae > Schistocerca > Schistocerca piceifrons. Next base: position 428,948,986 of record NC_060139.1, on the reverse strand, counting down.
TGATACTTGATACTAATACTTGCGGAATAATGCTGACCATTTATGTAGCCTTGCATCTTTATCACACGACTTTAGAAAATTTCTTACTGTTTCACTATCCTCACAATATATAGTCTGTCCGTCCTTGCGAACAAAAGACATGGTGATGCAAAAGATATAATCCGAGTGGGCTCACCAATCACTGAACTGTGCATTGTTCTGATGAACCTATACAGATATAAATAACTGAAAGATATAATGCATTAACGAAAAAAAATTCGAGAACTTTAATGGCGAAACACTACCCAATAACAACAAACCTCAGTAGTAAGGCAATATTTTTTATTGGGTAATCCACCACCGGCCATACGCGCAGTTCCGATGGGAGCACATGGGAGGGCTGCGTTCCCGCTTCCTGTCTCACTGTGCCGCGGTGACAAACTGCGCAGAAACTGCGCCACAATCACAAAGTCGCGCGAAAGGCGCGTGTCGCGTCACCAGCACCTCACGTCCCAGTTTGCGCGGTCGCACTGAGCCCGACAAGTTAAAAAGACGTGCTCTGCACTGTGCCGCACCACGAACGCTATGTGCCTCTCAACTTGCACATAGCCTTAATGGCTTGACAGAATTAGCGCGTTTTGTTTGCGAGCCACGAATAAAATTATTGAGAGAGCAACGTCAAGCAAAATAATATCACCACTTTCCATAACTTCAGTGATGTAAGTAGCGTGCGGTAGGGAAGTTGTCTGGAAATATGAATGTTATGTGTTCCATACAGAACTGACGTTTGTAGTGACATCTCATGGTAATGGTGACAACACGTCGTGACCTGAGTAACATACAAGTAATGTAAACATTGTAGCTGCGCGGAATGGCCGCGTGGTTTAAGGCGTCATGTGACGGTCTGCGTGGCCCCTCCCGTCGGAGGTTCGAGTCCCCCCTCGGGCATGGGTGTGTGTGTGTTGTTGTTGTTAGCATAAGTTAGTTTAATTTAGTTTAATTAGTGTGTAAGTCTAGGGACCGATGACCTTAGCTGTTTGGACCCTTAGGAATTCACACACATTTGAACAGTTTTTGTAAACATTGTATGTGAATCAGTAGTGTGTGTGTGTGTGTGTGTGTGTGTGTGTGGGCGCGTGTGTTGTGTGTTTGGTTCAGTGTGTATCTGGGCTGGCTGAAGAGACACACATAGAAGGAAAAATAAAAAATACACTTTTGAAGTACGTATCTTACAACAAGCTTCTTTTGAAGCTCAGTGCGCAGTGTGATGAATTTTTGTGATTCATTGCCGCAATTATTTGTCGTGGACACTTTATGGGAGACGTCTTCACTTCGTAACGCAAAGGATCGTGGCCATTTCTAGGTTTTCAAAGCAGGAAGCTGAAAGTTGAGTCATTTCCTGCGCTGCTGAGAGAAATGAGTGCATGTAAACGAAGCAAAGATATTAACGTAGATTTTCGTAAAACGTTTTAGTTGAAGCATAAAAAGTAAAACAGCACATAAGTTGGATTCTCATGTCTTTTCACAGTACAGTTGTTCTCAAAGAATTGCAGAGATTCTATTGGTGAAAACATTTGGTTATCTGAAATGGTAAGTATCACATCACATGATGAGGTAGTTATGTGTTCGTTACTGGTTATATTTATTACAATACTTGAAAGTTGAGTAGCTCACTGCTCGTTTGTAGAAGGATTTGCAGTCAATTAAGAGTGAGAATTACGATTGCCAAGGTGAGGGAGGCAGAAAGTGGTTTTCTGAAGTTGTTTTATTTCGAAATGGGTTGCCAGTGGATGGACGTTTACCAGACTATTGCATAACTGAACGTGTCCAAACAAATAAAATCTGCTGCCCTATGAACCAGAGAGCTTTGTTCACATCTATGTTTGCCTCAAAGAAAACCAAGAGCCGAACGTTGAGTTATACGCTGAGACGCTGTTAAGGTTTCTTTATACGAGTATAATCTAAGCAAAGCTGCACCCCTTGCTGCGTATTGAAAATCACAGAGTTTTGGTTGGGAAGTTACTCCCACTATGCAGCTCTTACGAAATATTGCAATCAGCTGTTGTTGTTTTTGATGTTGTGGGTTTCAGTACTGAGACTGGTTTGATGCAGCTCTCCATGCTACTCTATCCTGTGCACGCTTCTTCGTCTTCCAGTACCTACCGCAGCCTACATCCTTCTGAATCTGCTTAGTGTATTCATCTCTTGGTCTCTCTCTACGATTTTTACCCTCCACGCTGCCCTCCAGTACTAAATTGGTGATCCCTTCATGCCTCAGTACATGTCCTACGAGCCGGTCCCTTCTTGTTCTCAAGTTGTGCCACAAACTCCTCTTCTCCCCAATTCTATTCGATACCTCCTCATTAGTTATGTGATCTACCCATCTAATCGTCAGCATTCTTCTGTAGCACCACATTTCGAAAGCTTGTATTTTCTTCTTGTCCAAACAATTTATCGTCCATGTTTCACTTCCATACATGGCTACACTACATACAAATACTTTCAGAAACGACTTCCTGACACTTAAATCAATACTCGATGTTAACAAATTTCTCTTCTTCAGAAACGCTTTCCTTGCCATTGCCAGTCTGCATTTTATATCTTCTCTACTTCGACCATCATCAGTTATTTTGCTCCCCAAATGGCAAAACTCCTTTACTGCTTTAAGTCCTTTCCTAATCTAATTCCCTCAGCACACCCCGACTTAATTTGACTCGTTTTGCTTTTGTTGATGTTCATCTTATACACTCCTTTCGAAATCCTGTCCATCCCGTTCAGCTGCTCTTCCAAGTCCTTTGCTGTCTCTTACAGAATTGCAATGTCATCTGCGAAACTCAAAGTTTTTATTTCTTCTTCATGTATTTTAATATTTACTCCGAATTTTTCTTTTGTTTCCTTTACTGCTTGCTCAATATACAGATTGAATAACATCGGGGAAAGGCTACAACACTTTCTCACTCCCTTCCCAACCGCTGCTTCCCTTTCATGCCCCTTGACTCTTATAACTGTCATCTGGTTTCTGTACAAATTGTAAATAGCCTTTCGCTCCCTGTATTTTACCCCCGCCAGCTTCAGAATTTGAAAGAGAGTATTCCAGTCAACATTGTCAAAAGCTTTCTCTAAGTCTGCGAATGCAACGAACGTAGATTTGCCTTTCCTTTTCTAAGATAAGTCGTAGGGTCAGTATTGCCTCAAGTGTTCCAATAATTCTTCGGAATCCAAACTGATCTTCCCCAAGGTCGACTTCTACTAGTTTTTCCATTCGTTTGTAAAGAATTCGCGTTAGTATTTTGCAGCCGTGACTTATTAAACTGATAGTTCGGTAATTTTCACATCTGTCAACACCTGCTTTCTTTGGGATTGGAATCATTATATTCTTCTTGAAGTCTGAGGATGTTTCGCCTGTCTCATACATCTTGCTCATTAGATGGTAGAGTTTTGTTAGGCCTGGCTCTCCCAAGGCTATCATTGGTTTTAATGGGATGTTTTCTACTTCCGGGGCCTTGTTTCGACTTAGGTATTTCAGTGCTCTGTCAAACTCTTCACGCAGTATCTTATCTCCCATTTCATTTTCATCTACATTCTCTTCCATTTCCATAATATTGTCCCCAAATACATTGCCGTTGTATAATCCTTCCACCTTTCTGCTTTCCTTTCTTTGCTTAGAACTGGGTTTCCATCTGAGCCCTTGATATTCATGGAAGTGGTTGTCTTTTCAACAAAGGTCTCTTTAATTTTGCTGTCCGCAGTATCTATCTTACTCCTAGTGGGATAAGCCTCTACATCCTTACATTTGTCCTCTAGCCATTTTGCACTCTGTGTAGGTCTAATTTTTCAGATGTTTATATTCCTTTATGCCTGGTTCGTTTACTGCATTTTTATATTTTCTCCTTTCATCCATTAAATTCAGTATTTCTTCTCTTACCCAAGGATTTCCACTAGCTCTCGTCTTTTTACCTACTTGATACTCTGCTACCTTCACTACTTCATCCCTCAAAGCTAACCATTCTTTTTCTACTGTATTTCTTTCCCCCATTCATGTCACTTGTTCCCTTATGCTCTCCCTGAAACTTTGCATAACCTCTGGTTTAGTCAGTTTATTCATGCCCCATCTCCTTGAATTCCCACCTCTTTGCAGTTTCTTCAGTTTTAATCTACAATTCATAACTAATAGATTGTGTTCAGAGTCCACATCTGCCCCAGGAAATGTCTTACAATTTAAAACCTGGTTCCTAAATCTCTGTCTTAGCATTACATTACAATCATCTATATGTCACTTAAACGTCTTGCAAGTCCGTAACCAGTTATTGTGCCCGGAAAAGGCGAGCTACAGGGTAACGTGGAACCCACACCATATTTCGTTTCTAGAGAACACCACATCAGATCCAAAGAGTAAGACGCTTTTCGGTCTGTCAAGCAGCTGCTCCTCACTCGAATTATGGCGGCTACTTCCTAGGTGGCAATGGCGTCACATTGACAACTTAATTCATCATAATTCAGACAATTTGTACGAAATATTTATAAATGAAATTTAAAAACCTTCCTGTCTAGGCCTGTTTTGAAGATTATCCGGCGCATATGGACGGGCGCAAGGAGGCAACTTTAATTTATATACTTAGAGATGACACTCAGCACCAAGAAGACGAGTGAGTGCTGGTCTCTCCTGCTACATCAAGGGAAGCCGCAACAGCGGCCGCTGTGCTGTCCCGTCTGTAGCGCTCGAGACGCCAATGTCCGGGTGGTCTTTCTGTCAACAACACCATATTTTTACTCAATATACCTGCTGTGTTTAGTTATTAATATTTTCTCATGCTCTTAGTTGATATACGAGGGTTATTCCAAAAGTAAGGTCCGATCGGTCGCGAAATGGAAACGAGTATGAAAATCCGATAAAGCTTTGCACAGATGTGTTGGGTAGTGCCTCTAGTATAACCCCAGTTAGCATCACGTCGCTCTTCTCATTTCTGAGCTCGCAGTGAGTGCGTAAAGATGTCTAGAAAATAGTGTCTGCCGCCAAGTACGAGGGCCTGGTGAGAAATTTCGCCTGAAGCTATGCAGCCAACATTACATAACTGTCGTGCTGTTTCGTCTTCACGACAATTCTCAGCCGCATTCTGCAGGGGCAATGAAGATGCTCCTGCATCGTTTTCAAATGGAAATGTTAGATTACCCACAATACAGTCCGCAATTGTCTCCCCCTGAGTTTCATCTCTGGTCACATGAACCGCTGTCTTTGAAGACAACATTTTGACACAGACAACGAGGTGTAGGCCAGCGTGGAGAATTGGCGGAAAGCACTGGCGGCTGCCTTCTATGATGAGGCTATTGAAAAGTTGGTACAACGCTATGACAAAAGTCTAAGTCAGAACGGCGACTACGTAGAGAAGTAGCTGAAAGGTGTAGCTAATTGTTACAAGTAAAACATTTCTGATGTTCACTGTGGTTTCAATTTGGCAATCAATCGGACCTTACTTTTGGAATGACCCTCGTAGTTTCGGTAGCGAATATCACTCGATGTTATTATTTATAGCCGAAGAGAGAGAACTGTATTCATATGAATACAGGAAGAGATGTTTACCAACTTCTTGAAGAAATAATTATCAAAGAAATCTAAGAGTAGATATGTACAAAAAAGTCCAATATCACGTACCTGAAGTAGGTAACTGCCGATGTAACATTATTACATAAAACAAGAAATTATCTTCACTGATCTTGATCATATTTCCATCCATGAACTTACTGTGCTGATCCTCCTTCTTTTCGTATTCCAAGTGAATATTATCGGGAAACTTTACATTTTTCAAATGAAGCTGAATGAAATAGGAAGTCATTTGTGTTGTATCGCGTATTTATACCAGCACACGGCTGTCTCAGCAACGAAGTGGCAATCATCCACGACGCACCGATTGCGGTCGTGCGGGATCCGCCGGACCCAATGCAGCACGCTGGCGGAGCCACGCCTGTAGCGGTACCGTACCTCCAGTTCCGTGTGCCAGTCGGCCGCTGTTGCCGAGCTGTTCTAGGCACTTCAGTCCGGAACCGCACTGCTGCTACGGTCGCAGGTTCGAATTCAACCTCGGGCATGGATGTGTGTGATGTCCTTAGGTCAGTTAGGTTTAAGTAGTTCTAAGTTCTAGGGGACTGATGACCTCAGATGTTAAGTCCCATGGTCCTCAGAGCCATTTGAACGCTGTGCCACCGCTCTACAGGACGGCTGGCGGCAGCGGCTTAGCCCACCCGCGCATGGAACCACTTCACTAAGGGACGCCATGCAGACGCTGCGTAGCTGTGGCTCTAAGATCATCGTTTTTCTATTGTGTAAGCTGAACTCTGTATCCTGCTGCACTATTTGTTATGAGTCTTCACAGACAAACGTAAAGCTTCTGCTCACTATTATAACTTGTTCGCTAATCAATTCTTCTTCTGTCCAGCGTTTCTATGACGACAGATACCGCGCCACTCTGCAGTCCACCTCTCCGTACCGAGTTCGTACACCACATCTGGCGACGAGGGCTAATACGTAAGTGTGGCAGTGATCTGGCTTTCCTTACGTTCTGCTGTCTTTTTGGTTGATTTTTGCTGTTATTGGTTTCTTTCGGTTACTTTGTCTGCACGGTTTGCCTTGCTCCTCTTCCTTATGTTCTAGATTATGTTCTTGTCTTGCTATTTTTTACTTTTCGCTGTTTGTCTTTGTGCACTGTTTAATTCATAATGGCAACTGCGTCGCCTGCAGTTGATATAACTCAGTTTATTCACTTTCAGATTCAACAAATGGTGCAAGTGCTTGAAGTGATGAATCGCTTAATGACAGCACAGAAGACTTCACACAAGATGCCAGAGCCAACGACAACACCACCACCTGCACTGCCTGCATATGTCCCACCATTTTGTGAGTTTCATGACACGAGGGAGGGCTGGACAGAATATCTCGCACAGCTCAATGCACAAATGGCGAGCATCACATACCACGTACTGACGAACATTTTTAATTCTGGGCCATGGCCGGGAGTGACTGTATATCTGTTTTTGCTCTATGTTGTTTCCCACATCGCGTCCTAAACTAGCGTACTACGAGAACTTACTGTAGACGCTTATTCCGTATTATTAGAACTGGGTAGGATTGGTAGCTCTCCGTTACAAATTCTTTAGGTTACGTAGACAACAAGGTCAGGCATACCGTCAGTGGGTGACTGAATTGCAAGGCTTTATTTACATTGTAGATTCAAATGTGACTATGGCAAATATTACAATGATGGCAAAAAAATATTAAGTGTCATGTAATATTTTGTGTAATGAAATATCTTGTATAGACACCTTTTATCAACCTGAGACGTTCCACATCATTACGAAGTGTCGTATTCATGATCTATGGAAGAAGTAGTAATTTAATCTAATCATACGCACGATGTAACTGATATCCTAGGGAACAGACTCGTAAACACCCAGACCCTTTCTTCCAACATTCTGTGCAGATTATTGACTATCAGGGTCCCTGCGAGAGCTCAGCACACAGTTCCGAGGTTGCACATTTTTGCTTGGTAGATAGAGGCGAGAAACAGCGCCACAATCGCAGTGTGACTGTAAAAACGTGTCGCATTCGGCACAGGGTGTGAAGTCGTGTCTTCGCTGTAATAAGGCACTTTCTTGCCAGTCTTGCCCCTCGCGTGAAATTATTTGCTTTTTCTGCGAATAACAGGGCACTTATAGTCTGTGTGCTTACAACAGCTTAGGGCATTCCCTTCTGCTACTCCTTCACGCGAGTAAAACACACACACACACATAGTATGTAGCGTGTTTTCCAAGACCCATAGTGACGTTAGTGCCAACCAGTAACGTAATAGTCTTTCTGATACGCTCCCTATACGTCTTTCTTGCTACGTGAGCACAACAAACTTATTTTGTCTCTTCCTATTGCTGGACAATCAGTCCGTTTGCAACTTGATTGTGGCGCTTCAGTAACTTTGTTCAACCGTATCACTTACGTATTTCTTGGCAAACCTACGTTGTTCACATCGTGCCATACACTTACGGTGTATAAAAGCCAGAATATTCTTCTCTTAGGTACTTGTAGCCTTCCTGCGACTTTCCTAAATTTGATGAAGACAGTGGTATTTAAAGTGCTATACTCCCAAGACAATGCTAATGTTTTTGGTCTAGAGTCTTTTGATTTGTTTGGGTTATGCATTGAAACGCGTATGTATTTAGTACAGCGATGGCGAGGCATGACAGAATCTCTGAGCAGAGAGTTATTTATCGTTGCTAGTCTGCGCTTGACCGCGCGAGAGTTGAGTTGCATGTAGGGAGTCGGCAGGTGCAGTTGCGGTCGAGTTGCGAGAGAGTTCAGTTGTACGTAGCGAGTCGCGAGAGCATGTAGTAGCGCGCGAGAGACAGTTGCAGTTGTGTGTGAGAAGTCGACGGGCGTCGTCATGGGGCTCTGGTCAAGATTCAGGACGAGGTATATTTTTTTGAATAAGGTAATGAAGCAGCATTGCGCTCATCTGATAATGTAATGCATCTTAAGTGTAATTAATTTGTTCAAGAATCGCCCCAATAATAATTTTGTTTTCAAACCAAGCATTTTAACAAAACAAACATTTTATTGAAAGAAAATTTCCCATGCATTTCCTTAAAGAAAAAATTTACTTAAATTCAAAGAATTTTTGCGATGCATTTCCTCCATGCTATGGCGAAAAATAAGAGCAGATGTAACTTTACTGAGGTTAGAACAGGGCCTAAGATCGACATTTCGGTCAATTTGCGTTTTCATTATCACTGAGATTTCATTTTTGTTGTTGAATTGACTTTCATTTTTGTGGGGAGATTACACCTGGCTCAGATTGCTATTTCTCATTTAATCATTTAATTGTCATTGTCAATAAATTATTTTATTTGCTGGGAGGTTACACTAGGTTCTATTCTCGTTAACATTTAAATATTGTCTTTCAAATTTCTCTGGGGAGGTTACACTTGGCGACATCCGGCCGGGATCGTATTTCTTTGGGAATCTTCTAAGAAACAGTCAGATATCTGATCTTATTTGCTTAAATATAATTAGCATTTGGCGCAACGCTTTTATTAATTTTATGACTTTCTTACGTCAGATCATCGCCAATTCGTTGCTCTGTTGTATTTGTGTTTGTTGCTTTTTGCATTTGTGCTTATTTCTTTTGTGAATAATTGTGACTATTGTAAAAATGCCGCGAAAGACTATGAATAGTGTATCGCGAGGTATTATGAATGAAATTACCGACTTAAACAACGTGACCCATAGTAATTGTGACGCGCAGAGTAATGATGACAATCCTGCGTTCACTAACAATCAGTGCGTTCCAACCGCTAATGATGACTTTTACCTTAATGATGAACAAGCGAACTCAATTGTCTCCTCTGTTAATTTGACGACAATTGATGACGCAGGGCGCCCTATTGTAATGAGCGCTGCCCAGCTTAACACACCCGGTTTGGAAAATTCAAATAATGTACAGACAAATTTCTCTAATGAAAATGGACAGTGTACTGAAAGTACGACGGATTTATTTAATTCCGAAATAGTGTCTGACAGTGTACATCCGACTGATAAACCTTTTTGTAAATCTCAGAATAACCAAATGGTTACAGAAAGCGAGACAATTCCAGATCCACCATTAAACAGCACAGAGAATAGAAATGCTAATTTTGTGTCGGATCCAATTAGGGCATTATTGCTACAAATTCTTGAATCAAACAAACAACAGAGTGAAGATCTCAAACAACACTTTAATAAAAAACTAGACAATAATAATGAAGATCTTAAACAACTTAGTGAACAGGTCAGACAACAGAATGAAAAACAAGACAGTCTTAAAGAAGATCTCAAACAACAACTTAGTGAACAGAACGAACAGTTAAATGAAAAATTAGACAACAATTCTAGGCAGCTTAGTGAACAAATTAGAGCCGCTGCCGCGCAGTGTCATGACACCAAGGAACAGTCACGCGAGGAAATAGAGGCTTGTTCAAAGGAAAGTAGCGAAGAAATTAGATCTGTTACTCAGGAATTAAGGAATATCGAAACAGTTACAACAGAAACACTTACAGAAGAAATTAGTACAGTCGCTAAACAATGCTCTGAAAAAGCTACACAATTACGCGACAAATTTAAAGCAATGACAGCAGAACTTTCGCGCACAATAGATGAAAAGATTGACGCGAAATTCGGCCAACAGAACACTCAGCGTTTTAATCACCATATAGAAAACAGTGATACGCGTTTCCGCAAATTTATTCAGGATCAAAATAAAGTAAAACGTCAAGTAATGGAAACAATCACTGCTCAGAGACAAGAAGACAAACGTAAAATGTTTGCAAAGGCAGAAACATACGTAGACAACAATATTGCTACAGTGTCCGATGAAATTAATACCATCAAACAGTTGAACGCCGAATTACGTGATGAGATTTCTGATCTTAAATCAAAAACAGATACACACACAGCAGATATTCAGACAGTGACAGACAGATTCGAACAATTAGAACTAACACAGGAGTCCGATGTCGTCAAAGCTGACGTTAAAAAATTGAATGAAACCACACGTAAATTGCAGAAACAGATTAATGCCTCTGATACTAAAACCGATGATCAGGTACAAATACTGACTGAAAAATGTGATGAATTGGCCAGTCGTATTGATGTTATCGAAAGTACTAATGACAATAAATCAGACGATACTGCACCTATTTCGTTTAGCCAAACACCTGAATTCCAAAATTTACAGCAGACAATTAATGATATAGATTAATCTAATAACACATTGCGTAGAAAATTGTCAAGTTTACAGCAAGAAGTAACAGAGATAAAAAATATTTCAGTTAATAACATATCACAGCAGTCGCCACTTTGTGAACAATTGTCAGACTCACGCAGTGCGTATAATTTAGGTAATCAACAGAGAGTACGGGACTTAGATTCCGAACAGACACAGACAAATAGATTCTCTTACAATACTGAACCTGTTCCGTCATACAGAGACGATAATTTCGATTGCAAACATTTTCTGTCAGTGAGAAAATTTAAAGTGTTTAACAATGACAGAACACAGATTCACCCATTGGACTGGATACAACAATTTAGCTTTGCTTTTCCACCGACTTGGCCTGTAATGCATAAACTTGAATTTATTTGCAGTTTTTTGGAAGGCGAACCGGCAATGCGTATGAGACGGATCGCGAGGCAATGTTATTCGGTAGATGAGTTTCAGAATGCTTTTCTGTCAGCGTATTGGTCGAAGACGACACAGTGCGGAATTAAAGATCAGTTAATTAGTTTACCAAATTATGAGAATTCCAATTTTCCCAGTGTGACGCAATTTTTTGAGCATATGATCCAACAAAACCAGTTAGGTGAACCATATAGTGCATCTGCACTGATACAATTATGTATATCTAAATTACCACGATCATTAAGAGTGTCACTCCTAACGGGTCAGCAAAAAGAAAACATTTCGGCATTCAGAGATCTGCTGCAGCTTTTAGAAGTGCAGCAATCAGATTATTCTTTCGTAAACAAAAATTTTTCATATAACAACCAAAGTCAATAAACGTACAGCAATTACGATCAGTCACGTAATTTCAATAGCAAAGCTAACAGACGCTTTAAGAATGACAACCACCGAAACTTCAATAACAGACAAAATTCCAGTTATCAATATCGTCAAAATTGTCAGCAACAGGAACCACATTTTAGTTACAATAGACGTTTGCCACCACAACAGCATGAAAGTCAGCCGGTTAGAATACCTAACAAACAATGTAATGCACAAGGTCAACCTAACTTTAATGTTTCGCCGCGTGGACGTATAGTCCCTGATACAACAAATGGTAACGCACGGCAGCAAAGGAACAACTACGTACAGAAATCGCAATATTTCAATTCCTATCGCAATGCACCGTATAGGAATGACTATTACGACAGACGTAAAAAAAATGAGGACAATTTTCAGCACACATATAATAACAGTCGGTCTTACCAACAGCAAAATCATCCGCAAGAACATATTCTCATGAATGAACACGACAGTAGGTATCATCCAGAACGTAATACGTCAGGAGGAAGTAATAGAACAGTTCAAATAGTAGAAATGCAACAGAATCCTCGTCATAATAATAACACGTCATATAGAATCTGACTAGATACTGTACAGGTCGCATCTTCCAGTAACACAAGCACAACTTTAGACACACAAAATGTTGTTCACGAAAATGTAATTACTTTTGACGATATCAGAGACACTCTTTTGCAAGAAAGACCAGTTATTCAAAAAACCATTTCACATCCTGTTATCGAAATTAAAATTGGATCTTCGAAATTTTCAGCAGTAATCGATTCCGGATCACCTATGTCAGTTATAAATGAGGAAACTTTTAACGAGTGTAACAAAGAGAATACCTATCCTACATTACCTTCAGGCAAAACGAAAGTAAAAGGAGCAGTATCGAGTAAAGGAGTAGACGTTAAATTACAGACGCATTTATCATTTTGTATTGCAGGTCATACTTTTCACTCAAATTTTTGGATTGTTCCTTTATTGACAACAGACATTATTTTAGGTACGAATTTTCTGGTACAACACGACGCAGTTATCGATTTTCAGAATTCTTATTTAATGTTGAAGGACGAAAATGTACAATTGGCTTTAGAATTTCAGCACTCATTATCTGCAGAAGAACAAACAATTAATCGCACAGAGGTCATTTCCGTATCACGGAGCATAGACTGTAATTCCACATTGTTCACAGATACGTACGTACACAACTACAATTCTCCAGACGAAGCTGACTACGACGTAATACAGATGATTTCTGATAAAGTTAAACAAAGCAGTGCAAATACAGACGACGAACGCACGCAACTACGCAAAATTCTTTTACAGCAAGCTCCAGTTTTTGACAATGTTCCTGGTACTATGTCCGGATTTATGTATGAATTTCAAGTCAAACAGCACGATACATTTAAAGCAAAGCATTATCTCATTCCATATATTCACAGAGAACAAGTTAAAAAAGAATTGCAAGATATGCTCGACCAAGGAATTATTGAACCGGCAGTTAGTCCGTACATAAACCCGCTACATATTGTTATGAAAAAAGATGGCTCTCTTCGCCTCGTACTCGATTCACGTCACATTAATGACATAATTATTAATGAAACCGATCGACCACAGACACTAGAAGAACTTCTACAAAAATTTCATCGTGCTGCTATTTATTCTACATTAGATTTGAAATCGGGATTTTGGAAAATTCAACTTCATCCGAATTGCAAAAAGTATACAGCTTTTCTCTGTTTTGGCGACTGTTATCAATTTTGCAAATTACTATTCGGCTTAACTATTTCTTCTGCAGCTTTTCTTCGCGGTTTGAACACAATACTTCCGACAGAACTTAAGGACAGAGTTACGACGTACGTAGATGACATTCTTATCGCAGAAGCTAACTGGTCTGAACACAATGTGATTTTAGAACGACTGTTGCAAACTTTTCATGCACAAGGACTCACAGTTAATCTCAGTAAATCGCACTTTGGCAAAACTTCTATAAAATATCTTGGACACGTAATCTCAGCAGAAGGCATTGCGCCTGATCCGGAAAAACTTCAAGCTCTACGTGACATTACTGTTACTACGACGAAGAAACAACTACGCAGTTTTTTGGGCTTAATTAACTTTTTTCGTAAATTTATTCATCACTCTGCTTTAGACACACCTAAATTATGCCAATTGACAGGTAAAAACACTATTTGGTCTTGGCATAAGCAAGCACATTCTGAATTCATGAACCTGAAACATGCTTTGTTGAATGCACCACTTTTATCGCACCCAGGTCTTACCAAAAATTTTTCCATTGCCACCGACAGTTCCAACACCGCTTTGGGCGTACACATTTTTCAGGAAATTGAAGAAGATGGCTCTACAGTAATTAAAAACATCGCATTTGCAAGCCGCATTCTGTCACCTGCTGAACGAAATTATTCCGTTACAGAACTAGAAACATTATGTGTTGTATGGGCTTTTACGAGATTTAGGCACTTTCTTTATGGCAGACATACCACCGTTTACACAGATCACAGAGCGATACAATTTTTACTTTCGGCTAAATTCACTCACGACAGATTAAGCAGATGGAAACTTTATTTACAGGAATTTAATTTTACAATAGTTCACATTCCCGGCACACAAAATGTTATATCAGGTGCACTATCTTGTTCTCTCAGCAACAATCAGCATGACATCGCAACCAACTTCTGCAAAGCATATTTCAGCATTATGTACGTTCAGCAAGTTGCATTTGAAAATTTTATTTCGTCGTCATTACAGGACATAGCAAAAGAGCAAAGTACAGACAATGTGTGGAAAGAAATTAAACACCTTTGGCAGAATAAGAATAATGTTACGATTAGAAACCATTACACTGTACGCAATGACATTCTATTTCGCCGCTCTCATCCTGACAGCAACAACTGGTTATTATGCATTCCTGACGAACTGGTTAACAAATTAATATGGTATACTCATTTAAGTTACACTCATTACGGAGCCAGAAAATGTTATCTTATACCGAGACAGAATTGTTTTTTTACCAACATGGAGAAACGTATACGACGAGTTTTAGCGTCATGTAAAATTTGCCAGAGAGCTAAGTCAAACACGACTTCACATATTCCTCCATTATATCCCATTGTACCTGTTAAATTGAGACATATGGCCGCAGTAGACATTTTTGGTCCGATTCCCAGAACCAATAGAGGTTTTTGCTACATCTTTGTCGCTGTTGAACTCACTTCAAAATTTGTTACTTTCACTCCGTTACGCAAAGCTACTGCTAAAACTGTTTCGAAAGCATTTGTAAAACATTTTCTATTTCATGTAGGGCATGTGATGAAAGTACTTTCCGACAAAGGATCACAATTTCGTTCTGCTATATGGACACGCATGTTACGAGCTAGAAACATTTCTCCGATCTATATATCCAAGTACCATGCTTCTTCGAACCCCTGTGAACGATTAATGAAAGAAATTGGTAAACTGTGTAGAATTACTGCCACAAAAGACATATTGATTGGGACACACACATATTCTCATTCCAAGATGTAATTAATTCCATACCAAATGAATCGACTATGCTATCTCCGTCTGTTATACTGAAAAAAACTGAACCACCTAACAAAATTAAAGAATTAGTAACATTTCCTACATCTCGTCGATTACAACACCACGAAATAATTGACATTGCGCTGAACAACATCAAACGTGCCGCAGAGCGCCGGAGAAGACAGCAAAGACAGGTTTGTACACGCCGTGACTTTCACATTGGACAGAAGATATTAGTACGTACACACCATTTATCTAATAAAGTAAAAGGTAGGTGCAGTAAATTTGAACTTCTATACGCAGGACCATATCGTATTCGCAGCATTCCTCGCCCCAATGTTGTACACGTCGAAACTCTGAGAACCAGAAAATCGAAAGGAAACCACCACTTATCCAACATAAAACCCTTTATTGAGTGAACATACCTTATGATTTATCACACTATAATGCTATTTACTAATTTTTATGACCACTTATGCAATTATATTCACATGACTAATTATTGATGATTATTATGCAATTATATTCACATGACTAATTACTGATGATTATCGTATTTTTTTTGGCAAGTGCCCGGCAAGGTAAGGTTAGCAGGTCGCTCTTCTTGTCGTTACACATCAGACCGTGCACATTTTTCCAGATGAACTTACACATTTTATGACTACTTATGCAAATATATTCACATGACTACCTATTGATGATTATCGCATTTTTTCTTGACAAGTTGTCATCATTTGTTTATGTATGTACGATTGTTTTCATGTTTTGTTTGTATGCACTATGAAATGGTTCAGATATAACAAACACCAGTTGACTTTGACATTTTTTTTTGCCCTATGACATCTCAAGATCGTGACTGTTTTACGTTTTTTTTTGCTGCTGCATTGTGATATTCTCTGTACATTTTTGCCTTTGAACACTGTCTATGCTTTTGACATATTACGTTTTCTGTCATGTTATGCTGTATGCTTAATTATGTCGCCATAAACCAGTCATTATTTAGTGGGTATATGATTCAAATGCAAGACATTAATCTTTGTTCATCATTTTCAGAAAGAAATGATGCGTAAAGGAAATAAATTAAACAGAAATGGGAATTTCACCTACGCAATAAACGAAAGAAGATGCAAAAACCTTATGAGGAAGAGTAAATGGATCAGAATTAACAAGCATTAACAAGAATATACAATACACATCGTGGAATAGCAGTCTTAACTAATTTCTTCTTTCAGAATACGAAGCGATTTATGCAGGCTGTCAGACAGAACTACACATCTTAGTTTTAGTGATGAAATATGCTAGAGATAAGCAACAGTTGTGTAATGAGTAATGAAGTGATTTTTTGCAGATGATAATGAATGCTGATGAAATGATGAAGAATATGCGACTATGGATAATGTAGTTCTTCTTTACAGGTGATGATAATAATGAAGTTATGATAAAATGGATAATGAAGTTTTTTCTTTACAGATGAGGATGATGTTGAAGTTTATGTATTTATGCTATGTAGTTATTTAAGTATTTGTTGCAGTTTGTTTTGACAGTATGTTTTATATCGTATGGTATGATGACTCAAGGTTTTGGAAAGGACAGCTATGGAACACATTTTTATACACATTTCACTACCTGTTAATTCGAGGTTCACTTCTTTTCAGCACAAAATGCATTTCTTCTTTCAGCTTAATAATCCATTTTTTATATATTTTTGCAGGAGAATTAATGTGCTATACGCAGTTGTTCATTGAATCTATGTCATTTATGAATGTGATTACATATACTCTACTTGTTTCATAACCTTGCTACAGCTGACTCATGACGAAAGACGTTACACATCTTCATTTGCAGCAATAACACAAAAGCAAACAAAGTAATTACCAGTCCCAAATAATGCTACTAGTTTAAGAGAGTTCTGAATAATACTGATCAGCTCTGAATAATATGTCACTTCAATGATGACTTCTGATGTTTTGTAACTGGCCAAAGAGTGCCAATAATTAGTATAACTAAATGAATTATGTTAATACTATGCCATTCATTAGCTCCTGTTTTCAATGATGACTTTTGATGTTTTGTAACTGGCCGATGAATGCCAATAATTATTATAACTAAATGAATCATGTTAATGCTATGCCAATAATTGACTCTCATTTTCAATGATGACTTCTGATGTTCAATGTAATCAGATGATTTATGAACATTATTCTGTAATACTTCATACATGGTACTGAAATGTTCAGTAACTGGGCGACGTGTTCCACCAATTACTTAAATCAGCTGTTAGACTAATGTAATTTTCAATGAAGACTAGTATGTGACCTAATGTCCTTCACCTACTGACCTAACTACCCTGAATTACTGCAATATCCATTTGTCCTGTACTTCCTCCTGGTCATGAAGCACTATATTTGGTTTTTGCACTAATTCTACGTTGGTGTGCCTTGTAAGAGCGTGGTGTTGACACGACATGCTGTCCACCACCGTGAGCGATGGAGACGTTATTATGGTCCCACTGTTTGGTGTACCTAATGTACTGCCAAAATGAGAACATGGAATATTACTACGACATTTCTGTGTCTTGGCTACGCTGGTAAATACTTCTGGGAAAAGAACTTCAGATTGTCTCACTTGGTGTTGTACTTCTGTGGAAAGATATGGACTTTCAGTGCAGCTGTGTGCAACCTAAAGTGCTACAACCATGACGCAATCCTTCCCTTTCCTATCCTAATTCTTGTAACATAGTAAAAAAAAAACATTTTTTGCTAACATAATTTGTATTCATGACCTATACATTTTTTTTTTATTTTATGATATGTTCTAAGCTACAGTACATGTGCACTTATGTCATGTGTTAATATGTTTTCTACTGAACTTCAGTGCCTGTGCACTTTTCTCATTTTTCAATATGATCTGTACTCATTCTGTATACATTTTGTGATTTCCTGATATGTTCAATACTTCAGTGCGTATGCACTTATGGCATTTGTTACTCATTGTATATACATTTCCTCATTTGCTGATATGTTCTGAACTGCAGTGCGTGTGCACTCATGTCACTTGTCAACATGATTTTTTTTTGCCATTCTGTTATTTGTTCTGAAAATGCTAAAGAGTTTTTCAGTGCGTGTGCATTTTTGTTATCTATCAAATAATTTGTATACACATTTTTCTGTTTTGCTAATATGTTTTGTACTCACATTTTGTCATTGTCTAATATGTTTTGCACTCGGTGCATGTGCACCACATTTAATTCATGTACTACATCTGAATATTCTGTAAATTGTAAAAGTTAATTAATTAAGAAAAAATTTGTTGCTCATGGCAAGTCCAAATGACTCACCATCGCTGCCAAATTTTTGCCCCCCCAGTGGAGGGTTATGAAACGCGTATGTATTTAGTACAGCGATGGTGAGGCATGACAGAATCTCTGACCAGAGAGTTATTTATCGTTGCTAGTCTGCGCTTGACCGCGCGAGAGTTGAGTTGCATGTAGGGAGTCGGCAGGTGCAGTTGCGGTCGAGTTGCGAGAGAGTTCAGTTGTACGTAGCGCGCGAGAGACTGTCGCAGTTGTGTGTGAGGAGTCGGCCGGCGTCGACACGGGGCTCTGGACAAGAATCAGGACGAGGTATATTTTTTAAATACGGTACTGAAGCAGCATTGCGCTCATCTGATAATGTAATGCATCTTAAGTGTAATTAATTTGTTCAAGAATCGCCCCAATAATAATTTTGTTTTCAAACCAAGCATTTTAACAAAACAAACATTTTATTGAAAGAAAATTTCCCATGCATTTCCTTTAAAGAAAATATTTGCTTAAATTCAAAGAATTTTTGCGATGCATTTCCTCCAAGCTATGGCGAAAAATTATAGCAGATGCAATTTTACTGAGGTAAGAACAGGGCCTAAGATCGACATTTCGGTCAATTTGCGTTTTCATTATCACTGAGATTTAATTTTTTTTATTGAATTGACTTTCATTTTTGTGGGGAGATTACACCTGGCTCAGATTACTATTTCTCATTTAATCATTCATTGTCATTAAATTTTGTTTTTTGCTGGGAGGTTACACTTAGCACGATTTTCATTGTCATTCAAATTTTTGTCATTCGAAAAATATTTTGGGGAGGTTACAGCATTCAGGACAATGTAATTTAAATTTACTCCTTTGATCCTCGGGACAGTTTTGCTGAGTTATACGCAGAGTTTCAGGACTTGTTTTCTGAGGATTTAGGCTGGGCCACTAACTTTGTGCCCATGTTGCAATGAAGGGCAACGCACAGCCACCTTTTGTTGTTGGTCGTCCTGTCCTTCATGCTGTATTCTTTCGTAAAACTGATGTTTGACACTATTGTCTGCTATATTAACATTTGTATTTGTGGCACTATTACTTAACTTCAACAACTTTCTTTCATGTCTGGCCCTAATTTCCTCTTTGCGATTAAAACACCATTCATTAATATTATTCCACAGGTGGTCAATTTGTAAATTATTGAAAAAGGTAAACTTAACTTTCTTGATTTAAAAATTTCTATACAGAATAGTTCCTTCAATTTCAACATTTTTGTAAGGAAACGTATTCAGATAATGTCATCTCTGCTGACTCAACTCATCCAAAAGCTCATAAACTGGCGTTTTTTCATTCAGCCATTCACCGTATGGTAACTACTCCTTTATCACCTGCCGATCAACAAAAATAATTGAATGTCATCAAAGCGATTGCGGTTAATAATGGGTGCAATCAGAATATCATTGATTACATGTTCAGCAAGAAAACTTCCCAAAACTGTTCGACTTTGAGCAACAACCTCCCCACCGATAGCAAAGAAACTAAAAAATTTATTTCTATTCCTTTCTTGGGAAATATATCATATAGGATAAAACGTCTTCTAATGACAAAATATAACTGTAACGTCTCTTTCTCTACAGGTAACAGTTTAAAGAGAAATCTTGTACATTCAGTAGAGATGCCGGCGATTGGTTTTCCAATTCAGGGGTTTACAAAATAACCTGTAATAACTGTCCTTCATAGTAAATTCTTCAAACAGGCAGAGCTGTGAAAACAAGATATAAAGAACACCTATTAGGTAAAAAAGGAGCGAATATACACAATTCTACTTTTGCTGAACGCCTCCTGATAGCCAGTCATACGCCAAAACATTTAGAAGACACTGATATCCTACACAGAGAGGCCAAAGGGCGCAGATTACATCTGTGGGAAGAGTTACAAATTTTCAAACATCTTGAGCTCAAGGACAGTAATATACTGAACGACCAGTTGAACCTTGCTTGTAGACAATTTTTCGAAGGCTTTAAACCTGTACTGTTTACGGTATAAAATTAATGCTGGTAACCTTAGTGGTTTATTTCCTCAGGAAGCTATGTTGCACCTTCAGTGCTTTAAACTCACTGCCTCTTATGTAATGGTGGTTTTGTCACGATGTATGTTTGCTACTACATCGGCCCTTATGTGATTCTGTCTGGCTCTAAAATTTTGTTTTTCCTGTGAATGTGTATTATCAGGATCGTGTACCAGTGTTCGTAATTCTTTCTTGACAAGAGCCATTATTGTCAATTTTAAAGTTCTGACATGTATACCGTTTGTGGGCTTCACTAATACAGAAATGCAATTTTTTATATATTTTGGCTGTATATGCCACTGGGCGTAAGTTTCTCGGCGTAAGCGCCACCTGCCTTTCTTTGATGTGTAACTACATTATTTGTACCAATGCTCCCAAACTGTTATAACGGGAGTGTTAATTTCCTTCCTTTTTTATTGTTACTCTACCTAAGGACCTTATTAATATTGATAATTTACACGTTGCCTTTGTACGCCAATTGGCACACTTTTCTCGGCACGAGAGCCACCTGCCCTGTTTTCAGAGTAACTACGCTCGCCGATTACACTCAGTCGGTTGTGAGCTCTGCAAGATCCATGAGCTATTTTATATTAACGTGACAAACCCTAATTCTAGGGCTATATTTTATTTTTGACACGTGGATCTATGCCGACAGTTGTAAAAACGGCGATGGTACTTTGGTCCTTACTAATGTAAAATTGTAAGTACCAGTCGTCGTTATCATACTTTTGTAATGCAAGAGTTCTCTAACTTGTGTTAAAATTTATTCTTGGCTTATAAGTTTCATACTTTTCTATTGTAAGCTATGATGTTCATTGGTCTTAGGTTACCTTCTGAAAAAGACAAATTTATATTTGTCGAAACCTAGGTAAAGAATTTCTTTATCCATTGCAACTGCTCGGCTGTTTATAATTTTATTAGTCACTAACAGTTATGCCATGCTGCGCCCACGAAAATTCATGGAAAGAATAGGTGCCGGTCTTTATCTTTCCAATATTGACTTGTCCGATGCTTACTCTCTAATCCTTATGATGAACAGTCGCAAGAGGCCTTTGTCATTAACACTCATCAGGGTTTCTTCAGATTTTTCAGGCTGCCGTATTTCAGCGCTTTCTGACGCAGCAGACTCCGAAAGTTCCTTTCTGCTCACATTATTCAGACGGCAGTGTGGTCTCAGCTCTCACTCCTGATGAACGCATTAGCAGTCTTCGTGTTGTGTTTCAAGTGTTGTTTGCAGCTGGTCTCAAATGTAACAGAGACAAATGTCTGTTTTTTCAGACTGAACTTCAATACTTCGGACATTTCATTATCAGCAAGGGTGTTCACCCTTAGCAAAAATATTTACTTGCTACCTATCACCTTCCACCTTCACGCTATGTGCCGGATTTGCAGTCTGTGTTAGGGAAACACACGTATTACACACGGTTTAATCCTAACGCCGCGCAAATCGTGGCTCCCTAAC
Source organism: Schistocerca piceifrons (assembly GCF_021461385.2). Taxonomy (NCBI): domain Eukaryota; kingdom Metazoa; phylum Arthropoda; class Insecta; order Orthoptera; family Acrididae; genus Schistocerca; species Schistocerca piceifrons. The sequence continues at coordinate 428,927,066 of NC_060139.1, read as the reverse complement.
ATCGCTTGCGCAGGAAGAACATTTGTATCGTCGCAAGAGTGTCAGTCAGCTTTCCAGACGCTGAAAGATACTTTCCTTAGTGATTGATGCCTTGTTCATTTCCAACCAGCCAAACTTGTGGTCTTGGCTGTCGAGGCTTCTTGCTCCGTAGCGTATCGGTAGCGTTACCGCCTACCACGCAGGGGACCTGGGATCGATTCCCAGCAGCGGACAGGGTGTTGTGTGTCCTTCATCATCATTGACTCGTAAGTTGCCGCAGTGGCGTCAACTAAAAAGGACTTGAAGTCATGATATACGGCGGCCGAACTCCCCCGAATGGGACCTCCCGGCCGACAATGACATACTTATACTGCTATTACGGCTTCAATGCACTTTTGTCGTATAAATTTGGTGCTGTTGACACGCTGACAGCCTCTGCTTCGAAGATGTTGAACAAAGGTCAGTGTAGTTATTCCCATATTGAAAAGGAGGCTCTCGCTGTTGTCTACGGCGTCACCAAGTTTCACCGTTATATTTTTGCCAGAAAATTTTACTTGGTAACTGACCATAGACCTCCAAAATCTTTGCTTAGTCCTTCTCAGTCAGTCCAAAATCGCAAAGCGCAGTGGCTGCAAGAGCGGGCACTTCTTTCCTCACATCACCAATATCCCCACTTCTCAGCATGCAAACGCAGATGCTCTTTCTCGCCTCCCTGCTGTTTCAGATTCAACATTTGACGAGTCTTCTGCTTCTAGTTGTTACATTAATGCACAAGACACACAAGGTTTCCATAGATTTCCACTTAACCACTTGAAAATTGCCCAGGCCATACGAGCGGGTTCTGTTTTTCTGATTCTGTTGCATTACATCCCCACTTGTTGGTCGCGTTTGGCCCGACAGATAAGTAGCTCTGTGGTTCGAAGATATTTTGCTCGGCGATATGTCCTTGGAGTTCATGTCATGTTGCTTAGCACCGATAATGACCAGACACGAGTTTGGTTCCCCATACTCCCTAGCCCGAGGTGTACCGTTTGCTAGCCCGTGGTCTGGGTAGTCTTTCGTCACAAGCAGTTGGCGCAAAGTCATTGCACGTGGCACAGTCCGGATTGCACAAATTCAACACTTGACTTCTCAGTGCCGAGATTGTACTCAATATGAGTTAGCTCTGCCGCAGCGGTTTTTAGCATGTTCCAAACCTCAACTACATTGGCCACGATTACACTTCGATTTCACAGGTCCTTACTGGAATACACGATGATTCATCGTCTTTGATGCTTTCAGAAAAGCCCTTTCGAAGTTGATATGCACCCAACTACTGCTCGTTCTACAATCCAGGCCTTCTCGTCAATTTCCTGCCTCGACAGACTGCGTGAAGCGATTGCGACTTACAACGGATCCCAATCTGTGGCCGCCAAATTTTAACAGTTCGGCACTGCCTCCGACGTCGAACACCTTACAAGTGCACCATTCCACACGCAATCCAACGGCATAGCTGAGCTCGTTGCACGAACATTCAAGCAACAGAAACTTCGTGGCTTTCACGTACGGGATCAAGCTTTGTTGCTCTTTTGGTCTTCCTATCACTCCTAGTCAACGGCAGGACATCGGTGGTGGTGGTGCTACATGGAGGGTGCTACTGTACCTTGTTTTTTCGGCACCCGCCATGGGTACGACTTACCGATTGTATTGCGGGCAGAGCTGCTGGGAGTGAGACACCATTGTACGATGTATTGTACATCTATGTTTCTCCTGCAGGCACCGAGAGCATTGCAGTGACGCCACCAGAATCAAACTCGTCCATGTGATCTGCGTGATCCTGCCGCAGGTTTTGTGCTTTCAGATTCTTTGCCTACCTGAAAGCAGCAGCCATCGCTGCCACTCGCTCCCGCAGACCTTGTGCCATCGGCGCCAGTACAAGAGCTGATGAAAGTCGACGCCCTCTCTTGGCTGTCGCTGTCTTCAAAGTCACTGTTGTCTGGGGATCGGCCCCTCTTCCGTTGCGGTTGCCCCGTGTGCTACCTCGGATCCCTTTGCAGCCATTGAGATGCCTCCTATTTCGTTTGTTTCTCTGCTTCTGGATGTGTAAGTCTGCCTTCTGCATGGTTAATTTGTTGGTGTTCCTGGGCGGGCGCAGGGTATATGCATGGCATCAGCAACCATTTAGGCTCTCATCTCTTCACTGTCACCTGTATCCAGCCGTCCAACTCTTCGTAGTTCGCTCATCTACACTGCAAGACGATGTTGCGGAGATTTGAGAGGAGGGATGTGGTATCACACGCAACACCACCATAGTAACAGAACTGCAGATTTCCTCGAGACGCCGACAGCGGTCGTGCGGTACCTAGCGGATCCAAAAGAGTATGCTAGCTGAAACACACCTCTAGTGGCTTACTACCTCGAGCGCCCTCTACCGCAGCAATATAGGGGGATCGACGGCAGCGGCACTGCACATTCGTGCTTCGAGGCTCTTCACTACGGGACACCTTGCAGACGCCACCTAGAAGTGGGTGCAACATCATCGTTGCTGCTTTCGTATGAGTTGCACTCAGTTTCTTGCTGTATTATTTACAATGAGTCTTTACACGTTTGGAGAAACACAAGTTAATCAACTCTTCAGTTCACTGCGATAACTTGTTCACTAATCATTCTGCTACTGTCTAGCTTTCCTGCGACAACAGCTTCCGCTCCATTCTGTAGCACATCTCTCCTCACCACCATGCACGAAGTCGTACACAAAAATGTGCACCATTTTCGTAAATTCCTGAAATATTCTGTTGATAAGAAGCTGTACAGTTTTCATCACTGGCACCTGGCCAGAAACCAAAGATCATTCCATCTGTATCATTTCCATTCCATGAAGTTTCGGGACTGCAAGCAGATGACGTCAACTTATTGCAACAGTATTTCGGCTGGCAACTATTCAGCCATCTTGAGATTCGTATTTTTCACTGAAGATTGCCAGTTCATGTCGGTAACATCACGTTCAAATTCCACTGAATGGTTCTGTACTGGCGCTTGCTGTTCCAACCTGTACGTGAGAGCAAGAACTGCAGTTGCGCTGAGCTCCAAAAGGGTACGATCACGTTCAGTGGTGATACAGTCCCCACAATGTCCTTAGAAAAAGGCTGAAACGTCCGAGGTTGTCATCATTGTCACTATTTGTTAAGAACATCTTCCTATTGCTCATCGCACTGTAAACTGTAGTTTTCGATAGCAAAATGTGTGGGATTCAACGACCCAGCGGAAGCGGTGATTTCATTGATGCGATTCATGCCAAGCTGTGAGGCATCTTGCTGTAGATGTAAGCGACTGTTTGTCTCAAATGTTTTCCTCGGCGTTCCGCATGGAAATCGCATGATTTCAACGTTGGATGTCGCTGTTCTCACCATCGCAAGGACGTCAGAAGAAGGGTTGAAATGTGTGTAAATGGGGATTTCACGACTTTCTCATCGTGTGACACGTCCTCGCTAGCTTTGGGCAGAACTATGGTGACATATTTGGACCAGTGTGACATCATTTATCCCCTCATTACAGCTCACATGATTTCCCGAGATGCTGACATTTTCTCGAACTTGGTGACACCTTAAGCGTCGCCAAGCCCGAGGGTGATACTGCAGGGCGTGACGCTTTTGCATGTTGTAGGAACTCTTGGGCCAAATTTCAAACTTATGCGTCGAAACTGAAGGAAATTACGGTATTTCTAAAAAGTTATTCTTTAATTCCTTTGCAGAGTGTACCTTAGAGTTTACAATTGTAGCCCGTGCTTCTCGTCTCCTGCGTTCTAAGTAAGTGTATCACGTTTGAAACAATACTGTTCAGAGTGCAAGACTACACTGGACTTGTGGTATGATTTGAAAGGCTACAGGCAACCCTGAGTTTATGCCCTGACAGTAGTCACTTTAACTAGTAAGCCTTCCACTTCACTACGTTGCCCATGCGTCTGCTAAATCGATTTTGCCCTTTGGCTGCTTTTGCCGTTGTTTGCCTGCGTTAGAGGTTATCAGTCTCATCAGAATCCAAACGAACTAGAATGCTGAAGTAATATTAAGGAAATGGTGTCCTTGTCATTATTGTAATCAACCGTTGGTGGGTGATAAATATAACAACAAGGGATAAAATTATCATAAAAGATATGGCTCAAGATTTTTGACTGTAAAGTAGAACAGACTGTACAGGTTAAGCGTAATGATAAATAAATCATGAACTGTTGGCTACACGAATGGACGCAATTAACATTCCACTGTGTGGCGACTGTTTGACGAAGACTAAGGTCTGTCTGACTAAACAGTGTATTCTGGATCAAAACATGGATAACACAATCTGAAATTATTTAACATACTGCACCGCCTTCTAGATGTGTAGCGCTGTCTCAAGTGATGGTCCTGGTGCAAGCTCTGCAGTGCGGCGATGTGCGGCGCCTGTAATAAGTTATCGCGGGCACGAAACATACTAAGTAGCGGCTGGCGATATATTACAAGGACCGCAAATACTCCTTAATGGAGTCCTGTAACGTCGGCAGATTCCAGCATGTGACACTCCCGTTTGCCGGTCTTACTATGAACCAATCTGGCTCACTTATGTAGCAGTACGCACAAAGAGATCAAACGTCAAGGCAGTAGACCTGTCACGAATAAGATTGACCTCGTCACAGCAAGTTGTCCTTCTGAGAAGACTGAAGTCTAGCTAGCTGTTGGTACACGTAAGTCCTCACCCCATGCTCTCCAGTCAAGATCAATGTTAGTGTGAAGTCACACATAGGACAAGCGTCCCAAGTGCAACCCACTAATAACAAGAGTGAAGACCAGAATCCTCTCCAGATCGGAGACTGAGCCGGAAGATCACTCCAGACCAGAGTGTCAATCGGAAGACTAAGGTTTTCTTCTTCTTACTTTCCAACAAACCTCAGTAAACTCCACAAAAGTACTCAATCAACAACCTCCACATAACTCCATGAGTTCCATGTCTCCCTTCTAACTCATCTGCTGTACCCATCAGCAGATCGTAATCAAAGTTAAAAATATTCTTGTCTTTGCTGGAGTAGTAGCCAATCCCTAACTCGCAAAATCCCACGCAGAGAGGAGTAGCCATTGTGCCCCCGACCGTTTTTTACCCACGAGATCTTCGGGCAGTGTGTTTTGAGTTTCCATTTAGCTCTAAAGTGAACAGCACATTTATCACTGAGATGATGATCTTGACGACCTGAACATTAATGGACACTGTCGAAATGCATTGGCCAGGCAACCTTGATTTCTCTTGTCTAGTTTAGTTATGTCATCTCCTGTAGATCATTTTTACGATTATTTTATCGATATGGTGTGGAACAAGTCAGACTGCAAGATATATATGCACACATGGATAGTGATAACATTAATATTACTGAAATTTTTAGTTCTAGACGCCGGCCAGGGTGGCCGAGCGGTTCTAGGCGCCACAGTCTTGAACCGCGCGACTGCTACGGTCGCAGGTTCGAATCCTGGCTAGGGCATGTATGTGTGTGATGTCCTTACGTTACTTATGTTTAAGTAGTTCTTAGTTCTATGGGACTGATGACCTCATAAGTTAAGTCCCATAGTGCTCACAGACATTTGAACCATTTGAAGTTCTACACATGCAACTACATTTAGTGGTAAAAATTTTTTTTTTAATTTTTTTATCAGTTCTGCATTGGCTAGCGGTGCGTAACAGGTAGGTCCAGGTAGGCTGATTCTCCGTCCCTTGAAGGCGAATGCATTGTCTATACAGCGTTGTGAGAAATTTTTGGTATCAGCATTCTGACTCTTGTAAGTGCTTCAAGATGTTACTTTCCCTAATAGCTGAACGTGGCCTCCAAGACCCACACGTCCATTGCAATATTTACTGTTAAATGACTAAACTGGTGCTTTTTCTTAACTCCAAAATAGTACTGTAGGAAAAAAAGACATTAACAATGTGCATACTCCCATCAATGACTGCTCTTCCTGATGACTTTGTGTTGTCACACAAAAATGATGTCTTTGGTGTAAGAGTAGACTTGAATATGGGAAACAGTAAGAGAGTGACTCGTCCTCTATCACTGCCCGCTGCCAAGTTGATTTCCACATGTGCTGTCTCATTTACAAATGTCATAGTGTGACATTGAACAGAGGAAATCATCAAATGCCATTGAGATTTCACAACATGAGTATTGGTGGCGACTCTGCCAACCAAAACCACACATAAAAACATCCTAACTTGTCCTCATTCACCGTAGGGGACACTCACCCACACATATCTGCATGCTTCCAAGACGTACATATGAAAATTGCTGAGTGTAGTATGATTCATATGTATCCAAGGGTTGTTGCTACACCACAGCCTTCAGATAGACAATTATTAACCGGTTAAAATGGCTCTGCACCAGTATTTTTACTCACTCATACAATTTCTGAGGTCAGACATGATGAATAACACTAATCGTTGCAATTCCGTGGATTTTCATCCTTCTCTCCCTCAGCGATTTACCTCTGCTCAGTCATACACCAGGATTCAGTCATCCATTATTCATAAACGAACAACTATTGTAACTTAAGAAACACACTCACTCTCAAACTCTAAACCAGAATATAAACTGTGCCATTTATTGTGCTTATTTCCTAGGGAAGTCGAATATTTGAGCCATTTAGTTAGTAGACACTTCTGACTGGCGTCACTGACTCTGGTGTTGTATCTACTATCCCTCTTGCGGTCCCATTGCCAACATCTATGAGGAAGAGTTGTTATCTGTGGGTCGTGCCCTTAGAAGGTCTTTGCCAAGAGGTGGTCATGAGGTCCGAAGCCACGAGCTGCGCAAGGAGGGCCTGCGCAGAGCGATGATAACGGAGTACTTCGCCGGGGTCAGCGTCGACTGCAAATAGTAGGCCGACATCCCATCGATTGGATGGGAACATTCGCGTCGGATGGCCGCCCGTGGCCTGGCTGCCCTCTTCCACCTGGCTTTCATCGGCACCACTCAGTAACCGATACGACGCACTGTGGATCCATGGAACTGCTCACAGATAAAGGGGAGTGACATTCTATAATCCTCATGGTGATTTGTGTCATAGTACCTGCCCTCCTCATTATTTTCTGGTTTGCACCCGAGCCTCAGAGTTTTACTCTGTCAGATCTTTGGACGTAAATATAGGCCGTAGTATTGTAGCAAGACACAAGTTCTCGTTTGCAGATTTGTCCCGCTATTATATTGCCTTTCCTTTCTGGTTTGTATATGATCATTAATGTTGAAAGACGTATGTATTCATTACCAGCGATGGCGAGGCATGACAGAATCTCTGACCGGAGAGTTATTTATCGTTGCTAGTCTGCGCTTCACCGCGCGAGACGACAGTAGTAGCATGTAGCGAGTCGGCAGGAATAGTTGCGTGTAGCGAGTCGGCAGGAACAGTTGTAGTCTGCGCGAGTCTGCAGTAGTAGTCAGTCGACAGTAGTAGCGAGTGGACAGTTGTACTGAGCAGAAATCGGCATGCGTCGGTGGCGTGCTCTTCTTGCGACTCTGGTCAGGTTTGTGGTGGACAATGAGTATTGTTGTAGAAGGTAATGAAGCAGCATTGTGCACATCTAATAATGTATGTTAATTGTAATTAATTTGTTCAAAAAATGCCCCAATAATAATTTTTTATAAAGTAACTCTTTTGAAGAAAAAGTATTCATTTCAATTTAAAGAATTTTTCCACTCTTTTGAAGAAAAAGCAGTCATTTCAATTTAAAGAATATTTCCTATGCATTTCCTCCAAGAATCAAAATTAAATATACGCCAGCATCGCACGAAGCTGTGTCGATAGATAAGAGCAGATATAGATGCAGTTTTTATTCAGGTAAGAATTTTGTTTTTTTTTATTCAGAATACCGGGCTGAAGGTCAGCCCTGCTGTCCTTATAAAATTTAACAGGTTTAATTATTTCACAGGGCCGGAGGTCAGCACTGCTGCCCTTATAAAATTTACCACATATTATTATTTCTGTTGAGATGTTTGATACGGTTCATTTGGGCCATTATTATTCTTTAATTTTTGTGTGAGGAGATTACGCTTGGATTCATTTCAATTTGACAATATTTTGTGGGGAGTCAACATTTGGCTCAATTTTTTTATTATCATTGACTTTTATTTCTGCGGGGAGGTTACACTTGGCGACCCTGCCAGGATAGTATTTCTTTGGGAATCTTCTGATAAGTAGTCATATATCTGCTCTTATTTACTTAATATAATTAGCATTTGGCGCAATGCATCTTCTAATTTGTCAATCTTTCTTCCACAGATCATCGGCAATTTGTTGCTGTTTGTTGTATTTGTTTTTGTTACATTTTGCATTGTGTTTGTTTCATTTGTGAATAATTATGATTTTTTGATTTGAGAAAAATGCCGCAAAAAACTGTTAACAGTACATCGCTATGTGTAATGAATGAAATAACTGACTCTAATAATTTGAGCGATAGTACTTGCGACATGCAGTGTAATAATAACAGTTCCCCAATTATGGACAATCAGTGCGTGCTGATCACCGGTAATGATTTTATTGCTAGTGATGAGCAAATAAATTCAATTGTGTCCTCTGTTACTTTTACGACAATTGATGACACGGGGCATTCTGTTGCAATGAGCGCTGCCCAGCTTGACACACCCAGTTTGCAGGATTTATGTGACGAACGGACAGATTTTTTTAATGAAAATGTAAAGTGTACTCAGAATGCGTCAGATTTATTTAATTCTGAGGTAGTGGCTAACAGTGCGCATCCAATGGACAAACCTTTTGGTGACTCACAGAATGACCAAATGGTCACACAAAACGTGACAATTGCAGGTACGCCATCACACAGCACGGAGAATAGAGCCGATAATTTTGGCTGGGATCAAGTTATGATATTTTTACGACAAATGGATGAAAAACGGAATGAAAAACTAGACAACAATTCCAAACAACTTAGTGAACAGAACAAACAAAATAATGAAAAATCACAAACAACTTAGTGAACAGATCAAACAACTTAATGAAAATAACGAAAATCTCAAACAACAGCTTAATGAAAAATTAGACTACAGTTCCAGACAGTTAAATGAAAAATTAGACAACAATTCTAGACAGCTTAGTGAACAGATTACAGCCATTGCAGTGTCATGATACTAAAGAACAATTACGTAATGAAATTGAGGCTTGTGCTAGGAAAAGTAGCGAAGAAATTTGATCAGTTGCTCAAGAATTAAGGGATATGCAAACAGCTGCAACAGAATCACTTAGAGGCGAAATTAGTGCAGTCAGTAAACAATGCTCTGAAAAAGCAACACAGTTACGCGACGAGTTTAAATTAATGACAGCAGAACTTTCGCGCACAATGGATGCAAAGATAGACGCGAAATTTGAACAACAGAACAGTCAGATCGACGAGCGTTTTAATCATCACCTACAAAACAGTGATACGCGTTTCCGTAAATTTATTCAGGAACAGAATAAAGTAAAACGACAAGTCATGGAAACAATCACCGCACAGAGACAGGAAGATAAACGTAAATTGTTTGCGAAAGCAAAAACATACGTAGATAACAATATTGCTACACTATCAGACAAAACTAAAACCATCGAACAGTTGAACACCGAATTGCGTGATGAAATTTCTGATCTTAAATCAAAAACAGATACATACACAGTAGATTACCAAACACTGACTGACAGACTCGAACAATTAGAACTAACACAGAATTCCGATGTCATCAAAGCCGACGTTAAAAAACTGAACGAAACCACACGTAAATTACAAAAACAGATTAATGCTTCTGACACTAAAAACGATGATCAGGTAAAAATACTGACTGAAAAATATGATGATTTGGACGGTCGTATTGACCTTATCGAAAGCAATAATGACGGCAAATCAGACGATACTGCACCAATTTTGTTTAACCAAACACCTGAATTCCAAAATTTACAGCAGACGATAAGTGAGATAAATTCGTCTAATAATACATTACGTAGAAAGTTGTCAAGTTTACAGCAAGAAGTAACAGAGATGAAAAATGTTTCAGTGTTTAACACATCACAGCAGACGCCACTTTGCAAACATTTGTCAGATTCACGCAGCGTGTATAATTTGGGTAATTTACAGAGAGTATGTGACTTAGATTCCGAACAGTCACAGACAAATAGATTCTCATACAATCATGAACCTGTTCCGACATGCAGAGAAGATAATTTTGATTACAAACATTTTCTATCATTGAGAAAATTTAAAGTATTTAAAAATGACAGAACACAGATTCACCCGCTGGATTGGATACAACAATTTAGCTTTGCTTTTCCACCGACTTGGCCTGTAACACATAAACTTGAATTTATTTGTAGTTTTTTGGAAGGCGATCTGGCAACTCGTATAAGACCGATCGCGAGACAATGCTACTCGGTAGAAGAATTTCAGAATGCCTTTCTGTCAGCGTATTGGTTGAAGACGACACAGCGTGGAATTAAGGATCAACTCATTAGTTTACCAAATTATGAGAACTCAAATTTTTCCACTGTCTCGCAATTTTTTGAACACATGGTCCAAAAAAACCAGTACCTAAGTGAACCATGCAGTGAATCTGCACTTATACAATTATGCATTTCTAAATTACCACGGTCATTAAGAGTGTCACTTTTAATGGGTCAGCAGAAAGAAAATATTTCTGCATTCAAAGATCTGTTACAGATTTTGGAAGTGCAGCAATCAGATTATTCCTTTATAAACAAAAATTTTTCATATAATAACCAAGGTCAACAAACATACAGCAATTACGACCAGCCACGCAATTTCAATGGCAAAGCCAATAGACACTTCAGGAACGAAATCTACCAGAACTTTAATAATAGACAAAACTTTATTTATCAGTATCGTCAGAATTATCAGCAACAGGAACCACGTTATGATAACAATAGAGGTTTTTCCCAACAAAAACAACAAAACCAACCGGTTAGTATACCTAACCAACAATGTAATGCACAAGGTCAACCAAGCTCTAATGTTTCGCCGCCTACGCGTATAGCGTCGACCCCAACAAATAGTAACGCACAGCAACAAGGGAATCAGTATGAACAGAAAACGCACTACTTCAATTCTTATCGCAATGCACCGTGTAGAAATGACTATCACGATAGACGTAAAAACAATGAGCACAATTTTCAGCGTACATTTAATAATAGTCGGTCTTACCAACAGCAAAATCATCCGCAAGAACATATTCTCATGAATGAACCAGACAGTAGATATCATCCAGAACGGAATACGTCAGGTAGAAACAACAAAACAATTCAAATAGTCGAAATGCCACAGAATCCTCCTATTAGTAATAATACGTCAGATAGAATTTGACTAGATACTGTTCAGGTCGCATCTTCCAGTAACACAAGCACTACTTTAGACACACAGAATGTTGTTCACGAAAATGTTATTACTTTTGACGACACTCTTTTGCGGGAAAGACCAATTGTTCAAAAAACAATTTCACACCCTGTCATCGAAATTATAATTGGATCATCGAAATTTTCGGCAGTAATCGATTCTGGATCACCTATGTCAGATATAAATGATGAAACTTTCAACGAGTGTAACAAAGAGAATACCTATCCTACGTTACCATTAGGCAAAACGAAAGTGAAAGGAGCAGTATCGAGTAAAGGAGTAGATGTTAAATTACAGACACTTTTATCATTTTTTATTGCAGGTCATACGTTTCACCCAAATTTTTGGATTATTCCCTTATTGACGACAGACATAATTTTAGGTACGAATTTTCTGGTACAACACGATGCCATTATTGACTTTCAAAATTCTTATTTAATGTTAAATGATGAAAATGTACAACTGGCATTAGAATTTCAGCACTCATTATCTGCAGAAGAACAAACAATTAATCGCACAGAGGTCATTTCCGTATTACGTAGCATAGACTGTAATTCCACATTGTTCACAGATACGTACGTACACAACTATAATACTCCAAACGAGGCCGACTATGACGTAATACAGACGATTTCTGATAAAGTTAAACAGAGTAGTGCAAATACAGACGACGAACGCACCCAACTACACAAAATTCTTTTACAGCAAGCTCCAGTTTTTGACAATGTTCCTGGTACTATGTCCGGTTTTATGTATGAATTTCAAGTTAAATAGCACGACACATTTAAAGCTAAGCATTATCCCATTCCGTATATTCATAGAGAACAGGTTAAAAAGGAATTGCAAGCTATGCTTGACCAAGGAATTATTGAACCTGCAGTTAGTCCGTACATAAACCCGCTCCATATTGTTAAGAAGAAGGATGGTTCACTTCGCCTTGTACTTGATTCCCGTCACATCAATGACATTATTATTAATGAAACAGATCGCCCACAGACACTACAAGAACTTCTACAGAAATTTCACGGTACTGCTATTTATTCTACATTAGATCTGAAATCGTGATTTTGGCAAATTCAGCTCCATCCGAACTGCAGAAAGTACACAGCATTTCTTCAGCAGCTTTTATTCGCGGTTTGAACACAATACTTCCGACAGAACTTAAGGACAGAATCACAACGTACGTGGAGCACATTCTTATTGCAGAAGCTAACTGGTCTGAACACAATCTGATTCTTGAACAACTGTTGCAAACTTTTCGTGCACAAGGACTCACTGTTAATCTCAGTAAATCGCACTTTGGCAAAACTTCAATAAAATTTCTTAGACATGTAATTTCAGCAGAGGACATTACGCCTGACCCGGATAAACTTGAAGCTTTACGTAACATTACTGTTCCTACGACGAAGAAACAACTACGCAGCTTTTTGGGTTTAATTAACCTGTTTCGTAAATTTATTCATTACTCTGCTTTAGACACACCTAGATTATGCCAGTTGACAGGTAAAAACACTATTTGGTCCTGAGATAAGCAAGCACATTCTGAATTTATGAACCTGAAACATGCTTTGTCGAATGCACCACTTTTATCACACCCAGATCTTACTAGAAATTTTTCCATTGCTACCGACAGTTCGAACACCGCTTTAGGCGTACATATTTTTCAGGAAATTTTAAGAAGATGGCTCTACAGTAATTAAAAACATCGCATTTGCAAGTCGCATTTTGTCACCTGCTAAACGGAATTATTCTGTTACTGAACTTGAAACATTATGTGTTGTATGGGCTTTTACGAGATTTCGGCATTTTCTTTATGGAAGACACACTACAGTTTACACAGCTCATAGAGCGATACAATTTTTACTTTCGGCTAAATTTACACACGACAGATTAAGCAGATGGAAACTTTACTTGCAGGAATTTAATTTCACAATTGTTCACATTCCCGGCACACAAAATGTTGTAGCAGACGCACTATCTCGTTCTCTCAGCAACAATCAGTAAGACATCGCAACCAACTTTTGCAAAGCAAATTTCAGCGTCGTGTACATTCAACACGTTGCATTTGAAAATTTTATTTCGTCGTCATTACAGGACATAGCACACGAGCAGAATAAAGACAACTTATGGAAAGAGATTAACACCTTTGGCAAGATAGGATTAATGTTACCATTAGAAACCATTACACTGTACGCAATGACATTCTGTTTCGCCGCTCTCATCCTGACAGCAACAATTGGTTATTATGCATTCCTGATGAACTTGTTAACAAATTAATCTGGTATACTCATTTAAGTTACGCACATTACAGAGCCAGAAAATGTTTTCTTATACTGAGACAGAACTGTTATTTTACGAACATGGAGAAACGCATACGACGAGTTTTAGCGTCATGTAATATCTGCCAGAAAGCTAAGTCAGACACGACTTCACATATTCCTACATTACATCCCATTGTGCCTGTTAAATTGAGACATATGGCCGCTGTAGACATTTTTGGTCCGATTCCCAGAACTAATAGAGGTTTTTGCTACATCTTTGTCGCTGTTGAACTCACTTCAAAAATTGTTACCTTTACTCCGTTACGCAAAGCTACTGCTAAAACTTTTTCGAAAGCATTTGTAAAACATTTTCTATTTCATGTAGGGCATGTGTTGAAAGTAATTTCCGACAATGGATCACAGTTTCGATCTGCTATATGGACACGTATGTTACGAGCTAGAAACATTTCTCCGATCTATATATCCAGGTACCATGCTTCTTCGACCCCTTGTGAACGATTAATGAAAGAAATTAGTAAACTGTGTAGAATATACTGCCATAAAAGACATATTGATTGGGACACACACATACTCTCATTCCAGGACGTAATTAATTCCATACCAAATGAATCTACTATGCTATCTCCGTCTGCTATACTTAAAAATGTTGAACCAACTAACAAAATTAAAGAATTAGTAAACTTTCCTACATCTCGTCGACTTTGACACCATGAAATAATTGACATTGCGCTGAACAACATCAAACGTGCCGCAGAGCGCCGGAGAAGACAGCAAAAACAGGTTTGTACACGCCGTGACTTTCACATTGGACAGAAGATATTAGTACGGACACACTATTTATCCAATAGAGTAAAAGATAGGTGCACTAAATTTGAACTTCTATACGCAGGTCCATATCGGATTCGCAACATTCCTCACCCCAATGTTCTACACGTCGAAACTTTGAGAACCAGAAAATCCAAAGGAAACCACCACATATCGAATATCAGACCTTTTATGGATTAATGATACCTTATGATTTAACATGCTGTAATGCCATTTGCTAATTTTTATGACCACTTATGCAATTATATTCACATGAATACTTACTGATGATTGTCGTATTTTTTTTTGGCAAGTGCCCGGCAAGGTAAAGTTAGCAGGTCGTTCTTCTTGTCGTTACACATCAGAACGTGCACATTTCCAGATGAACTTACACATTTGTATGACAACTTATGCAATTATATTTATGTGACTACTTACTGATGATTGTCGTATTTTTGTTGGCAAGTGCCCGGCAAGGTAAGGTTAGCAGGTCGCTCTTCTTGTTGTTACACATCAGACCTTGCACATTTTTCCAGATAAACTTACGTATCTTATGAATAATTATGCAATTTTACCTAGTGACATATTAATTTTATTAAATTCTCTCTCCATTAAAGTCTTTAATTCTCGCCTCTATTAACTACACAACATACAAGCTGAACACAAAGGAAGTCACATTTCTTGTCATCATTTTTTTTATGTATGTACGATTGTTTTCCTGTTTTGTTTGTATGCACTATGAAATAGTTAAGATATAGCAAACACCAGTTGACTTTGACATTTTTGCCTTATGATATCTCAACATCATGACTACTTTACTTTTTTTTTTGCTGCTACATTGTGATACACTGGGTACATATTTGCCTCTGAACACTATCTATGTTTTTGACGTATTACGTTTTCTGTTATGCTATTTAGTATGCTCAATTATGCTACTATAAACCAGTTTATATCTAATGGGTACATGAATTAAATGCAAGACATTAATCTTTGTTCATCATTTTCAGAAAGAAATAACGTGTAAAAGAAATAAATTAAACAGAAATGGGAATTTCACCTTCGGAATGAACAAAAGAGGATGCAATACTTCGTGATTAAGAGTAAATGGATCAGGATTAACAAGCAGTGACAAGAATATAATATACACATCGTAGAATAGCAGTCTTAACTAATTTTTTCTTTCAGAATACAAGGCGATTGATGCAGGCTGTCAGACAGAACTACACATCTTAGTTTTAGTGAGGAAATATGCTAGAAATAAGGAATAGTTTTATAATAAATAATGAAGTGACTTTTTTGCAGATGATAATGAATGGTGATGAATATGCTACTATGGATAATGAAGTTTGTCCTTACAGGTGATGATAATAATGGAGTTATGAAAATATAGATAATGAAGTGATGGATAATGCAGTTTTTTTTTACAGATGAGGATAATGTTGAAGTTATGTATTTATGCTACATAGCTATTTTAGTATTTGTTGCAGTTCGTTTTGACAGTATGTGTTATATTGCATAGTATGATGACTGAAGGTTTTGGAAAGGACAGCTAGGGAACACATTTTTTTTTACACATTTCACTAACTGTTAATTCGAAGTTGACTACTTTTCAGCATATAATGCGTTTCTTCTTTCAGTTTAATAATCCATTTTTGTATTTTGCAGGAGAAATTATTTATGAAATTAATGTGCTATAAGCAGTTGTTCATTAAACCTATGTCATTTATGAATGTGATTACATATACTCTACTTGTTTCATAATCTTGCTACAGCTGACTCATGATGAATGACGTTACACATCTTCATTTGCAGGAACAACTCAAAAGCAAATATTTTCATTCTTCAGTAATTACCCAACGCAATGCATTGCTTAATATATATATATATATATATATATATATATATATATATATATATATATATATATTTTAAACAATGTATAATTACCCAACGCAATGCATTGCTTAATGTATATATATATATATATATATATATATATATATATATATATATATATTAAGCAATGCATTGCGTTGGGTAATTATACAGGGTGATTCAAAAAGAATACCACAACTTTAGAAATGTGTATTTAATGAAAGAAACATAATATAACCTTTTGTTATACATCATTACAAAGAGTATTTAAAAAGGTTTTTTTTCACTCAAAAACAAGTTCAGAGAGGTTAAATATGGCCCCCTCCAGACACACGAGCAATATCAACCCGATACTCCAACACGTTCCACACTCTCTGTAGCATATCAGGCATAACAGTTTGGATAGCTGCTGTTATTTCTCGTTTCAAATCATCAATGGTGGCTGGGTGGGGTGGCCGAAACACCATATCCTTAACATACCCCCATAAGAAAAAATCGCAGGGGGTAAGATCAGGGCTTCTTGGAGGCCAGTGATGAAGTGCTCTGTCACGGGCTGCCTCAGGTAGTTTGGTTTTCAGCCTAGTCAACAGCGCCTCAAGCGAACAAATGTACAACTAAATGAAACTTTATAGCTCCCTTAATTCGCCGACAGATAGTGCTTAGCTCTGCCTTTTGTCGTTGCAGAGTTTTAAATTCCTAAATTTGTGGTATTCTTTTTGAATCACCCTGTATATATGTATATATATAATGCTTTGTAACTGGCCAATGAGTGCCAATGTTCTCTGTAAAATGACTGATGAACATTATTCTGTAATACTATGTCACTTATTAGCTCCTGTTTTCAATGATGACTTCTGATGGTTTATAATTAGGCAATGAGTGCCAATGTTCTCTGCAAAACGACTCATGAACATTATTCTGTAATACTATGTCATTTATTAGCTCCTGTTTTCAATGATGACTTCTGATGGTTTGTAATTAGGCAATGAGTGCCAATGTTCTCTGTAAAACAACACATGAACATTATTCTGTAATACTACATACATAGTACAGAAATGTTAAATAACTGGGCAATGAGTGCCACCAACTACTAGTGTAATTCTCAATGAAGACTAGTATGTGTCTTAATGTCCTTCACGTTCTGACCTAATTCCATGGAATTACTGTAATATCCGTTTGTCCCGTATATCCTCATGATCATAGAGCACTATATTTGGTTTTTGCACTAATTCTACGTTGGTGTACCTTACAAGAACGTGGTGTTGACACGACATGCTGTCCACCACCGTGAGCGATGGAAAAGCTATTATGGTCCCACTGTTTGCTGTACCTAATGTACTACCAAAGAGATAACATGGAATATTACTACGACATTTCAGTGTCTTGGCTACGCTGATTAATACTTCTGGGAAAAGAACTTCAGATTGTCTCACTTGGTGTTGTGCTTCTGTAGAAAGATATGGACTTTCAGTGCAGCTGCATGCAACCTAAAGTGCTACAACCATGATGCAATCCTTCCCTTTCCTATCCCTATTCTTGTAACATAGTGAAAATTATTTTTGCTAACATGATTTGTATTCATGAACTATACATTTTTGTGATTTGCTGATATGTTTTGTACTACAGTGCGTGAGCAATTTTGCCATTTGTGAATATGTTTTGTACTCATTATATATACATTTGTCTTTGCTTGATATCTTCTGTACTCAGTGCGTGTGCACTATATATTTATTTCATGTTCTACACCTATATATATCTGTATATTCTGTGATTGTAAAGTTAGTTAGTTAAAAAAAATTTGTTGCTCATGGCAAGTCCAAGTGACTCACCATCGCTGCCAAATTTTTGCCCCCCCCCCCCCCCCCGCCAGTGGAGGGTTATGAAAGACGTATGTATTCATTACCAGCGATGGCGAGGCATGACAGAATGACACAATCTCTGACCAGAGAGTTATTTATCGTTGCTAGTCAGCGCTTGACCGCGCGAGACGACAGTAGTAGCATGTAGCGAGTCGGCAGGAATAGTTGCGTGTAGCGAGTCGGCAGGAACAGTTGTAGTCTGCACGAGTCTGCAGTAGTAGTCAGTCGACAGTAGTAGCGAGTCGACAGTTGTACTGAGCAGAAGTCGGCATGCGTCGGTGGCGTGCTCTTCTTGCGACTCTGGTCAGGTTTGTGGTGGACAATGAGTATTGTTGTAGAAGGTAATGAAGCAGCATTGTGTACATCTAGTAATGTATGTTAATCGTAATTAATTTGTTCAAAAAAATGCCCCAATAATAATTTTTTATAAAGTATCTCTTCTGAAGAAAAAGTATTCATTTCAAGTTTAAAGAATTTTTCCACTCTTTTGAAGAAAAAGCAGTCATTTCAATTTAAAGAATATTTCCTATGCATTTCCTCCAAGAATCAAAATTAAATATATGCCAGCATTGCACGAAGCTGTGTCGATAGATAAGAGCAGATATAGATGCAGTTTTTATTCAGGTAAGAATTTTGTTTTTTTTTTATTCAGAATACCGGGCCGAACGTCAGCGCTGCTGTCCTTATAAAATTTATCAGGTTTAATTATTTCACAGGGCCGAAGGTCAGCGCTTCTGCCCTTATAAAATTTACCAGATATTATTATTTCTGTAGAGATGTTAGATACGGTTCATGGTTCATTATCTGATTGATATTGTTGTTGGTTTATGGTCAATTTTCATTCTTTAATTTTTTGTGGGGAGTCACATTTGGGCCATTATTATTCTTTAATATTTGTGTGAGGAGATTACACTTGGATTCATTTCAATTTAACGATATTTTGTGGGGAGTCAACATTTGGCTAATTTTTTTTATCATTGACTTTTTTTTCTGCGGGGAGGTTACAATGTTCTAATGTATCAGCTCCTGGAAGTTAATACTGCCTTCTACTAAGGCGCAGGTTGCTGTTAACCAAAAAGTGACCTTGTGGTTAAATTTAGATGTTAACCGGTTCAATTCTTTGATTGTA
This sequence comes from Schistocerca piceifrons, assembly GCF_021461385.2. Lineage (NCBI taxonomy): Eukaryota > Metazoa > Arthropoda > Insecta > Orthoptera > Acrididae > Schistocerca > Schistocerca piceifrons. The sequence continues at coordinate 428,907,759 of NC_060139.1, read as the reverse complement.
ATTGCATTTCTCAGTCATTAGTTACAATCTCAACATCCTGTTGTACTAAGCTGTTCATTATTGTGTTTGAAATACCGGGTCATTATTGGTTTATTTAATCTGGATCTTGTGGTTCCGCCGAGTGAGTTCTATTGTAATTAATGTTAGCAAGTTCTGAGTGGTCTTAATAACTGAAGATCAGTTTCACTTTGAAAATATTAACAGCCAACTGTCATCAGGGCTTTAGCCAAAATGAAATTGTCAGAAGGGACGGGTTGGGATCCTGCCGCACTTTGTTTGTCGACTGAAATTAAGAGGTTGGTTGCTTTGAAGTGAGCCTTTGTATTGTCATATTGTTTCGTAATCTGTTTTACCTTTAAGCACAGCTGTACGTTTGAACCCCGAACCTTTCGACATAGAACTTTCAAATTAAATGTTATGTCATCTCTTTCGAGTAATTGAATCACTCTTGTCATAAATGGTGCTTATATCGTTTTCATGTGTGACGAATGGCATTTAATAAGGTACTCTGTGTCCAGCGCGGTAGTAAACACCGCTGTTTCACGCGATAATAGGCGGGCTGCAGGTCCGGCCGTCTTGTAATCATTGTCATATTGTTTGCTGTTTCGCAATACAGCACTTCAGATTTCTTTTGCAAAAGCTACTTCAACTGAAGGTTAAAGGTCAAAATAATTCTGCATATTTGTTAATTTTGTTCAATAAACTTTTATTATTACATATTGTTAAGTAAACAGGTTGTGTGAAAAGAAAGTTATTTTGGTGGGTTCTCCCTTCCACGTCTTTCTTAATTCCTGTAAGTACCACTATCAATATTTTTCTTTCTACCTACAAGACATTTGAAAATCACACTTTTCATGGTTAATCAAATAATTGACATATTATCTACCCTATATCAGTATCACTATCAAAATTTAAATCAGTTTCACAATAAAATACACTCCTGGAAATTGAAATAAGAACACCGTGAATTCATTGTCCCAGGAAGGGGAAACTTTATTGACACATTCCTGGGGTCAGATACATCACATGATCACACTGACAGAACCACAGGCACATAGACACAGGCAACAGAGCATGCACAATGTCAGCACTAGTACAGTATATATCCACCTTTCGCAGCAATGCAGGCTGCTATTCTCCCATGGAGACGATCGTAGAGATGCTGGATGTAGTCCTGTGGAACGGCTTGCCATGCCATTTCCACCTGGCGCCTCAGTTGGACCAGCGTTCGTGATGGACGTGCAGACCGCGTGAGACGACGCTTCATCCAGTCCCAAACATGCTCAATGGGGGACAGATCCGGAGATCTTGCTGGCCAGGGTAGTTGACTTACACCTTCTAGAGCACGTTGGGCGGCACGGGATACATGCGGACGTGCATTGTCCTGTTGGAACAGCAAGTTCCCTTGCCGGTCTAGGAATGGTAGAACGATGGGTTCGATGACGGTTTGGATGTACCGTGCACTATTCAGTGTCCCCTCGACGATCACCAGTGGTGTACGGCCAGTGTAGGAGATCGCTCCCCACACCATGATGCCGGGTGTTGGCCCTGTGTGCCTCGGTCGTATGCAGTCCTGATTGTGGCGCTCACCTGCACGGCGCCAAACACGCATACGACCATCATTGGCACCAAGGCAGAAGCGACTCTCATCGCTGAAGACGACACGTCTCCATTCGTCCCTCCATTCACGCCTGTCGCAACACCACTGGAGGCGGGCTGCACGATGTTGGGGCGTGAGCGGAAGACGGCCTAACGGTGTGCGGGACCGTAGCCCAGCTTCATGGAGACGGTTGCGAATGGTCCTCGCCGATACCCCAGGAGCAACAGTGTCCCTAATTTGCTGGGAAGTGGCGGTGCGGTCCCCTACGGCACTGCGTAGGATCCTACGGTCTTGGCGTGCATCCGTGCGTCGCTGCGGTCCGGTCCCAGGTCGACGGGCACGTGCACCTTCCGCCGACCACTGGCGACAACATCGATGTACTGTGGAGACCTCACGCCCCACGTGTTGAGCAATTCGGCGGTACGTCCACCCGGCCTCCCGCATGTCCACTATACGCCCTCGCTCAAAGTCCGTCAACTGCACATACGGTTCACGTCCACGCTGTCGCGGCATGCTACCAGTGTTAAAGACTGCGATGGAGCTCCGTATGCCACGGCAAACTGGCTGACACTGACGGCGGCGGTGCACAAATGCTGCGCAGCTAGCGCCATTCGACGGCCAACACCGCGGTTCCGGGTGTGTCCGCTGTGCCGTGCGTGTGATCATTGCTTGTACAGCCCTCTCGCAGTGTCCGGAGCAAGTATGGTGGGTCTGACGCACCGGTGTCAATGTGTTCTTTTTTCCATTTCCAGGAGTGTATATAGACTTACATGAGAACCTGAGTCATGAAGCATCTTATATCTGCTTCCACAAGGATTCCTGGGGAGACATTTTACATTTACAAGGTCACACAGATGCAACACGGCACTAATCACACACACAACTGGTCCTTGGATTGGCTGAAGTATTAAGGTGCAGCGAGTTAGGGTTGTCCTCTGGTGCCCCATGTGATCTATGGAAGCATCAGTAAGAGAGATGGACTGTTGGCATCATCTTGACCTGGCAACAATTGGCAGTTTGGGACACTGTTGGGCGTGACGGATATGACATCTATTGAGAGGGAATGAGACACTTGCGCGGTTGCATGGCACCGACATCTCCAACTCAGGCAGTGATGTTTCTGCCCCATTCTTGTCTTTCCATCCGGTAGCTGAAAGAGCACAGTAATCTCTTGGTGAGATTAGTTACATTTGGTGTGCAGCACATCTCGTACTGAGCGTTTCCTCTCTCTAGCTGTGTCAGTGGGTAGCCTGTGATATCTCCATCATTGTCGGTGCCCATCTACGTCATAGAGCATCTCTGCAAGAGCGACTCCACTGGATCGTGGCTACAGGGCTCTCCACGCCATGTTTAGAGGGGCGTGTACACCCAGGAGGATCCCTCTATGCCTTGTTGAGGCGCCGGCTCGTCTGCAGGTGTTTCAGAGTCATGGTGTGATGTCAGAAACGAGCCACAAGTCCAGCAGTCCCATTCACAAACACTCAGTGATCGTTGCTGTCATCTGTCATTTATTCGGCGTCAGGCCGTCCGCCAGGTTGTCAAGAAGGTGATGTGGCATCAAAGGCACGCCACGCTTGTCCAGTGGGCTGCCTCCATTCACAGCAACAAGGGGCAGGCTGGTTTACGGCAGCTGCGGCGTATGGCGCAGCTCCCCTTATCTGAAGATCACTTCAGTTTTTGATGATGTTTCCTTAGATTTATGTTATGTATGACACAAATCGTTGCTATGAGTTAGGTTTCACCCTAAACAATCTAACCATTTGTTTATTTCGGTCTGTAACAGCTGACAAATAAGCATCAGGTTGTCTCATCTCAGACAAACTTCTTGAAATCAATCATTCAGTGAAAGTTTTCAGAAATGGCTGAAGACACATGCTTTTTCTGATGGTTCAATTTTTGTTTTCCCATGACTGGTTTCAATTCGCCTAGCGACTCGTCAACAAATGTTAGGTAGCACACGATATATTGAATGTAACTGACGAAAGAAAAATATATAAAAATAAAACAGATGAATCAAACGAAAAGGAATGTCGTCTTCTAAAACATGCGACTGGAAAACAGTACAAAATCGCTAAGCAAGAACTGTTAGACGAGCCGTACAGGGCTGCAGAAGCATGAATGTCGAGAGGAAAGGTAGATATAGTCTGTGGGAAGAGTAAAAAGAACTTCGGTAGAAAAACGTGGATGAATATCAGGTGCTCAGATGGCAAGCCCATCCTATCAGTAAGTAAAGAAGAGGAAGCTGATAGATGGAAAGAGTAGATGCATTGGCTCTAGAAATAAAATGAACTGGAGGGCAGTATTAAAGAAACAAAAGAAGAAGTAGATGAAGATGAGGTGGTAGATATGATACTATGATAAGAATTTGATAGAGCGTTCAGAGGTCTAATTCTTCATAAGGGCATAATAGTAGACCATTCTCTCAGAAACTTTTTCACAAGTTGCATGAAACAGGTGAAATACACTAAGACATCAAGAAGAACGTAATAATATTACAATTCCATAGAAACTAGTTGCTGGCAGGTGTAAATATCGCCGAGCTGTCTGCTTAATAAGCCATGGTCGCAAAATACTGACATGAACTATTTACAGAAGAATGGAAAAAGTGGTGGAAGGTAACCACGAGAAATATCAGTTTGGGTGGCAGAGAAATTTAGCAATGTAAGAGACAATATTAACCATAGACTTACCTTAGAAGCTAGATTAATGAAAGTCAAACATGTGTTTATAGCATTTTTATACTTAGAGGAAGCTCCCCATGAAATGCCAGATGCAAAATAAATTTTACATCTGGCATTTCGCAGGGAGCCAATATTTTTCTTGCTTTATGGCCAATTTTGAGCTTGATGTTCTGCAATATATGTTAATGACATAAACTCACTCACTTGAAAATGGCATAAAAGACCGAAACGTGTGTCGTAATTAAATAAACAACTATATAGTCAAATGGCGGTGTGTTCATTTAAAAATTATTATAAGATCGTTGCTCAGCAACAGCAAAAACTGTCTTATAAGTGCCATCTGGTTTCTGTACAAGCTGAACATAGCCGTTTGCTCCCTTTATTTTACCTCTGCTACCGTCAGAACAGAACTGCAAAGAGAGTATTCCAGTCAGCTTTATCCATAGCTTTCTTTAAATCTACAAATGCTACAAATCTAGGTTTGCTATCTCATGGTCCATGTAGTAGATACTTTTGCCTAGTTGTTTTGTCCTTCGAGGCTGCCCTAGCAGTTGATAATGTTCATAGAAGTAGATCGTAGATATTAAAGTATGTTGCTCGTTTATCATTGTGCCCACCTGTAGATAACCGCGGGCTTAAACAATTTGTCGTTTTTTGGATGAAGCCCATTGGTATTGTTAAATGGGAGAAGCAAGAATATTTTATCGAAGTAGTATGTGAATGTATTTTAGCATAAGACATGTTGATATTGTTGCTCATTTGAATTAAGAATTATCGTATGTTTGTTTGAGCGAAATATCGTTTTATTTCTGGAAGCAAAATGAAAGTCAAATATGTGTGAAATCTCATGGGACTTAACTGCTAAGGTCATCAGTCCCTAAGCTTACACACTACTTAACCTAAATTATCCTAAGGACAAACACACACAACCATGCCCGAGGAAGGACTCGAACCTCCGCCGGGACCAGCTGCACAGTCTATGGCTGCAGCGCCCTAGACCGCTCGGCTAAACCCGCGACGATTTCTGGTAGCAGAAGCTTTCTGAATTGTTTACCTGTATTACTGAGAACCGAGGTAATTTTCTTATGCGCTGTCATGTTGTAATCTAGTGTTTAATATAGAAAGTATATACTGTAAGCCCACGCTCGTAAGACCGGCCGTTAAAGTCTGGTCGACTCAGTCCGGAGCCTCAGAACTGGAAACCATAACAACAACACAATGATTGCTGGATTGCTGGCTGCAGTTATTTCCGAAAACATTTATTCATCACAGTCGTAGAGTTCCAAGTCCATAAATGATAAATATTTCAGTGATCTCGTGTCTTAATTTTCGCACTTATTTGCATAATTGTATGTCGTAACTATGATAATCCATTTTTCTAAAATATTTTTTTTACTCCCCTTCATAAACGTATAACCACTCCCGTTAATGTTTGTCATAGGTTCCTCAGCAGTATTAGGCAAGGTAATCTTCAGAATGAGTACCACTTAAAAAGTCAACTGATTAAATTTCCTACAGCAAAGACTATTTTCTAGACAGTAATATGTTTGTAGATATTACAGGCATGCTGTCACTAAGCCGATATTGTAGGTGCAACCTATAACGATTAGAGTTTACTTTTCGTGCATATGTGTAAATGCGCACGCATATGAGCGAATGTCTGTGTATTTGATAAAGACTGTATGAAACTGTGCGAAGTCTTTAAACGAAAGGAAGAAGACGTACAAGTTTACAGTTCTGTACTGAAGCAACTGTAGTGGGAGTCTCTCATGTCATATTTTCTGGCTTTACGTTTTTTCATTCTGTTATTCTCAAAGACAAGTGCTGTGCTTTGCTGAGTAACAGGCCATGCCAGTGTTTGCTATACGCTCTGGTAGATCCTCGTGTTTGTTCATGGGCGGCACGCCTCCCATATAAAACGCGGGAGAGGGCTCGCTTTCCTCCCCAGGGAAGTATTCATGAAGCGTTAAGGAGACTTAGCACTGGCCGTATATTTTTAAATTTGCTAGAAACACAAACCAACAAAGGCTACGCAAGTTCTGCCGCATAACTCTATTTCTCGGAATGATTCTGTCATGAAGGGAGCTTTCAAGTATGTACAGATGATTCACAACCAGAGCGTTAAGTCTTTTTTCTTTTGTTTTTCAAAGCGCTTAAGAAAGTTAAATGGAGATCAGTGGCTTTATTTGCAAGTATTTACCTACTGCATCAATATACCTCTTCGAATAGTGTAGGCGAGAATAATTTTCATGACGTCCAAATTGTATAGGACATTTGAGCCTATCAGAACTGTTCTTGTCGTCCGAAGATACACAGAGATACAGCGATAAGTCACCTGGAAAACCAGCAACGTTGCAGTGCAATTTTCTAAAAATAGCAGTCTTAACGATTTATTTTACTGGTAACGATATCGAACGAATTAGGCCATTTTCAGATTCCAAATATGCAGACTAGAATGTCTGTCAGTGGTATCTACTGATGCACGTCGTGAAAAATCACTTGAAGGTAACCTTGATCGAGCGAAACCGTTCTTGCCTATAAAACATGTGATGTAAAGTGTATTTAGTTTAGAAACAATAGTTGCAACTGACGAACACAAACGAATACGCATTTCACACAAACATCGGTACTAAAAATAAATCGTTAATAAATACGCATTGCACACGAACATTATTACTAAAAATACATGTTCAATGGGGAACATAAAGTAGCATATGTAAATCGCTTTATCCATTCACATGTCGTTCATTCAGTTATTTCAATATTTTTTTATTTCCATTGGTCTCTGTATGTTGTGCCAGATACTTCCACTTCCCATATAGGTTAAAGTCAAACCATTAATTTCTTTGCGCGTTGTGACGCGGTACGATACTATTAAACCCGTTATTTCGGGTGATTGTGAGCAAGCCTACGCAGTTACATTAATGGCTTGTACGGAATTTGTTCCAAGTTAGTGACGGCAAAATCTGTTTCACTTTCTTGGCCACGCGACGCTCAGTTAACTTTTGGTGCTAGGAACATATACCAATGGCTCATAGCACCCTGTAAATAAACACTTTACATGGAATACGTATCTCTTTTGCTGCCTCCAATACTCTCTCATTCCATACATAATCTGTGGATTTAATTTTTACAGCTACGTCACTCTGGAAATTCTTTTTCTCACTAACTCCACCGACAGATGTTTCTACATTTGTCATAAGATTGTATGAAGCATGTGTAGACACTTCGTTGAGACAGATACCGCAAGTAAGACCGGTCAGCTCTTTACGAAGTTCTTTTTCGGTCATATTCTGTAATTTTATTCCTTGGGACACTCACCATTTCATGTATTGTACTACTAAAGCACCTGTCCCGGTATTGATATTTTGTTACTTTTTATTTTGCGTCAAAAAACACACTATCAATTTTGTTCGTTATTAGCCAAATAAATGGCCAAGTCTGTCCGTCTCGTTTAACACACCTCATACTTCATTAAGTCATAGTAATTTTCAAAGCTACTATACATAATGTTTTTTGTTTTTTTAATGATTTATGTCATTTCTGCATAGCCCCATCACCTTTAATATGTTCATGTAGTTCACAATTCACATCCATGAAATTCTCGACTCACCACTGTAGGTTTCTGCCTACCGCACAGACCCTTCGGTGCGTCAAGTATTCACCAGCCGGCCCAGAAGAGGCTATTTGTAAGCACAATTTAACTGTCAGTACAGCGATATCTGATGTATCGATGAGGAACAGCTAGGCTGCTAGAGTAGACACTTGAAAAATGTGCTACGACAGAACAACAGTAATAAAGCAGACGAATTAAAACGCTCTAATAAATAAAATATGCAGGTGTTCATTTATCAAACGATGACTCCTTATCTGGGGAGCTACATCCAGAAAAATAAGGACGTTCTAGAGCAAAGAAGTCACTATCCGACGTTCGAATTTGTTAGCGGAGAGCGTCCATGACATTATCAACAGTGACTATAAATGCTTTGTTCTCTTTAGTAGTAGCCATAATGCTTAATGGAGGATCGATACACCTAAACACATTAAGAGTGAGCATTGACTGATATTATTTGTAGTTATAAAAGTAATTTTTACTCTTCTAAGAAGGTAAGGCTGACGCCAGTACAAATCAGTGACACAGTTGATCATTCCTTATATAAAGTGTCTGAACAAAGCGCAGAACTCTAAAGCCATATAAAATAACGAGAATGTGAGGCACTTCTCTGCAGTTACCAGTGTGGCCAGAATACACAGCTGGGCACTGAAACTATCACCATGGAGGATATCAGACACCAAAAGATTACGCTGACTATTTCAGGTAAAAGAACAATATACACTGTTCCAGGAAGTTAATGCGCCTCTGAAATTTCAGAATTCCTGTAACAGCCTCAGTTTTATTGCAACAATACGTTTTTCTAAAAGCTTATGGCAGCAAATTCATTCTAAGTTTCTGGCAAAATGACATAGTCTTGCGACAATAGTCCCAAATACATTTAAGAGTAGAACCGTGTCGTTGACTATCGATAGTCGTCTCTCTTTCGAGCGCAGAGCAACAGTGGAGAGTCTTGGCATAGCTTTCGTGGAGCGTGGGACGGCATTTGCCAAGACAGTTATATGATTCCCTATAAAAACTAAATTTTTATTTAATTCCCTACCAATGCTCAAAAGATTATTGTTAAATACTGTACATGCTCGTATATCTGATATCAGCAACAGAATTTTTTTTTTACTACCAACTGAAACTTCGTTACAACTGACCATATGATCTTAATTTTGTTCTGTGAATTAGCTGTTGTGTTTGTGTACCACGTACTCTTTGCCTTCGTAATAATGTTTTTAAGCACCTTACAATACTGTTTGTAGTGGGCTACTGTAGCTTGATTGTGACTTCTTCTAACATTTGGATGTAATTCCCACTTTGTTCTACATGATATTCTTAGCCCACTAGTCAACCACCCAGGCTGCCTTTTATTGCTAGTACCCCGTTTAGAACGTTCTAATGGAAAGCAACTCCCAAAAAACATGAGAAATGTCTTGAGAAAAGCAATACATTTGTCATACATGTTAACGGTGGATAAACACCCTGCCACTCTTGTTCCTTCACGAGGTTAAAAAACTGTCAATTGCCGTTGGATTAACTTTCCTACATAGTTGTAATTATATTTGACATTTGCTTGAGTACAAAAGCTTTTAGTGGTTAAATTAGCGCATCATGGTTTAAAAGGCCATTCACTCTTTTACTAACAGAATGCCCATTTAGTAATGAAGAATGAAAAACAAAATTGTCTATAGCTGTGCTACTGTTCCCATGCACCCTAGTTGGAAAAAAACATAATCTGCATCAGATCATATTAGTTTAGGAGATCTACCAACATCCTTTTTCTCACAAAATCATGTGCAAAGTTAGTATTGAAGTCACCACATGTAACTAAGCTTTGGTACTTCCTATAAAGTGAATCAAGAATCCTCTCTACTTTCAGTAGAAAAGCTCTGAAGTCAGAGGAACTATAAACAACAAAAATTAGAAGTTTAGTTTCATTAAATTTAACTGCTCCTGAACAATATTCAAGTTCACTGCACTGCCGTGATACGCCTATGGACTCAAATGGAATACTGTTTTTTTTTGCGTATATGGCCATTCCCTCATTCCACAAGGAACTCCTTGAAGCCAGACGATATGGGCGAGCGGTTCTAGGTGCTTCAGTCTGGAACCGCGCTGCTGCTATGGTCGCAGGTTCGAATCCTGCCTCGGGAATGGATGTGTGTGATGTTCTTAGGTTAGTTAGGTTTAAATAGTTACAAGTCCAGTAGTTCAGTCCAATAGTAGCTCAGCTACGTGACGTCAAACCGAAGATCGATGACTTGATGGAGAAAAATGGCGAAGAACCTGATGAGATAGTACAGCCTGTAGTAGAAGCGAATATTGTTGGAATACGAATAGATTGTTTAGTTGGCTCAGGTGGCCAAGTGAATGTCGTGTGCCAAAAGCTAGATACAATGTGGTTAGAGCAGGGAAGAAACATGCCAAACTTTCAAGTGCATGGTATCTGTAATACGAGTGCTGTGAATGTGAAAAGTAAAGTAATTAAAGACAAATCTTAATCACGATGAGGCTTAATGGTAAGGATTATAATGTGACAGCACTTGTGGTCCTAGGGTTAGCACTACCCGTAATTTTGGCTGTTGACTGGTTAACGGAGCAGAAGGCTCGTCTGAATTTTGGGAGAGGTTGTGATGAAGTGCAAAGGAAAGGAGAGGAAATTGTCATTGACTTTAAAGGGAGAATCAACGTTACGGAAGTATTAGGAATGACTGAGTTATGCTGTTTAACTGATTTGCAATTAGCACCACAGAGTAATACAAGGGGAGGTTCAGCATCATTATACAAAAAGCAGTGGAAATGGGAAGACAAGGCAGACACTGAAGAAATTGGATTTTTTTTTTTGAGCGGAAACCCCAGCCTTTAGAACGACAAAGCCAGGTGGAAATGGAAGGTTTGATAGAGATCCCGAAGAGGCACAAGCGAGTTTTTTCGAGTGAGCCATGGGTGATAATGACGGCAGAATGTAAACTGCATGTGAGGGAATATGAGCCTTTTTTGTACGACCACATGTGATTCCACAGTCAAAGCGTGAGGCAGTGGAGGAGGAGATCCAGAAGATGCTTAGGATGAAGGTTATCGACAGGTCGACCAGTACATATGATAACCGTCTATTTGTGGTAGAGAAACTTAATGGTGACGTTAGCATTGTAGTGGATGCACACCCAGTAAACCCGATAATAATTCCCCAAGGGGATATACCCGAGAACTTAGACGAGACACTCCAGAGATTTCATGGGGCAAAAGTGCTCAGTAGGATTGATCTCAGGTTGGGGTATTGGCAGATCGCCCCACACAAGGACTCTAGGTAATACACCGCATTCCTGTGTGGAGGAAGAAGCTACCAGCAACAGCTATGTGATCCGCAATCGCTTTCACACCCGGCTTTGAATACAGAATTTTACCTGGCCTGTGATAGTTCATGTTTTGGATTGGGTGCGCATTTGTACCAAGTGGATGACGCTGATCCTGAACACATTAAGACCATTGCATTTGCAAGCCGGATCCTGACACAATGGGAGAGACAGTACTCTACAACAGAGAGAGAGAGAGAGAAAGAGAGAGGCACTTGCAGTCCTACGGGGATTTGCCAGATGCAGATACTATTTGGCAGGCAGAGTCAATAAGGTTGTAATGGAACACAAGGCGTGGACATTCCTGCTTGAGAGCAAGCTGTATCACCAGGTGGGCACGAGCCTTGCAAGAATATCGGTTTAGCGTTGTCTACCGACCTGGAAGTCAAAATATCGTACCCGATGCACTTTCGACGATGTCACGAGGTGTTGAAGACGTCAATGTGAGCAGTCTGAAAAGATTGGAATTGAGCATTAATTTGACAAAAGGCATTCAATATGAATCCTTTGTGACCAAGTTGCTAAAGAATATTAGAAGGGTGTCAAGGTGAAGTATGGATGTGCAGGGGAAGAGAAATCGAGAAGGTGCTATTTGATCCACCGAAATATTCTGTATCGGGTTTTAGGATGAGTCATCACAAAATTGGACATTGTGTATTCCTGAACATGGAATCGAAAAGCTGGTGTGTTACACACATTTCAGTAATGCCCATTTTGGCGCAGATAAGTGTTTAAAGAAACTCAAGAAGTAGTGTATATTTTTTGGTATGAATACCAAGATTGATATGTCATAAGTCGAAGACGACTATTTTCAGACGTCAAGGACCTATGCATCCCATAATTCCAAAAGGCATCAAGGATTTTGTCGCTGTCGATTTACTCGGTCCTCTGCCGGAATCCTGTGGCAATTGCACACAGCTTATGGTAATATTAGAGGTGCGTTCTAAGGATGTGAAGTTCTACCCCCTAAGGAGAGCAAATGGTAAAGTATGTTCAGTAAACTGGAAAACCATTACTCTGTAAATGTGGGCATACCGAAGCAAATTTTGACAGACAATGGTCCACAGTTTATTTCAGGAGAGTGGAAGGAGATGCTACAGAGGAACAAGTTGAATGAGTGTTAATAGCAAAATACAGACTGGCATCCAATCCGGCAAGGAGAATTATGAAGGAACTGAACGGCATGTGTCGTACTTCCCACCACAAACACAGTAAATGGAAGGATTGTTTACAGGACTTCGAAGGAGTAATCAACGGTGTGCCTCATGTCATCATGGGATTCGCACTATGCTTAATTAGACACCTGAAAGTATATTTTCTGTAATTTTGGTTAACTCCAACCACAGACGGAACGTGGGATGAAAAGACATAGTTAGCCATGGGACAGTTATGTGAGAATCCTCAGCAGAGAAGGGAGAAGCACGATACAATAGTGCGGCCCTTTAGGTGTGAGATAGGAGATCTTGTGTTAATTAAGACTCATATGCTTTCAAAGGAAAACAAAGAGGAACAGAAGTTCCACCATGTCTACAAGGGTCCATATCACATCATACGTATGGAGTGTCCAAACACTGTCGAGTTGGAAGCCCTAAAGTCTGATGGAGGTGAGGGGATAAAATCATGTGGGAAACATTAAAATGTATATTGAGCAGTATTGAGAACTATTATGTTTAAAGTCCAAAAACAATATGTAAAGTAAAATAATTCCGCTGTGTGTGTGTCTATATAGTTAATTATTTATGTGGACTAATAACTTTTGAACAGTATGATTAACTGTTTATTTCTTATGGGTGCATTTACTGAGATTTTCCTGTGTGTTTCGAGTTGAGTGGTGGCACTGAGTTAAAGTTTCTCTTGCTAAGTGGTCTGGCATTATGTTCATGTTTTGAGTATTTTATAGTCTTTGTTCCGTATGTGTATTGTTTAAAGAAAAGGCTAGATGGGTGTGTTCCACATTGTCAATATGATTCTCAATATGCGAGTAACTTGCAGAATTTTGTTTTCCTCGCTCCATCATAGAGACTAGCTGTTATCGTGCTGCGGCACGACGATGTATATTTTCAGTGAGCACAGTATCTGCAGCGTGCGCAGGCTCATTTAAAGTTTTGTAGATACCACATTAATTCATGTATTCCTGTTAAAGCTAGTTGAGCAAACTGTAAGGGTTACTATGAGTAGATATTAGATGAAGATATGATGCGTAGGATAAGAGTAGGTCAACAATGAAAAAAGGCTGTTTCGATTGTTTCATGTACATCATGGACGTATTACCGCAAGATGAAGGTGGGGATCTAATGTCTGGTTGATCGAGTACAGTACTGCTGTGTCAGCGGTCATATAATCTGTGGCTGTGAGCTGGCAGCGCTGCAACAGACCAATCCTTTTTCCACTTTTCCGTGTAATGAACGCTCTAGTGGCCAGTAAAAATCGGGGACATAGTTGATCATTCCTTATATATAGTGTCTCAACAAAGCGCAGAACTCTAAAGCCATATCAAATAACGAGAGTGTGAGGCATTTTTCTGCAGCTACCAGTGTGGCCATTGAAACTCACCAAGAAGGATAGCAGATATACATAGATAACGCTGACTACTTCAGGTACACACTATTCCAGGAAGTTAATTCGCCTGTAAAATTTCAGAATTCCTAGGACAACCTCAGTTTTATTGTAATGACAAATTTTTCTAAACGCTTACGGTAGCAAATTCACTGTAGCTATTTGACAAAATGACACACTGTCGCGTCAATAGTCCTAGACACATGCAAGCATAGAACTGTATCGCTATCGATAGTCGCCTCTCTGCCGAGCGCAGAGCAACTGTGGGGAGTCGTGGCGTAGCTTCCTTCGAGCGTGGGAAGAGTGTTGTGTTAATGCTGTGGCAGCAGTACGTATCTTACAAGTTATCGTGAGGTAATCGAAAATGTTTGCCACACAAGTTTTGCGTTTAATTTCAGAGTTAACGACGCACTGTCAATGTTTGTTCAAAAGGTGATTTTTCTCGGTTTTGTGTGTCGTGTCGAGAGAACAACAATCATATCGGGCAGTGCAAATAGCAGCAAATCAACCGCCGCGGGATGGAGCAGGTACGTGGGTTTAGGCACACGGCTGTTAAATATCCAGCCCCGTTCTTGTGTCTAGGAAGTGTTGCACAGTCTCGAGTGCTAAAGGCTTTTAATAATACTGCATATCTACCCGTTTCCTCCCGGGCGTCTTACGTACAGTCAGTAAAGGATAACCTGTCAGTACACAAAGGAAATAAGCAAAATAAAAGTAATGAAGATAATTATACCTAAAATATTTGCGTCCAGATTTTCTGCGTTACTTTGGAATGTGAAGACCACCAAGTAGTACGAAAACATTCCTGTACTTGATAATACTTTTGCATTTGTGAAGTGCCCCGGTATAACCGTTGTCCATGTTCTTCGCTGAGGCGCAAATGTCATTCGGGAAGAACCGCAATTGAACACTCGGGGAATGTAGTTTAAGTGTTACGTTATCGCTCGCACGCTTTTATCATTTCAGTAGTTCTTGTACAATATCCCGATAGTTTCTACCATTTAGATGACTAAAATGTTCTAACAGGCAATTGTGGAAGACACACGAGCCATTCTTTAACACCACTCCACAGATTAAGGATATGTTCATCGGACATTACTTTAATAAACTGCGACCCACCCTATATATATTTGCTTGATTGATAATTGGAAACTATTGCTATAGGAACATGAAATCACGAGACGCATTATCAATGGCTTTCACAAACTTTTTGACGAAACGTAATTTAATCAGAGGCGAAGGCAGATACTTATTTTTTGCTTCAATAAGAGGAGTGCTCACCACACTTTACTGTCCAGGCAATAGTTCATTCCGAGCTGCCCATTTTGATTGTATACGAAGTTTATCCCGTTTCTGTTCTGCCACTAGCATTGAAAGCAGCAGTCCTTTGTGTACCCGACCATCATGCGGAGAAGAATTTCAATTGACTTGGGATCCTCAATGTACGCCATTTGTACATCTCATACCAGATGAGTGGGATAGAGGAGAAGAATTGTTATCGAACTGCATCATACCAGTGAGACAATCGATGACATCGTCCCCCTCCCCCCTCCCCCGAAATAAGTGTGAGTAGCAATTAAATATCCCTTTTTGTTGCTTTCAGTATGTAACGAGAGACGATCATTTACTGATCGTTGGTGATTGGGATAGAAGATAGAGCTGTGGCGGAATATCGGCTCATCAGTGAGTATGAGAGATGAGACGAACTAATTGAATTTGCAATATATTTCAGCTTGTAGCAGTAATCTGACAGGTCAAAAATCTGAAGAGAAGATACACTTGGAAAATACATGAAGACAAGGGAAGAAACCACTCTGATTAAATAATGACCAGATATACATTTTGAAACTCGATTTTGGCTGGTTCAGATACAGAGCCAGATTATAATTAAATAATGATGAAAAACAGACTGAAATATAAGGAAAACATCCAGAAGAACCATTGTCAAAAGAGCTGAGGTACCGAAGAAGGGGCCGCAAATCTGAGGATAAGAAATACTGAAAAAGGCAGTGCAGTTTAAAAAAGTCTAAAAGCAGGCAATCACAGAAGTAGGACAGACAGCTGGATATGGTACCAGGAAGGTAGCCTTGGATAAGAGAGAGAGGTAATTCAGTTGATCGTCGAAGTATGGAAGCAGAAACATGTCCAGTAAACTGTAGGATACAACAGTGTATTCCACTTCGGAAATAAATAAATAGGAAGTGCAGGGAAGCGAAGGTGAAATGGTTGCAGAAAAATGCAAAAAATTCGGGGCAAATCAGGTCGTTGGAAGGACTGTTTATCACATAAAAGATGTCAAAACAACTTTCGATGAAATGAAAAGCATCAGACATTTAATCAGGTGAACATCCGGAACTGAAGGACATGTTAATGGAATAGTTCCTTGTCGACTATCGATGTCGACGTTCCGGTTTCTGGCCATACACTCACGTGTTTTGTCTAGCGTGGGTTTAATTCCTCGTGACTGACTGGCTCAAACGCCACATATTCATTTTTATCAGTCGTATGGTCGCATCTGATGTTGGAGTCTTAAGCTTCCGAAACCGGTCTTCTAGTAACGAAGACACATTACTTACCACTCTTGAGCATCTTTATTCCGTTCATAAGAAATTAAATTCGTCGCCGCTCACATTAGGTTTGCAAGAGGACACTAACTACCTAAATGCAGAGGAAGTAGTGGAGGGGGAAGAAGTTCCTTGAAGGCATCTTTTAAGGGTGGAACTGCCCAATGACGTGACACAAGAAGAAAGGAAAATAGATATGGAAGACACATAGGATCCAGTGTTAAAGTTTAACAGAGCTCTGGAAGACTTAAATTCACATAAAGCGAAAATAATACGTAACATTCCTCAGAAATTTCCAAATTCACTTGGGGGGTGACAATCACACAGATGTCCAAGCTAGTTTGCAGAATCTATGAGTCTCCATATATAAGATCACACTTTCGGGACACTATCATCCACACAATCCTGAAGACAGAAAACGCTGATAGGCACCAGAAATGTCGGATAATCACCTCAACTGCCGATGCCTCCAAGTTTCTGATAACAATAATATACAGAAGAATGATAAAAAACACTGACGATTTGTCGAATGAAGATGAGTTTCGATTCAGGAAAGGTAAAGATATGAGAGAGGTAGCTGTAACGCTCTCCTTGTTAATGAAACCAAGACGGAACAAATATCGTCAACGTTCATAGGATATGTTGACCTAGAAAAAGGTTAGATAGTAAAATGGTGTAGTAGGTTCGACATTCTCAGAAAAATAAGTACAGGAAATAAGGAAGGACGGATGATATACATTATGTAGAAAATACAAGGGAGAAACTTAGCATGGAAATGTTCGGATTGACGTGAGACAGAGATGTAGTAATTCACCGCCGCTGTTCATTCTACATATCGAAGAACTAACGATGGGAATAAAAGAAGGGTACAAGAGTGGGATTAAAATACATAGGGAAGTGATTAAATTCTCTGTGGTACTGCTATCCTCAGTGACAGTGAAAAAGATTTACAGGGCTTGTTGAATGGAACAGTCATGAGAACAGAATATGGATTAATGGTAAACCGAAGGGAGGTGAAAGTAGTGAAGAGTACCAGAAATGTGATTAGTGATAAATTTAATATTAAAGTTGGTGGCCACGAAGGAGACGATGTTAAGGAGTTCTGCCAAACTGATAACAAATATGGCTCTGAGCACTATGGGACTTAACATCTAAGGTCATCAGTCCCTTAGAACTTAGAACTACTTAAACCTAACTAACCTAAGGTGATCACACACATACATGCCCGAGGCAGGATTCGAACCTGCGACCTAGCGGTCGCACGGTTGTAGACTGAAGCACCTAGTCGCTCGGCCACACCAAAAGTTATAACACATAAATATCTGATTTGGTTATGAGTCCATTTGTTAAACTTTTGCTGTGGAAAAGTTTGTGCCAGAATGAGCTTTTAATTCTATAAATACGTATTTAGCTTAATTTTACAATTTATCATGCTGTGTAAATATGTCTTTCAGGTGCCTAAATAAAGCACAAACTCTAGAGGCCAAATAAATCTGACACAAAGAAAGCATAATGGACGAAGTAAGGGGACACAAAAAGGAGACTGTCACGGACGAAGAGAACGTTCCTGGCTAAATAACGTCAAAATAGCTTCTTGGTCGACATTCATGCAATAGAGCTGGTTTCCTCTAATCAGTGTCTTCAACATCACGCTCGAACTATACACAGTTGCCAAATTGCAACAGCAAATGGTCAGTTTACTTCCATGTTTGGCTCATGCTGAGTATGAAACCTGTGCATTTCGTTACCATCTTTGTGTATATGTTGTCTTTACTTTGATTATGATGTCTGTCGAAATACGAAATATAAGGGCAAGACCTGCGCTTCAGGATCCAAATACGTCAAGAAACAAATCCAGACAAGGAATTTCATGTAAGGGACAATCACGAGAACTTGGTTGCAGTGCGCTGGAGTATTCATAGATGGAGGTTCCCAAAGTAGTCGCGCGAACGGCAGCCACGTTTAAGGTTTAATGATATGCTAGACCTCGTATTGGTAAAGAAAAATACGAGGCGGAAGGAACTAAAGCGGGACCACCTAGTCGTAATATGCAAGGTAAGATGAGAAGTGTTCGGAAACACGTAACAAATCTGCATCCTTTCTCACGAGACGCGACTTGACGCCACATGTACAATTACTAGCTTAGCGCCCGCTGCTTCGCTCGCGTAGGCTGTGTGGTTTCCACAGATTTATTTCCTTTTCTTTAATCAAATTTTTATATTGTTGTATGAATATGTGGTGCCTGTTCTACTGTACCCTCTGTAAGCCTGTTTATCTCCGAATAACAGTTACAGTCTTCATCCATTTAAACCTACTTACAGTATTTGTGCTTAAACCTACTCTACATTTTTCACCTCCAGCACTTCCTTTCAGTTCCAAATTGTTTATTCCTTCACGCATCAGAATGTGTCATATTCACTAATTCCTTCTGTTGGCCAAGGTGAGCCACAAATTTATTTTCTCCCCAATTCAATTGAGTACCTTCTTAGTAGTAGTTTCGTGATCTACGGACCTGATCCACCACATTCTTCCAAAGAACCACATTAGAAAAGTTTCTGATCTCTTCTGCCAGAACATTTCATTTTGTGCAGGGATACGCCCCACAGAGCATTACTTCCTGTACCAGTCTGACTTTTAAGTCTTCCCTAATTCGATAATCATCAGTTATTTTGCTGCCCAAGTACTAAAACTCATCCACTCTTTTAGCGTCTCATTTCTCAATCTAATTCCGTCATCATCACCTGATTTATTTCGACTACACTGCGTTGCCCTTATGTATGTTTGTTGATGACAATCTTATGTCCTCCTATGAAGACATAGCCCATTCCATTCAACTGCTCTGTCTCTGACAAAATTGCAACATCATCAGCAAACCATTTTATTTCCTTTGCCTCTTCCAGCTGCCGTCTATTAGGATGCAAGTTATTTGTTCTCTGATGTGTTAACAAATGTCCTATCATTCATACTCTTATTTTTCTCGATGTTTTCCGTATGTGCTCATAACCTCCTCGATGCATACCTTATCAGTCCATTTTCAACATTATTCTGTAGCTCCACATCTCAAACGTTTCGAATCCGTTGTGTTCCGATTTTCTCACAGTCCATGGTCGGTTAGCACACAATGCTGTGCTCCAGACATACATTCTCTGAAATTTATTCCTAAAATTAAGGGCTTTGTCTTGATAGTAGCAGACTTCTTTGGGCAATCACGTCCGTCTTCCCTGTGCTAGTCTGTTTTTTATGACTTCCTTGCATAGTTTTCCTGGACGATTCTTCAACTTTCACCAACCCTATATTCTTCCGTATCCCTTCCTTCTACTCCTTACCCTCAAACTACATTCCATCCCATCGTGGTTATTAGATTTTCATTACTTTCTCGTACAGATATACCCGTTCAGTATCCTCATATATTTTATCTCTGGCGCTTACGACGTCGATATGTATACGTGAACTATTGTTAATGGCGTTGGTATACTGTCAAGTCTGATGAGAAATACCCTATCACTTGCTGACAGTAATTATCTCTCCCTTCTATTTCCCTGTTCATTACGAATCCTACTCCCGTTATACTATTTTCTGCTGCTATTGATATGATTCTGTATTCGTCTACCAACTATATAGTTAAACAAACTATATAAACATCGACCACCTAACAACTTTTCTCAAACATAGTAAGAAAACTTTGATGAATGATAATATATTTCAAAAGGTAAATGTCTAACAAAATTAGCTGAAACGAGAGTTCTAAATTACACAGAACCGGAGAATCTAATAAAAGAAAATATGTTTTTAAAAAACAATTAAATTTTACAATATTAAACTTGGCTGACAACAACAACGCAAATCAAGTTTCTTCGTTTGAAGCATACAGCTGACAGGTTGCATACGTTTTATGTAAAAAACGTCCACTAGGTTTCAGTACCACTAAGGGTACCTTCTTCAGAAGGAAGTCATGTATAAAGTTTTAAACATGTTATGAAACAAACGTCTATAGTACATAATAGATGATAACATCGAAAAGGAGAACATGGACTA
Source organism: Schistocerca piceifrons (assembly GCF_021461385.2). NCBI lineage: Eukaryota > Metazoa > Arthropoda > Insecta > Orthoptera > Acrididae > Schistocerca > Schistocerca piceifrons. The sequence continues at coordinate 428,887,369 of NC_060139.1, read as the reverse complement.
AAACTTACATAACCTATATGACGATAAAATTGAAAACATACATTATTAGCTAAGGAATTCAAGAACAAACAGTAGAAAACGTGAAATAAAGTCCTGCATGGGACCAGTAAAAATTGTTACACATGTACTGTTTGTCAAAAGAGCAGACATTGGGCCGAGTGAGTGGTAAGTAGCTACGATACCAAGTAAACGTGGTGTCGAGCGAGCCACTTACTGGGTGCTAGTAGCGTGGTAAACGCTCAACTGTATGAAATACGTAACTGCTATAGTAATACATCCGTCAGATACAAAAAAAAAAGGTTCAAATGGCTCTAAGCATTATGGGACTTAACATCTGAGGTCATCTGTCCCCTAGACTTAGAACTACTTAAGCCTAAGTAACCTTAGGACAATACACACATCCAAGCCCGAGGCCGGATTCGAACCTGCGACCGTAGCAGCAGCGCCGTTCTGGACTAAAACGCCTAGAGCCGCTCGGCCACAGCGACTGGCTGACAGATACATATTTAGATGTTTTAAAAAAAGTAAATTGCATGTGACGTATATTATATGGTATAAAAAACGGAATGTATGAAAGATACAGAAGGTATAAAATATTTTTTATGAAAAATTACTATGAAATGCGTACCAAAAGTGCATAAAATGGAAAATGCAAATACGTGCTGATAATAAAGAACGCACTGTAACTGAACTTCTGTCAAGATGATACAACAAGCAAAAAAGAGAGAAACATGCTTTACATTAAATCTTCAAAACAGAATGTCACATAAAGTACCGCCTGGCGTACAGTCAGTTAGGAAGTACAGAATCCATAAAGGAAAGGGAGAACCAAAAGTTCCGAAATTTGACGGAACGATGAAACAAAGCACCACATAGTCGTGAGAAATGGCTTATGGACGTTAAAGAAGCTTTTGTTTCGTAACTGTAGTTGTTCGCTTTAGATGAGGCCACCGCCACTGACAATATGTTTAATTGTCTCAAGCTCTTCCAACACATCAAGTTTCCACCCTCACTCCTCTGTATGCCGAATCGTCATTCTTGTCTACATCTTTTTGATTGTGTTACGATATTAATAAATGCCCTGCAAAAGTAAAATTATGAATATTATTACCTTTCTTCCCTAGAAAATATCCCTCACACCTTATAGTGTCTGATATGAAACACCGGGCTACTATAAAAACTAATTTTGTAAACTCTGGAGCTACATAAAGGTTCATCTGGAGTTTTTTATATTATGGGTTAACTATTTCTGTAAACGGTTATTTGCGGAGAGAACAACCTAGCAGCCATATTTTTTAACTGACACAAGCAGAATCCTATATGATACATTACTTAAGTAAGGTACTGAAGTATATTATCTTTTATAAACATCCTCATTCAGAACGTCACCTTGAGTAGTGTTTCTTTTATTCGTTTTCGCTTCGAAAATTTTTTCCACAAATGAGGGTTCATATCCGGTACTGGAGTGACAGTTTCAATTACATTAATTTCATTCTTTAGTTTAATTGATGATAATGTTGTGACTAAGGTGCGATGAATAGCTGAATGAAAGAAAACAGTCTTATGGCCCTGAAGATGTGTTGAATCCGAAGGCACAATCTGTTCAATACTCGCTGACTTTTGGAAGATACCAAAAGTTATTTTATCATCTACTACGGCCGAATTTAGATTAAAAAATCTATCTCTCGTTTTTCGTTTTTTAGTGAAGCGAAAGCAATTATCTTATGAAGATTATTGAATATATAAAAGACTTGGTTAACCCCTTCATTAGTTCTATTGTAGATAATGAAAATATCATCCACATGACTAGAATATGACTCAAGGCCAATTCTGTAGCAGCATTTTCCGAATAATTTCTCTTGTAGTGAATGTATAAAAATGTTTGCTAGAAGGCCCGCTAACGCATTACTCATTGCAAGCACATCTCCTTGTTGAAACAGTTTCCGATTAAATTCAGAATAGCTTTGTTTAACTACCACTTTTAGTAGCTGTAGAAGGTCCATAATTTGATCATGTGTTACATCTTATTTTAAAGCACGCAGGTTTTTTCCACGATTTCTACAGTTGTTTATTCAGCTACAATAATGTACAATTTTTTATATCGAACGATATTAATTTTATCTCTTGAATAAGTTCCAAGTTTTTAATTTTATTCGCCAAGCTCTGACAATTCCCAACTGAATAGTTATTTTTGGAGACGTACGTTTTTCAATCTTTCTGTGAAAAAATAGATAATTCATTATAGCTACTGCCAATACTGTCCACAGTCGGACGAATATAGTGATTACTTTTATACATCTTGAACTCAGAATGTAGCTTAGGAACTTGTGGGTTCATGTTAATCAATTTTTCTTCTGAAAAGGCTTTAACAGATGCTTGGCGTCACCTAAAGTACACCTAACTTCTTTTTGTACGTTGGAAGTGGGATCGTCTTCCGGTTCGGGAACACGGTTTTTCACAAAATATTTCAAAGTTTTTTTTTGCTTAAGTGTAGCATTAATATGTTTAGTTATTTTTAAATCTTTATTTTGTTGAAACCGACAGATCATTTTTACTGAAAACGTTACAAACAATCTATTTCACTTCGTTGACGCCCACTGTGTCTAGATTAAGCCTTTGCATTTCACTTTTCAGATTTTCTACCTTACCAACCACTTTCAGACTTCTGAAATTCCAGGCTCCGACACCTAGAATGTTACCTTTTCGTTGGTTATTCAACTTATTCTAATCGTCAACTGCTCCTTGGCCGTCCTCTACTAGAAATCCGAATGCTGTAATAAATTGGAAATATAAACCAATGGAGAGTTCCCCATGACTCTTTTTCAATAACAGGCCACGTGTCCTATAGATACACGTTATTTGTCTTTAATTGCCTTCTTCATCTTAATGCAGTTGCTTATTGCTGCTTATTCCGCCTTTTTCAGACATATTCTCGTCCCGAGAGCAAGATATTGGCCTAAACCGCTGTCCACTCGTCTTCCCTTTGCGACTTGGGTGACTTCTTATGCTGGAAGTTTTCAGCCTAGACCACAGGTTCTCGAGTGGTAGGCTTGAACGTCCCGCACTCCCTAAAACGACGATCAGCTGCTTTAAACGTTTCCTGTTGGGGGAGTGTCTTTCTGTTAAATCTCTCATGGTAGAAACGTTGTATACCACGCCCATTACCGTCTGCTACTCCATACAGAAAATGGGCATTTCCCATACCGCATTTGAGAACACTTCCATTGTAGTGACCAGGAAACTAAATAGTTGAAACTTCCTGGCAGGTTAAAACTGTGTGCCGGACCGAGACTCGAACTCGGGACCTTTGCCTTTCTCGGGCAAGTGCTCTACCACCTTATATACCCAAGCACGACTCACGCACCGTCCTCACAGCTAAATAGTTGCTGTTACGTGATTGATACTAGTAAAGCAATTACATGAGGTGCATGCTAAATTCATCTTCATTCAGTTGGAGCAACAGACACTGCTGGCGAACCTAAGAGTTAATAGTTACTGTACATTCTACCCATACGTAACAAAGAGGGTATTTTGAAAATATCACGTAAGAAAACTTTTCATATAATGCTAGTACATTCTTGAGCCGTGACTGGCTCATGCAGTGCTTTGGATTAAACGTTGGTTGCTGTTCTGTGTTTAATTTCCAGCAGTTATCGCGATTATGCTGTTTTCCTCCCATTCTGCGGGTGGCAGAAACGGTGTGTATCGATATTCGCATCTTGGACTGTCTTTGGCCTGGCGCTTATAGTTTCCAGCTGGGCTGTGTGCGAGGAGTTGGTCGGTTGGCGTGGAGCAGCGAGGATATCTCCGTGGCACGTTGTTTGGCCGGGCCTGCTGGCGGCCTCTATGCGGTGTCGGAGTGTGTCATGCTGTTCCCATTGCTACGAGGTTCGTGGCTCATCGATCCTGGACATGAAGGTTGAGTTTTGACTTAATCTACCAGAAAGTCATAACTGTTTACAATGTGTCGTTTGGAGTTCGTTGTCGGCTGTTGGGATATTCCTGCGAGCAACAACGTGTGTTTTCAAGTTGGCAAATTTTAGCCACCCTCCGGTGGAGTTTAACTGTACTTGGTTATTTGAAATGAAGTGCGCCAGTGGAATATTCTACCATGTGGCCGTTAACGTTCCGGTTACCTGCCCAAGCCGTTGACGTAAATTCGGGCAGTGTATTTTTCTCATCGTGTTGTCGCTGTGTGAAGTTTGACAGCTCAATGTATAATTGTTTGTGGGTGCCAATACCATCTACGTTGTTCCATTGAACTCCTTGTTGTGTGCTGGTCAAGTGAAGCGGAGCTTATCTTGTTGCTGGATCCGTTGAGCGCCTGTCAGTTGGGTTGTCGTCGAATCGACAATGGTTGGGCCGACTGCCTGTCTCACCTAAGCGAGGGTTAGTGTTTGAATTCCGGGCCGACCCTCGGAACTTATGTGAGCCCTTGGTGTACTGCTTTCTCTTGTTTGTTCTCGTTGTTTGTACTTGTATGGCTTCTAGTAGTTTTTTAGATTCAAGTTGTTTTGCTCTTAAAGTGTCAGATTCGTTGGGCCTTCAGCCGATTTTGAATTAAAGTTGTTCTGCTCTTAAGATATCAGATAGTTTCGGCCTTCAGCCTAGTTTAAGAACTGTTTTACGTAAAGCCTTTGGCATTTTTAAAATTAATGTTATTGAGTCTTAAGTGTTGGTCCTTCAGCCGATTTTGAATTTAAGTTGTTTGCTCTTAAAGTGTCAGATTCTTGGGACCTGTACCCTAACTAAATAACTGTTTTAAGGTAAGGGTTTGCCTTTTAAATTTCTAATTTTGGTTGGGCTTTAACTTATTGGCTTTCAGCCGTTTTTAGAGTAAACTGGTCTTGCCCTTAAGGCATGAGATTGTACAGCGCATTCAGCCGCTAATTAAATTCAAAAGTAAAACTGTGTTTTTTTTTAAGAAATTTTTTCTTGGCCCTTGTAATGTTTGATCCAATAAAAGGTTGTATGTTGGAGCGTAACTGACAGCCACTTAATTTGGCTCCTTTCTACAACTTAAACTACCTGTCCTGTCCTGTGGGTTTAGCAGGACATCTCAGTTCTGTTTCTGTACGTTTTCAGTGAGTAATACAACTGTGAGCAGATACAGAAAAGAGCTATAACAAGGAAATAAAGAGTTTCCAGACCATTGTTCATGCACCACACATTATTCTTCTGTATGTACAGTATGATGGTTAGATGGTTTAATGATTGAGACCAAACTAGGTGCCCATCAGTCCTTTGGACCTTGAACAGGCGAGTCACCAAAACTAAACACCAAAGAAGGACCTAATTCCCAAACTCAAAAGAAAGAAACCTCAAGGTCTCCTATCCAGGGAGCAGTGAGAGGCCCCCAAGGCAGAAAATGCAATGGCTAACATTCCACTCGCCACATAACAGATCCACTTTACCCAAAAATAACCACAAAAGACTAACGACATGGACATGGCGAGAGAAGCACATGAAGACAAAGGAAAAACACAGTGTCAAACAAAAAATACGAGAAGGCTGAAGAAGAACAAAAGAGTGGGTAGAGCGAGAGCATGGGCAGACTACAAATTCATACAGCCGCAGGTCATTCAGAGCAGAGGAGGCTAGAGGTCTTCCTGCCGACCCCTCAACAGGCTGACAATGTTGAACTGCCCTCCCTTACAGAGAATGGTAGAAATTCCCTTCATGAATGAACTGTAAAACCAGGTCAGCTGCTGAGTCATTGTAACTAACACTAGGGTAGCGAGTCAGGAAGAAGAAGTCTGCTGCAGGGCAGCTAGGTTAGGACAGTCTAGCAAGTTCTGGAACTCCGTCAAATGGGCACCACAATGACAGTGGGACAGAGTCTCATGACGAGGAGTCATCCATGAGTAAGCCAAGTATGATAAAAGACGATGGAGTCCTTGTGAGAGGCCTGCAAGGAGGCCCTCCAGAATTTCGTGGTCTCCTTTATTGCTCATGGATTGTTCGGCAGAATCGGAGCATACCATTCTGTATTCCAAATCATCAGAACTTGATGGAGTAATGCTAATTGACTCTGGATTACTGATCTCAAGAGGCAGTTTGCTGGCAGTCCCTTTGGCCAGCCTGCCAGCGAGTTCATTTTCCAGGATCTGAAAGTTATCTGGGTCTGGACAGAGGCCACTGAGTGTTCACATTGTTTATTGCCAAAGCGGAAATCTTGGCTAGTCGGACCAAGGTATGGCGCGGGCTACACTGGTCAAGAGCTTGTAAACTGCTCAAAGAGTCGCTAAAGATGAGGAAGAACTCACTGGAGCAGGAACAGATACGATCAAAAGGACAAGAAATAGCAACCAGTTCTGCAGTGGAAACACTGCAGACATCAGGCAAGGAGCAGAACTCATTACATGCTGCATGAACGCAAGCAAAGGCAGCGTGACCAGCAACCATCGGAACATCAATATAGACTTCGTCTGAATCCCAAAAACCACTACGAATGGACGGGAATTGGCAGTGGAGGACCTCAGGATTAGCCAAGTCTGTCAAACCTTGTGTTAAGCCTACACAGAACTGTGGGTGAAGGATGCACCATGGTCTGGTATGGGAGCAGGCTGAGAGAAGAGATGGGCCAGCTGGAGTTCAGGAAAAAAGTGATCAGATACAGATGACAATTGTAAGCCCAGACCTCGGCCCCCATTGGGGGAGGAGGATCTCCCTATGTGGAAAGTAAAGACGGTAGTTTAGGTGCTCCAAAAAGTAATGAATGTATAATAAAATAAGAAATCAACTGTTGTTGGCACAGGACCAGCTGTAGTGGATCCCTTGCCTCCACCAGCAGGCTGATCATTGGAATGGTCCAAAAGGCACCATTTAGCAGTCTTACCACTCAATGGTGTACTGGATACAGCATGTGTAACATCGAAGGTATTGCCGAGCCACATGTGAGACCCCCATAACAGAGATGGCACTTGGTCAATGCTGTGTAAAGGCTTATCAGAGTAGAGAAACAGCACTGAAGTGCGACTAATATATCAACTTCTCATTAAAAAAGATGGGGAAGCCATGTAAACTAGGCACCAATGACCATTCCTAAAAGCCTATGAGAGTTCACTACATAGAGGGGTACAGATCTGGATGGGGATGGACTCTACGGTAATGCAGAAATACATAATGCAGGTCTTGGCAGCGGAGGAATGGAAGCCATGAGTGAGAGTATATGATTACACCCTGTGTATTGCTCCCGGCATTCAGCAATACTCATCATAGACGAATAAAAATAAATGCATAAATCACCAGCTTACAAAGAGGGGGACATCATAGATTTTACACGCGCCGCCAGGCGACTGATGGCCACTAAAACGAGAGGGAAACTCAAAAAAAAAAAAAAAAAGAAAAAAAAACGCTGTGGAACTCCAGTCTCCTGCAGATGTGAGGTGCTATGGGAGACGCCAAATTGTACCTTGAAAGGGCAACATGAGAGAAAGTTCTGGGTAAAAACTGGGACCGAGTCAAAGAGGCCCCACTAATGTAAGGTGGTAAGGACGTAATGGCGCCATGTGGTATCACAACATTTTTGCATATAGATGAGGACGGCAACCAGTTGTTAATGGCAGAGTCCAGGTGGACTAAATTATCTGCCGCAGAGTGGCACTGGCAAAAGCCTCCCTGGGTCGAAGCCGAAAGGTCCCAGGAATCAATGATACAGCCTTCAAATCACCATACGTTCAAGTAACTTGCATAGGACACTGGATGATAACTGTACGTAAAAAGAGGCGATTTACCCGATTTCAAAACTGGAATAACTATACTTTCTCGCCATTGGGAAGTACGTTCCCCTCGCTCTGAAGACAGTTAAAAAGGGTAACTATTTGACGTTGGCGGAGCACCAGCAAGTCTTGAAGCCTTTGGTTGTACATTCCGTTTTGTCCATGAGCCATGTCGGGGTAGAGAGCAAGGGGATGGGTAATTCCCACTCGCTTAATCAGGCTTCATAAGGCTGCAGGCAGTGGGGACCAAAAGAGAGATAGAGTCGTTCCAGATGGTGTTTCAGGAGACAAAACGCTGATGGGTAGCCGACCAATGCTGAGGCCTGGCGGAAATGTCGAGCAAAATTCTCATTGATAGTATTCAAGCTTGTGAGAATAACAACTTTCAGAGAAAACTCCGGGACCCTTGTAGGAAGAAAGTAGCAAAAAATGCGCCTGATCTTTGCATATACCTAAGAAGAGAGAGCATGTGCCCCTATGGCAGTGATATATTGTTCCCAATAAATCCGTTTCAGGCATTTAAAAAGATAACAAACCCAAGCACGAAACTGTTTAAAGAGTAGGTGGTGGTCAAGAGATGGATTGTTTCTGGAAGATATGCGTCCCTTCTGCACTGTTGGAAGGCTAATTTAAGGAGTCCATTGATAGATAGTCCTCCGGCAGGGAGAACCCAAGGAAGGAACAAGGAATCACCAAATCAAATGCTGAAGGGATGGAATCAGTTTAACTCCATATGCACTCATCGATGCCGTTGTATGGTGGAGCAGTTGGGATGGCAGCTGAGGAAAAGGAATCCCAATCCTCATTTTTAAAGGTCCGCCTCAGAGGACATCCAGGGTGAGTGATGCAGGAGAAAATATAAGACCACAGGAAAATGATCACTATTGCACAAATCACCAAGAACTCCCCATTAAATGGAGGAGTAAAATCTAGAAATACAGATGGAGGGATCAATGGCCAATAAATTTTTGTGTGTCACACTAAAGTGTATGCTGGCTACAGCGTTGAGGATGTGGAGATCTGGCACTGTCAACAAGTCTTCAACAATCCGGTGCGAGTTGGTGATCGTAGTACTATCCTATGAAGCTTTGTGTGCATTAAAACCCCCAAAGATAAGGAAGAGACGAGGCCACTGTAGAAGGATGGCAAGATGAGCAACAAGTGTAAGAAGCCAGTCTTGGCTGGCATAAAGAGTTCATATCAGTACCACAGAATTTAAATGGATCTGAACAGTAAACCATAACCATGCCTTTTGCAGAAGTGATCCCCTCAAAAGCCAGAATGGATGCGGCAGTATTATCCCGATCGTCTTTGTGACCTCTGGACTCGCCGAATGAAAAGAAGCGTCCACCATGCCAGATTAGTCCTGAGTTCCACGTCATACTGAAGAACGAGGTCCATGTGAAAGATAATGCAGTGGGTGGTATTTAAGGACTAGTGAGGTGCGATGCTCACTCGAATGTCTCCTAAATTCTTGCAGACACTGAGGGAAGACGGTTGACTGCCAGATGAGGCTTCAATCACTAGGGAACGAATTCACATCTCACTAAGTGAGTCCACTTCAACAAACCTATCTTCGAGATGTTCTATAAAAAATGCAGGTTGATAGCGGGGAAAGTTTCCCAGTCCATCCCTTAACAAACCAAGTCATAAGGAATGTGTTGACCACAAGCTGCAGGCCTGACCCTCCTCCCAAGGACTATCCAAGGAAAGAAAGGCCGAGGAAGCAAAAGTATGAGTAAAAAGAAGAACAGTTCCTGTCCAAAGTAACGGCCATGGAGGAGCAATCAGAAGTATTGAGTTTCGCACAGTTCATATGCAGAGTGTCTGCCCTGGTAGCACCCATTCTGATCAGGGGCTGCCTGGCATAGCAGTTGTTGCTAGGATTTCCAGTGCCCCAAAATGTGAGCAACGACTCATAGGCACACACATGGTAGTGAAAGCTCAGGTACTAGAAGTGTGATTCCTGTGTTTGGAGGTTGAGCCAGGTAGATACATAACAGCCCCACCACACAGCATTGCTACACATGCTGGTGGCCCGGAGGAGGGAGATGCTGAGGAGGGGAAAGAAGGAGGGAGAAGGCGGAAACCAGGCTGGAGTCGCTAGGAAGGGATTCCTCCCAAAATGGCTCACATGCAGAAACAATTTAGTAAGGGAGCTCAGACCTCAAATAGGACCAGAAAAAAACTAAAAAAAGAGTAGAGTGAAATCTTGAGATAAAAAGAAACAGCAGAATCAGGGAATAGACAGGACATCATAAACGGAAACACTGGAGGAGAAAACGGAGGAGGGGGCATGGGAGGAGCTGCTAGGTTAAAAAAAATGGTTCAAATGGCTCTGAGCACTATGGGACTTAACATCTGAGATCATCAGTCCACTCGAACTTAGAACTACTTAAACCTAACTAACGTAAGGGCTTCACACACATCCATGTCCGAGGCAGCATTCGAACCAGCGACCGTAGCGGTCGCGCGGTTCCAGATTGAAGCGCCTAGAACCGCTCGGCGACACTCGGCGGCCGCTGCTAGGATAGGAAAGAACATATAAGGATAAGGGCATGCAGCACAGGAGAGAAGAGAGGCTGCAATATCACAGGGTCCCATGTGGGCCACATACCCACATACATGCCAACAAAAGTGCTTTGGACCCTCTGGCAGATGCAGGGTCTTTCCAGAAAGTTTGGTCATAATTTCCTGATAAACTCTGTATAAATTCGTTCAATCCTTCAGATTTTTCCTTGCTCAATACTGGTATTCCATCTGAGCTCTTGATGTGCATACTGCTCTTTCTCATTTTTCCTGTCTCTTTATTGTTACTAGAGGTGGTATCTTTTTACTAGTTAAACATGCTTCTATAGACTGGTATTTGTCCTCTAATTACTCCTGCTTAACTTCCTTGCATTTTCTGTCAGTTTTAGAAGTACGTATTCCATTTTTTTCACTTACTTTTTTATATTTACACCTTTCAGCACTGAAATTCAGTGTCTTTTGTGATATTCAACGGGTTCTAGTAAGTCTTGTCCTTCTAATTATGTGATTACCTGCCGCTTTTACTACTTTATCTCTGACAGCTTCCCATTCGTCTTCTGATGTATTTTTTTAATCTTTTGGTCAACCGTTACCTAACGACCCACCTTCAAACTGTCAACCATCTGAGAATCTTTCAACTTATCCGGGTCCCACCTCCGTAATTTCCTACTCTTTTGCATTTTCTACAGTTTAGTTTACAGTTCTAAACCACAAAATCGGCCCTGAGAAATGTCTTAGTGTGAGAACAGAAAGAAAGCCGGTAGTCTGCGTACCGACTTGCCACACTGTGCAGGGAAACTGTACGTGCCTAAGGGGCACACAGACAACGCTGGTAGCGTGCCAGTCAAGGTGCAGCCGCACCGATACAGGTAGAACGATTTGCGTGCTCTGTTAGCTCTGTAGTCTTTCTCACACCGTTTTACAGAAACTGTACCGAAAAAAATTAGTTACGTATAGCTTTGCATTTCAGCTTCATGCCGAAGTGCTCATCATCTCGCTAACGGTCATACAAGTTATGATATTCTCATTTAAGTAAGACACTGTGCGAATTTCAAAAAAGTTTGCAATGAAAAATATAGGCCACTATGATCTGGCTTCTGGTGCATATTACACCATATATTGCTGCAAACGAAATTTATCTAGCACACTGAATTTTTCTTTATACTATGAAAGAGGTCTCCAGTCCTAAGAGAATGGGAATTTACATAGCACGTTTCCTTCAGACTGCACACGTCCCAGAATGAAATATCCATGACATACCTCATGACATACCTGTATGAGACAGGCGAAATACCCACAAACTTCAAGAAGAATATAATAATTCCAATCCCAAAGAAAGCAGGTGTTGACAGATGTAAAATTACCGAACTATCAGTTTAATAAGTCACAGCTGCAAAATACTAACGCGAATTCTTTACAGACGAATGGAAAAACTGGTAGAAGCGGACCTCGGGGAAGATAAATTTGGATTCCGTAGAAATGTTGGAACACGTGAGGCAATACTAACCTTACAACTTATCTTAGAAGAAAGATTAAGAAAAGGCAAACCTACGTTTCTAGAATTTGTAGATTTAGAGAAAGCTTTTGCCAACGTTAACTGGAAAAGGTGGCAGGGGTAAAATACAGGGAGCGAAAGGCTATTTACAATTTGTACAGAAACCAGATGGCAGCTATAAGATTCGAGGGGCATGAAAGGGAAGCAGTGGTTGGGAAAGGAGTGAGACAGGGTTGTAGCTTCTCCCCGATGTTATTCAATCTGTATATTGAGCAAGCAGTAAAGGATAGAAAAGAAAAATTCGGAGTAGGTATTAAAATCCATGGAGAAGAAATAAAAACTTTGAGGTACGCCGATGACATTGTAATTCTGTCAGAGACAGCAAAGGACTTGGAAGAGCAGTTGAACGGAATGGAGAGTGTCTTGAAAGGAGGATATAAGATGAACATCAACAAAAGCAAAACGAGGATAATGGAATGTAGTCAAATTAAATCGGGTGATGCTGAGGGGATTAGATTAGGAAATGAGACACTTAAAGTAGTAAAGGAGTTTTGCTATTTAGGGAGTAAAATAACTGATGATGGTCGAAGTAGAGAGGATATAAAATGTAGACTGGCAATGGCAAGGAAATCGTTTCTGAAGAAGAGAAATTTGTTAACATCGAGAATAGATTTAAGTGTCAGGAAGTCGTTTCTGAAAGTATTTGTATGGAGTGTAGTCATGTATGGAAGTGAAACATGGACGATAACCAGTTTGGACAAGAATAGAATAGAAGCTTTCGAAATGTGGTGCTACAGAAGAATGCTGAAGATAAGGTAGGTAGATCACGTAACTAATGAGGAGGTATTGAATAGGATTGGGGAGAAGAGAAGTTTGTGGCACAACTCGACTAGACGAAGGGATCGGTTGGTAGGACATGTTTTGAGGCATCAAGGGATCACAAATTCAGCATCGGACGGCAGCGTGGAGGGTAAAAATCGTAGAGGGAGACCAAGAGATCAATACACTAAGCAGATTCAGAAGGATATAGGTTGCAGTAGGTACTGGGAGTTGAAGAAGCTTGCACAGGATAGAGTAGCATGGAGAGCTGCATCAAACCAGTATCAGGACTGAAGACCACAACAACAACCTCATATCTCCCAATTGTTAGAAATATGGAAACGAGATTTTGGCAAATCATAGGACACAACAAGAAGAGTATTTTGCCATAAGATTGCCTTATCAACTTTCTTATCTACGTCGATATAGCCGAAGTTACAGTTTTTATTTAACTTTTTTTTCCGTCCGCTGTTGTAATATTTAAAAAAAATCATTGGTGGCTAGTGAACAGAGAATTTCCTACTATGAAAATAAACCTTACATCTTCTCTGATGTTGCAGCAAACCGAACACATTGAGTTTTTCTGTACTTTATTGTCCTCTCTGGTCGCCTATGGCTTGTTTAATAAGACACTCTGTTTCAAGGTTCTGTCGCAGTACCTAGTGCGAGGTAATTTTGAGCAGTTTATACTGCTTTTCTGCAAAAAGATAAAATTTTAAGTGGCAGTTAGAAAAATGTACACTGAAGTGACAAAGAAGCTAATGTATCCATGCACATTCAAATTCAGAGATATGTAAACAGGCAGAATAAGGCGCTGCAACCGGCAACGCCTATATATGAAAACAAGTATGTGGCGCAGTTGTTAGATCGGTTACTACTGCTACAGTGGCAGTTAACCAAGATTTAAGTGAGTCTGAAAGTGGTATGACAGTCGGCGCACGAGCGATGGGACACAGCATCTCCAAGGTAGCGATGAGGTAGGGATTCTCCCTTACGACCATTTCACGAGTGTACCGTTAATATCAGGAATCCGGCAAAACATCTTATCTCCGATGTCATTGCAGCCGGAAAAGATTCTGTAAGAACGGGACCTACGATGACTAAAGAGAATCGTTCAACGTGACAGGAGTGCGACCCTTCCGCAAATTGCTGCATATTTCAGTGCCGGGCCATCAGAAAGTGTCAGCGTCCGAACTATTGAACGAAACATCATCGATATGGGCTTTGGGAGCCGAAGGCCCACTTGTGTACCTTTGATGATGCACGACACAAAGCTTTACGCCTCGCCGTGGCCCGACAACACCGACAATGGACGTTGATGACTGGAAACGTGTTTCCTGGTAGGACGAGTCTCGTTTCAAATTGTATCGCGCTGGTGGACCTGTACGGGTACGGAGGAAACCTCTTGAATCCATGGAGCCTGCATGCTATGTCAGCTGGTGGAGGCTCTGCAATGGTGTGGGGTGTGTGCAGTTGGAGTGATGTTGGACCAGTAACACGTCTAGATACGATTCTTGACAGATGACACGTTCGTGAACATCCTGTGTGATCACCTGTATCAATTCATGTCCGTTGTGCATTCCGTAGGCAGTTCCAGCAGGACAACGCGACACGCCACTCGCCCAGAATTACTACCGAGTGGCTCAAGGAACACTCGTACCGGCCGGAGTGGCCGAGGGGTTCTAGGCGCTTCAGTCTGGAACCGCACGACTGCTACGGTCGCAGGTTCGAATCTTGCCTCGGGCATGGTTGTTTGTGATGTCCTTAGGTTAGTTAGGTTTAAGTAGTTCTAAGCTCTATGGGACTAATGACCTCAGATGTTAAGTCCCATAGTGCTCAGAGCCATTTGAACCATTTGTCGTGTAACACTTGCGCTATCTATCAAACTCCCCAGACATGAACATTAATGAGCATATTTGGGAAGCCTTGTACCGTGTCTTTCAGAAGAGATCTCCATCCCCTCGTATTGTTACTGATTTATGGACAGCCCTGCAGGATTCATGGTGTTACTTCCCTCCAGCACTACTTCAGACATTATTCGAGGCCATGACGCGTCATGTTGTGGGATTTCTACACGTTCACAGGGGCCCTACACGTTATTAGGCAGGTGTACCAGTTTCTTTTGCTCTTCAATGTTTATGTTACTCAAAACTCATTACTTGTGACACTTCTCTAAAGAAAACACTTTCGTAACTCAGATGAAAAGAAGTAGGCAATTCTGTGGCGATTTCAGCGAAATGCTGTAGCCCAATCTATTGTTCATGAGGAACGTCTGGGATTGAAACTTAGCAAAGGATTTTATTTTTACATCTCATTTATATGTCACATATGAAAAACTACACCAAATAACGTCCCACCTTTCCATTGCTATACCTGTACAGTGAAAAAATCTTCTTACTGCAAATATCTTTAAATTAATCAGTGATTATACGAAAAGGTGGAAAGATTCTGCAAACCGCCAGTGTTAAACTTTACTGTTATGAAATAGTTCTCTTGTGTTCGTTCTTCTCTGCAGAAAAGATGCAGCATTGTTCTATGAGAAATAACAGCTTTGGTACCTGTGTCTCTGTGGATAACAAGGTTACAAAAACATGATAATCATTGGTTAATGAACTGCTTGAGACCACTCATTAAGATTAAAATAGTTTATAAATGTATATAATCTATCTTTAACTCATCAAAAGACATTTGAGCAACAGGAACCAACACTTACCTCTGTATGAGGATAGGAACAAAGAAAGGTACACTATTTGCTGTAAATTATTTCCATATTTCTCAGATGATGAACATGCAGAAAATATTTTTATAAGCTTCCATTCCAGTCACTCAAAATTTGAATAATGGGGTACACGATTCTGTCAAAACTGCAAGAGAATTGGCGAGTTATTGTTATCTGAACTGTTAACATTTTGTCAACTGAAGGAGCATCATCAGTTACCAACAATGACTATGTTTCTCCTGTTGACTGGCTTAATTTTGCTTATTTTGCCAACACGCAGCATAATTTGGACAAACTCTCGTTGCAGCATCTATTTGGACAGAATGTTGAAGCAGAGTGTCTTACTAAACAAGCAACAGGCGACCAGAGAAGTCAACATCTTATAAAAAATCTCATATGTCAGTTTCCTGCAACATAGGAGAAGAAATTTCTCGTTGATTCTCATATAAGTAAATTCTCTTTCCACTAGCGATAAATGTCTTTTTAAAAGTTATAGTACTGGGTTGAAAAAGTTAAATAAAAGCTGTAGTTTCAGTAATATCAACATGAATAAGATAGCTCCATATGTTTACCGCATGGAAAAATGCTCTTTTTGTTGTGTGATATCATCTGTTAATCTCTCGTTTCGATATATTGACTGGTTCAGGTGACATGAGGTATGTTAGGAAAATTTCATTCCGCACTCAAGCAATCGAAAGTGAACGTCTTACGTAGATTCAATTTTCTCAAGAATGGAGACCGAGAAGTCTTTCCACATCGGTCAAAGGAAACTCTTAGTTAAATTTCCTTAAAAGCAAGATATGTACCAAATGTAAAATGATAGCAATCCATATTTTTCACTGCAAACTTTTTCGACATTTGCGAAATGTCTTATTTAAACGAGAATATCACAATAAATATGACGTATGAACTGCCTGCGAGAGTTGGACATTCTGTGATACAGAAACATCTATCTGGAATAAGTAACCATGGATGTATATTTTAGGACTCTGTGTGAAGCGATTACAGAGATCGGACGTTGGACAGATTTTGCTATTGTTGTGTGATACTATGAAGTTGCATTGTGAATGTTTAGTTAATCGATGGCATAATAAACAAGTTCAAGAAAATAATACGCATTCAAAGTGTGTATTTACCAATTTATAAAAAAATTGACAAATATTCTTCAGACATCACGTGACTTAGATCGATCGCAGGTGCAGTGTGGAAGTGGGAGCCTGCATCTTTCCACGGTCAATATTCCTCGAGAGAATATCTCAGAAGCAATAAACTTTTCGTTGATAAAAAAGTTAGACACATCAATCCATACGCATCATATTACATACCACCTAGTTGTGCCGAACGTTCTCCATACCGGAAGAAAAAATTTTGAGATTTCAGGTGAGGCAGCTCCGGCGAGGAGTATCATAACTAAAAATACCAAAGAAACAGAATTTTCTTAAAAAATTTCTTAAATAAAGAAATAAATTAATTAAAATATATTAAAATGTCGTCCGAGCACAAGACAGCCAACAATTAAAATTGTTATATATATATATATATATATATATATATGGACCTTGCCGTTGGTGGGGAGGCTTGCGTGCCTCAGTGATACAGATGGCCGTACTGTAGGTGCAACCACAACGGAGGGGTATCTGTTGGCAGGCCATCAGACAAACGTGTGGTTCTTGAAGAGGGGCAGCACCTTTTCAGTAGTTGCAGGGGAAACAGTCTGTATGATTGACTGATCTGGCCTTGCAACACTAACCAAAACGGCCTTGCTGTTGTTCGTCAGGATAGAAGTCAGGAGCGGAGGGCGTTGTAAAATGAAAATTAATTGAGTGGAATGGACCCAGTTTATTCTTGTAATGATGGTACAGTGGTGCCTACTTAGGGCCGAGCAGCCCCAAGAGGGGTTGCCGTCTTCTCATCAGAGAGGCAGAGGCTAGAGGAGCGACTACTCGGGGCCAAGGTCAGAAGCTAAGAGAGCGCGGAGCTGTTTCCAAGCCGCCCTCGCCGCTCCTGGCCGCGTCCCCACGTGATCACACGATTAGTCTCTGATTGGGGGAATGATTCCGCCAATGCGCCTTGCTAGTAGTGTACCCCCGTCAGTGCAACCAACCCGTGGGACTTGAGTCTGACCGAGGAGCACGTGGCAGGAATGTGCTGACCATGGTCTTCCAGCCAGCACCTTCCACCACAGTATGCCCAAGCCGGCTACGGCCGAACATTATGCATTGAAAATTTATTTAAATAAAATTTTGTTGGCAATGATCCCTCTTGGGGGGTCTCCTCCCTGCACATCCTTTCCCCTTCCGAAGAAGGCTCTCTGGATGAAAATGAATGAGCTTATTCTAACTGATTATTCCATTTAAAAAATATATGATCATTATGAAGGGTCCCAGAAGTGACATAGTAATATCAATATGTGCAAAAGTTACAAAGTGGCCTGAAGGGCCTGAAGGAAGGCTCTTGAATAACAAACTTGTGAAGTTGGTGCGACGGCAGTGGGGCGGCGCCATGCTGTGAGTGTGTGTCGGCGGTATCAGTGGTGGTGAGTACCCAGGCAATGATGAGGGGCACTGGAGCACAGCACACTGAAACACTCCACCCTCGTGGGGGTGAGAGAATGCTCCCAGTCCTAACAGTCACAAGGGGGTTTTTCCCCGTAATATTACTTTGAGTTCTTAAATCTAGGATTACAATGGTAGTTGTCCAAGTGGGTGAATGAGCACATTACAAAATGACAAAAATTTAAAGAGAAAACAAAATTACTTACATGAGGGTTAAGACTCGACAGTTAAATTGTGATTCCATAGACTTTACATAGAAATACAAATCCATTACAAAATTAGTTCATTGACCTGACACCTAGACTACAACTTAATTGTAAGGGGGGGGGGGGGGTCATGCCTGATCGCATGCACCAAGGTTGGCAGGTAGTTTCAGGTGTGATATTCACCTTCACGTTGTGGGGGTGGTACAACTTCTCGGAAGGAAGTGAAACATTTGCAAATCCCTCTTTTACAGAGTATCCAGGATACTATAATCAGAATCATTACAATGATTATTACCGAACCAGCGCTGGGTAATACAACGGTGGTTAATCGCTTGGTTTGGTGCCAATCAGCAATATGTGAGGCCACTCGGTCAAGAGCAACTTGGTTGTGTTCCTGGGTAAGGAGATGATTGATCGATTGGAGTAGATCTGAATCATTGGTATTCGGTAAATTCTTTAGCTTCTCATGGTGATGGAGTTTAAAGGAGAGTTCAGGAAGGTATAAGGTAAATGTGGGAATGGTGACATGAAAGGTGGAGTGCAATTGAGCTGATATCCTCATAGAAGCAGCGTATACATCACATCTTGAACTATTATACACTAGGCCACTATTACTCAGTGTCACCCGGTACGATTCAGTTTCTGACATTGAACGGTGGCACACCAGAGTGGCGGTGACAGTCTGTGGAACAGCGAACAGAAAACAGTTGCCAACAGGCTGAATTATTGGTTGACGAAGTGAGACTAGAACACGAGGACATGGAGGTGTAGTAGTTTCAGCTAAAAACAGTGACATCTCGCACTCAGTAGTGTTAGTGTGTAAAATTAGCGTGGAGCACAAGTAATGTGTTGTATGGAAGCAACTGGATAGTTCAGCGCGAGAGAGAGTGGCGTGAGTTTGTCGATCCCGACTAACTATTAAAAATTCTTGAGTCTGCCAAACAACATGGTGGTGAAGGGTAGCCCAAGAGCCTGGAAAAGTGTATATTTGATAGCACTCGTATTCGCAATTTGCGCACGTGACTGGCAACCTCATTCGCATCCGAATACCATCCGAATTACGGGTAAGTCGGACCTCCAACGCAGCATAGTAAAAGGGGAGGTTGCTTTCCCGCACGGCATAAAGCATTTGTTTAGGGGCCAAAATTTGCGACGACACATTGTGTAGGATGTGCAAGAAGGGCTCTGAGAGTAACAGATGTGGACTGAGCTTTCCTTGCAGTCCGAGTTGAATGGCCGAGTGTAACATGTGCACGTGTGACTGTGCTGTGTGTATATTAAATAAAAGAATCTGCGTGGTCTTCACAATGTCCAATGTGATAGTCAGATTACGTAATCCCGAGCGAAGATAAGTCCACTCTGCTATGGGACGAAGGCCAAGTGTCGTTAATTAATTTGAGATTTTGTATGAAGAAAGTTTTTTTTTAATGAATAAAATGAGAAGGAATCCTGTGATCGCGGTGTGAACCTGTACAGCCTAGGCACCTCCCACGCATTGGCCACTACGCAGGGGCACCAACCCCGCTAAGGCTCGACACGGCGAGACAGGTGAATTACTTCATAAATTTCAGAAATAATATTGAGTGGTTTTTCAGCTGTAGGAAACCCGAATGAGGGTAGGACAACTCAAGTTAACACAATAATCATAGGATCTTTACTTACAGAAGTGGTCAATAGCGAGATTAACTTTACTGAAGTCGGAAATGAATGTTAGCGAGAGCGAGTCTGTTGCTCGTGAATACAGAGGCTGGGCGTGAAGCAGTGGAGGCGGCGCAGCGCAGCTTTATCAGCGCTGAGCCGGCAGAGTGCTGAGCTCAGGTAACAGCGTCGGAGAGCGCTAGTGGCTCTGCGTCCGAGACTAAGGCATTGTAAGTGCAACTTAAAAGTAACAGTTTATTGCAAAGCAATAATAAACGAATAGCTGATGTCACAAAGACGTTTGATTCCAATTTAACAGAACAACTTAAGTGTTCAACAGGTAAATTGACTACGTTGTTGATTAAAAGAAACTGCTACCGAACATAACGTACATACGTACGTACTTCCCTTTCCCCTTCCGAAGAGCGGAGGGCATAAACGATAAAAGCCTTGTTCACGTACTTAGAATATGACAATAGAGATCTGGTAACATCAACAAGTTACACCAAAGTAATGTGGATATGAACAGTGTGAGTGTGTTGTAAGTTGTTATTGGGCGTATGAAGTGTTGGCTCAAATGGTTCAAATGGCTCTGAGCACTATGGGACTTAACAGCTGTGGTCATCAGTCCCCTAGAACTTAGAACTACTTAAACCTAACCAACCTAAGGACATCACACACATCCATGCCCGAGGCAGGATTCGAGCCTGCGACCGTAGCAGTCGCGCGGTTCCGGACTGCGCGCCTAGAACAGCGAGACCACCGCGGCCGGCTATGAAGTGTTGTGTAAATGTGTGACTAATGGCAGCTGATGGCGGATACGAATTGAAGGCCAATAGGTGCTATCAGAGATACTTCCAGTCGAGAAACAATGAAAGTTAAAAGGGAATACCGAATATGACACAAAAATAACGTATAACCATAAAGTGTACTAACATTAATCATAACTATAAATTGATAACAATAAAACATGACATTGAAGTAATAATAATTGACAAGAAATAAAAGAAAGGGAATAGTTCCCGAACGTAAACTTCCAAATCGGATACGAAATCCGTGAGTGGAAGTTGTTTTTTTAGTCGGTTGACGAAGTGCATAAGGGACTACGTCAGTAGAATCCGACAATGTGTGTATATAACAACATTGTTCTTAAAAGTGCAGTTTCCACTGTCAGATGGTGAAAAGCAACGAATCCGTTCAGCAACGGAAAAGGCTGCCATTTCTGGAACGGTATCTGAATCTTTGGCAGAATCCGATGATTTTGCAATGGAATTGCCATGTAGAAGAAAATAGCGTTGTATAAAATGTAATAAAAGAGCGTCTGGGGCTCAGTTCATTTGTGGTTGAGTGCCAAAGGCGTAGTGTGAGCGCAAATTGTCTCACGGTAATTGATGTATGAATTGTTTTGTGGTTAACCGAGGAGCCTAGGATTCGGTGACGTGTAAGTACAAGTTCGCGGTGCGAATGAGCTACCTGCGAATGACTCGACTACTAAGTTCAGCAGTGCATTAGTGCACTCTGCAGACTTGGATTGATGATTATACAATTTGCTGGGCAATGGAGCAACCTGCGGACATTGCTAAGGCAACCTGTCTAATAATTGCGGGGTAGGCAGTGCATTGGAGCTATCTGCGATACCGTGGTTCAGCGGGTCTAAGGGCGTCCGTCTGACTTAATAAGAATTAGTATAGGCACATGGGTTTCCTGCGATGCATGGAATAAAAGTCTCAGCGGCGTTATTAGCGACTTGCTGTGCTAGGAAAATGTCGACTGTTCAAGCAATAAAAACAGCTCTGAAGCTAGAATAGCATACATGCATAAATAGCGTCACTTTTTGTGCGCGCAGTACATAACACTACATAAAATGAAAATCGTGAACTATAAATCACTAGCGCTAGCATAATGACATAATTAAACACAATGACATATGTTGACAGGAAAATAAAACCACAATGATGTATAATAATAACGCTGTAAGTAGTCGGAACGCTCAACGTTAACATTTAACACTGGCCACCTGGAGCTGGCTGCTAGACTGTGTGTGTGTTAGTTTTAAAACTGACGATAACAAATTGAACTGAAAGGACAACTAGGCACAGTTCCCGTAGCGCTTACATCACCGGCTAATTAGAGGCAAAGTACGTACCTCACAATGCATCATCGGCCGATATTTTGGGGCAAGACTGCAACAAGGGAGAGGAATATCTCGGCGTAAAAAGGTGGTAAGATTAAAAGACCGGTACTGTCGGAAGAGAGCACCTAACATGTTGTAGGGGCCTCCTCATCGACAGAAGAAGGAAAACAGGATAGAACAATGACCACGGCGGTAGAGTAAAGTAAATGGGGAGGGCAAAAATAACTGCGTAGCAACCAAGGAAAAATCGCCCACCGATATACGGCAGCCCGGACGATTGGTCGTTTGTGCCTCGTCAGTAGCGTGAAAAACCCGTGGCATTGCATTGGTTTGCCCATATCTGGCCTTGTCCAAGGCAGATAACGTTAAATGTCATCATAGTTCGATGTGTAAGAGGGTTAGGGCTGTAGTTTGTAGCTTATACAATGAATCAAAGCAGTAGTGAAACTTCACTTATAGGATTGGCAGACTAAGGTATGCAGAATAATGTAAATCGTTAAGAACTTCGTGTGATTTATCCAGCTAATGTGAAACAAAACAAGGAAAAGAATTTAAACAATGAATCACATCTACTTAATATTTATGTTAAGATTTATTGGGATGTTTTAATGAATTTTGTTTGCCGTGTCTTCCGGCTGCATGAAGGAAACCAGCTTGGAGCTGTTAGCGAGCGCGCAGCGCACGCGTAGGTGCGGAGTAGGCACTGGCACGTCAGCGGTCACGTGAGACGGCGTGTAGCCGCGAGAGACCGGCCGCTACTGCAGCGACAAATATCACGCGCTTAGCGTGTACCAGAAATAATGATGAATTAGAAATTGCTAATTATCTAGAATAAGAGTTTTTTAAAAAGGCTGTTAGTTATATAAAATGATGGTAAATGCATTGTAGTCTGTCATACACGGAGGATAGGGCAGTAATTCGCGGTTTGTTTTTGCAACTACTAGGACGCGCCGCGTGTTGAGACGCTGGAGGCGGCAGCGCACGTGGTGATAAGATACGTCATCGCACGGAGCGCTGCTACTGGCTGAGAAAATATTATGGCCGCTGGCCAGTTCTTGGCGAAGAGAAGGGACAACGCTGAAGAGAGGAGGGGAGGCGACAGCTGATGTGTTGCCCCGCCAACAGCTGGTCCGGTAAACAAAGCGTACGAGGCGTATGCATTTCAAGTCCTGGATTTATCTGTTCCGATTACTTACGATTAGCTGCAGCAAATACAGAACTACGACGTATAGTACAATACACTAGACGTCAACGTAACAAGTATTAAGAAAAGCTCGGAGTAAAAATACTCCACATGTACTGGTTTGCCAAATAGATGGCAATAGAGGAGATTGAAGAATATTATTCGGAGTTAGCAGCCGCGGTACTGCCAACATCAAGTGTAATGGTTGCATTTGAAGCAAGTCAGTTGCGTGACGTCTAATGCGTGGCATTGCTTGCAAAACATAAAACATAATCATACATATAAAAATGTGCAAAAATACATGACAGGACTGGAAATTGACAATTGAGAATGGCCGGGAACTCCGTGGTGGCCAGGCACGTCTTGCTTCCAAGTCCCTGGAGAAAATGACTTAAACTAAGCTGCAATAGAACATAACATAAAACTCTAATTAGGCGTGATTAATCACGCGACCTCAACCCATAAGGGTGTCGATTCCGCAAAGGGTATCTACAACCCTGTGGAGGTAATCTCCTCCGTTTTTTTCTTTCGTCTCTGTTCCACTTGAGGTGGAGGTGACACAGGAGGATCGGGGGCTGCGACCTGTTGTGGTGACACAGCCCTACCGTGGTAAGGTTGCAGGCGGTCAAAGTGCACTATCACCGTACGATCGGTTAATTGCAGTTCTGCATTGACTGGTGAGGTCAACCGTACAATCCGATACGGGCCGTCAAAGCGGGGAGAGAACTTTTTAGTTCGTCCCTTTTTGATTGCCGGGTTTCATAGTAAAACTAAATCACCTGTTTGATAAGTCGGTAAAACAGCATTTTTGTTCTGCCTATGTAACTGT
The DNA here is from genome assembly GCF_021461385.2 of Schistocerca piceifrons. Lineage (NCBI taxonomy): Eukaryota > Metazoa > Arthropoda > Insecta > Orthoptera > Acrididae > Schistocerca > Schistocerca piceifrons. Next base: position 428,863,541 of record NC_060139.1, on the reverse strand, counting down.
TTATTAGTAGCTTTGATATTCTTCTTCTTTACCTTATACCAGATCGCTTTTAGCCGGCGGGCTAAACCTTTTACTTCCTTTATTTCTACACCTTGAGGTAGTTTGTCTATTTCGAACGGCGAATTCATCGGCCGTCCAAACACAGCTTCGTAAGGGGTATACCCCGTGGATTCATGTATTCGGGTGTTGTATGCAGAAGAAATATACGGTACATATCTGTCCCAATCAGCGTGAGTTTTTGCAACATAATAGGATAACATTTTACAAATTGTACGGTGTACGCGTTCAACGGCACCGTTGGCTTTAGGATGGAAGGGAGTTGTACGCCATTTTTTGATTCTTAGCAATTTACAAATTTGTACAAATAAAGCAGACATGACATTGGTTCCTTGATCCGTTAAAATGGCATCAGGACTTCCAAAAGGTAGTATCATACGATTTACAAACTCTTTCGCCACAGTTTCAGCTGTCATGTCGGGGAGGGGAAACAAAATTAGATAACGTGAAACGTGATCAATAACAGACAAAATGTATTTCTTGCCTTGTTGAGACTGTGGCAAAGGACCTTGGATATCTAAAGCAAGAATTTCGAAGGGTGAAGATGCCTGAGGAAGTGTTTGCAGCGGCACTCTCGGATGCCTATTTTGTGCTCGTTGTGCACACGGCAGGCAAGATCTTACATACCTGTCCACGTCACGTTGTCGGTATTGCCACCAATAATGTGTCGCAATTCGAGCGTTTGTAGCGCGTTTTCCGCTGTGACGGGCTTGGATTGTATCATGGCATTGCCGTATTATACGTCGCTGCAAGCATTCCGGTATTACCAAACGATTTCCATGGGGAGTCTATTCGTCTATTACTTCAAATTCTGGCAAGGTGGCGTATCTTTGACATTGAACGTCCACCTGCTGTGATTCTTTTAACTCTTCAAGTGATACCTCATCTGATTGAATGACACGCACTTTTCTACTTAATGCATCAGCATTTTGATGCAAACGACCAGGCTTGTACCGAATTTCAAAATCATATTCTGACAGTTTCATGGCCCAGCGCACAAGTTTGCTGCTAGGGTCTTTAAGATTCAATAACCACTGCAGAGCAGAGTGATCGGTAACAACTGTAAACTTGCGACCATAAACGTAACATCTAAAATAATTGATTCCAAAAAGAAGGGCAAGCAATTCCTTTTCTGTAGTACTGTAATTAGTTTCTGCTTTATTCAGTTGACGAGAGGCATACCCAACGGGTTTCTCCTCACCATCTTGCACTTGGCTTAGGACACATCCTACAGCAAAATCAGATGCGTCACAAGATGAAATAAAAGGTTCAGCGAAGTCTGGGTAAACAAGTAGAGGTGAACTAATTAAAATAGTTTTCACTGTTTGAAAGGCGGTCGAACATTCATCCGTCCAAACAAAAGGAGTATCCTTTTTCAACAATTTAGTAAGTGGTTTGGTAATAGTAGCATAATCTTTAACAAAACTGATCACGCGCGGGCGCAGCAGGCGGCGGGCGACAGCACGGACAGCTGCGACTGCGGGGCGGTGCGAGGGCCACACCCCGGACCCTGGCGCAGGCGGTGACCCGTGGCAGCTACGGACAGCGGCGGCGGCGGCGGCGGCGGCGGCGAGCGTGACTGCATCGCGGACCCTCCTCGGCTCGCGTCCGGCGACGAACTGCGTCACGCTTGTGGCGCGCTAGTGCGCGGCCACGCACATTCTGCAACGCAGGCGACCGGCTGGCACGCGCATGGCGCGCTGCAGCCTCGCCACGTTCGGTCTAGTTTCCTATACTTACTCAGCCTCGGCCCCTTCGTAGTACTCATACTCAACTGATGGCTTGATTTTACAACCGTAAGGTGGGTCGCATCCCACTTCTGACACCAATTGTTCGTCAGGATAGATGTCAGGAGCGGAGGGCGTTGTAAAATGAAAATAAATTGAGTGGAATGGACCCAGTTTATTCTTGTAATGATGGTACAGTGGTGCCTACTTAGGGCCGAGCAGCCCCAAGAGGGGTTGCCGTCTGCTCATCAGAGAGGCAGAGGCTAGAGGAGCGACTACTCGGGGCCGAGGTCAGAAGCTAAGAGAGGGCGGAGCTGTTTCCAAGCCGCCCTCGCCGCTCCCGGCCGCGTCCCCACGTGATCACACGATTAGTCTCTGATTGGAGGATTGATTCCGCCAACGCGCCTTGCTAGTAGCGTACCCCCGTCAGCGCAACCAACCCGTGGCACTTGAGTCTCACCGAGGAGCACGTGGCAGGAATGTGCCGACCATGGTCTTCCAGCCGGCACCTTCCACCACAGTATGCCCAAGCCGGCTACGGCCAAACACTATGCATTGAAAATTTATTTAAATAAAATTTTGTCAGCAATGATCCCTCTTTGGGGGTCTCCTCCCTGCACACTGTGCTGGTACTGCGAATGGCTGAAAGCAATGGGAAACTACAGATGTAATTTTTCCCGAGGGCATGCAGCTTTACTGTATGGTTAAATGATGATGATGGCGTCCTCTTGGGTAAAATATTCTGGAGGTAAAATAGTCCCCCATTTGGATCTCCGGGTGGGGACTACTCAGGAGGACGTCATTATCAGGAGAAACAGAACTGGCGTTCTATTGATCGGAGCGTGGAATGTCAGTTCCGTTAATCAGGCAGGTAGGTTAGAAAATTTAAAAAGGGAAATGGATAGGTTCAAGTTAGATATAGTGGGAATCAGTGAAGTTCGGTGGCAGGAGGAACAAGACTATTGGTCAGGTGAATACAGGGTTATAAATACAAAATCAAATAGGGGTAATGCAGGAGTAGGTTTAATAATGAATAAAGAAATAGGAGTGCAGTTAAGCTACTATCAACAGCATAGTGAACGCATTATTGTGACCAAGAGAGACACGAAGCCCATGCCTACTGCAGTAGTACAAGTTTATATGCCAACCAGTTCTGCAGATGATGAAGAAATAGATGAAATGTATGATAAGATAAAAGAAATTATTCAGGTTGTGAAGGGAGACGAAAATTTAATAGTCATGGGTGACTGTAATTCGAGAGTAGGAAAAGGGAGACAAGGAAACATAGTGGGTGAATATGGATTGGGGGAGAGAAATGAAAGAGGAGGCTGCCTGGTAGAATTTTGCACAGAGCATAACTTCATCATAGCTAACACTTGGGTCAAGAATCATAAAAGAAGATTGTATACATAGAGGAATCCTGGAGATACTAGAAGGTATCAGATAGATTATATAAAGGTAAGACAGAGATTTAGGAACCCGGTTTAAAATTGTAAGACATTTCCAGGGCCAGATGTGGACTCTGACCACAATCTATTGGTTATGAACTGCAGATTAAAACTGAAGTAACTGCAAAAAGATGGGAATTTAAGGAGATGGGACCTGGATGAACTGACTAAACCAGAGGTTGTACAGAGTTTCAGGGAGAGCATAAGGAAACAATTGGCAGGAATGGGGGAAAGAAATACAGCAGAAGAAGAATGGGTAGTTCTGAGGGATGAAGTAGTGAAGGCAGCAGAGGACCAAGCAGGTAAGAAGATGAGGACCAGGAGAAATCCTTGGATAACAGAAGAAATATTGAATTTAATTCATGAAAGGAGAAACTATAAAAACGAAGTAAATGTTGCAGGCAAAAAGTAATACAAACGTATCAGAAATGAGATCGACAGGAAGTGCAAAATGGCTAAGCAGGGATGGCTAGAGGACAAATGTAAGGATGTAGAGGCTTATCCCACTAGGAGTAAGATGGATAGTGCAGACAGCAAAATTAAAGAGACCTATGTTGAAAAGAGAACCACTTCCATGAATATCAAGAGCTCAGATGAAAACCCAGATCTAAGCGAAGAAAGGAAAGCAGAAAGGTGGAAGGAGTATATAGATGATCTATACAACGGCAATGTATTTGGGGACAATATTATGGAAATGGAAGAGAATGTAGATGAAAATGAAATGGGAGATATGATACTGCCTGAAGAGTTTGACAGAGCACTGAAAGACCTAAGTCGAAACAAGGCCCCGGAAGTAGACAACATCCCATTAAAACCAATGATAGCCTTGGGAGAGCCAGGCCTAACAAAACTCTACCATCTAGTGAGCAAGATGTATGAGACAGGCGAAACATCATCAGACTTCAAGAAGAATATAATTCCAATCCCAAAGAAACCAGGTGTTGACAGATGTGAAAATTACCGAACTATCAGTTTAATAAGTCACGGCAGCAAAATACTAAAGCGAATTCTTTACAAACGAATGGAAAAACTAGTAGAAGTCGACCTTGGGGAAGATCAGTTTGGATTCCGAAGATATATTGGAACACTTGAGGCAATACTGACCCTACGACTAATCTTAGAAAGTAGATTAAGGAAAGGCAAATCTAGGTTTGTAGCATTCGCAGACTTAGAGAAAGCTTTTGCCAATGTTGACTGGAATACTCTCTTTCAAATTCTGAAGCTGGCAAGGGTAAAATACAGGGCGCGAAAGGCAATTTACAATTTGTACAGAAACCAGATGACAGTTATAAGAGTCGAGGGGCATGAGAGGGAAGCAGCGGTTGGGAAGGGAGTGAGAGAGTGTTATAGCCTGTCCCCGATGTTATTTAATCTGTATATTGAGCAGGTAGTAAAGGAAACAAAAAAAAAAAAATAATTCGGTGTAGGTATTAAAGTCCATGGAAAAGAAATAAAAACGTTGAGGTTCGCCGATGTCATTGTAATTCTGTCAGAGACAGCAAAGGACTTGGAAGAGCAGTTGAACGGAATGGACAGAGTCTTGAAAGAAGGATATAAGATGAACATGGACAAAAGCAAAACGAGAATAAGGCAATGTAGTAGAATTAAGTCGGGTGATGCTGAGGGAATTAGATTACGAAATGAGACTCTTAAAGTAGTAAATGAGTTTTGCTATTTGGGGAGAAAAATAACTGATGATGGTCGAAGTAGAGAGGATATAATATGTAGACTGCCAATGGCAAGGAAAGCGTTTCTGAAGAAGAGAAATTTGTTAACATCGAGTTTAGATTTAAGTGTCAGGAAGACGTTTCTGAAAGTATTTGTATGGACTGTAGCCATATATGGAAGTGAAACATGGACGCTAAATAGTTTGGACATGAAGAGAATAGAAGCTTTCGAAATGTGCTGCTACAGAAGAATGCTGAATATTAGATGGGTAGATTACATAACTAATGATGAGGTATTGAATAGAATTGGGGAGAAGAGTAGTTTGTGGCACAACTTGACAAGAAGAAGGGACCGGTTGGTAGGACATGTTCTGAGCATCCAGCGATCACAAATTTAGCATTGGAGGGCAGCGTGGAGGGTAAAAATCGTAGAGGGAGATGAAGAGATGAATACACTAAGCAGATTCAGAATGATGTAGGTTGCAGTAAGTACTGGGAGATGAAGAGGCTTGCACAGGATAGAGTAGCATGGAGAGCTGTATCAAACCAGTCTCAGGACTGAAGACAACAACAACATATATATATATATATATATATATATATATATATATATGTAATAAATTTGTGCATGTTCTAATCCACATATCATGTGTGTTTCATGTACAGTATAACTGGTGGAGTCCACTCTTGTGAACTGAGCAGTCCCGATCCCAACCCCAGAACTTCCCATCGCTGGAAGCTGGATAAGACAAGCACGCACGACTATCAGCAATCTTACCTCAATCTAGCCTTTTAAGCTGAATAGTCTCAATATTTATAGTGTAGTATAGTTACATAATTTTCACTTTATTCCGTATTTTCTTCGGAAGTAGTCATAGACACTTATTTGGTGCATTATTTTCAGGAGGAATTTTTATATGAGATATTGTAATTAAGTGTACACAAACATATAGATATTTTGTGTTTTCTAATATTGTTATGGTCAAATCTAGAACACAATTTAACATGGATAACGAGAAAGTGTTAGTAGTTCATGAAATTGATGAAAATACGAGTGTACAGGAGATAGCAGCTTCGTTTCAACATGAGACAAATCCGATGACTCAAACCTTTGAACAACTAAGACTTTTGTCAGTATCGGTAACGACTTTCAGGTGTGGTACAAGCAATATCACAAAAGCAGGAAGAGATGTCACAGAAGCAAATTGACAAGTCATTGGTGGTACAAACAGTATGACAAAAGCAAGCAGACTTGTGTTAAAAACAAACAGCTGCAATTCAGCCATTAGTTAGCCAGCAACAACAAATCTCAAATAAGATAACAGAGTTGCGAGATGCCCAAAAGCTGTTTCCTTTGGAAATCAAAAGGAGTGCCGCAGAAATGTAAAACATGAAATCGAAGTAGGAGGAAGTAGAAATTTCCGTAGTGGAATTAACAGAAACTGTGACTACCATAGCTTCTGGATGTGATCAATTGATACGAGAGGATTTCAGCAAATATCAACAGGATTTCACAAATAAATTGGATGAATGGGCATCCGCTAAGGAAAACCAGGTTATGCTTCATGTAGATGCAAGTATAAAACAAGCGGTAAGCAAACTGCCTATTGTCAGCTTACCAATTGCAGAAAATATTAAAGAAGACATTAAAGAGGTAAAAGAACAATTAGGGGTGAACTTTAAACAATGGAACTACGAAATAGTCCATTCTGCTGAAAATATTTACAGAGATATGGAAACGATGATAGGGGCAGTAAAAGACTGCAGAAATGAGCTGCGTGAAGTAGAACGAACGCAGGGCTCAAGCCATGAATCATGTTATTGTAACGGACATGCTTCTCCAGAGGGAAATATAAATTCTAATGGACTGCATGCAGATCCGCAATCTAATAATGTGAACGCTGCAATTTTAATGGAGGATAAATTGTTGAAAACATAGGCAGTTTCAGACGTTCTCACCCGACCGAAAATCCATAAATCCAGTGGTATTAATACGAGGAGTTCATAAAGCTCTGCCAAGGGCATGGACAGAAGCGCAAAAGATCAGTTGCGTTTCAGGATATATTCAAGGTGATGGTTCATTATGGGCCACGGATATGATGGATACATGTGATACGTACGAGGAATTTGAGAAGGCGCTTCTTGCTAAGTATTGGTCGCGGGATGTGCAAGAACGAATAAGAAATTAGGCCTTTAGCCCGGCGCCTTTCTGTGTAAAAACAGGAAGTCTACGGCGATACTTTGAGAAGTACATCTACATCTACATCTACATTGATACTCCGCAAGCCACCCAACGGTGTGTGGCGGAGGGCACTTTACGTGCCACTGTCATTACCTCCCTTTCCTGTTCCAGTCGCGTATGGTTCGCGGGAAAAACGACTGTCTGAAAGCCTCCGTGCGTGCTCTAATCTAATTTTACATTCGTGATCTCCTCGGGAGGTATAAGTAGGGGGAAGCAATATATTCGATACCTCATCCAGAAACGCACCCTTTCGAAACCTGGCGAGCAAGCTACACCGCGATGCAGAGCGCCTCTCTTGCAGAGTCTGCCACTTGAGTTTATTAAACATCTCCGTAACGCTATCACGGTTACCAAATAACCCTGTGACGAAACGCGCCGCTCTTCTTTGGATCTTCTCTATCTCCTCCGTCAGACCGATCTGGTACGGATCCCACACTGATGAGCAATACTCAAGTATAGGTCGAACGAGTGTTTTGTAAGCCACCTCCTTTGTTGATGGACTACATTTTCTAAGCACTCTCCCAATGAATCTCAACCTGGTACCCGCCTTACCAACAATTAATTTTATATGATCATTCCACTTCAAATCATTCCGCACGCATACTCCCAGATATTTTACAGAAGTAACTGCTACCAGTGTTTGTTCCGCTATCATATAATCATACAATAAAGGATCCTTCTTTCTATGTATTCGCAATACATTACATTTGTCTATGTTAAGGGTCAGTTGCCACTCCCTGCACCAAGTGCCTATCCGCTGCAGATCTTCCTGCATTTCGCTACAATTTTCTAATGCTGCAACTTCTCTGTATACTACAGCATCATCCGCGAAAAGCCGCATGGAACTTCCGACACTATCTACTAAGTGATTTACATATATTGTGAAAAGCAATGGTCCCATAACACTCCCCTGTGGCACGCCAGAGGTTACTTTAACGTCTGTAGACGTCTCTCCATTGATAACAACATGCTGTGTTCTGTTTGCTAAAAACTCTTCAATCCAGCCACACAGCTGGTCTGACATTCCGTAGGCTCTTACTTTGTTTATCAGGCGACAGTGCGGAACTGTATCGAACGCCTTCCGGAAGTCAAGAAAAATAGCATCTACCTGGGAGCCTGTATCTAATATTTTCTGGGTCTCATGAACAAATAAGGCGAGTTGGGTCTCACACGATCGCTGTTTCCGGAATCCATGTTGATTCCTACATAGTAGATTCTGGGTTTCCTGAAATGACATGATACGCGAGCAAAAAACATGTTCTAAAATTCTACAAGAGATCGACGTAAGAGATATAGGTCTATAGTTTTGCGCATCTGCTCGACGATCCTTCTTGAAGACTGGGACTATTTGCGCTCTTTTCCAATCGTTTGGAACCCTCCGTTCCTCTAGAGACTTGCGGAGTATTGAAACAAAGCAGGATACTGGGATGAACCGATAACGCACAAGGATATTCTGCGGATTTTCAATGCGAAACTTCCTGCTGAGACGAAAGAGAAGTTAATACACGCACCGGAGGAGAATTTAGAAGAATTCATGTCAGTCTTGGACTTAATTGATTTGATCCAAGAATATATTAAGGCAAGACCAGACAGACACAGCGCATCCTCGCAGTCGAATAATGCTTACGGCAGCGGAGAGAACAATCAGCTGATTCAGGAGAGAATCGCGCTCCGCCACACTGCAAAAATTATGACCAACATCGTAATCCGCATAGCGGTAATGGAAACAATTTCAGATACGGGAAAAACAGACAGAATAGACTCGACAGAAGGTACAATCCAGGTTATAATGTAAACTCGAATTCTAAGAATTGGCGAAACAGTAATAGGCACACACAATCTTCTGTGCTGATGGAGAATGACTGGAGGCAACGAACACCAGTTATTACAGAAGTGAGATAGGATGCGGTTCATGCAGATTAATGGTGCTCAGAATACTGGTTCTAATCTCCAAAAGTCGCATTACTGCCTGGAGAAAATTAAATTCTTAGGGTATTCAATAAATTCAAGAGGCATCTTACCAGATGAAAAGAAGAAAAGTGCGATACAAAATTTTCCTGTTCCTAAAACGAAAATGCTGTTAAAAGGATTTTTAGGTCTTGCATCGTATTTACGTCGGTTCATAGAGGATCAGTCGATGAATTCTGTGCCATTAGTAAATTTATTAAAGAAGAACGTGCATTGGCATTGGACTGAGAAATGTCAACAAGCATTCGAAGCAATCAATCAAGTTTTGTCTAATGGAAACATTCTCTATCATCCTAATATTTCCTTGGAATTTTGATTAATAAAGGATGCCTCATCTGTTGGTTTGGGCATTTGTTTGTTCCAAATTCGAAAAATAGATGGCAAGCCCAGCTTTGGTCCAATAGCTTTCGCTAGTAGGACACTGTCAAGTTGCGAGAGATCGTGTACTACCACGGAACAAGTGCCTCTTGCAGTAGTTGGGGGCATTCAAAAAGTTTAATTATTATTTTATGGAGCAAGAAACATTGTGTATTGTGACCATCAAGCTCTCAGCTTTTTACAAACCTGTTAAGATTTGAAAGATGGACGGTCACTCTATAAGAGTACCAATTTTGTACTGTGTACATACAAGGGAAGGAGAATATAATAGCAGATGCGTTTCCGGTCCTCCAAAAGGTATTGAAGAAGGCATAATCTCGAATGACAATGAATTTCCAGTGAAGATACTACCTATGGCACCCGTGGTCTAGGGGTAGCGTCTTTGATTCATAATCAAAACGTCTTCAGTCCCGGGTTCGATCCCTGCCACTGCCTAAATTTTGATAAAAAATCAGCATTGGCGGCCGAAGACTTCCGGCATAAGAAGTCAGCCTCATTCTGCCAACGGCCTCGTCAAAGAGGGCGGAGGAGCGGATAGAGGTTCAGGGCACTCTCTTGTCATAGGGGTGGGAAATTGCCCCTAAAGGCGAAAGAATCAGCAATGATCAACGACATGAGAAGGCAATGGAAACCACTGCATTAAAGACACGTAACGTGTATCCACAGGACATGTGGCCTGTATTTGAAGAAGTGTCATGATGATCTCCCCATTGGCAAAAGATTCCGGAATAGTCCCCCATTCGGATCTCCGGGAGGGGACTGCTAAGGGGGAGGTTACCATGAGAAAAAGATTGAATAATCAACGAAAGGGTAACGTTCTACGAGTCGTGGCGTGGAATGTCAGAAGCTTGAACGTGGTAGGGAAACTAGAAAACCTGAAAAGGGAAATGCAAAGGCTCAATCTAGATACAGTAGGGGTCAGTGAAGTGAAGTGGAAGGAAGACAAGGATTTCTGGTCAGATGAGTATCGGGTAATATCAACAGCAGCAGAAAATGGCATAACAGGTGTAGGATTCGTTATGAATAGGAAGGTAGGGCAGAGGGTGTGTTACTGTGAACAGTTCAGTGATCAGGTTGTTATAATCAGAATCGACAGCAGACCAACACCGACAACGATAGTTCAGGTATACATGCCGATGTCGCAAGCTGAAGATGAACAGATAGAGAAAGTGTATGAGGATATTGAAAGGGTAATGCAGTATGTAAAGGGGGACAAAAATCTGGTAGTCATGGGCGACTGGAATGCAGGTGTAGGGGAAGGAGTAGAATAAAAGGTTGCAGGAGAATATGGACTTGGGACAAGGAGTGAAAGAGGAGAAAGACTAATTGAGTTATGTAACAAGTTTCAGCTAGTAATAGCGAATACCATGTTCAAGAATCACAAGAGGAGGAGATATACTTAGAAAAGGCCGGGAGATACGAGAAGATTTCATTTAGATTACATCATGGTCAGACAGAGATTCCGAAAACAGATACTGGATTGTAAGGCATACCCAGGAACAGTTATAGACTCAGATCACAATATAGTAGTGATGAAGAGTAGGCTGAAGTTCAAGACTTTAGTCAGGAAGAATCAATATGCAATGAAGTGAGATACGGAAGTACTAAGGAATGACGAGATACGTTGGAAGTTCTCTAACGCTATAGATACAGCAATAAGGAATAGCGCAGTAGGCAGTACAGTTGAAGAGGAATGCACATCTCTAAAAAGGGCCATCACAGAAGTTGGGAAGGAAAACATAGATACAAAGTAGGTAGCTGCGAAGAAACCATGGGTAACAGAAGAAGTACTTCAGTTGATTGATGAAAGGAGGAAGTACAACCATGTTCCGGGAAAATCAGGAATACAGAAATACAAGTCGCTGCGGAATGAAATAGACTCCTGGAAATGGAAAAAAGAACACATTGACACCGGTGTGTCAGAACCACCGTACATGCTCCGGACACTGCGAGAGGGCTGTACAAGCAATGATTACACGCACGGCACAGCGGACACACCAGGAACCGCGGTGTTGGCCGTCGAATGGCGCTAGCTGCGCAGCATTTGTGCACCGCCGCCGTCAGTGTCAGCCAGTTTGCCGTGGCATACGGAGCTCCATCGCAGTCCTTGACACAAACCTACTTACGGGTGATCACGATAGTGACGATGAGTGTACAGATAGTGATAGCAAAAAGAAAGGTGACGACAGTACAATAGGTAGTGTAAACATAAGGAAAAGTAAAGGTGAAAGAAGAAGAGCCGCAGGTAGCAGCTCATCAGCCTCACCACCATTGAAGACGGAACAAGACACCACACCGGTGACATCTGCACTTCGAGATAAATATAGCGGAATCATCCCATATGTAGAAAAAGAGCAGAAGGGAAAAGTCGGCCAAACACCATGGCATGCTGACTACAACAATGTAGAACTAAACTTAAGACTAAGTAGGCTAGAATATAAGGATACTTTCATCACAGCACGAAGACTGCTAACCAGACTACTTCACCCACTAGGCAGCTATGTATGCTTCCCGACCACTGAACAATCTCACAGAATGACTTTAAAGACCGCAAACATACCTACAGACCCAACAGAGCTAGAAAAATTAGTCATACTAGCGTGTAGTCGGAGGGGGGAAACATATAACCCACACCAAGTGTACAAGGACCAAGTGAGGGCACATGGCAGAACTGACTTTGACTACTCGCAAACAGGACACAAATTCTATCTTCATGTGAAACACCCATGAAAATAATACAACTTAATGCTAATAGAAGCACACTCGTTAGTGCAGAACTGCCGCGAGTAGCTCTGGACTTGCAGGCGGATATTCTCTGCCTGCAAGAACCTTATGTGACAACCCAGGGAAACTTAACTAACCTACCCTGGGACGCTGTCACAATCTCAGACAGACAAAACTACAAGGCTGCCATAGTTGTCCTCAACAAAACTTTAAATATCACTAAGATTACGCAGCTATGTAACAGTCATCTGGCCACGGCAGAAATAACTAAGGGTCGAGACACATGGGTGGTCTCATCACTATACGCACAGTACAGTGACGACATAGAGCCATACCTACATATGATACAAGACATTGCTGAGTACTCTAGAAATATGAACCTAATTATATGTGCAGATATCAACGCTAAATCCACACTATGGCCCTCGGACAGAACGGACGACAGAGGACGGAAAGTCAACGACGTCATACAAGAGATACAACTACATATTATAAATGAAGATGGACCTACACCTACATACAGAGGTGCAGGCGGATCTGCCACCAAAATCGATATTACTCTGGCGAATGACAGAACATTAGGACGACTGCAAAGATGGACCATACACGACTCTCTGACCACAAGTGATCACAACATAATAGAAATAAGTCTCAAAACAAACAATTATCGCACCACACACAATACAACACACTTCAACTTTAAAAGAGCGAATTGGGACAGACTACAACAAATTGTTCAAAATGAGAATATATACAACATACAGGGAAGCGTGGACTACAGAGCACACAAACTGACACAAATCATCCAAACAGCACGAGAAACAGCAATACCTACGCACACACACAGCAAACAACGGGAAACACCATGGTCAGACGAATTAACCAGACTCAAACGTGACATGACAAGGAAACGAAAACTATACCAGAGGACATGGATACAAAGAGACAAACTACTAAGACTAGCTGCATATAGGGAAGCCAAAGAACTCTTCAAAAAGACATTATTTCAGACCAGGAAACAACATTGGGAGAGCTACTTGACCACACACACACAACAGAATATCTGGGGGGAACAATACAAGATCCTGACAGAAAAAATAAAGACCCCATTGGCATTAAGCACGCTACGGCAGGATGACGGCACAATGACAGTGGGATGGAGAAACACAGCGCAATATCTGCTGAACAAACTCCTCCCGGACGATGCCACAGACTCAGACTCACAGGAACAGATCACACTCAGACAAGAACTTCATGAACAGTATAACACCGACGCCGTCACCAGTCCCTTTGCGCACGAGGAAGTTGCGGTAGCGATAAGAGAGCTAAAGAATAAAAAAGCACATGGACCCGACAGGATCCATGCAGAAGTGCTTAAGAGGCTAGCACTACAGATCACCCCATACTTAACAGAACTACTAAACGACGCCTTAAGGCTAGGCCGTGTACCGACAGTCTGGAAAACCTCAAATGCAGTCATCATACGAAAATCATCAGACAGAGACCAATCAGATCCGAAATCCTACAGACCAATATGCCTCATAAACACCATGGCAAAAATCCAAGAGAGGCTACTGTGTGACCGCTTGCAGGCTCACAGAACCCTACTTGGAATGAATCCCCACCAGTTTGGATTTCGGAAAGGGAAAAACATCGATGATGCAATAAACAGAGCTTTAGAAATTACACAAAACACAGATAAAACATACTCTTTGGCAATCATGATAGACATCGCAGGAGCATTTGACAACCTGTGGTGGCCAGCACTGTTTCTGAGGTTACGCCAGATGGAAGTACCCGCAGCCCTATACAATAGTCTTTTAGACTACTGCAGAGACAGAATAGTGGAATGGCGCGTGGGCAACCGGAAGGTAATAAGGAAAATTACCAAGGGATGTCCGCACGGATCGATCTGTGGACCCATCTTCTGGGACATAATTTTTGAACCTCTCCTGCAACTGCTGGAGGAGGATATGAGGACAGACGGTGCTGTCGCCTATGCAGATGACCTATTGGTGGTTATCTCAGCAAATACAAGAGCCCAGCTAGAGGAGAAGGCGAGTGGCACACTGCAAACAATAACACAATGGTGCAACACAAACAAGCTCAAGATAGCGGGCAACAAAACAACATACACACTGCTCAAAGGGCAACTCAGACGCAATCCATCTATTAAAATACAGAACAACAACATAAAGAGAATGACGGTAACCCGCTACTTGGGCGTATACATAGATGAGAAGCTGAACTTCCATGAACATATCAGAATAACAACAAACAAGGCAGAAAAATTACTACATAAACTGGCAAGGATTAATTCAGGACAATACAGACTTCCTCTGTCAGTCACACGAACTTACCACTGCGCACTCTTCGAATCAGTGCTAAGCTTTGCGGCCAGTACATGGGCGCACAGACTCAACCTCGCCACAAACAGAACAGCGGTTAGGCGAGGGCAGTGAAGCGTCCTTCTGCGACTATCGGGAGCCTTCGGCACTACATCAGTTGAAGCACTGTGTCTCGTGCTAGGAATCTTCCCGATAGATATCACAATCAAATATTGGGCCGCTCTGTACTGGTTAAAGATGGGTAGACCAGACCAGGTCAACATATTGATTGGTTCCCCGCTGAACAATAAGCGGGACCTCAAAAAATGGAAAATCGACACATGGCAACAGGAATGGGGCACGAGTAATAAGGGACGGAGAGTCTATACATTTTTTCCCAACATAACGGAAAGATTAAGAATGAAACATGCCGATCCTAGCCGCGGCATGGTGCATTTCTTGACTGGCCACGGACCATATCCCACGCACTTAAATCGCGTGAGTCTTAGAGACACATCAACGTGTACATGTGGAGGTATGGGAACCCCCGAACACACAATCCTATTCTGCGGGAAATACAGACAGCACAGGAACACACCTGGGATACAACACCTACAGACAGAGGAACACATATACGATGCGATCAGAACACCTGAACTTTGGGACATACTGAACGCACTAACAGACAAAATTTCTGACGAATGCCACAAAGAGTACAGGAACAGAAGACCACACAGACAATAACCCTATATGCAGCACCCAGACAGACACCATAGTGTGGAAGAACTAAACTAAGTCTCAGTATAAAATAACTGACATGCAATAGACTTACATAAGTAGACCTAAAACTGACAATAGATTAATGTATAAAATTAGACATAAACAGTGTCGGCGCACCGTCGCAATTGCCATCAGCTACCACGGCACTCTAAACCTGTATACAAGTAACCAGATAGAACATAAATAGAGATATCAAACGCCATCAATAGAATAGAATAGAACTTCCTAGGCTAAGGTTAGGGGACTGAGGATCAGAGGCTTGAAGATAAATCCCAAGGCGCTCATCCTCAGTCCCCTACGGTGATGGGACTATCATCTCTTCCTTTCCTATCGTCTTTTCTCCTCTTCAGACTAAACTATTCCTTGTATTTCCTTCTTCCAATTCAAAATTAATTTTTGTAAAAATTTTGTTACATCGGTTTTGGGAAAGCTGCCAAAGTAAAGAAAGAAATAAGGAAAAAAAAAGCACAGACCCGCCTCCACGTGGCGGGACACGGGCAACGGTGCGACAGGATGCGGGAACTGGTGTGAGTTTCATCAACTACATCAGTGTCCGCACACCGGTCGTAGCGGCCAAGTGGTCAAAATAGACCCACCTTAAGCACTTAGGTGGTGGGTCGTAAAATCAGGGCGGCAAGTGAAAAAAAAAAAAAGTCTTTAACACTGGTAGCATGCCGCGACAGCGTGGACGTGAACCGTATGTGCAGTTGACGGACTTTGAGCGAGGGCGTATAGTGGGCATGCGGGGGGCCGGGTGGACGTACCGCCGAATTGCTCAACACGTGGGGCGTGAGGTCTCCACAGTACATCGATGTTGTCGCCAGTGGTCGGCGGAAGGTGCACGTGCCCGTCGACCTGGGACCGGACCGCAGCGACGCACGGATGCACGCCAAGACCGTAGGATCCTACGCAGTGCTGTAGCGGACCGCACCGCCACTTCCCAGCAAATTAGGGACACTGTTGCTCCTGGGGTATCGGCGAGGACCATTCGCAACCGTCTCCATGAAGCTGGGCTACGGTCCCGCACACCGTTAGGCCGTCTTCCGCTCACGCCCCAACATCGTGCAGCCCGCCTCCAGTGGTGTCGCGACAGGCGTGAATGGAGGGACGAATGGAGACGTGTCGTCTTCAGCGATGAGAGTCACTTCTGCCTTGGTGCCGATGATGGTCGTATGCGTGTTTGGCGTCGTGCAGGTGAGCGCCACAATCAGGACTGCATACGACCGAGGGACACAGGGCCAACACCCGGCATCATGGTGTGGGGAGCGATCTCCTACACTGGCCGTACACCACTGGTGATCGTCGAGGGGACACTGAATAGTGCACGGTACATCCAAACCGTCACCGAACCCATCGTTCTACCATTCCCAGACCGGCAAGGGAACTTGCTGTTCCAACAGGACAATGCACGTCCGCATGTATCCCGTGCCACCCAACGTGCTCTAGAAGGTGTAAGTCAACTACCCTGGCCAGCAGGATCTTCGGATCTGTCCCCCATTGAGCATGTTTGGGACTGCATGAAGCGTCGTCTCACGCGGTCTGCACGTCCAGCACGAACGCTGGTCCAACTGAGGCGCCAGGTGGAAATGGCATGGCAAGCCGTTCCACAGGACTACATCCAGCATCTCTACGATCGTCTCCATGGGAGAATAGCAGCCTGCATTGCTGCGAAAGGTGGATATACACTGTACTAGCGCCGACATTGTGCATGCTCTGTTGCCTGTGTCTATGTGCCTGTGGTTCTGTCAGTGTGATCATGTGATGTATCTGACCCCAGGAATGTGTCAATAAAGTTTCCCCTTCCTGGGACAATGAATTCACGGTGTTCTTATTTGAATTTCCAGGAGTGTATATAAGAAGTGCAGGGAAGCTAGGACGAAATGGCTGCAGGAAAAATGTGAAGACATCGCAAAAGATATGATTGTCGGGACAGACTCAGCATACAGGAAAGTCAAATCAACCTTTGGTGACATTAAAAGCAACGGTGGTAACATTAAGAGTGCAACGGGAATTCCACTGTTAAATGCAGAGGAGAGAGCAGATAGGTGGAAAGAATACGTTGAAAGCCTCTATGAGGGTGAAGATTTGTCTGATGTGATGGAAGAAGAAACAGGGGTCGATTTAGAAGGGATAGGGGATCCAGTATTAGAATCGGAATTTAAAAGAGCTTAGGAGGACTTACAGTCAAATAAGGCAGAAGGGATAGATCAAATTCCGTCAGAATTTCTAAAATGATTGGGGGAAGTGGTAACAAAACGACTATTCACGTTGGTGTGTAGAATGTATGAGTCTGGCGATATACTATCTGACTCTCGGAAAAGCATCATCCACACAATTCCGAAGACGGCAAGAGCTGACAAGTCCGAGAATTATCGCACAATCAGCTTAACAGCTCATGCATCGAAGCTGCTTAAAAGAATAATATACAGAAGAACGGAAATGAAAATTGAGAATGCGCTAGGTGACGATCAGTTTGGCTTTGGGAAATGTAAAGGGACGAGAGAGGCAATTCTGACGTTACGGCTAATAATGGAAGCAAGGCTAAAGAAAAATAAAGACACTTTCATATGATTTGTCGCCCTGGAAAATGCGTTCGACAATATAAAATGGTGCATGCTGTTCGAGATTCTGAAAAAAGTAGGGGTAAGCTATAGGGAGAGACGGGTCATATACAATAAGTACAACAACCAAGAGGGAATAATAAGAGTGGAGAAAGACGAAAGTAATGAGAAGTAGTAGAAATGAGAACAGTGAGAAACTTAACATCAGGATTGATGGTCACGAAGTCAATGAAGTTAAGGAATTCTGCTACCTAGACAGTAAAATAACCAATGACGGACAGAGCAAGGAGGACATCAAAAGCAGACTCGCTATGGCAAAAAGGCATTTCTGGCCAAGAGAAGTCTACTAATATCAAATACCGGCCTTAATTTGAGGAAAAAATTTCTGAGGATGTACGTCAGGAGTACAGCATTGTATGGTAGTGAAACATGGACTGTGGGAAAACCGGAACAGAAGAAAATGAAGCATTTGAGATGTTGTGCTATAGACGAATGTTGAAAATTAGGTGGACTGATAAAGTAAGGAATGAGGAGGTTCTACGCAGAATCGGAGAGGAAAGGAATATGTGGAAAACACTGATAAGGAGAAGGGACAGGATGATAGGACATCTGCTAAGACATGAGGGAATGACTTCCATGGTACTAGAGGGAGCTGTAGAGGGCAAAAACTGTAGAGGAAGACAGAGATTGGAAAACGTCAAGCAAATAATTGAGGACGTAGGTTGCAAGTGCTATTCTGAGATTAAAAGGTTAGCACAGGAAAGGAATTCGTGGCGGGCCGCATCAAACCAGTCAGTAGACTGAAGACCAAAACTATTTAGAGTTACGTGGTGATATGACGAGACTCCAACAGAGTGATCCAAGGTGCACAGGTACATGCTATGTTTACTCTATGCAACCTACCACGTATTATGGCCATGTAATGTACGTAGTACGTATCCAATCACCCGTTGTTTTTGCAGTTGTGCCGTGTAAGCCGCATTGTGTAGTGTACTGGCGACAGATTGGTTAGCTTTGTAGTTTATAGTGTTAACTGTGTAACACAGCTACATTTCTCTGTAACATCGTTTTCAAGTAAATCACGTACAAGTTCAAGTTGTGCACACAATTTTGCAGAATTAAAGTTCCTTTCAATACCCATACCTCGCTAACGGAGCATTTGCGGACCTATGTTCATATAAGGTTTTTTGTTCAGAATTACTTATACTATCACTGTGTGAAATATTGACCTCTCCTCCCCAAACACCCTGTATTTATAATGTGGTATTGTCCGAAGGTCATGAGCAGTAAGTCAACAACTCACATCGATACCACAGGAGTTAGCAATGTCTCGTAGCAGTCCATACCGACGACTGGCAGGCGCTGGCGGAGCCACACCTTCACTCTAAGCGCAACAGCGCCACTGCATGGAGGGTAATGTACAGCTGAGCTAAGGAATGTTTTGCATCAGTTCGTGAGCCCCAGTCAAGAGGACAACACAGACTTGTTACGACTCATGCCTTACTCATGTCTGCTACAGAAATTTCATATCATGCAGTTCTGATCAAGTATAACCCAGAGCAATCAAAGAACCTACAGATATGACTAGACGATTGTAGTTTCGTCAGGCCATAACATGTAATCCTGTACTCACCTGACCAGAAATGCTATTCATCCTGCCACTGCACTTCCCTAATTCCTACTATGTCGAACTTCAACCTATGCATTTCATGTTTAAATTCTCTAACCAGCTAACCCCATTAAGAGATCCAAGACCCAGCCATCTGGTTAGGGAACTATTTTATCTCCAGAATGTTTTTCCCGAGACTATACCATCGTTATTTTCTGATACAAAAGGACTGCATACCTTCAGAAAAAATAATAGCTCTAGTTTCTCCATGCACTCAGCTGTTTGCAGTACAAGCACAACCAGACATTGTTTGCTGGTCTTACGACGCTGGGTCAGTGACCTCTTAAGGTACTCAAAAGGCTGCTGCCCCACTTCAAGGACTGTTCTACAAGATCAGAAAATATGCGAATGACTTCAATGGTACGACTAATAAACATTACACGTTAAGCACCACTTCTCGAAGACTGGACTTCGATCTGTGCATCACGCTTTGCAAGGCATGATGAACCTTCAAACTAAAAATCCGCTCACCGAAACTGTCTGCAATTCTTACCAAAATACATGTGGCTCACTTACTGCACTGCTGATTTAACCTACTGGTCAGTCTACGAACTTAAAACGATCATCGCACCATCCATTAAGGAAACCAAAGTAAAGAAAAAATGGTCCTATAAAATTAGAAAACAAACATCGACAGTACTGAAGATCCAATTTACAACTTAGGACAACTGCCGAAAAGAAATTTTTATCTCTCTACGGAAGTATGCAATGCCACTCTCACATCTAAATTTCATAATAACTCATCTTATTTCACCTAAACCCGATATCAAAGTCAGCCAAACTTCGCAGTTATCCCACCGTTATGGTATTAACTACTTCTTGCACAAGAAAACTTTTGTCACCCGCTGCTTGAAATGCTAACTTATGCTGTAACATAATGAAAATTTTATGACATTTCTATGAATTGGTATACTGCGAAGTAATGTTAGACAGTCTTATAGGTACGAAATGAGGATTTCTATGCTTTTAAATATTCTGTTTCAAAATCAGTCTAACACTACTGTTCTATGTGCTTGCGCCGTCCTTGGCGCTCAGTAATCGATTGTACCTGCCCTCTGTATCTTTCTGCTCCATTGCTGGGCTACCGAATTATGCCTGCCCGCAAGAGGCCATGCTTAGCAAGCAAGGGGAAAGTGACTTGCTGACAGTAGTGTGGGGAGCTGAAGGCCGCATTGTCTAGAACATGTGAGCATTCTACCAAACGTAGCTGGAAGGCGGCAGGCTGGCCCTTGGAGTGTCATTGGCGCCATCACTGCAGTTAGACATTAACTGTAAGCTTCTCTGCCATTCGAGGAAGTGAACCTACTTGGGGACCGTTGCGTGTCCTTGTTATGGACTATAAGGAGAAGCTTTGGTCAGCGACAATAATTTTGTGCTTAACTGATGTGTAAGCAACTTCATTCAGTTTCCTTTCGGGTCTAGTTGTTACCAGTGGTCGTTTGTGTTTTGAGCAAAGGTGCTCATTTGTGGAAGAAAATTCCACGATGTGTTTAGCCAGTATTCTGGACATGTATTCGTTATTGGCGTCGAACATGATTTATAATTTGGTTTTGTTGCCTACTCCTCATATTTAACGATAGTGTGGCTTGGCTGTTTGTGCATGCAAGCTCTTGCTTTCTGTCAAACTGCTTGGATGGCTTATTACCGTCTCTGTGCTTACCAACCTTGTTTTATTCATTGATATTTTGGGTACTTTATTAGAGTAATATTTAATGCTGAATATCTGTGTGTCTACAGGGCAGATTAGCTCTTATTTAATGCCTTTTTTGTTGAATTTAGGAGCGTACCCGAAAATTTGCTTCACTGTATGATTCGGTGGGTTTTGTGGCATTCTCCAAATCATTTGGTAATGTAATTTCCTTACACATTTGAGGAAAAGTAATCTGTTTTAATAAGTTAGCAGACACACATATGATACTAAAACTACATTACTTGTTATTAACTGTTTTCAAGACCAGCGTCCCACTATTAATTATATTGTGATTTCTTTGCCTACCACTTCTGCCCACTGAGATCAGCTGGTTCCTTCTGTACATTTGGTCGACTGCTATATTCATACTTAATGTCCCTTAAGATTTTATGCAGCTGATTTCTTCTCAGTTTCGTTTAAGTAAATCTAAGCAGCTCCATCTAGAAGTGGTCTTTAGCATAGGTTCGGCTCAGCTATTTGTGGCACCCGGCATGTTCTAGGCAGTCTATTGTTTTACCATAAAATTCTCTGTCTTTATGAGCCTGAAAACCTGCCTGGAACTGTAGGCACGTTCAGCCGTAAGTTCAACATCCCTCAAATATTAACCAAAAGATGTCTTCTATTTTAACCAAATTTCACGTAAATCCTAAAACATCTTCACCATCTGTAAAGCTTGTCTGCCTGAACTCCAGCTATTGATTGAATTATCCTGAACTGTCTTAATTGCTATTACATTTCTTTGTAGTGAAAATCTGTTCATTTCAGATTGGTCATTGTTGCCATAAATTTATCTTTATGGCTGAATCATGTTCTTTAGTGAAATTTGTGTATAAGTTTTAGGCACTATTATTTTGTCTTCACCATGGTACTCATTCATCATTGGGGCTTGAGCCAGTTGTGTGGTTTCTAAATGTAGTTACTGATTTCATGAGTTTATTCTCTTGACCTGCAATTACGTTTAACAAGGAACACTATATGGCAATTAATAAGTCTTGATGATGCTGCTTGGCACTGAGAAAAATAATTTAATAATCCTGTTTTAGGCCTACCATCATGCAATGATATTGGTGTTCTTTTTTACATTATTGTCTTGCATTTGTGAATTAGAAAAATTGTATCTATCGATGTGTTGAGCTTTGGCTTTAACTACCTTATTTACTAGTGACTGGCGATCCCACTATTATACTGTGTACATTCTAATTGTAAGGAGTTTAATTGTATTGACAATAAATTGCTGTTCAAGTGTATACTATTTCCTAATCTCAACACTGTACCAATCCCAAACTGTCTCCCTACCATTTCAATTATAGTTAACACATGCTTGGGTATGAAAGTTATCTTGCAGTACATAATGTTTGATATTTTCTGCTGTCATATAGTGCACCTATCCGTATATCACCAACTGAACAGCAAAATAGTAACAAATGGCATCATGTTACAGTGAATTTATAATAAATGACCCAGAATATTACAGAGAAACTATAACGAGCTGGCCAACATTACAGCAGAAATGTTAAGAGCAGAACTGTGCCAATTTGCGTTCGGTGTTACAGTAAAAACGTAACAAATTGCACATGGTAAGGCAAAATGGTAAAATTGTGCTCCATGTTACAACAAAACTGCGATAAATTGCCCATGTAACAACAAAACTGCAACGAATTGCTCTCTGTTACAGCAAAATCGTAACGAACTGCCTCTAATTATTACAAAATATTCACAAATTGCTCTCCATGTTACATAAGAAATGTAGGAAAATGACATATGTAAACAGCAAATCTACAATGCATTGCCAACCATGTTGCAGGAAAACTGCAACTAGCTACCCCATACATTACAATGTTACAGGAAAATTGTAACGAATATCCGCAAACATTAACATGTTACAGAAAAGGTAGATATTATTGGGACAACAAAGGTCAGTACGTTTGGTGACTCCTATTACCCCAGATATTATTGGGTAGGGCAGCGATGGTAAATTTACAGGGTGACTACTGCTACCCAAAAAGCATTACCCTGAATGCATTTACAGGCAGTGATGTTCAGCTGAATTATTGTGACTACCATTACCGCAGATATTATTACTAGTGTCAATGATGGTTAATTTACTGGGTTGCAATTTGGGGACATTGATGGTCAGTTGATATTGGGTGACTACCATTGCCCTCAATGTAATTTGGGGTATTGATGACCAATGTACAGGGTGAGTCATGATAGTCGCTTAATATAGAGGCTGACATTAACCCTGCAGGGCAGAGATGATACGTTTACATGGTGGTGGTGTCTATGATGGTCAGATAATAGGATGGGGGCTACGATGATGGGTGGGGCTGGTAATAGTATTGATAGGGATGGGGAGTATGACATAGATGGTGACCTGGGAAAGATAGCCACTGAGACTAGCATCACGAATGTGCATTTCGTGGAACTGTTTCAGCGTCACGACCGGCCTCATCTTAATACAGCCGTCAGGCTGATGACAGAAGGCATGAGTCACATTTCAGTGGTGTCGGTGGAGTCTATCAGCAGGACGGGTTTCTCTAGACATGTCCTGCTCCTCAACAGGTATGGAAAGCGGAGGTTGGCAAAGCTTATAGGTGACAGCATAGGTGGGGATGGTGGGATCAATCATGGGAAAATTCCGGTAGTTTGTGGGTGTTAGAGCTGTACCTTTTTTAGCTTGAAGTCAGCTGATAGGTATTCCTGCTTAAGGGAAGTCTCTCTAACAAAAGAAAAAAAACACTTTCGACAAAGCTTAGGTATCCGATTAATGAGGAAATTAGTATATTTCATCAAAATATACAAGGTATTAGAGATAAAGTTAGTGAACTGCTTATAGATGTTGACTCTGAAATTATTGGTATATCTGAACACTTCTTAAATAAGGAGATAATTCAGAGGCTTCCTTTACCAGAATACAGGTTGGCTGGCAGCTTTTCTAGGAGCTCTTTGCGGTGTGGGGGAGTAGCCATGTAAATGGAAAACGGTATCCCATTTGAGTCAATTGATGTTTCAAAGTACTGCACTGAAAAGGTGTTTGAATGTTGCGCAGGTGTGGTTAAATCTAGTGGAGCTAAACTTCTTACTGTTGTAATTTATAGATCGCCAGACTCCGATTTCACAACATTTTTGCTAAAGCTAGAGGAGGTTCTAGGTTCACTTTATAGGAAATACAAAAAGTTAGTTATATGTGGTGTCTTCAATATAAATTGTATAAGCAATTGTGAAAGGAAAAGGATGCTGGTAGACCTCCTTAATTCATATAATCTCATCCAAACCATATTCTTTCCAACGAGTGTGCAAGAGAACAGTAGAACAACCATAGACAATATTTTTGTTCATTCCTCATTACTAGAAGGGCGTTCTGTTAGCAAAATGGTGAATGGCCTTTCAGATCATGATGCACAAATTTCAAGTCTAAAAGATTTTTGTTCTGCAACACATGTTAAATATAGTTACCAACTTTTTAGAAAAGCTGATCCAGTTGCTGTAGAGACTTTTGTAAACCTCATCAAGGAACAAGAGTGGCAAGATATTTATAGTGCTGATACAGTAGGCAATAAATATAATGCTTTCCTCAAGGCTTTTCTCGTGCTCTTTGAAAGTTGCTTTCCGTTAGAACGTTCAAAACAGGGTACTAGCACAAACAGGCAGCCTGGGTGGCTGACTAAAGCGATAAGAATATCTTGTAGAAGAAAGTGGCAATTATATCAAAACGTTAGAAACAGTCACAATCTAAATGCAGCAGCCCATTACAAACAGAATTGTAGGGTGCTTCAAAAATTTATTAGGAAGGTAAAAAGTATATGGTATGCAGATAAAATAGCTAAGTCTTAGGATAAAATTAAAACAATATGGTCAGTCGTAAAGGAAGAGGCTGGTCTGCAGAGACAGGTCGAGGATATAGAATCAGTGCATAGTGGGAATATCTGCGTTACTGATAAGTTGCATATATGTACAGTATTTAATAGTTACTTTCTGAATATAGCAGTTGAACTAAATAGAAACCTAGTCCCAACAGGAAATGATATAGTGTTCGTAGAAAAAAGTATTCCGAGACTGTTACCTGAAATGCTCCTCCATGATACTGACATGAGGGAGATTGAGTTAATAATTAAATCACTAAATACCAAGAACTCTCATGGATATGACGGGGTATCTAGCAGAATACTGAAGTTTTGTTCCATGTATGTTAGCCCAGTACTTAGCCATATCTGTAACTTTTCCTTTAGGAGTGGTCGGTTTCCTTGAAACGCCCCCTTAGAAAAATTATACAAAACTGTGCTTAAACTGACCCACAATACTTTAGGCGCAACGCAATCTGAATTTCAAAAATCCCTACAAAAGAATGGCACTAACATTAAGCTATACGTTTCACAAATCTCTTACCTCACAAAAATCTTCGTTACTCGAACTACTGCAATACAGCGAGCGCCACTACTGCCAGCTAAATAAAAGATTCAAACTACTGAAGTCACTAACTACTGATAAGCACAGTTAGCAAGAGAAAGATTTTAATAGAGAACAAACAATGTATTTACCTTAATAGTCATAATATATATAGCAGTCCAGTCTTACAAATTTCAAAACTCCTCCATTTCTCTCCCCACATCCACCACTGCTGGCGGCTCACCTCCAACTGCGCAACGCTACGCGCTGTTCACATCCAGCTGCCCAACACTACAATGGCAGACAACAATGCAAACTAGCCACAGACTGCACACAGCACAGCCAGTGATTTTCATACAGAGCGCTACGTAACGTTGCCAATAAGAAAACATAAACAGCCCACTTACATCCTCACCGATTAAAGTACTCGGTGGTGAAGCCACTTTATAAAAGGGAGACAGGGATAATGTTGACAATATAGACCTATTTCTATGCCATCGGTGTTTGCTAAAGTTATCGAGAGGATTGTATATACAAGATTACTGGAGCATTTAAATTCACATAATTTGCTGTCAAATGTACAGTTTGGTTTTAGAAATGGCTTAACAACTGAAAATGCTATAGTCTCATTTCTCTGTGCAGTTCTGGATGGATTAAATAAAAGGTTGTGAACGTTAGGTGTTTTCTTTGATTTAACGAAGGCTCTCGACTGTGTTGACCACAAAATATTAATGCAGTAGTTGGACCATTATGGAGTAAGTGGAGTAGCTTACAATTGGTTCGCCTCTTACTTTAAGAACAGAAAGCAGAAGGTAATTCTCCGCAATATTGAGAGTGGTAGTGATGTTCAGTCCCAATGGGGCACTGTTAAATGGGGCGTTCCCCAAGGTTTGGTGCTGGGGCCACTGCTGTTTCTTATTTATATAAAAGATATGCCTTCTAGCATTACAGGTGATTCAACAATATTTCTGTTTGCTGATGACACCAGCATGATAGTGAAGGATCTTTTGTGTAATATTAAAACATTATCAAATAATGTAGTACATGAAATAAGTTCGTGGCTTATGGAAAATAATTTGATGCTAAATCACAGTAAGACTCAGTTTTTACAGTTTCTAACTCATAATTCAACAAGAACTGATATTTTGATCAGACAGAATGGGCATATCATAAGCGAGACGGAACAGTTCAAGTTCCTAGGCGTTCAGATAGATAGTAAGCTGTGGAAAGCTCATGTTCAGGACCTTGTTCAGAAACTAAATGCCGCTTTATTTACCATTAGAACAGTATCTGAAATAGGTGACATTTCAACACGAATAGTAGTCTACTTCGCATATTTTGATACGCTTTTGTCATATGGTATTATTTTTTGGGGTAATCCTTCGGATTCAAAAAGGGTATTTTTGGCTCAAAAACGGGCTGTTCGAGCTATGTGTGGTATAAGTTCGAAAACCTCTTGTCGAGCCCTATTCAATGGTCTGGGAATTTTGGCGTTGCCCTCACAGTATATATTTTCTTTAATGTCGTTTGTTGTTAGCAATATTAGTTTATTCCCAAGAGTTATCAGCTTTCACCTAGTTAATACTAGGCAGAAATCAAATCTGCATGTGGAATGCACTTCCTTCACTCTTGTGCAAATAGGAGTGCAGTATTCTGCTGCATCCATTTTCAATAAGCTGCCACAAGAACTCAAATATCTTAGCAGTAGCCCAAACACTTTTAAGTCTAAAATAAAGAGTTTCCTCATGGCTCACTCCTTATATTCTGTCGCGGAGCTCCTGGAAGAGCTAAAAAATTAATCAAATTCCAGTGTTACATTGTTGATTTTCTTTATTTAAACTTACGACTTGTCGCTTGAATATGTTTCTTATATTTCATTTTATCTGTTTCTACAATCGTGTTATAATTTCATGTATTGACTCGTTCCATGACCATTGAGACTT
Organism: Schistocerca piceifrons; assembly: GCF_021461385.2. Taxonomy (NCBI): domain Eukaryota; kingdom Metazoa; phylum Arthropoda; class Insecta; order Orthoptera; family Acrididae; genus Schistocerca; species Schistocerca piceifrons. Next base: position 428,835,974 of record NC_060139.1, on the reverse strand, counting down.
CTCCCTAATGTGGTCCCACGGAATAATAAATAAATACATAAATTTACCAAGTGAGATCCGAGTTTCTCCCAGAGTATACAATTTTCAGATAACTTATTGAAATGCAGCCGGGTGACAACGTCAGCAACCGGTAATATTTTGACAGGAGCACACTCTGGCATTTTCAACGTAAAACTGATGCAAGTAAGCGTTGTGCAAGAGAATCAACGAACCAAATTCGACTTTGTCAGACTTCACTTACTTACCTTTGAATGACGAGTGCTAGAAGCAGACAGATGGAGTTGCGATGGAATCCCATTGTCACGTTATATTGCCAATTTGTTTATGGAAGAAATAGTGGACTGTGTCTTGAAGTCGGAGTCTTTGAAACTTGCATTTGTTTTCAGATATGTAGATGATACGTATTTCTTTCACCTGATGGCAGTAAGAATTTGAACGACTTTTAACAAATGATTTCGGAGATATTCTCGGGCACTTAACGGAAGTAACGAATGAGAAAGTGAGCTTAATTCGTATATTATTATTCACCTTTCGGTTTTCTCTATTTTTCGTGTTTGTTCACAAAACCAATTTTTTATCGAATATTTTTCAGATGTACGGTAACGAATTACCTCTTTATGTAAGCTATTTAGAGCCACAAGTAAATGAGTTGTTGTGCTGCACCCCAGCTTATCCATGTGTTGCAGTCAAGCTCTTATAACTGTGTTAACGGAGCGGAAAAAAGCGGGCTATAGATGTAAAAGGTGTTGTGAGATTTCTTCGGTGGCAATATCACCTGCTTTCCCTTATTATTGAAAAGCGACTACGCTTCGGGTTATAAAAAATTCATTAATCAGCATTGGGCAGATTATTAAAAAACGAGCACGTTATTACCTTATTTACCCTCATCCTCTCGTGTGAATTTTGCAGTGTAATTTGGGAGCTTAAGGGGCGACAAGTTGTTTTTGTCCTGGCACAAGATTATAAGAGGGCGAATCACGATGTTTGTCTGAACTACCTCTATCGTAACATACAACACTCTAGCTTCATTTCGTTGGCACTTTATCTCGCATCGTTCGGTAAGTACGTAATTAGCCTTCCAGCTTAATTAAGAGGGACTTGAGTGATGGCTAGAAGGGCTCATTAATTTTGCAGCACTAAATCTCCGCGCCTTTACGCCGTAAGATCGACGGCGTAATTTCAAGGGGCGCACATACCTCAAAAATGTCATCCTAGAGTTACTTACTTTGTAGTTAGGGACAAACTGATTAATCTCTCGTTGTGAGACAGGCGCTTACTCGCACATTCTGCAAGTAAACACTGTGGAATGCTTACATGGCTTCGGTCACGAGTCCTGCGTTAGGACAATTGAAGCATTACGCTGAAAATAAGTGCAGCATTATATGACGTAATTTATAACGCAGGTCGATACATTTTTACTTTTTGTCTGATATTTACATGAAATATGAATTTCTGACTAAATATACTGAACTGACAATGAAAATGAAGCCCGTTTTCCTACAGCAAGTCAGGGTTTTGCTCCATCATCGTCATCATCATCGTCGTCAATATTAACATATGACCGAATGATATCGGAAAGCAGTTACTGGATAACAGAGGTGAAGCGGAAAAGTAAAACGGTAAAAAATAAAACGTGTGAGACAGAAGACTCATAAGAAGTAAATATGGTGATTTTGACGCTTACAAAATTAAGGCATTAATTCTGTACACGCCCGCCCGTGAATGATGTTCTCCTGTCCTTTCTTTTGTGTGTCACTTCTCCTTCGCTTGTGATACACGAGCAATACATCATTTTTATTCTACAACGACCTTGACAACCATGTTCCGCAGTTTTAAGGACACCTCGCATTGTAACTGCTTATGGGAGTGTAGCAAATATCCCTTCTTTGAACTTTGAGGCGGACAGATTTGGAAACTGGTGACGCTGGTATTGGAAATTGGTTCCTTTGTCCAAGGCTTTCTCATGCAGCTCCATCAAACCTAACTTTTATTTGCAGTGGAGGCAATAAAATGTGATCTGGATTAATAAAATGTTCACTCACAGTTTTCTTCGATCCCGCTGCCACGATTGTCCTCTTCGATCACTCTCTGCTGTCCCACTGTTCATGGTCTGTTCTTTGTCCCGTTCACACATGAGACAATGCATCTTTATGTACCCTGTTTTCTGGATCAGAAGAGCGCCAAAAACGTTCAAGTCACTTCATACCAGCTAATGCTGTTCTTCATACTTCACATTTTAAAGAGGTAGCTTCATGGTGTGTGTACTGTATACGCGTTTGGAATTTATGATAGTTTATTTCTAAAATGTAGCAATACTGCTTTCAAGCTTCGCTTTTAAAAATCTATAAATAACACCCACTGCACACTGACATACTTTTGGGCTCCCATACTCGTCATCAATCCCCCAATGTATTTGCATAACACCATTAAACCACTGTATGCTGTCATACTTTTGGGCTCCTATACTCGTCATCAATCCAGCAATTTATTTGAAGAACACTGTTAAACCACCTTCAACAAAAAAATTCCCAAAAAATTTATCACATTGATTATGATGTGAAATTAAATTATTTCCACTGACATGGGATACCAGAAGTTGTGCTGCGTCTTTTAAGAGTCCAAGGTCTTTCAGCAAATTGCTAAGTCGTCTGAGTAAGAGGTCTTGGATACTAACGGTACCACACTCGGAATAGTCTCATTCAATACTTTTGAGATTTACTTGGTTCGGAGAATTCATGTATGCTTGGGGAGAGAACGTAACGATTGCTTGCCAGGAGAGGGCCTGAGGAAGGTACTGTGTACCGAAACCGGCAGTCAGTAGGCAAAATAAATAAATTACAACTATGGAGTAAAAAATGTATTTTTTTAGTACCTTCTGACGTTCTTGGAAAGGGGATCGGCTGTCCTAGACCTTGATGGAGAGGTCTAGTCGCCGAATCTAAATTCGGATTGCAGATATTTTTCCTTTTTTCTTTCATCATAAAGAAGTAATAGTTATCGATCCGATTCTTCTGTTCACGCCTTTCCATGGGAACAGCGAAGTTCAGGCACGTCATTTTACCTCCACTTCCGTAATTGGACCACGCGCGCATGACACAACCTGTGGAGCAAGTGACTTGCTCTGATCTCCGAGCTTCTGACCGAAAGAAGCAAAATATGGTATCTGCACAAATCCTGTTTTGGTCGACATCTTGTACTTATCACTTATATTATACACATGCAGCAAAATGTATCTAGAGTATTCTCACACTGCGTTCCTGACATTTTGGGTACGACTTCGATGAAATAACTCCATTCACAAGAACGCGCATAAGCGCCTTCTTCCAGCTCTCACACTCACTCAACTGCCAGTTTGTGCGGTGATAATGGAACGTCAGCTTTCAAGTTGATTCTCTGCCTGTATTTCAACATTCTAGAAACAAGCCATTATGCCAAATTTATATAAATTAACGCTATACAACATAGATTTCGCAACCAATAACAAGCAGCCCTCAGTAGGTTTGGAGGGGGAGTAGTGTGCGCAGAGATAAATGATAGCGGTGAGTAAAACACAACATTAAATTTTCATGTTCATGGGTGCAAAATTAGCAACTTCTAGTGCCTTTTAATGTCACTGCAACATGGAAGAATGGGAGTTCGAATACATGTCATTTCTAAGAATTCATTTTTAAGCAAAACGCTCACGTACCTTAATCACAGGTTTCTAGTGTTGTGCGTTAGGACCAGACTTGCTGCCACGCGAAAGCTCTGTCCTCGTGGTTAGTATGTGAGTCCCAGTCACAACATTTATTATTGGTGAATCGGAACGAACAAGTAAATGAACAACCAAAGGTCAGATATGCTCGCGAAAATAGAAAGCCCTCATCTCCAGCATTTCCTTAACTGTGGGATATGTTGATAAAAAAGAGTCAATCTTACACCAGGTGTTTTTCAGTATAGACAAAAATCTTTTCTACAGATAAAGAACAGTGTGACTACAGAATGAGTGATGAGTGTCTCTAATGTAACTGAACATATTAGGTGTAGATTCTAACACAGTATGCCCAGAGATCGTGCCTCTGTAGTTGGTCACCATCTTCCGGACTTCGAGAAGGGTCGAATCATTGGCGTGAGGGACGTGGTATTATCATATCGATAGTTATCTGTAGCGCAAGTCGTATCGAGATGAGCGAAGTGTGTGACAAGAACTGTAGTCACGTGTGTTGCCAGATGAACTACACCGCGAAAAGATCGTAAGACTGTTCGACAGGCTCTAACAAATAAAACAGTTAAAATGCAAAGTTTACAGGAAGAGTGTCAACAGTAGCTATAGGATGTGATTACTCAAAGCTGTTGACCACAGACAGCAGAGAGCTTCATGAAGCAGTCTTAGTGAGGTGGGACGCATTTTGTGGTCCCGCTTCGCTTTGTCGCCATATGGCCATGTGCCTGTACACTACGTGATGACACATCACGGGAAGCGGCGATTCACGAACCCATACACCCATGGGAAGCTATTGGCTACAGCCACAGGACTGATCTGGTAGAAGTAGAGGCTGAATATTCCGAGTATGTGACAGGAATGTGTAAGGTGTATGCTTCGCCGGCGATGGCCGCGGCATGACAGAATCTCTGACCAGAGAGTAGTTTATCGTTAGTTGTTGCTTGTCGCGAGTCTGCGCTAGTCTGCGCGAGTCGACAGTCGTAGTCAGTCTGCAGTGGTAGTCAGTGGGATACGGTAGTAGGGAGTCGGCATGCGTCAGCTGTGTGCTCTGGTCGCGACTCTGGTCAGGACTCTGGAGGATGAGTATTGTTGTAGAAGGTAAAGAAGCAGCCTTGCGCATATTTATAATAATGTATGTTAATTGTAATCTAATTTGTTCAAAAAATGCCCCAATAATATTTTTTTATAAAGTAACTCTTTTAAAGAAAAGTATTCATTTCAATTTAAAGAATTTTTCCACTCTTTTGAAGAAAAAGCATTCATTTCAATTGAAAGAATATTTCCTATGCATTCCTTCCAAGAATAAAAAAAATAATATACGCCAGCATTGCACGAAGCTGTGTCGATAGATAAGAGCAGATATAGTTGCAGTTTTTACTGAGGTAAGAATTTTGCTTTTGTTATTCAGAATACAGGGCCGAAGGTCAGCGCTGCTGTCCTTATAAAAATTACCAGATATTATTATTTCTGCTGAGAGGTTCCATTTGGTTCATGGTTCATTATTTAATTGATATTATAGTGTAGTTCATTTTCCATTTCCATTTAATAATTTTTCTGGGGAGTTTACACTTGGCGACATCCGGACCAGGATCGTATTTCTTTGTGAATCTTCTGAGAAGTAGTCATATATCTGCTCTTATTTACTTAAACGTAGTTTGCATTTGGCGCAACGCATTTACTAATTTGTCACTCTTTCTTCCACAGATCATCGGCAATTTGTTGCTCTTTCTTGTAATAGTGTTTGTTGCATTTTGCATTGTGCTTGTTTCATTTGTGAATAATTTTTGATTAGTGAAAAATGCAGCGAAAAACTGTTAACAATACATCGCGGTGTACAATGAGTGAAATAACCGACTCTAATAATTTGACCGATAGTACTTGCGACACGCAGTGTAATAATGACAGTTCCCCATTTACGGACAATCAGTGCGTGCTGATCACCGGTAATGATTTTATTGCTAATGATGAGGAAACAAATTCAATTGTGTCCTGACGACAATTGATAATGCGGGACGTTCTGTTACAATGAACGCTGCCCAGCTTGACACACCCGGTTTGCAAAATTTACGTAATGAAAAGATAAATTTTCCTATCGAAAATGCACAGTGTACGCAAAGTACGACACATTTATCTGTTTCCGAGGTAGTGACCAACAGTGCACATTCGATTGACAAACCTTTTCAAGAAACACAGAATATCCAAATGGATACACAAAACGTGACAATTGCTGGTACGCCATTAAACAGCACAAAAAACACAGTAGCTAATTTTGACATGGATCGAATTATAGCATTAATGCTACAAACTAATGAAAATGTCAAACAAATTAGTGAACAGAACAAACAACTTAATGAAAATTTCTAACAACTTAATGAAAAACAGGACAACCTTAATGAAAATTTCAAACAACTTAGTGAACAGAACAAACAACTTAATGAAAAACAAGACAACCTTAATGAAAAATTAGACAACAATTCCAGACAGCTTAGTGAACAGATTACAGCCGTTGCCGCGCAGTGTCATGATACTGAGGAACAATTACGTGTGGAAATTGAGGCTTGTACTAGGAAAAGTAGTGAAGAAATTAGATCTGTTGCTCAAGAATTAAGGGATATGCAAACAGCTACAACAGAATCACTTAGAGACGAAATTAGTGCAGTCGGTAAACAACGCTCTGAAAAAGCAACACAGTTACGCGACGAGCTTAAATTAATGACAGCAGAACTTTCGCGTACACTGGATGCAAAAGTAGACGCGAAATTCGACCAACATAACTGTGAAATTGACGAACGCTTTATTCACCAACTACAAAACAGTGAAACACGTATCCGTAAATTTATACAGGAACAAAATAAAGTAAAACGACAAGTCATGGAAACAATTACTGCACAAAGACAGGAAGATAAACGTAAATTGTTTACGAAAGCGAAAACATACGTAGACAACAATATTGCTGCAGTATCAGACGAAATTAATACAATTAAGCAGTTGAACACAGAATTGCGTGATGAAATTTCTGATCTTAAATCAAAAACAGATACACACACATTAGATATTCAGACAGTGACAGACAGACTCGAACAATTATAACTAACACAGGATTCCGATGACATCAAAGCCGACGTTAAAAAACTAAACGAAACCACATGTAAAATACAAAAACAAATTAATGCTTCTGACACTAAAAACGATGATCAGGTAAAAATACTGACTGAAAAATATGATGAATTGGCCAGTCGTATTAACGTTATTGAAAGTAATAATGATAACAAATCAGACGATACTTCACCGATTTCGTTTAACCAAACACCTGAATTCCAAAATTTACAGGAGACGATCAGTGAGATAGATTCATCTAATAATACATTACGTAGAAAATTGTCACCTTTACAGCAAGAGGTTACAGAGATGAAAAATATTTCAGCGTTTAATACATCACAGCAGACGGCACTTTGCAAACATTTGTCAGACTCACACAGCCAGTATAATTTAGGTAATTTACAAAGAGTACGTGAGTTAGATTCCGAACAGTCACAGACAAATAGATTCTCATACAATCGTGAACCTGTACAGATATACAGAGACGATAATTTTGATTATAAGCATTTTCTATCCGTGAGAAAATTTAAAGTATTTGAAAATGACAGAACACAGATTCACCCCCTGGATTGGATACAACAATTTAGCTTTGCTTTTCCACCGACTTGGCCTGTAACGCACAAACTTGAATTTATTTGCAGTTTTTTGGAAGGCGAACCGGCAACTTGTATGAGACCGATCGCGAGACAACCTACTCGGTAGAAGAATTTCAGAATGCTTTTCTGTCAGCGTATTGGTCGAAGACGACACAGCGTGGAATTAAGGATCAATTAATTAGTTTACCGAATTATGAGAACTCAAGTTTTTCCACTGTCATGCAATTTTTTGAGCACATGGTCCAACAAAACCAATACTTAAGTGAACCATACAGTGAATCTGCACTTATTCAATTATGCATTTCTAAATTACCACGATCATTAAGAGTGCCACTTTTAACGGGTCAGCAAAAAGAAAATATTTCGACATTCAGAGATCTATGACAGCTTTTGGAAGTGCAGCAATCGGATTATTCCTTCGTAAACAAAAATTTTTCATATAATAACCAAGGTCAACAAACATACAGCAATTACGATCAGCCACGCAATTTCAATAGCAAAGGTAATAGACGTTTTAGGAACGACAACCACCAGAACTTTAATAACAGACAAAATTTTAATTATCAGTATCGACAAAATTATCAGCAAGAGGAACCACATTTTGATAACAATAGACATTCTTCCCAACAACAGCAACAAAACCAAACGGTTAGCATACCTAACCAACAATGTAATGTACATGGTCAACCTGGCTTTAATGTTTCGCCGCCTACGCGTATAGCGTCAGCCCCAACAAATAGTAAAGCACAGCAACAAGGAAACCAGTACGTCCAGAAAACACACTATTTCAATTCCTATCGCAATGCACCGTATAGAAATGACTATCATGCCAGACGTAAAAATAATGCGCACAATTTTCAGCGTACGTTAAATAACAGTCGGTCTTATCAGCAGCAAGAACATCACCAACAACATATTATCATGAATGAACCAGACAGCAGATATCTTCCAGAGCGTAATACGTTTGGAAGAAATAACAGAACAGTTCAAATAGTCGAAATGCCACAGCATCCTCCCGAAAATAATAACACGTCACATTTTGACTAGATACAGTACAGGTTGCATCTTCCAGCAACGTGAGCAATACTTCAGATACACAGAATCTTGTTTACGAAAATGTTATTACTTTCGACGACATCCGAGACACTCTTTTGCAGGAAAGACCATTTGTTCAGAAAACCATTTCACACCCTGTCATCGAATTTAAAATTGGATCATCGTAATTTTCAGCAGTAATCGATTCTGGATCACCTATGTCAGTTATAAATGACGAAACTTTCAACGAGTGTAACAAAGAGAATACCTATCCTACGTTACCATTAGGCAAAACGATAGTAAAAGGAGCAGTATCGAGTAAAGGAGTAGATGTTAAATTACAGACACATTTATCATTTTGTATTGCAGGTCATACATTTCACTCAAATTTTTGGATTATTCCGTTATTGACGACAGACATTATTTTAGGTACGAATTTTCTGGTACAACACGATGCCATTATTGACTTTCAAAACTCCTATTTTATGTTAAAGGATGAAAATGTACAACCGCCTTTAGAATTTCAGCACTCTTTATCTGCGGAAGAACAAACAATTAATCGGAAAGAGGTCATTTCTGCCTCAAGCAACATAGACTGTAATTCCACATTGTTCACAGTTACGTACGTACACAGCTATAATACTCCAGACGAAGCCGACTATGACGATATACAGATGATTTCTGTTAAGTTAAACAGATCAGTGCAAATACAGACGACGAACGCACACAACTACGCAAAATTCTTTTTCAGCAAGCTCCAGTTTTTGTCAACGTTCCTGGTACTATGTCCGGTTTTATGTATGAATTTCAAGTTAAACAGCACGACACATTTAAAGCCAAGCATTATCCCATTCCGTATATTCATAGAGAACAGGTTAAGAAGGAATTGCAAGCTATGCTTGACCAAGGAATTATTGAACCGGCAGTTAGTCCGTACACAAAACCGCTCCATATTGTCAACAAAAAGGATGGCTCACTTCGCCGCGTACTTGATTCGCGCCACATCAATGAAATTATTATTAATGAAACAGATCGGACACAGACACTAGAAGAACTTCTACAGAAATTTCATGGTACTGCTATTATTCCACATTAGATTTGAAATCGGGATTTTGGCAAATTCAGCTCCATCCGAACTACTGAAAGTACACAGCATTTCTCTGTTTTGGTGACTGTTATCTATTTTGTAAATTACCGTTCGGGTTAACAATTTCTTCAGCAGCTGTGTTAAAAGTAATTTCCGACAATGGATCACAGTTTCGATCTGCTATATGGACACGTATGTTACGAGCTAGAAACATTTGTCCGATCTATATATCCAGGTACCATGCTTCTTCGAACCCTTGTGAACGATTAATGAAAGAAATTGGTAAACTGTGTAGAATTTACTGCCATAAAAACATACTGATTGGGACACACACATGCTCTCATTCCAAGATGTAATTAATTCCATACCAAATGAATCTACTATGCTATCTCCGTCTGTTATACTGAAAAATGTTGAACCACCTAACAAAATTAAAGAATTAATAACATTTCCTACATCTGGTCGACTACGACACCATGAAATAATTGACATTGCGCTGAACAACATCAAACGTGCCGCAGAGCGCCGGAGAAGACAGCAAAAACAGGTTTGTATACGCCGTGACTTTCACATTGGACAGAAGATATTAGTACGTACACACTATTTATCGAACAAAGGAAAGAGTAAATGCAGTAAATTTGAGATTCTATACGCAGGTCCATATCGAATTCGCAGCATTCCTCACCCCAATGTAGTACACGTCGAAACTTTGAGAACCAGAAAAACCAAAGGGAACCACCACGTGTCGAACGTCAAACCTTTTATTGAATGAAGATACTTTATGATTTATCACACTGTAATGCCATTTCCTAACTTTTATGACCACTTATGCAATTATATTTATGTGACTACTTACTGAAGATTATCGCATTTTTCCTGGCAAGTGCCCGGCAAGGTAAGGTTAGCAGGTCGCTCTTCTTCTCGTTACCCACGAGACTGTGCATATATTTCCAGATGAACTTACATATTATTATGACAGCTTATGCAATTATATTTATGTGACTACTTACTGATGATTGTCGTATTTTTTTTTTCTTGGGAAGTGCCCGGCAAGGTAAGGTTAGCAGGTCGCTTTTTTTGTCGTTACACATCAGTCCGTGCATATTTTCCATTTTTCATGTATGTATGATTGTTTTCCTGTTTTGTTTGTATGTACTATGAAGTATTTAAGATATAACAAACACCAGTTGACTTTAACATTTTGCCTAATGATAGCTAAACATAGTGACTATTTTACATTTTTTTTTGCTGCTACATAGTGATACACTGTGTACATTTTTGCTTTTGAACACTGTCGATGTTTTTGACATGTTATGGTTTCTGTCATGCTATGCTGTATGCTCAATTATGTTACTATAAACCAGTTTTTATCTAATGGGTATATGAATTAAATGCAAGACATTAATCTTTGTTCATCATTTTCAGAAAGAAATAACGTGTAAACGAAATAAATTAAACAGAGATGGGAATTTCACCTTCGGAATGAACGAAAGAGGATGCAATACCACATGATGAAGAGTAAATGGATCAGAATTAACTAGCATTAACAAGAATATACTATACACATCGTATGATAGCAGTCTTAATTAATCTTTTCTTTCAGAATACGAGGCGATTGATGCAGGCTGTCAGGCAGAACTACACATCTTAGTTTTAGTGATGAAATACGATAGAAATAAGCAATAGTTGTATAATGAATAATGAAGTTACTCTTTTGCAGATGATAATGAATGGTGATGAATAATGATGAAGAATATGCTACTATGGATAATGAAGTTTTTCTTTACAGGTGATGATAATAAGGGAGTTATGGTGATATGGATAATGTAGTTTTTCTTTGCAGATGAAAATAATGATGAAGTTTATATATTTGCTGTTAGTTAAGAGATGCTATGTAGTTATTTAAGTATTTGTGGCAGTTCGTTTTGACAGTATGTTTTATATTGTATGGTATGATGAGTGAAGGTTTTGGAAAGGACAGCTAGAGAACATTTTTATACACATTTCACTACCTGTTAATTCGAAGTTCACTACTTTTCAGCATAATATGCGTTTCTTCTTTCTGTTTCATAATCCATTTTGTATATTTTGCAGGAGAAATTATTCATGAAATTAATGTGGTATAAAGAGTTGATTAATAAACCTATGTCGTTTCTGAATGTGATCACATATACTCTACTTGTTTCATAACCTTGCTACAGCTGACTCATGACGAATGACGTTACATATCTTCATTTGCAGCAATAACTCAAAAGCAAACAAAGTAATTACCAGTCCCAAATAATGCTACTAGTTTAAGAACGTTCTGAATAATACTGATCAGCTCTGAATAGTATGTCACTTCAATAATGACTTCTGAATAATCCAAAAAAGAAATGCTTTGTAACTGGCCAATGAATGCCACTGTTTATTGTAATAAGATTACCTATGATACCAATGATTACTATAATTAGACAAATTATGTATAAATTCTATGCCAATAATTAACTCATTTTGAGTAATGACTTCTGAATAATACAAAAAAATGTTTTGTAGCTGGCCAATGAATGCCACTGTTTATTGTAATAAGATTACCTATGATGACAATGATTACCATAATTAAGTGAATTATGTTAATACTATGCCATTCATTAGCTTCTGTTTTGAATGACGACTTCTAATGGTTTGGAACTGGGCAATGAGTGCCAATAATTACTATATTCAGATAATTTTATGAACATCATTCTGTAATACTACATACATGGTACAGAAATGTTCAGTAACTGGGTGATGAGTGCCACCAATTACTCAAATCAGTTGTTAGACTAGTGTAATTCTCAATGAAGACTACTATGTGACTTAATGTCCTTCACCTTCTGATCTAATTACCAGAAATTACTGCAATATCCATTTGTCCTGTCTATCCCCATGATCATGGAGCACTATATTTGGTTTTTGCACTAATTTTACGTTGGTCTACTTTACAGGAACATGGTGTTGACACAACATGCTCTCCACCACTTGAGCGATGGAGATGTTATTATGGTCCCACTGTTTAGTGTACCTAGTGTACTACTAAAATGATAGCATGGAATATTATTACGACATTTCATTGTCTTGGCTACACTGATTAATACTTCAAGGAAACGAGCTTCAGATTGTCTCACTTGGTGTTGTGCTTCTGTAAAAAGATATGGACTTTCAGTGCAGCTGCGTGCAAACTAAAGTGCTACAACCATGACGCAATCCTTCCCATTCCTTTCCTAATTATTGTAAAATGATAAAGATATATACTGTGCATGTGCACTTCCATTCATTTGTTAACAAGATCAGTTGTCCTAAAAATACTAAAGACTTCTATAGTGCATATGCACTTTATTTCACTTCTTGATATGTTTATGTGTTGTAAAAATATTAGAGAGTCTTACAGTGCGTGTGCACTTTTGTCATTTGTTAATATGTTTTGTTCTCATTGTGTACACATTTTGCCTTTACTTCATATGTTCTGAACTTTAGTGCATGTGCACTTTTGTCATTTGCCAATATGATCTGTACTCATTAGGTTTATTTGTTGTAAAAATATTAGAGAGTTTTACAGTCCGTGTGCACTTTATGCCATTTGTACTCATTACATATACATTATTTTGTGATTCCCAGATATGTTCTGTATTACAGTGCATGTGCACTTTCGTCATTTTGTTAACATGATTTGTATTCATTGCTTATACATTTTGTGATTCGCTGATATGTTCTGAACTTCAGTGCGTGTGCACTTTTGTCATTTGTGAATATGATTTGTACTCATTATGTTTATTTGTTGTAAAAATATTAGTGAGTTTTTCAGTGCGTGTTCACTTTATGCCATTTGTACTCATTACGTATACATTTTTTTGTGATTCCCAGATACATTTTGTACTACAGTGCGTGTGCACTTTCGTCGTTTTGTTAACATGATTTGTATTCATTGCATTTTGTGATAGGCTGATATATTCTGAATTACAGTGCGTGTGCACTTTATGTCATTCCATTTGTACTCATTGTGTATACATTTTGTCACTGCCTGATATGTTCTGTACTCAGTACATGTGCACTATATTTTATTTCATGTTCTGCACCTATATATATATATGTACATATTCTGTGATTGTAAAGTTAATTAATTATGAAAAATTTGTTGCTTATGGCAAGTCCAATTGACCCACCGTCGCTGCCAAATTTTTGCCCCCACAGTGGAGTGTTATGTAAGGTGTATGCTTCGCCGGCGATGGGCGAGGCATGACAGAATCTCTGACCAGAGAGTAGTTTATCGTTAGTTGTTGCTTGTCGCGAGTCTGCGCTAGTCTGCGCGAGTCGACAGTCGTAGTCAGTCTGCAGTGGTAGTCAGTCGGATACGGTAGTAGGAAGTCGCCATGCGTCGGCTGTGTGCTCTGGTCGCGACTCTGATCAGGACTCTGGAGGATGAGTATTGTTGTAGAAGGTAAAGAAGCAGCCTTGCGCATATTTAATAATGTATGTTAATTGTAATCTAATTTGTTCAAAAAACGCCCCAATAATAATTTTTTTTTATAAAGTAACTCTTTTAAAGAAAAGTATTCATTTCAATTTAAAGAATTTTTCCACTCTTTTGAAGAAAAAGCATTCATTTCAATTGAAAGAATATTTCCTATGCATTCCTTCCAAGAATAAAAAAAATAATATACGCCAGCATTGCACGAAGCTGTGTCGATAGATAAGAGCAGATATAGTTGCAGTTTTTACTGAGGTAAGAATTTTGCTTTTGTTATTCAGAATACAGGGCCGAAGGTCAGCGCTGCTGTCCTTATAAAAATTACCAGATATTATTATTTCTGCTGAGAGGTTCCATTTGGTTCATGGTTCATTATTTAATTGATATTATAGTGTAGTTCATTTTCCATTTCCATTTAATAATTTTTGCGGGGAGGTTACAAATGGTAATCCTTACTGCCACACCCATCACGCCCAGGGTACCAAATGGCGTAAATATAAAAGAAAAAGCATTATAATACAATAGCGCAAAAATAAAATCTATATGCAGGAGAATGACTAGCTTTCCATTAAATTTAGATAAATGAGAAATACAAGAATGGCGAATCGTTTGGAAAATATTAAGATTACGGGAGATTGGAAATAACTTAGAAATGATTAAATATAGCGATAGAAGTAATTAATAGATGTGTTCGGTATCTCATGAACATTTATATCGACTGCGAGACAGTAGATTAACCAGAAACATAAATCCCTTAAGGTTTCACACACATTTGAACATTTGAACAAATCAAAATGGGAGCGCGATGAAGGTGTCCGTTAGGACAAGTTTGGCGAAATTTGGCTTTAATGGGCTAAGGCAGGAGACGACCGACGCGAGTGCCTTTGCTAACAGCATGACATCGCCTACAACGCCTCTCTCCTGGGCTCGTGACCACATCAATTGCAGCCCACATGACTGCAAAACGCCGGGAGAAGTGAGTCTTGATTTCAGTTGGTAACGGGTTGATTGTAAGATTCAAATGTGGCGCACATCTCACGAAGCCATGGATCAAAGTTGCCAACAAGGTACTGAGCAGTTTATAGGTGGCTCCATAATGGTGTGTCCCGTGTTTACGTGGAATGGACTGTTTCATCTGGTCCAACTGAACCGATCTTTGAGTGGAAATGGTTATGCTCGGCTGCTTGGAGACCAGCTTCAGCGATACATGGATTCCGAACGACCCTGGATTTTTTTTTTATAGATGATAATGTACAACGTCATTGGGCCTCAATTGTATATGATTTATTTCCGGACAGTTTGAGCGAATGCTTTGGCCCCCAGATCTTCCGACATGAAACCCATCGAACATTTACGGAAATAATCGAGGGGCACAACATCCTGATCTGTCAACAGTTTCGCAGTTACGGACGGATATAGTCACAACATACGGTAATTCGGTATTTCTGCAGGGGACTTCCAACGACTTGTTGGGACTATGCCATAACATTCGCTGTCGAAAGTCCTGTCATACGGGATATCAAACGAAATTGGTGAGCGGATTCAGGATTTCCTAGTGTGGGGGATGTAGAAATTAATCTCGGAGATAGAGTCATCGGCACACGTAGAAGTAAATTCAGGCGTGTTGCAGGGAAGTGTGTTGGGAACCTTGCTTTCATTGTTGTGTTTTTGTGACCTGATAACCGGTACTGAAGTAAGTAATTTAGTGTATGATGCAGTTATCTATACTGAAGAACCATCTGAAAAAAGCAACTTTCGTAAATGTTCAGCTGCGCCAAACAAAGGCCTTTGCACCGACGCTAAGTCTGTCCGAGGGGACTCCTGATTGGAGTCTGCCCAACGTGGCCCCTGGCTATTATGTAAATGTTTTACAGCGCATTTCCGAGAAAATAGATTTGTTTCTCTGCATTTTTCTGGCCGCACCTAATACTGATTGGCTGACAGATAAGTACTGCGAATGTTGACCAGTAAGAATCCGTCTTAAAAGGCGTTGTTTTCCATCCATCATTTGTTAGTTAATAATGATGAACAAAGTTCGTTATACAACGATGTACAAAGTTGCGTCCTACTCTCCCTCTCCTCCTTCGGCTTTCGTGTGTCGGCCAATAAGGATGGACCTCAGTAAGCAAAGATATTTTCTTACTCTTACCTCTAAGTATTCAAGGTAAAACAATAGTAGCTATTTTTACAGTTCATTAAACATTTGGTGTTATGGGACCTGAGCGCCTTGGTGGTATCTCACAATGTTCAGAGACGTCCTAGACTTTTGTGTTCCCTTTCCACTGTCTCAATAAGACTTCTTCTAGGACTCTACAGAAACAGCACGTATCCCCAGACCATACACCGCTCGCTAAAAATACTCCTTGTTGTCTCCGCATAGCTTAAAGATGCAACTGGTATTGCGACTTTTAGTGGATCTGTTGCCAAGTCAACTTCCCCTAAAGCAATGTCCAGTCTGACCGCCCACGGAGTTCCCTTACACGCATGCAAGCTGCCCAGGGACATTCCAATAATTCTGCTGGGTCTGTGTCCCCTACCCGTTTATGACCCAAGGCGCTTCTACCTGCCTACAGCCAAATGCAGGATGCTGTCATACAGGCTTCTTGTTTACGTGTGCATGCAATTCGATATAGCAAATTGTAATCTACGCAGTTATGTACTGGCAGTCAGTGGTAGTCATTCGTATTTCATTTATCTGTATAAATTAACCTATTCCAATTAGAGTTTTCCTTTTATTTCGGGTTGTACACCGGTTACAGGGCAGTGGGGACAAACGGTCGCGTAACGTGTTGAGTATTACCGACAGGGAGTCTCAAATTGATCGCGTATATCTAAATTTTCAGAATGTTACTGACACCATTCCTGTCAAGCGCCTTCTAATTGAACTACGTTCCTATGGAATTTTGTTTCAATTGTGGAACTGGACTCGTGATTTCCTGTCAGGAAGATAACAGTCCGTAATAACGAACGGAAATTCTTCGAGTAAAACAGAAATGATGTCCTGCGTTCCCCAGGGATATTATAGGCTGTCTGCTGTTCTTAATCTGTACAAATGTTCCATGAGACTACATGAACAGGAGTATAGCTACCTTAGACTGTTCGCAGATAAGTCTGTAAAGTCTAATAAAGTCATCAGCATATCAAAACCAATAGTGAACTGGTTTAGACGAGCTATTTGTATGGTGCTAAAAGTGGCAATTGGCTCTAAATAATGAGAGGTGTGAGGTCATCAAGTGAGTGCTAAAAGGAATCCGTTGACTTTCGGTAACACGATCGATCATAAAAATCTAATAGCTGACAATTAGACTATACGTCTAGAGATTACAGTTACGAACAACTTTAATTTGATCGATCACATAGAAAATATTGTGGGAAAGGCGAACTAAAGACTGTTTTACTGACAGAAAACTTGAAGATGGAACAGGTCTATTAAAGAGACTGCCTATATTACAGTTGTCCGTCCTCTGCTAGAATGTTGTTGTGTGGTATGGGACCTTACCAGTTAGGATCAACGGAAGATATCAAAAAAGTTCAAAAAAGGCAGCTTGTTCTTTTAAATATCGCGAAATACGGGATGTATATGATACGCACGTTGAGGTGGCAATCGTTAAAACAAAGAGCATTTTTTTATTTTTTTGACGTGACGTCTGTTGGCGTATACTGCATTCACCAACTTTCTCCTCCATACGCGATTTTGTTGATACCCACATAGATAGAAATAACTATCGTAATAAAATAAGAGACATCCGCGCTAGTACGGGAAGGTGTAAGTGTTCGTCTTTCACGCACGCTGTTCGGGAGTGGAACTTCAGAGAAATAGTCTGAAGGTCTATGAACCCTCTGCCCTTTCCTGCTCACGTTAATTGGGGGCATGAAAAACAAATAATTTATGCTATTTTACGGTTTCATATGTTTCCAGAAACTTAAAAATTACTACTTTGTGAAAATTTTTAGTACAGAGAATGGACTTTTTTTGTTAAGTGGGACCATATGGACTCAGCGGAAAATGAGATGGATGAATTCTTTTAATTGATGAACAGACTGTAAGTAACAAGTAACACAAAAGTTACTTAAAAATGTGGAAATCAGCATCGAGGCAATACACATGAGACAATCATTTGGTTTAGAAAAAGCGGAATGCAGTTTTTAAATTCCTACTCCTTACCATTCGTCAAGTGAATTCTGTGTTACATGGTAAGCAATGCAGAGAGGTAAACTGAAGCTGTTTATTTGTTACTATTGCTTTGTAATGCAAGCCAGAAAAATTAATCTAGTAAGCATGAGAACAGTTACTTGTCACGCTACAGTAAGAAGCAATGCCTTTTTTCCATGAAGAGAAAATGTTACATCACACTCTGAGCACCTCACTAGGGACTTTGCTTTGACACGTAGCTTGCATATCTGTTCGCCGATGTTATAGACAGTGTGCAGCCTGATCAAATCTCACCTCCCTAATGGGTGTTGGATATACGTACTTTTCTTCGGAGACTCTACAATGCCGTCTGCTTCTGTGTATGGTCGACCACATTTTCTCCTGACAACTTTTCCACTCTGAAGTAATGCATAGGCTACTTCCAGTGAAACGGGGCAAGGCAATAGTTTTTTCTTCGTCTGTTGAAATTGTTCATAAAGGAGACAAACATTGACAACAGATATGTCAGTGCGATGAAAGATGGTTCTGAGATAACATCTTTTGCCCTAATAATTATTCCGTACAGTTCAACAAACGTATCGAGGTTAACACAACTACTTACGCAGGAATTTATGGTATTCTCTGACAATAGCTGGCTTGCTTACATTGAAATAAGCTTTGTCTTTCGCTTGTTACTGCACCCAACGGCTGAACACCGGTGTAAGAAGACATTAGGTGCACACTTCTCTGGTCACTCCGCTTGACACCAGTTGGAACTTACGGTCATACTCTAATTGTGAAATAAACTTGGTGCGTCCATTTGGGCCCACTGGGCTGGAATGTGTTAAGTGTGAATTTCTTAGTAGTAGTGCAGACGTATATAAATAAGTCACACCTGAAGTCTTTCAACTCGTATGAGTATCTGAAGTAGATTCGCACCTTCCCCATCACTGACGTTATCTCCTGCCCCCCACTCATTCCTTCTCATCTCTTAATCTGTTGGGATTTGAAATGATTGAACAATCTCAGTCGTGGATAAAGCAGGTATCAGGATGCTGTAAGCTTATGAAGATTGCTGAAAAAAGTAATCCGGCTACAAAAGAGATTGTTTACAAAACACTCATCTCAGAATGTTTCTCAACTGAGGATACTGAACCACTCAAATGATATATAACAAAATAAAATTTGAAGAAAATCTGAAGATGTATCTTTTTGGCAACTCCTCCTATTCCGTAAAAGAGTTTCCATCACTCTAATATGTAAGAGGTGGTGGGTAGGTATTACTAGCTCACTTCTCTATTTTACTCAGTTCTTTACTTTTAATAAGAATGAAAAAAGGCAAAAGAAATTATAAATGTTCATCATGTAGCTATATCTACAAATTAACCAGCGATGAGAATGTAAAAGGAATCGTACAGTTCCCACAATGATCTCAAAGACAATATTAGGCTAACTACTGCGTGCACAGGGGTATTGAAGCATTTGATTAAAGAATGGAATAGAAAGAAATTCTGATACTTGGTACTGTTTTAAGCACCAGCATTTGGTCCCGCAGGACCCATTGGTTTATATGGTGTATATGTGAATAAAGACCTAAATTTATTTGACTGCTGCAACGAGCTTTCTCCCTCTCTCTCTCTCTCTCTCTCTCTCTCTCTCTCCCTCTCTTTCTCTCTTTCTCTCTCCTCCCTTCTTTTATTTCCGACTGGTCAGATACGGCCCGCCACGACCTCCTTTCCTGAGACAACGCTTCATCTAAGAGTAGCACTTGGAACACACGTCCTCAATTATTTGCTGGATGAATTCCAATCTCTGTCTTCCTCTATAGTTTTTGCCCTCTACAGCTCCCTCTAGTACCATGGAAGTCATTCCCACATGTCTTATCAGATGTCCTATCGTCCTGTCCCTTCTTCTTGTCAGTGTTTTCAAAATATTCCTTTCTCTCAGATTCGTCCTCATTCCTTATGCAATCAGTCCATCTATTTTTCAACATTCTTTTGTAACACCACATCTCAGATGCTTAGATTCTCTTCCATTCCGGTCTTGCCGCAGCACATGTTTCACAACCATACGATGCTGTGCTTCAAACGTACATTCTCAGAAAGTTCTTCCTCAAACTGTGGTCTATGTCTGACACTAGCAGATCTCTCTTGGCTGGGAATACTCTTTCCGCCTATGCTAATCTGCCTTTTATAATCTCCTTTTGCTGCAGTTCCTTAATTTCGTCTACTTCGCGATCACCAATTTTGATGTTAAGTTTCTCTCTGTTCTCGTTTCTGCTACTTGCCATTACTTTCGTCTTCCTTCGATTTACTCACAATTCATATACTGTATGCTCATTAGCCCGTTCATCCCATTCAAAAGACCCTGTGGTTCTGAGTATAGCAATGTCATCAGCAAATCTCACTATTGATATTCTTCCACCTCAAAATTTAATCCCTCTATTGAACCTTTTATTTCCATCCGTGTAAAGATTTAACAGTAGGGACGAAACACTATATCCCTGTCTTAGATCATTTTTAACCCCAGTTCTTCGTGCTTGGCGTTCTATCTTATTGTTCCCTCTTGTACATATTGTATACCACTCATCTTCCCCTATAACTTACCCCCATTTTTCTCAGAATTTTACACTGACTAAAACTTTTTCCAGGTCGACAAATACAATGAGCATGTCCTAATTCTTCTTCAGTCTTGCTCCCATTATCAACCACAACGTAAGAACTGCCTCTCTCATCGTGCCTGTAAAAATGTCTTAATGTGTAGCGGGCTACACAGTTTCCGTCACTGCATAGATGACTCAGGCTTTTTCTACTCACTGGCGCTCTCGCAGTGGGTATCCAGAGGATGGTACACATCTCACAAAGGCTACTAACAGCCATCCCCATTCGCCACCTGCGCTAAGAGGCGGAGAATTAATGCCGCGAGGAAGCAGCGCCCGCACCGCGGGTCGTACATCACGCGGACTATTGTACTTCTGCAGCCACCTGCGTTGCAGTAAATTGCTCTCCCTTTGGTTCGTTTAATGCTTTTGTGAAGACTGTTTATGATATTACTGTAATTTTTATCCGACAATTTGAGGCCACCTTACGAAATTGCGTCTCCCCTCGTGTACTATTATTTCTATAGCACAGCCACTTTCAATAGACACAGGAACAACTGTTGTTCAACGCATTTCTCAAATTAAAAAGCATGTTTATGTGTATTCTGCCTCGTTCAGGGAATATTCTGAACCTTAAATGTTCTAGTGCTGCAAACTGACGAAGCTAGACAGCTTTCGACTACCAACATGGAGAATTTAATGAACGGTAACTTTTCTTTATGTTTTATTTGGCAATTATTAATTTTGCCGAGTAAATCATGGACAATAAAAACACGACGAAGACTGTTTGCATCAGAGAAAATTCTACTTTCAAAGTATTAAATAGCTCACAAGGAGCCCCTTGAGTGAGAGGTCGTGAAATGCTAACGGTGTTTACGGCATTCCACGCCTCACATATTGTCGACCATGCAACCACAAAACTGGCAGCCAACGGCAACAGAGGGGAGCGACTGGAGGTATCCAGTTGTGCGCAAACCTCGAGGCTAGTTAAACTGCTTAATTGGCGAGTAACTCCAAACAGTGGTACCCTACTAATAATGGCGATACAAAGCAGAGGAAGGGCAGCAATACGCAAAGCATAGATTGCATTACATCTGCAATAGCAGTTGCCGGAGTTATCAACCCTTCAGAAAGGAATTCAAGAAATTTCGCAAAGTGAGAAAGAAGTGGCAAAACAGATATTAGCGTTTCTGTGGAATGTTTAGTGCCGTATACGCTCGACTGTGCAGACAATGTACATGAGGAGTACAGTGATGACGATACGTGCTTAACAAGTGAAAGCTATACTGAAACAGGTGTCGTGCCATGTAGTTCATTATCATCGTCGGACAGGAAGCGACAAATTCGGTCTCCAGTGAAACATAGTAAAAGATTATCGTTGACCAAGAACCGGGTACTAAATATAATTACGTGCACGGAAGATCATCCGCAGCATACTAAAAACAAAACAATACAAAAAAACTATTGTGAACAGATTTCTTTTACATCTACAGCAGTACGACCGTGTAGTGCATAAGAAAAACTACGAATATTTGAGAGTGGACGAGGCTTAGTTGTTCCAAAAACTTGTGTTTGCGCATTTCTTGGATGCTCGTTCCAACTTAGATGATGTGCGCGATAGTGACCTACTTCGTTATGCACATCATCAGATTTCTAGGGAAGCAGTGGATGGCAGCATAACATCAAATAAAGCAACGAAGTTTAAAGACATAAAATTTCAAACAAAGCGTCTACTTCACTAGAGGCAGCAAACTGCCGAATCAGCCCGAAAGTTTCTAGATCAGATGCGCAAACTTATCCCGTCGTTTCGTAAGGAATTTGTTTATAACTCCGGCCAATCGGGATTTGAAGAGTGAACGCATATCAAAAGGAACCTTGGAAATTATAGATACCAAGAGAGATGCATCAAAATCAACTAACATCAGTGCCTTGCGGGATTCTTATACAATTATATCGACTGTTAATCTCGATGGTAAATTGGCTGAAAAGTTTCCAGAATAAGATTTTCACTCTGCAGCGGAGTGTGCACTGATATGAAACTTCCTGGCAGATTAAAACTGTGTGCCGGACCGAGACTCGAACTCGGGACCTTTACCCGCTAAAGGCAAAGGTCCCAAGTTGGAGTCTCGGTTTGGCTGAAAAGTTATTTATTGTGCTCCGAGTGCCTGGATGTGCTCTGCCCTCGCAACTATATCTGTGTGCGTGATCTTGCAAGGGCACAAGGAAATATTTACACTGCAACAGTTAAGAGTAGGAAAACGTGCGTAAGAGAGCTACTGCTACGGTAAGAGCATTATCTTTCGCCAATAGCTCAAAAATGTGTGTGAAATCTTATGGGACTTAACCGCTAAGGTCATCAGTCCCTAAGCTTACACACTGCTTAACCTAAATTATCCTAAGGACAAACACACACTCCCATGCTCGAGGCAGGACTCGAACCTCCGCCGGGACCAGCCGCACAGTCCATGACTGCAGCACCTGAGACCGCTTGCGTAATCCCGCGCGACGCCAATAGCTACTTCAAATAATTTACCTGTGCTTGACTCCTGCTTTGTGTACAAAAATCGTACTCCTTTAGAGCAAACTGTTCCTCCTGAAAAGCGTCTAACATTGCAATTCGTACCATCTGGAACGGCTGAACAAACACTATCTCTGTATGTTTATTTTTTTTACCGTGTCTACAAAATGTATTATAGTACTACCTGCGGCTACACCTTAAATGATAGCCAGCTTCATGAAAAACTCTTTCATGTTCGGTTGTATGCCATCACATTCCATCAGCTCTCATGGCACCGTTACACTAACATGATTCTATATGCATTCTTTAATTGTAGATAGCTAGCTGTAGGTCTTCCAAGGTTTGTAAATCTCAGTTCGCCTTCGATCTTAGTGGTGCGATTCTTTGCGATGACTGTGACGAACCATTTTTCAGTCTGTGTTTTTGTTGCAAGTTAACTGTTTGTTTTGAGCATATCTTGAATGTCGACGATGTCCATTTTCTGAAGTGTAATAGAGACATTCCATAGAAGATTCATCTCTGCATCACCCTGACACTTATTTTCTGTCGCCCTGCTAATGCATATTGTGAGTCAGTACTAGGTAATATTTTTCCATTTAGATGAGTCTTACTAAAGATTGAACTTGGGACCTTGTGATCAAGGGGTTCCTTGCCAGAATGAGTAAACAGACAGCATACCATCATTGCCGTTGGTGACAGCATCATTTTTTTATATACAATATTCAGTTTCTGTTATCCATTATGGGTAAATAACGTTGCAGAGTTAGCTTCTGCTCTGAAAATAGCGCGGAACTTCACAGGTGCGGTTTTCATCGGCTTCAGATTACATTAATGACAAAAAGTTTCCAAGTAATGTGTTTGATTGTCATCGATTGACTGTCACGGCTCACAAAAATGTTGGTCCAGATCAGAGCTCACTGCAGACTGAATAAAATGAACGGCTACGAAAGCGGACACCTATGTTTAAAAGGCAATTTTGCGCACGGAAAAGTAATCCGGAACAGTGAACAAATCTAGCGCCCGGCTAAAATCGACTGCTTCTACTTGTACTGCTACGCGGATTACTTGACTTGTAAATATCCGTGGAATGGTTTTATTTATGGGGTGGTTTGCGACTGCGAATCGACATTTCTGATTGATATCAAGACAGGGATACCACAGTCGTATCCAATCTAATGGTACTCTAAAGTGCCATACTAACCCAATGAGAAGACTTTGTACAGTATGAAAATATAGATCCCCACGCGTGAACACAGGGATAGTCAGGCCGAACCTGCTTGACCGTTACAACTAACCAAAGGCGAAAAATATAGAAAACATTGTGGAAGCCATCCGATTAAGAATTTGAAAATAAATTTAACGATTCAATATAGTCAATTTCTAGTCAAATCTGACATTGTGGAGAGGAGATGGTGGTCTTCATGTAATTTATTAAATAATTTTTTTATATAAGAAACTTTTAATGCCTACACTGCAAGTTTCGGTATAAAGCACGACGACTACTTTCGGTTGCGTTTTACAACCATCTAAAGATCGTTTGAATCATAAAAACGTGGTGAACAAGCTTTGAAAAACGTCATTAGTTGTATTCAGGCAATGAATGCTTTCGCATTAGGGGCCAAAAAGTCTGTGTCAGTATGCTGTTAAAAACTGCATCGTCGGAGAGCCAGGTTGTAAACCATAATCTCACAAGATGATGGCAATAAATAAGGAAAATGGCAAGTAGTTTGATTAAAAATTGCGTCACACGGCCATGATTTGTAATCGTACAGCACGTTTTACAGTGAGAACAGTATATGCAAAGGTACAAGAATTATTAACTGTCCATAGCTTCGCTTACATGAGGAATCATCTAGCATGGCATATAAAATTGTCACGTTCATAAAGAGTCCACAAGTTAGAGGTTAAAAATATAATCACAAGTCTAACCTGCCTGTTGATAAGGTTATTCGGAGGGATTAGGCATAATTCAGCTACTTTGGCATATCATGCGAGGCAGTTTCGACTTGTGCCATTTTGCTTTTAATCTTCAACTTGTGCACATTGTATAAACACGACTATTTTATTCGCCAAGCAGGATCGCTTCTTTGTAAGCGAGGCTCTGTAACAGCTGACAGTTCTGTTTACTGTTGCATAAATTGTTCTTACTGTAATAACGACACAACAATTTCAAATCATGAGCTACTGATGCAGTTTTTACTAACGAACTGACCATTTTCCATCTTTATTCTGTCATCTTGCGAGATTGTGGTTTTTCGGTCAAGTTCTTAACAGCGAACTGTCATAGTCTCGTTGACCCATAACATGAATGATCGTCACAAGTAATGATGTCATTCAATGCATGTTCACTGCTATTTTAGAATTCGAACGATGTGAAGATGCTAGTAGAAACCAACCTAAATTTGTCATCGTGCTTCATTGTATACTGAAAATAGCGGTCTAGGCATTACAAGATTTTTTCATTAAAACATTTTATTTAATAATTGATTTCCCCACTAATTTATTAATAGTTTCAACGGAATGCTTGCAGACCATCACCAAAAGTCGTAAAATATTTGAAATTTCGACGGCAGTGGCCTTATTCACGTCATAAATTTCATTGAAGTGTTGTCCTAATACACCATGTGCCAGTTTCTGTAACGCGATTGGTAGAAGCCACTAAGACAAAACACCTTCTTTTTGACTGTCTCTTCCAAATGCATGTAGTTGCCTTCTGGTTAAGAGAACCAGCTCCTGATGTACGTTCATTAGAGAATAATGTTGTCTTTGCGTCTTTCCTCTACAGCGGTACTGTTTCGCAGAGACTTAGTGACATCACACATTTGTTCTTTTTGGTACCACAAGTTAAAAATGTCGAACTATCTTTCAGACGAAAATGACGATTATGAAATTTATGAAGTCATAGAAGCATTCATTTGGACTGGATTTTCGTTTGTGTTTAGCTACACTCTCTCTGACTGGGCATATAGATTTTTCATGATACTGTGTAATTGTATTCACCAGTGATGCCGATTTACCGTATTGAATTCCATCATGAGCTACAAGAAACTTGTAAATTTTGTACTCTGCATCATTTATTTCTTCAATGTTTGTTTCAGCTGGGGCGCTAGAGGACGAGGGTTCATTATCTTGATGACCATCAGCGTCTGAATCTCTGCTGTCTTCTTGATCAAAGAGAGTTTCATCTTGAAGCCATTCAGCAATAAATAATGTAAAATTTTCATCGCTTGTGCTAACTACAGATATTCTACTCCCTTTACAGACAGAATGGTATATAACTATGTTCCAAGTAAGGAATAATACTACGTTCAATACTTACTGCGTTTATGATACAAAATTTACATTCATAAGACAGTCTTTCGGCATTGAGAAATACACTTACCTTCAATCGGGTATTGGGTTGCAGCTTTCACATGACCTCTAACCGCTCAATAAAGCGTATAATTCTGATAAATTGATAACTGTTACCAGTAATCTAACTATTTTAGTACATCATTCTGGTAAAATGTAAGTAATATATCGGAAAGGCAGCTGGTTCGCTGTGCGGTCCCAAAGACACCTGTCATGCATTATGCTAGTAAGACTAACAAATTTATAAAATAAAATAGCAAATATGCCTTGCAACAAACAATGTTCCTTCTGGAGTAACTCAACTGTATTTCCAAAGATCATACAGGACATCAACTTAAATAAATAAATTATTAGATGATTCCTTGAGGTTGTGAAAGTTTGCCGGGTCTAAAGCACCCCTGTTATTCATCCAAGGGTTAAATAATATACTGTTCCGATGACGAGCATTTTGCTCATCTTCCTTCTCCTCCGTGACTCTGTTGCCTCTCCATTGCATTCAGTTACTCTGAACTGCGTTGTGTGCACTCCGTGCCGCCTCTCGCAAGCAGCACAGAGTTGGCTTACAGCCAGAGGGCGGCACTGCAGCGGCTCTGATCCGCGGGCCATCAGGCGCTGGCCCCGGATGCCACCTGCTGCCCAGACAGATGGCCCGCATTTGTCTCGCTGCTCGCGCAGCCCACAGAACTATTTTTTTGCTTTGTATCGGCTTTGTCCAACCGAACTCGAATCGTACCTTCGACAGTAGACATGGGATCGGAATTAACCTGGCAGTCCCCAATTATAAATCTAATTACTGTTTTTTTTCAATCGATATGTTCTACTAATGACCTTTGACAAATAATGGCTTCTCAACGAGTGAAGCCTTGGTTACTGCTGTTGTATGTGAGGTCAACCACTGTGTGACACTTTCACTCTGTTCATACGAAGTTATTTTAAGTCAAACTTCTTTCTAGTACTCTGATAAGATATTACTACTTTTCCTACACAGTGAGGCGGTGAATGTCATGGGTCAGCGATATGCACATTACAGTATCATGTGCACAAGGTGCAAAAGGGCAGTGCAATGGCTGAGTTGTCATTTACACTCAGTTGATTCGTGTGAAAAGGTTTACGACGTGGTTAAGACCATACGACGGGGAGTAACAGACTGTGAACGCGGCATGTTAGCTGGAGGTAGACGCATAGGACATTTCATTTCGGAAATCGTTAGGAAATTCAATATTCCAGATCCACATGTCAAGAGTGTATGTCAAGAGTGTGCCGAGAATGCCAAATTTCAGGCGTTACCTCTCACACGGACAATGCAGTGGTCGGCGGCATTCATCAACGATCGCGAGAAGAGGCTTCTGCGAAGAGTTGTCAGTGCTAACAGAAGAGAAACACTGCGTGAAATAATCGCAGAAATCAATGTGACGCGCAATACTTGGGTATCCTGTAGGACAGTGCGGTGTAACCGACTCTTATGGGCTAAGGCAGTAGACGACCGAGCAGTAGACGACCGATGTGAATGCCTTTGCTAACAGAATGACATCGTCTACAGCGCCTCCCCTGGGCTCGTGGCAATGTCGGTTGGACCCTAGATGAGTAGAAAATAGTGGCCTGTTCAAATGAGTCCTGATTGCAGTTGGTACGATTTGATGAAAGGGTCTAAGTGTGGCGTGGACTCCACTAACCCTGGGGCCTAGGTCGTGAATAAAGCACTGTGCAAGCTGGTGGTGGCCTTGTAATAGTGTGGGCAGTGTTTACACAGCTGTGGGTCTTCTGATCCAACTGGAACGATTATTGACTGGAAACGGTTGTGCTTGGATACTTGGAAACCTTTTGCAGCCATTCATGGACTCCATGTTTCCAAACAGCGACTGAATTTTTATGACTGGCGGTAGGTCACGTCACCGGGCCCCAGTTGTTTGCGATTGAAGAACTTTCTGGACAATTAGAGCGAATGATTTAGCCGCACATATCACCCGACATGAATCCCATCCAACATATGTAGGACATAATCGAGAGGTCATTTAGTGCATGGAATCCTGCGTCAGTAACACTTCCGCAATTATAGGCTTCTGACGAGGCAGTATGACGCAGTATTTCTGCAGGGGACTTAATCTTGCTGAGTTCATGCCAAGTCGAGTTGCTGCAGCCGGCCGAGACACAAGCAGCAACAGGGAAGTAACGGATTCTCTGACATATCACGAATCGTATAAATTCGTCTGTGTGCTTTGGCAGTTTAGTTTCTTGAGTTTCAGTGTGTTATTTTAATATTTTATAGACTCAGTTCTCGCGATTTCACTTGGAAGAGGTCCGAGCAGATGTAATTTAGATGTATTGCTCATGCGCTGCCTGCGATATGCAAGGTCTCCGACCAGAGAGCAGTGTTGATTGCAGTAGGAACTGTGTAGCTGTAGCAGTAAGTTGTGGCGAGTCTGGAGTCTGCTCTGGTCTGGTCTGGTGTATCGTGTTGGCTGGGCCGGTCGCGGTGCAGCGATGCCGGAGCCTGAGTATTATTGTATAAGGTAAAAATGGTTCAAATGGCTCTGTGCACTATGGGACTCAACTGCTGTGGTCATAAGTCCCCTAGAACTTGGAACTAATTAAACCTAACTAACCTAAGGACATCACACACATCCATGCCCGAGGCAGGATTCGAACCTGCGTCCGTAGCGATCGTGCGGTTCCACATTGTAGCGCCTTTAACCGCTCGGCCACTTCGGCCGGCTGTATAAGGTAAAAAGCACCCTCGCGCATATGTAGTAATGTTATCTCAAGTCGTATGTAAATGTTTTAAAACTTTCGTAATAATAATCTTCCTCATAAAAAGTAACTGTTAACAACCATTCATTTCAATTTAAAGAATTTACTAATTTCTCCCATTCATGATCATCCCGATTATTGCAATTGAAAAATCAGTTGCTGCCTTTCATAAATGACAGATAGGTCGGCCAGCATTGCACAGAGCTGTGCCGGAAAAATTACTGTAAGAGCAGATATATCCGGCGCCTTCATTGAGGTAAGAGTTTTTCCTTTTTTATTCAGAATGATCTTTCAGGGCCATGGCGCAGCACTGCTGTCGTCCAAAATTTACCAGGTTAAATTCACAGTGAATTACTGAAAAGTCATAAGTGAGCGACAATTTAATTGAGAGGTTAGTTACATTGTTTTATTACCAGGTTACTGAATTTTTTTTTATTGGGACCTTACACTGTATGTGAACGACATAATTATAATTTTTACTGTTGAGAGGTTTAGGAATTGTTCTGTTTTGAGGTTACGCTAAATGTGAATGAATTTTGAGGTTAGATTAAATCAGAAAGAATTTTGTGTGGAGGTTAATGTGAAAAGAATTTTGTGGGGAGGTTACACTAGATCAGAATCATATTCGTATTATTTATTTATTTATTTATTTTTTTTTCTTTTGTGGGGAGGTTACACTTGGTGACAACCGGCCAGGATCGTATTTCTTTGTGAATTTCTGAGAAGTAGTCATATATATGCTCTTATTTACTTAAATGTAGTTTGCATCTGGCGCAACGCATTTACTAATTTGTCACTCTTTCTTTTACAGATCACCGGCAATTTATTGCTCTTTGTTGTAATTGTGTTTGTTCCATTTTTGCTTCATCTTTGTTTTATTTTGTGCTTAATTTGGATTTGTGAAAAATGCCGTGAAAAACTGTTAACAATACATCGCGAAGTGCAATGAGTGAAATAGCCGACTCGAATAATTTGACCGATAATACTTGCGACACTCAGTGCAATAGTGATAATCCTCTAATTACAGATTATCAGTGCGTACCGATCACTAATATTGATTTTGATCCTAATGATGATCAAACAAATTCAATTATGTCCACAGTAAATGTAACAATTGATGACACGGGACGTTCCAATACAATGAACGCTGCCCAGTTTGACACGCCTGATTTGCAAAATTTGCATAGTGAACAGATAAATTTTTCTCACGAAGATGAACAATGTAGTCAAAATACGTCACATTTATCTGATTCCGAGGTAGTAATCCAGAGTGCACATCCAATTGGCGAACCTTTTCAAGAATCAGAGAATGACCAAATGGTAACACAAAACGTGACAAATGCAGATATACCAACACACAGCACAGAAAATAGAGTCGCTACTTTTGGCATGGATCAAGTTATGACAGTATTGCTACAACTTAATGAAAATTTCAAACAGTCTAAGAAAGAACAAGACGACAATTTCAAACGACTTAATGAATCGAACAAACAACTTAATGAAAAATAAGACAACCTTAATGAACAGAACAAACAACTTGGTGAACAGATTACAGCCGTTGCCGTACAATGTCACGATACTAAAGAACAATTACGTGAGGAAATTAAGGCTTGTGCTAGGAACAGTTGTCAAGAAATTACATCTGTTGCACAAGAATTAAGTAATACACATGCAGCCACAATGAAGTTACTTAGAGATGAAATTAGTGCAGTCGCTAAACAATGTTCTGAAAACGCAGCACAGTTACGCGACGAGTTTAAATTAATGTCAGCAGAGATTTCACACACACTGGATGCGAAAGTAGACACGAAATTTGACCAACAGAACAGCCAAATTGACGAACGTTTTAATCACCACCTACAAAACAGTGAAACACGTTACCGTAAATTTATACAGGAATAGAATAAAGTAAAGCAACAAGTCATGGAAACAATTACTGCACAGAGACAGGAAATAAGCGTAAATTGTTTACGAAAGCAAAAACATACGTAGACAACAATATTGCTACAGTATCAGACGAAATCACCGAATCGCATGATGAAATCTCTGATCTTAAAACAAAAACAGGCACACACACATTAGACTTTCAGACAATGACCAACAGACTTGAAAAGTTGGAACTAATACAGGATCCCGATGCCATCAAAGCAGACATTAAAAAATTGAAGAAAACCACACGTAAAATACAAAAACAAATTAATGCTTGTGATACTAAAAACGATGATCAGGTAAAAACACTGACTGAATAATATGATGAATTGGCCAGTCGTATTGACGTTATCGAAAGTAATAATGACACCAAATCTCTGATCTTAAAACAAAAACAGGCACACACACAT
Source organism: Schistocerca piceifrons (assembly GCF_021461385.2). Lineage (NCBI taxonomy): Eukaryota > Metazoa > Arthropoda > Insecta > Orthoptera > Acrididae > Schistocerca > Schistocerca piceifrons. Next base: position 428,804,281 of record NC_060139.1, on the reverse strand, counting down.
TAGACTTTCAGACAATGACCAACAGACTTGAAAAGTTGGAACTAATACAGGATCCCGATGCCATCAAAGCAGACATTAAAAAATTGAAGAAAACCACACGTAAAATACAAAAACAAATTAATGCTTGTGATACTAAAAACGATGATCAGGTAAAAACACTGACTGAATAATATGATGAATTGGCCAGTCGTATTGACGTTATCGAAAGTAATAATGACACCAAATCAGACGATACATCACCAGTTTCGCTTAATCAAACACCTGAGGTCTAAAATTTACAGCAGACGATCAGTGAGATAGGTTCGTCCAATAATACATTACGTAGAAAATTGTCATCTTTACAGCAAGAAGTGACACAGATAAAAAATGTTTCAGCCTCTAACACGGCACAGCATACGCCACATCCCGAACATTTCTCACACTCACACAGCCTGTATAATTTAGGTAATTTACAGAGCGTATGTGACTTAGATTCCGAACAGTCACAGACAAACAGATTAGCATACAATCCTGAACCTGTTCAGACATTCAGAAACGAAAATTTTGATTACAAGCACTTTCTATCCGTGAGAAAATTTAAAGTATTTAAAAATGACAGAACACAGATTCACCCCTTGGACTGGACACAATAATTTGTTTTTGAATTTTCACCAGCATTGCCTGTAAAGCAGGAACTAAAATTTCTTTGCAGCGCATAATTGACCTCAGGGGATTGATTACACTTCGATGGATATGTGCCGTAGCGTGCACAGGGCCCCGAGCCGTAGTAGTGCTATTTCATCTTTAGTTCTTTGCACTGCTGCCTTCTCTTTTACTATCCTTTATATCTATCAAAACAGCTCTTCAACTATCGATCTATCTAGAATTAAGAATGAGTAAAGAAAACCAGATATGACAAGTTTTACCGAAGGTGACAGTTTTCATTAGACACTCTTGAAATGATAAGAACTACCAGCATATAAGCGTAGGCTTCCGCGGCCGTTGTCTTCTTCAATAAAATTCTTCAGGGTATCAGACCGCATCGTCATAATTTAAAATGCGCCAACGTTTCGGCCAGCGTTGCAGCTAGCCTTCATCAGGGCCTTACGTTAACTGCTAAATGAACACACTTGATTCCTTAAATAGCTGCACGAGAAAACCGTGTCGTTACTTGATTGGCTGTAAAGGGAGGAGGAGGAGGGGTGAAAGGTATGCTTTATTGGTGTTTCCTTTATTATCTGTCATTGGCTGAAATAGCTGTTTTCTATTGGTCTTTATATTAATCCACCCCATTGGAGGAGACGGACGAATAGCGAACAGGTGATGGCTGTGACGTCACACTGTTTCCATGCTGTCCAGAAGCCGGCTGCGGCGTCCCATTGCTCTGTGCGCTCGCGACCACTGCGGCTCTCCGCGTGTCTGCATGGGCCGCCACGGCTCTGCCGCCGCTCCGTAGCCCTGCTATTGCAGGCAGCCAAGACCTCGGAAGCTTGTACCCGTCCTCTCTATTCATGTTGGCGGGTCTTTTGGCTATTTCTATCGCCACTCTAATCTTTCTTTTGAAAGTGAGAGGCTGTTTCGCCAGGACGCGGGCTTCTTGAAAAAATATTGGTTTCCCGCACTTGTCTCGGTGTTCCGCCACTGCTGACTTAGTGTGTTGTTTCAGGCGGATATATCTTTCATGTTCCGAGAGCCTTGTGCTAATCGGACGTCCCGTCTCACCTATGTAGACTAATCCACACGCACAACCAATTTCATACACGCCAGCTGTGTGTAGTTTGTCAACTGCGTCCTTGGTAGAACCGAGCATGTCTGATATTTTGTTTCTGCTTCGGAAAATTGGTTTGATGTCGGCTTTTCGTAGAATTTTGCCAATACGTTCGGTGACCCCTTGTACATATGGTAACACAGCAATGCTCTGTGCCTCCTTCTCCTCTTCCCTATTAATCTTCTCCCTTGTCGACATGGTGCTGTCTATCATCTGCTTCCCATAGCCATTAGTTCCGAAGATGGACCTGAGGCGTTCAAGTTCTGTCTTCAGATGTTCTTCGTCGCTTATCCTGTACGCTCTCTTCGTTAGCGTGTGCAGGGCGGACTTCTTCTGCGTGGGGTGATGGTGGGAGGAGGCGTGAAGGTACCTGTCCGTATTGGTTGGTTTCCTGTACACTTTGTGGCCAAGTTTACCATCAGGTTTTCGATAAACTTCCACGTCGAGAAAAGGCAGCACCCCATTCTTCTCTGTTTCCATTGTAAACTGAATTTTCCTATGCTGTTGGTTAAGGTGCTTGTGGAAGTTCTGTAACTCCTCTTCTCCGTGGGGCCAGATGACGAAAGTATCATCGACATAGCGAAGCCAACAATTTGGGCGTAATGGTGCGGACTGGAGGGCTGTTTCCTCAAATGCCTCCATGAAAATTTCTGCTGCGATAGGCGATAGGGGTGAGCCCATAGCTACACCGTCAGTTTGTTCATAAAATTGACCTCTCCACTTGAAATAGGTGGTCGTCAGACAGTGGCGCACAAGCTCACATATATCAGGTGCCACGCGTTCTTCTAGGATGTTCACAGTATCTGACACTGGGACATTCGTGAATAGGGATTTGACGTCGAAACTAACCATCAGATCTTGGTCCGTAACACGCATTTCCTTTAGGAGAGACACGAAGTGAGTGGAATCCTTAACGTAGGACTCGGTTTGGTGCACTAGGTGTCGGAGCCTAGGTGCCAGTTCTTTCGCTAGGTAGTAGGTCGGCGAATTTATACTGTTTACTATGGGCCTTAAGGGGAAGTCGGTTTTGTGTACCTTCGGTACACCATATATCCTTGGTGCCTGTGTCACTTGCGGGATGAATCTTCTGGCCTTGTCGAAGTTGATTCTAGAGTGCTTGAGCAGTGCCTGCGTCGTTTTGATTACCTTGGCCGTCGGATCTCCCTGAAGTTTCTTGTAGATAGGTTCTGCGAGAATATCTTCCATTCGTTTGTTGTAATCAGTTGTGTCCAGGACTACAGTGGCGTTGCCCTTATCTGCCTGCACCACTACTAAGTGGGGGTTGTCCCTGAGTTCCTTGATGGCACGGTATTCCTCAGCGTTGATGTTTTGCTTCGGTGGCTTTGCTTTATTCAGAACTCTGACCGTTTCCTGCCGGATCTTCTCCGCCTCGGCCTGTGGCAGATGACGTACCGAAGCCTCTACGGATTCTATGATATCTTCTTTTGGAACTCGCTTAGGTGCGACTGCGAAATTCATCCCCTTGGCCAGAATTGCTGTGGTTGCTTCGCTCAAGGTGTGGCTGGAGAGGTTGACCACTGTCCGTCGCCTGTCCAGCGTCAATATTTCGTCCGTGGCTTTCTGTTGTAGTTTGTCGTACTTTCTCATCTGTCGGTTAGTAATACTATTGCTGGTCCTTGATGCTTGCTGAAAGGTTAACCTGTCGACTTTATCCCAGTCTTCCATCTGAAGTTTTCCGGCCAGAAATAGGTGCAGATCACACAAATTCCTGTTGTGAGCATCGAGACTTATGCGGATGTGGCGGATCCTTTCCCGTAGCAATGCTTTACTGGCTTTAACACAGATATTCCTCGCCTTGTTCGTTTTTATGTGAGACGTCAACCGCAAGGAATACGGCACAACACTCGTGTCTCTGCATCTCTTCAAAAAAGCAAGGTCATTCAGCAGTTTACATCTTTTTAAACGCAGTGCTTCTAACTTCTTGATGTTTCCGTGGATTTCCTGCCCATACAGGTTGGTTAAATGTAAGCGTAGGCTTCCGCGGCCGTTGTCTTCTTCAATAAAATTCTTCAGGGTATCAGACCGCATCGTCATAATTTAAAATGCGCCAACGTTTCGGCCAGCGTTGCAGCTAGCCTTCATCAGGGCCTTACGTTAACTGCTAAATGAACACACTTGATTCCTTAAATAGTGTGTTCATTTAGCAGTTAACGTAAGGCCCTGATGAAGGCTAGCTGCAACGCTGGCCGAAACGTTGGCGCATTTTAAATTATGACGATGCGGTCTGATACCCTGAAGAATTTTATTGAAGAAGACAACGGCCGCGGAAGCCTACGCTTACATTTAACCAACCTGTATGGGCAGGAAATCCACGGAAACATCAAGAAGTTAGAAGCACTGCGTTTAAAAAGATGTAAACTGCTGAATGACCTTGCTTTTTTGAAGAGATGCAGAGACACGAGTGTTGTGCCGTATTCCTTGCGGTTGACGTCTCACATAAAAACGAACAAGGCGAGGAATATCTGTGTTAAAGCCAGTAAAGCATTGCTACGGGAAAGGATCCGCCACATCCGCATAAGTCTCGATGCTCACAACAGGAATTTGTGTGATCTGCACCTATTTCTGGCCGGAAAACTTCAGATGGAAGACTGGGATAAAGTCGACAGGTTAACCTTTCAGCAAGCATCAAGGACCAGCAATAGTATTACTAACCGACAGATGAGAAAGTACGACAAACTACAACAGAAAGCCACGGACGAAATATTGACGCTGGACAGGCGACGGACAGTGGTCAACCTCTCCAGCCACACCTTGAGCGAAGCAACCACAGCAATTCTGGCCAAGGGGATGAATTTCGCAGTCGCACCTAAGCGAGTTCCAAAAGAAGATATCATAGAATCCGTAGAGGCTTCGGTACGTCATCTGCCACAGGCCGAGGCGGAGAAGATCCGGCAGGAAACGGTCAGAGTTCTGAATAAAGCAAAGCCACCGAAGCAAAACATCAACGCTGAGGAATACCGTGCCATCAAGGAACTCAGGGACAACCCCCACTTAGTAGTGGTGCAGGCAGATAAGGGCAACGCCACTGTAGTCCTGGACACAACTGATTACAACAAACGAATGGAAGATATTCTCGCAGAACCTATCTACAAGAAACTTCAGGGAGATCCGACGGCCAAGGTAATCAAAACGACGCAGGCACTGCTCAAGCACTCTAGAATCAACTTCGACAAGGCCAGAAGATTCATCCCGCAAGTGACACAGGCACCAAGGATATATGGTGTACCGAAGGTACACAAAACCGACTTCCCCTTAAGGCCCATAGTAAACAGTATAAATTCGCCGACCTACTACCTAGCGAAAGAACTGGCACCTAGGCTCCGACACCTAGTGCACCAAACCGAGTCCTACGTTAAGGATTCCACTCACTTCGTGTCTCTCCTAAAGGAAATGCGTGTTACGGACCAAGATCTGATGGTTAGTTTCGACGTCAAATCCCTATTCACGAATGTCCCAGTGTCAGATACTGTGAACATCCTAGAAGAACGCGTGGCACCTGATATATGTGAGCTTGTGCGCCACTGTCTGACGACCACCTATTTCAAGTGGAGAGGTCAATTTTATGAACAAACTGACGGTGTAGCTATGGGCTCACCCCTATCGCCTATCGCAGCAGAAATTTTCATGGAGGCATTTGAGGAAACAGCCCTCCAGTCCGCACCATTACGCCCAAATTGTTGGCTTCGCTATGTCGATGATACTTTCGTCATCTGGCCCCACGGAGAAGAGGAGTTACAGAACTTCCACAAGCACCTTAACCAACAGCATAGGAAAATTCAGTTTACAATGGAAACAGAGAAGAATGGGGTGCTGCCTTTTCTCGACGTGGAAGTTTATCGAAAACCTGATGGTAAACTTGGCCACAAAGTGTACAGGAAACCAACCAATACGGACAGGTACCTTCACGCCTCCTCCCACCATCACCCCACGCAGAAGAAGTCCGCCCTGCACACGCTAACGAAGAGAGCGTACAGGATAAGCGACGAAGAACATCTGAAGACAGAACTTGAACGCCTCAGGTCCATCTTCGGAACTAATGGCTATGGGAAGCAGATGATAGACAGCACCATGTCGACAAGGGAGAAGATTAATAGGGAAGAGGAGAAGGAGGCACAGAGCATTGCTGTGTTACCATATGTACAAGGGGTCACCGAACGTATTGGCAAAATTCTACGAAAAGCCGACATCAAACCAATTTTCCGAAGCAGAAACAAAATATCAGACATGCTCGGTTCTACCAAGGACGCAGTTGACAAACTACACACAGCTGGCGTGTATGAAATTGGTTGTGCGTGTGGATTAGTCTACATAGGTGAGACGGGACGTCCGATTAGCACAAGGCTCTCGGAACATGAAAGATATATCCGCCTGAAACAACACACTAAGTCAGCAGTGGCGGAACACCGAGACAAGTGCGGGAAACCAATATTTTTTCAAGAAGCCCGCGTCCTGGCGAAACAGCCTCTCACTTTCAAAAGAAAGATTAGAGAGGCGATAGAAATAGCCAAAAGACCCGCCAACATGAATAGAGAGGACGGGTACAAGCTTCCGAGGTCTTGGCTGCCTGCAATAGCAGGGCTACGGAGCGGCGGCAGAGCCGTGGCGGCCCATGCAGACACGCGGAGAGCCGCAGTGGTCGCGAGCGCACAGAGCAATGGGACGCCGCAGCCGGCTTCTGGACAGCATGGAAACAGTGTGACGTCACAGCCATCACCTGTTCGCTATTCGTCCGTCTCCTCCAATGGGGTGGATTAATATAAAGACCAATAGAAAACAGCTATTTCAGCCAATGACAGATAATAAAGGAAACACCAATAAAGCATACCTTTCACCCCTCCTCCTCCTCCCTTTACAGCCAATCAAGTAACGACACGGTTTTCTCGTGCAGCTATTTAAGGAATCAAGTGTGTTCATTTAGCAGTTAACGTAAGGCCCTGATGAAGGCTAGCTGCAACGCTGGCCGAAACGTTGGCGCATTTTAAATTATGACGATGCGGTCTGATACCCTGAAGAATTTTATTGAAGAAGACAACGGCCGCGGAAGCCTACGCTTACATTTAACCAACCTGTATGGGCAGGAAATCCACGGAAACATCAAGAAGTTAGAAGCACTGCGTTTAAAAAGATGTAAACTGCTGAATGACCTTGCTTTTTTGAAGAGATGCAGAGACACGAGTGTTGTGCCGTATTCCTTGCGGTTGACGTCTCACATAAAAACGAACAAGGCGAGGAATATCTGTGTTAAAGCCAGTAAAGCATTGCTACGGGAAAGGATCCGCCACATCCGCATAAGTCTCGATGCTCACAACAGGAATTTGTGTGATCTGCACCTATTTCTGGCCGGAAAACTTCAGATGGAAGACTGGGATAAAGTCGACAGGTTAACCTTTCAGCAAGCATCAAGGACCAGCAATAGTATTACTAACCGACAGATGAGAAAGTACGACAAACTACAACAGAAAGCCACGGACGAAATATTGACGCTGGACAGGCGACGGACAGTGGTCAACCTCTCCAGCCACACCTTGAGCGAAGCAACCACAGCAATTCTGGCCAAGGGGATGAATTTCGCAGTCGCACCTAAGCGAGTTCCAAAAGAAGATATCATAGAATCCGTAGAGGCTTCGGTACGTCATCTGCCACAGGCCGAGGCGGAGAAGATCCGGCAGGAAACGGTCAGAGTTCTGAATAAAGCAAAGCCACCGAAGCAAAACATCAACGCTGAGGAATACCGTGCCATCAAGGAACTCAGGGACAACCCCCACTTAGTAGTGGTGCAGGCAGATAAGGGCAACGCCACTGTAGTCCTGGACACAACTGATTACAACAAACGAATGGAAGATATTCTCGCAGAACCTATCTACAAGAAACTTCAGGGAGATCCGACGGCCAAGGTAATCAAAACGACGCAGGCACTGCTCAAGCACTCTAGAATCAACTTCGACAAGGCCAGAAGATTCATCCCGCAAGTGACACAGGCACCAAGGATATATGGTGTACCGAAGGTACACAAAACCGACTTCCCCTTAAGGCCCATAGTAAACAGTATAAATTCGCCGACCTACTACCTAGCGAAAGAACTGGCACCTAGGCTCCGACACCTAGTGCACCAAACCGAGTCCTACGTTAAGGATTCCACTCACTTCGTGTCTCTCCTAAAGGAAATGCGTGTTACGGACCAAGATCTGATGGTTAGTTTCGACGTCAAATCCCTATTCACGAATGTCCCAGTGTCAGATACTGTGAACATCCTAGAAGAACGCGTGGCACCTGATATATGTGAGCTTGTGCGCCACTGTCTGACGACCACCTATTTCAAGTGGAGAGGTCAATTTTATGAACAAACTGACGGTGTAGCTATGGGCTCACCCCTATCGCCTATCGCAGCAGAAATTTTCATGGAGGCATTTGAGGAAACAGCCCTCCAGTCCGCACCATTACGCCCAAATTGTTGGCTTCGCTATGTCGATGATACTTTCGTCATCTGGCCCCACGGAGAAGAGGAGTTACAGAACTTCCACAAGCACCTTAACCAACAGCATAGGAAAATTCAGTTTACAATGGAAACAGAGAAGAATGGGGTGCTGCCTTTTCTCGACGTGGAAGTTTATCGAAAACCTGATGGTAAACTTGGCCACAAAGTGTACAGGAAACCAACCAATACGGACAGGTACCTTCACGCCTCCTCCCACCATCACCCCACGCAGAAGAAGTCCGCCCTGCACACGCTAACGAAGAGAGCGTACAGGATAAGCGACGAAGAACATCTGAAGACAGAACTTGAACGCCTCAGGTCCATCTTCGGAACTAATGGCTATGGGAAGCAGATGATAGACAGCACCATGTCGACAAGGGAGAAGATTAATAGGGAAGAGGAGAAGGAGGCACAGAGCATTGCTGTGTTACCATATGTACAAGGGGTCACCGAACGTATTGGCAAAATTCTACGAAAAGCCGACATCAAACCAATTTTCCGAAGCAGAAACAAAATATCAGACATGCTCGGTTCTACCAAGGACGCAGTTGACAAACTACACACAGCTGGCGTGTATGAAATTGGTTGTGCGTGTGGATTAGTCTACATAGGTGAGACGGGACGTCCGATTAGCACAAGGCTCTCGGAACATGAAAGATATATCCGCCTGAAACAACACACTAAGTCAGCAGTGGCGGAACACCGAGACAAGTGCGGGAAACCAATATTTTTTCAAGAAGCCCGCGTCCTGGCGAAACAGCCTCTCACTTTCAAAAGAAAGATTAGAGAGGCGATAGAAATAGCCAAAAGACCCGCCAACATGAATAGAGAGGACGGGTACAAGCTTCCGAGGTCTTGGCTGCCTGCAATAGCAGGGCTACGGAGCGGCGGCAGAGCCGTGGCGGCCCATGCAGACACGCGGAGAGCCGCAGTGGTCGCGAGCGCACAGAGCAATGGGACGCCGCAGCCGGCTTCTGGACAGCATGGAAACAGTGTGACGTCACAGCCATCACCTGTTCGCTATTCGTCCGTCTCCTCCAATGGGGTGGATTAATATAAAGACCAATAGAAAACAGCTATTTCAGCCAATGACAGATAATAAAGGAAACACCAATAAAGCATACCTTTCACCCCTCCTCCTCCTCCCTTTACAGCCAATCAAGTAACGACACGGTTTTCTCGTGCAGCTATTTAAGGAATCAAGTGTGTTCATTTAGCAGTTAACGTAAGGCCCTGATGAAGGCTAGCTGCAACGCTGGCCGAAACGTTGGCGCATTTTAAATTATGACGATGCGGTCTGATACCCTGAAGAATTTTATTGAAGAACTACCAGCATAATTTTAATAACAAACAAAATTTTAATCATCAGTATCGTCAAATTATTAGCAATCGCAGACGCATTTTGGTAACAATAGAGGTTTTTCCCAACAACAGCAACAAAACCAGCCGGTTAGCATACCTAACCAACAATATAATGTGCAAGGTCAACCAAGCTTTAATGTTTCGCCGCCTACACGTAAAAAATTTAGCTCCATCCGAACTGCAGAAAGTAAACAGCTTTTCTCTGTTTTGGTGACTGTTATTAATGTTGTAAATTACCGTTTGGTTTAACTATATCTTCAGCAGCATTTATTCGCGGTTTGGATACTATACTGCCGATAGAATTAAAAGACAGAATCACAACGCATGTAGACGACATTCTTATTGCAGAAGCTAACTGGTCTGAACACAATCTGATTCTTGAACAACTGTTGGAAACTTTTCGTGCACAAGGGCTCACAGTTAATCCTATCAAATCACACTTTGGCAAAACTTCTATAAAATTTCTTGGACATGTAATTTCAGCAGAAGGCATTGCGCCTGACCCGGAAAAACTTCAAGTTTTACGTGACATTACTGTTCCTACGACGAAGAAACAACTACGCAGCTTTTTGGGTTTAAATGACTTGTTTCGTGGATTTATTCAATATTCTGCTTTAGACACCCAAGGATTATGTCAATTGATGGGTAAAAACACTATTTGGTCCTGGGATAGCCAAGCGCAGTCTGAATTTGTCAATCTGAAACAAGCTTTGTTGAATGCACCACTTTTATCACATCCAGATCTTACTAGAAATTTTTACATTGCCACCAACAGTTCTAACACCGCTTTAGGCGTACACATTTTTCAGGAAATTGAAGAAGACGGTACTACAGTAATTAAAAACATCGCGTTTGCGAGTCGCATTCTGTCACCTGCTGAACGCAATTATTCTGTTACAGAACTTGAAACATCATGTGTTGTGTGGGCATTTTCGAGATTTCGGCATTTTCTTTATGGAAGACACACTACCGTTAACACAGATCATAGAGCTATACAGTTTTTACTTTCCGCAAAATTTACACACGACAGGTTAAGCAGATGGAAACTTTATTTACAGGAATTTAATTTTACAAATGTTCACATTCCGGGTACACAAAATATTGTAGCAGACGCACTATCCCGTTCTCTCAGCAACAATCAGCAAGACATCGCAACCAACTTCTGCAAAGCAAATTTTAGCGTCATGTATCTTCAACAAGTTGCATTCGAAAATTTTACTTCAGGATCATTACGAGACATAGCACAGGAGCAGAGCAAAAACAACGTATGGAAAGAAATTAAACACCTTTAGCAAGATAGGAATAATGCTACCATTAGAAACCATTACACTGTACGCAAAAATATTCTGTTTCGCCGCTCTCACCCTGACAGCAACAACTGGTTACTATGCATTCCTGACGAGCTTGTTAACAAATTAATTTGGTATAGTCATTTAAGTTACGCACATTATGGAGCCAGAAAATTTTTTCTTATACTAAGACAGAACTGTTATTTTTCCAATATGGAGAAACGTATTCGACGAGTTTTAGCGTCATGTAAAATCTGTCAGAAAGCTAAGTCAGACACGACTTCACATATTCCTCCGTTGCATCCCATTGTACCTGTTAAATTAAGACACATGGCCGCTGTAGACATTTTTGGTCCGATTCCCAGATCTAATAGAGGTTTTTGCCACATCTTTGTCGCTGTTGAACTCACTTCAAAATTTGTTACCCTCACTCTGTTACGCAAAGCTACTGCTAAATCTGTTTCGAATGCATTTGTAAAACATTTTCTATTTCATGTAGGGCATGTATTGAAAGTAATTTCCGACAATGGACTACAATTTCGATCTGCTATATGGACACGTATCTTACGAGCAAGAAACATTTCTCCGATCTATATCCAAGTATCACGCTTCTTCGAACCCTTGTGAACGACTAATGAAAGAAATTAGTAAACTATGTAGAGTATACTGCTATAAAAACATATTGATTGCGATACACACATACTCTCATTCCAGGATGTAATTAACTCAATACCAAATGAATCGACTGTGCTATCTCCGACTGTTATACTGAAAACTGTTGAACCACCTAACAAAATTAAAGAATTAGTACCCTTTCCTACATCTCGTCGACTACAACACCACGAAATAATTGACATTGCGCTGAACAACATCTAACGTGCCGCAGAGCGCCGGAGAAGACAGCAAAAACAGGTTTGTACACGCCGTGACTTTAACATTGGACAGAAGATATTAGTACGTACACGCTATTTATCCAATAGAGGAAAGAGTAGATGCAGTAAATTTGAGCTTCTATATGCAAGTCGTACAGAATTCGCAGCATTCCTCATCCCAATGTAGTACACGTCGAAACTCTGAGAACCAGAAAAAGGAAAGGCAATCACCATGTCTCCAATATTAAGCCCTTTATTGAATGAACATACTTTATGATTTATCACACTGTAATACCATTTGCAGATATTTATATGAACACTTACTGATGATTATCATATTTTTTCTTGGCAAGTGCCTGGCAAGATAAGGTTAGCAGGTCGCTTTTCTTGTCGTTATATATCAGACCGTGCACATTTTCCATATTTGGTGTATGTATGATTGTTTTCCTGTTTTGTTTTTATGCACTACGGAGTCTTTAAGATATAATAAACACCAGTTGACTTTGACATTTTGCCTTATGATATCTCAACATTGTGACTATTTTACATTTTTTTGCTACAACAATATAATACTCTGTGTAGATTTTTTGCACTTGAAAACTGTCTATGTTTGTGACATAATACGTTTTCTGTCATGCTATGCTGCATGTTTGATTATATAACTAGAAACAAGTTTTTATTTAATGGGTATATGATTTAAATGCAAGATATTAATCCTTTTTTATCATTTTCAGAAAGCAATAATGTGTAAAAGAAATAACTTAAACAAACCACCATGGATTACTATGAAATGGGAATTTGACCTTTGGAATGATCGAAAGAAAATGAAATACCTTGTGATGAAGAGTAAATGGATCAGAATTAAAAAGCATTAACAAGAATAAACTATACACATCGTATGATAGCAGTCTTAACTAATTTTTTCTTTCAGAATACGAGGCGATTGATGCAGGCTGTCAGACAGAACTACACATCCTAGTTTTAGTGATGAAATGTGCTAGAAATAAGAAACTCTATACTAAGAATAGTAGTGTGAAGTAAATGATAATATGAAAAATGAAGTGTCATTTTTGCAGATGATAATGAATGATGATGAATAGTTATATGAAGAATATGCTAATATGAATAATGAGGTTCATCTTTGCAGCTGATGATAGTGATGAAGTTATGGTAATAAGAATAATGAAGTTTTTCTTTGCAGATGAGGATAATGATGAAGTTTATATATTTACTGTTAGTTAGGAAATGCTATGTAGTTATTTAAGTATTTGTTGCAGTTCGTTTTGACAGTATGTCTTATATCACATGGTATAATGGCTGAATGTTTAGGAAAGGACAGCTAGAGTACACACATATTGAGTACACGTTTCATTACCTGTTAATTCGAAGTTCATTACTTTTCAGCATAATATGCGTTTCATCTTTCATCTGAATATTCCATTTTGTATTTTTTCCAGGAGAAGGTATTCATGAAATCAATGTGCTATAAGCAGTTAGTCATTAAACCTGTTCTAGTACTTGCATTTTATTTTTTATCCATTTGCGTGTGTCATTCATGAATGTGATCACATATACTCTACTTGTTCATAACCTTGCTACAGCTGACTCATGATGAATGATGTTATTAATCGTTATTTGCATCAATAAGTCAAAAGCAAATATTCTCATGTCCCAGCAATTAATTATCGATCCCAATGGAATGCATTGCTGGCACAAAAAAAATGTATTACCAGCCCCAAATAATGCTACTAGTTTAAGAGACATTTCTAGTACTAAATAAAATGCAAATTTCTGAGATGTATTAAATCCATTATATCTATGTATTATTGGACGACAGACCTTGAGTAATAGTTATAGTGTGTTACATTTGAAATATGTCCTATTGAATCCATTATGTCTATGTATTAGTGGACCACAGACCTTGAGTAATAGTTGTAGTGTGTTACTTTATAAATATATCCTATGTCACTTGAATGATGAGTTCTGAGTAATACTGAATGATGTTTTCTAACCACAGACCTTGACTAATAATTATAGTGTGTTACATTTTAAATATGTCTTATGTCACTTGAAGGATGAGTTCTGAGTAACACTGAATGATGTTTTCTAGCCACAGACCTTGAGTAATAGTTGTAGTGTGTTATATTTTAAATATGTCTTATGTCACTTGAATGATGAGTTCTGAGTAATAGTGAATGATGTTTCCTAACCACAGACCTTAAGTAATAGTTATAGTGTGTTGCATTTGAAATATGCCCTATTGAATCCATTATGTCCATGTATTATTGGACCACAGACCTTGAGTAAGAGTTATAGTGTGTTACATTTTTAAGTATGTCCTATGTCACTTGAATGATGAGTTCTAAGTAATACTGAATGATGTTTTGTGATAATGCATAATTGCTATGCCAATAATTTCTGTAAATAATATTTTTGTTATACTCTATAAATGCTATGCCAATAATTAACTCTCATTTTGAATGATGACTTCTGAATAATACTGAATAATATTATATAAAACTATATGAATACTTTGTAAATGGCCAATGAATGCCACTGTTTCTTATATTTTAAATTTGTCTTATGTCACTGACACGCTATTATATATGAATACCAGTAGCTTGATGCTACACTCATTAACTCTTGTTTTGAATGATGACTTCTGAACAATGCATAAAAATGGTTTGTAACTGGCCAATGAGTGCCAATGATTACTATAATTAGATGAATTATGTAAATGGTATGCCATTAATTAACTCTTGCTTTGAATGATCACTTCTGAATAATGTATAAAAATGGTTTGTAAATGGCCAATGAGTGCCAATGATTATTATAACTAGATGAATGATGTAAATGGTATGCCATTAATTAACTCTTGCTTTGTATGATCACTTATGAATAATGCATAAAAATGGTTTGTAACTGGTCAATGAGTGCTAATATTTAGTGCAAGCAGAAGACTTATGAATAATGTTCTGTAATACTCCATAAATAGTACAGAAATGTTTAATAACTAGGCAATGAGTGCCAACAATTACTCAAATCGGTTGATAGACTAGTGTAATTCTCAATTATGACTAGCATAAGACTTAATGTCCTTCACCTTCTGACCTAATTACCAGAAATTACTGCAATATCCGTTTGTCCTGTCTGTCCTCATGATCATGGAGCATTATATTTGGTTTTTGCACTAGTTCTACGTTGGTATACCTTACAGGAATGTGGTGTTGACACTTCATGCTGTCCACCACCTTAATCGATGGAGATGTTATAATGGTCCCACTGTTTGGTGTACCTAATGTACTACCAAAATGATAACATTGAATATTAATACGACATTTCAGTGTCTTGGCTACACTGATTAATACTTCAGGGAAGAGAACTTCAGATTGTCTCACTTGGTGTTGTGCTTCTGTAGAAAGGTATGGACTTTCAGTGCAGCTACGTGCAACCTACTGTGCTACAACCATGATGCAATCCTCCCCTTTCCTTTCCTAGTTCTTGTAAAATTGTAAAAAATATATACAGTGCTTGTGCACTTTATTTCATTTGTTAATATGTTTGGTACTCATTGCGTATACATTTTGTCATTTCTTGATATGTTCTGTACTCAGTGCATGTGCACTCTATTTCATTTCATGTTCTGCACTTATATATACATGTATATACTCTGTGACTGTAAACTTAGTTAATTAAGTAGATTTAAAAAAAAATTGTTGCTCATGGCAAGTCCAGTTGACTCACCATCGCTGCCAAATTTTGGCCCCCCCCCCCCCCCCCAGTGGAGGGTTATGTAAGAGGTCTGAGCAGAAGTAATTTAGATGTATTGCTCATGCGCTGCCTGCGATATGCAAGGTCTCTGACCAGAGAGCAGTGTTGATTGCAGTAGGAACTGTGTAGCTGTAGCAGTAAGTTTTGGCGAGTCTGGAGTCTGCTCTGGTCTGGTCTGGTGTATCGTGTTGGCTGGGCCGGTCGCGGTGCAGCGATGCCGGAGCCTGAGTATTATTGTATAAGGTAAAAAGCAGCCTCGCGCATATTTAGTAATGTTATCTCAAGTCGTATGTAAATGTTTTAAAACTCTCGTAATAATAATCTTCCTCATAAAAAGTAACTTTTAACAATCATTCACCTCTATTTAAAGAATTTAGTAATTTCTCCCATCCATGATCATCCCGATTATTGCAATTGAAAAATCAGTTGGCCCCTTTCATAAATGACAGATAGGTCGGCCAGCATTGCACAGAGCTGTGCTGGAAAAATTTATTGTAAGAGCAGATATATCCGGCGACTTCATTGAGGTAAGAATTTTTCCTTTTTTATTCAGAATGATCTTTCAGGGCCATGACGCAGCACTGCTGTCGCCCAAAATTTACCAGGTTAAATTCACAGTGAATTATTGAAAAGTCATAAGTGAGCGACAATTTAATTGAGAGGTTAGTTACATTGTTTTTTTACCAGGTTACTGAATTTTTTTTTATTGGGACCTTACACTGTATGTGAACGACATAATTATAATTTTTACTGTTGAGAGGCTTAGGAATTTTTCTGTTTTGAGGTTTGCTGAATGTGAATGAATTTTGAGGTTAGATTAAATCAGAAAGAATTTTTTGTGGAGGTTAATGTGAAAAGAATTTTGTGGGGAGGTTACACTAGATTAGAATCATACTCGTATTATTTATTTAATATTTTTGTGGAGAGGTTACACTAGATTAGAATCATATTCATATTATTTATTTATATATTTTGAGGGGAGGTTACACACTTATTTAGGAAAGTAAACCGATTTCGTGACCTACTATATGTTTCTAATCAGGAACGAATTATTTATTCTTACCTGAATGGTATGTTTGTTCAGTTTTTGAATCTCTTAATGTTAATCCATTTCAGTAGACATAATTATTTCGTTTTCTTCGCTGTCTACAGCAGAGTTCCGTAGTGGGTGTCTATATCCTTTGTTGATCTGTGTAGTGTAGTTCTCCACTGTATTTATTACAGATGGGTATTTGATTGCTGTGTGAGGATGTGAGCCGAGGTGGTGACACTTCACTCCCAGGTACACGCTGTGAGGGCTTCGGTTACACAGTGGATGGGCATCACTGTCGTATACCTGCCGTGGGGTCCAACGGATGTCCAGCAAGCCCGAGTCCGTCGATCGGTCCGCTCCGGTGGCCATCCCAGTCACTGCTCAGACTGAGGTTGACCCCTCACTCATGATTGAGTGGGAGGACGCCTCCGGCTGTGGCAGGGGCGAAGGACTTCCCAGGGGTCGCACGGAAGACTCCCTCAGTTAGTGTGACAAACAGGTTCCAGATGCTATCTGTGGCTGACAGACAGGTTCCAGATGCTGTCTGTGGCTGAGCCACAGCATCTAAACAATCACAGAGGGTGGGATTATGGAAACTTTTTAGTTCAAATGTTAGCAGTTTTATAGAGTCTTTAGATACATAGCTGCCAAGGAGGAGAAGAAAGCCAGTGTGCACCCTGTACACATACTGGGTGGCGTCATTCCAGATGTGGAACGGGTCCTTCTGGACACCATGAAGAGCACAGTGTACAGCCAACTCCAGGTGGTGCTCAAGTCGGTATCAGTAATGTATATCGCTTACCGTTTGCAGCACAGTCTGCAGGACCGACTGCGAACCCTGGTACAGAGCCGAGTGGAGGGTCTGAACCAGAGGCTCAGAGTGTGACGACGTAGACGGCAGATTCCTCGCTTGCGCCATAGGGTGGTTGAGTGTCGCGTTCTGTTAAACAGGTCAGGAGTCCACTACACGCAGGAGGCGGCTAGGCGGATAGCGGAGGCTGTGTGGTGTGACTAGGAGTAGTTTTCGGTTAGAGCGCCTTGGGGAAACACAAAAAGGGTTTCAGTCTCAAAGAGTGCAGGTCGAACACAGGGAGAACGTTGACCCAGGAGCCATTGGCCTAATAGTTGTAAATTATTGCAGCTGTGTTGGAAAAGCACCAGCGGAAGCGCTAACGGAAAGCACTGATACTCAAATCGTTATAGGCAATGAAACGTGGCTAAAGCCGAGGATAAGTTCAGCCGAAAACTGTGCGTAGGGCCTAACGGTGTTCAGAAAGGACAGTCTAAACACAGTTGGAGGTGACGAGATTGTTAATGATAGAAGCAGTTAAACTTGTAGCGAAACTGAATTTCTTGTGAGTTACTATGGGTAGAGTTCTTTTTTCGCAACCGGAATAAAATAGCAATTGGAATACTTTTGCGAAAATACACTTGACAAAATGGTTCAAATGGCTCTAACCACTATGGAAATTAACATGTGAGGTCATCAGTCCACTATACTTAGAACTAGTTACACCTAACTAACCTAAGGACATCACACACATCCATGCCCGAGGCAGGATTCGAACTTGCGAGCGTATCAGCAGCCCGGTTCCGGACTGAAGCGCCTAGAACCGCTCGGCCTCAGCGGCCGGCCAACACACTTGACCTCTTAGAAAAAAATAATCATGAGCTAATTACAAGCATCAAAATGGACACAGGAATTAATGAATCGAGCATTGTCGTAGCTAAGCTGAATATTCTAACCCCAAAATCACCCAAAAATAAACGAAAAATATACCTATTCAAAATTGCCAATGAAAACACACTCGACGCCTTCCTGAGAGACAAACTACACTCCTTCCTAATTGACATTGTAAGTTAGACCAGATGTCGTATGAATTCAACTGAGATATTTATACCAAATAAGTTAACAAATGACGGATATGATTCTTCGCAGGTCAGACCACCGATAAAACATGCCAAATTCAAACGGGCACAATATCTCCAAAACTGGCGATCTTTCACAGAAGCTCGAAATTTAACGAGGAATTCAATGCGAGAAGCTTGTAATAGTTTCGTCAACGAAACTTTGTCTCGAAACTTGGCAGAAAATCGAAAGAGATTCTGGATGTATGTAAATAAGAAAAGCTAGCTTGAAGACACAATCAGGGCCTTCTCTGCATGACAGCGATTGAAATACTATCGTGATAGTGCTGCAAAAGTAGGTTTACTAAACACAGCCTTCCGAATTTCTTCGCCAAGGAAGACGCAGTAATTATTCCAGAACTCGAATCAAGCTGTCAACAGCAACTCAGAAATAGATACTATCGGAGCAGTGAAACAACGAACTTAATAAAAACACGTCTTTCGATCCAGACTGTAAACCAATTTGATTCCTTTCAGAGTATGCTAATGCAATAGCTCCACACTTAAAAAACCATGTACAACCGCTCGCTCGTCGAAAGATCCTTACCAAAAGAATGGAAAGTGACAAGAATCATACCAATATTAAAGAAAGGCGTTAGGAATAATCCAGTAAATTACTTGACCATACCTTAAACGTCGATATGCAGCACGATTTAGAAACACATATTGTGTTCGAACATTATGAATCACCAGGAAGAGAACGATCTATTGACACACAGTCAACGAGAATTTAGAGAAAAAATTCTTGTGAAACACAGCTAGCTCTTTATTCATAAGAAGTGTTGAGTGCTGCTGACAAGGAATTTCAAATATATTTGGCACTGTACCTCAGAAGCACCTTGTAGTAAAATTGCGCGCTTACGGAATATTGTCTCAGTTATGTGACTGGATTTGTGATTTCCTTTCAGAAAGGTAGCAATTGATGGAAAGTAATCGAGTAAAACAGAATTGATTTCCGGCGTTCCCCAAGGTAGAGTTATAGGCCTTCTGCTGTTCCATATCTATAAAAACGATTTAGGAGACAATCCGAGCAGCATTCTTGAATTGCTTGTGGATGATGCTGTCGTGCATCTTCTAGTAAAATGATAAGAAGATGAAAACAAACTGCAAAACGATTTAGAAACGATATCTATATTTTGCAAAAATAACGGAAGGTGTGAGGTCATCCACATGAATGGCAAAAGGAATCCTTTACACTTCGGTTACACGATAAGTCAGTCAAATCCAAAGTCCGTAAATTCAACTAAATACCTAGGAATTGCAATTACGAACAACTTAAATTGGAAGGAACACACAGAAAATGTTCTAGGGAAACCTAACAAAAGACTGCATATTATGGCAGGACACTTAGAAAATGTAACAGATCTACACTCCTGGAAATTGAAATAAGAACACCGTGAATTCATTGTCCCAGGAAGGGGAAACTTTATTGACACATTCCTGGGGTCAGATACATCACATGATCACACTGACAGAACCACAGGCACATAGACACAGGCAACAGAGCATGCACAATGTCGGCACTAGTACAGTGTATATCCACCTTTCGCAGCAATGCAGGCTGCTATTCTCCCATGGAGACGATCGTAGAGATGCTGGATGTAGTCCTGTGGAACGGCTTGCCATGCCATTTCCACCTGGCGTCTCAGTTGGACCAGCGTTCGTGCTGGACGTGCAGACCGCGTGAGACGACGCTTCATCCAGTCCCAAACATGATCAATGGGGGACAGATCCGGAGATCTTGCTGGCCAGGGTAGTTGACTTACACCTTCTAGAGCACGTTGGGTGGCACGGGATACATGCGGACGTGCACTGTCCTGTTGGAACAGCAAGTTCCCTTGCCGGTCTAGGAATGGTAGAACGATGGGTTCGATGACGGTTTGGATGTACCGTGCACTATTCAGTGTCCCCTCGACGATCACCAGTGGTGTACGGCCAGTGTAGGAGATCGCTCCCCACACCATGATGCCGGGTGTTGGCCCTGTGTCCCTCGGTCGTATGCAGTCCTGATTGTGGCGCTCACCTGCACGACGCCAAACACGCATACGACCATCATCGGCACCAAGGCAGAAGTGACTCTCATCGCTGAAGACGACACGTCTCCATTCGTCCCTCCATTCACGCCTGTCGCGACACCACTGGAGGCGGGCTGCACGATGTTGGGGCGTGAGCGGAAGACGGCCTAACGGTGTGCGGGACCGTAGCCCAGCTTCATGGAGACGGTTGCGAATGGTCCTCGCCGATACCCCAGGAGCAACAGTGTCCCTAATTTGCTGGGAAGTGGCGGTGCGGTCCGCTACAGCACTGCGTAGGATCCTACGGTCTTGGCGTGCATCCGTGCGTCGCTGCGGTCCGGTCCCAGGTCGACGGGCACGTGCACCTTCCGCCGACCACTGGCGACAACATCGATGTACTGTGGAGACCTCACGCCCCACGTGTTGAGCAATTCGGCGGTACGTCCACCCGGCCTCCCGCATGCCCACTATACGCCCTCGCTCAAAGTCCGTCAACTGCACATACGGTTCACGTCCACGCTGTCGCGGCATGCTACCAGTGTTAAAGACTGCGATGGAGCTCCGTATGCCACGGCAAACTGGCTGACACTGACGGCGGCGGTGCACAAATGCTGCGCAGCTAGCGCCATTCGACGGTCAACACCGCGGTTCCTGGTGTGTCCGCTGTGCCGTGTGTGTGATCATTGCTTGTACAGCCCTCTCGCAGTGTCCGGAGCAAGTATGGTGGGTCTGACACACCGGTGTCAATGTGTTCTTTTTTCCATTTCCAGGAGTGTACTAAAGAGACTGCCTACACTACGCCTGTCCATCCTCTTTTAGAATACTGCTGCTCGGTGTAGGATTGATGGAGTACATCGATAAAGTTCAAAGAAGGTCTGCACACTTTGCATTATCTCGAAACAGAGGAGAGAGTGTCACTGAAGTGATATAGGATTTCGGGTGGACATCATTAAAAGAAAGTCGTTTTTCGTTGCGGCAGAATCTTCTCACAAAATTTCAACCGCCAATTTTCTCCTCCGAATGCTAAAATATTTGATGACGCCAACCTACATAGGGAGGAACGAACATCATAATAAAATAAGGAAAATCAGGGCTCGATCGGAAATGTATAGGTGTTCGTCTTTTCCGCGAGCTGTTCGAGATTGGAGTAATAGAGAATTATTGCGAAGGTCGTTTGATGAACCCTCTACCGAGTATTTAAGTGTGATTTACAGAGCATCCATGTAGATGAAGTTGTCAACGTACACACTCAAAAGGAAGTCCAACTCGATAGGAGTTATCGTAAACCTTTTGTAACCTTACTGCACACTAAATCGATTTGGATGATATAACTAATTCTTCAGTTACAGTAGTGTATGGTGATTAAAATTCTATATATTTTTAAGATTGGGTGTAAACTGTTTGGACGGTGAAGCCATACTTCGTCGCTCATATTACATATTATACATTGAAACCGTAGAAGCTCTTCTGCTAGGGAACGTACGCTATTTGCAAATGCATTGACTTACTGTAACGCCATGAAAAGTTTATCTGTCTTAAAATGGAAATCTGAGTAGAACCCTAATAGCGTCTGTTTCGAAACTCATTTAACTTGTAACCATGTTTTGACAATATTTCCTCTTATTTTAATTTCACTTACTGGCTTGTAGTAGAGTAATAATGTAATAATTAGACCATTGAATACAGTATCGACAAGATTATGACGACTGCAATACTTTTCAGTATCTGTAGAACATTATTTCATGTGTATATCATGTCGTAATATGAAAAATTTTATCACGTTTGGAAGAACTGTACACTGGCGGAGCAATTTTCGTAATGTATGACAAAGACTGAAAGGCTAAGGTTTGTAAAATGTTCGCACCCCACGTAAATTTCCATAAGTCTGTCTTTGTACAAGGTGGTTGAGGAACCGTTTAATATAAAATGTAAAATTAAAATCGCCCACAGCAATTGATACTTTGAATATAATTTATTTATACCACCAGTTTTCGGCGTTTTACTACGTCATCTTCAGACCTGTTCGGCTCGAATATCTGTCTAGCAGCATTCAACTGATGAACGTAAGGACTGCACTGTTGAAATTTGAAGTCTACAGATACCAGTTACGTCATGATGGACCTGTTTCGAATGCCCATGAGTTTGGATTCCTCTTGTACGTTGGTCGTCGGGCTGAATATGATGTAATGAAACACCGAAACTGGTCGCATAAGTAAATTAGTACATTCAAAATTTAAGTGAATGAAGGTGCTTCTAATTTTACATTCCACATAATTTGTTAATAATTGCGCCAACAATTAATCATCAAGAACTGTCAGGTGTACTGTTATTACTTTTCCTTGTAGGAATTCTAAAATTGTGTCACACTCTTACCTCGCTCTTCGGAAAACAACATGCCACATTCAATGCTACATTCCTGTGGCCGATTTTTTATTCACAAGTAATTTACCTACCTTGAACATACTGTAAAACATTTATTCTAAAGACCTAATCTCACTATCAAATGATTCAAAGAAAATTCGATTAACAACTGTGACGAATTGGAACAAAAACTGTTCAAAATGTGATAAACATACCGAAGGCGCTACTTTTCCGTTAGAGCTCTGTGACAAGCGTTTCACTCTTGCGATTTTTTAAGTCTATTACGTAAGCTGTTAAGGTAACTAGAAAGCCTTCATCTTCCAAGGCTTAGATGTTCTGTATTTCTACTTACTCTGTTCAGCCAGAACATAAACACACACCTGGATCAAGGAAATGAGAACATTTGTGAGCACATGGAGAACAAAATGAAAGGCTCTGCCTCTGTGAAAAAGCTTCCGCGAACGCAGAGAAACTCATCAGTCGAGTTCGCATGCAAAGAATTCAAGACATATCTCATTCAAAACATTGACAATGTTCACTGTACCTCCCTGAGGGCTTAGGTGGAATATCGTGGCTACAGAGTCTTTTGCTTGTCGTTCCGGTAGTATGTACTTCAATTCACGTAGTAACTTTTAACATACATAATCCGACAGGTAAGTTCTTCAGCTGGGAAATATGGGCTACAGAGCCTTTTTCACACTTTAAAAAAGACCAGGGTACAGTATTTTCCATCGAAAAAAGCGTAGTACTCGTGCAATACATGTAAGGCAAAACTGTTCAGCGGGACACTAATTTTAAGTGACATTTCAGTACAGGCCGTCAGTACGTTTGATATCACGACAGACTTACATGGTCAATTATATTTATTGTGAAAACGGGATCATCACGATATGACAACGGGAAAAGGAAAACAGGTACGTAGGGCCAGAGAAAATATCCTTTCTTCCACATCCTGCCAACGCCAAAGTCTGCTCAACATATTGGTCGATGGGTGGACACTAAATGACTGTTGAACCTGGATTTCCCTAGAGACGTCGTTGACGCTCAAATTAAAACTATGCTTTAGTGTTGTTGCATTTCGACAGCACTTCTGGAAAATTACAGTTGAGCTTGCGAATTAAGGAGGCATGAACTTCTGGAGCTGAAATTATGGACTGTTTGTATAATCATGTCTAGCGGACACATGACTTATTTGAGTGTAAGTAGTTCTTAAGACGCATAGACGTCAAATAGAATGTGGTTAAGTACGAAATTAGTTTGAATGACGTGTTCTGCGGGCGCTTCGCAAATGATAGCGTTTGACCACTAATAGACGTCACTATTGACAGTACAATAACTAACATACAAGTTTGTTTAATAAAGTACTCAATGTAATATCATTCTCTATGCTAGAATACAGAGAAGTTAACGAACTGAACATTCGCGGTGACAGTTTCCGGTGGACTCGTAATATCGGACATTTACGAATGAGGGTTCCTGAACTGCAAACGGCACCGTCTGAAGACTGTACCTTCCTCGCAAAGCACGGGAGAAGTATTCATTATATTAACCGCCATTCGTATCAAGAAGTCAACTATCTACCCTGGAAAAATTTAAGAATGTAGGGCGAGGACAGAAGTAGCAAGACGATAAAATATGCAATGCATTGGAATCTGACTCTACGGCTCGATCAAGTAAACGTTATGTTTCACAGATATGCTGTGGTGCCTCTTGCCTTTATTTCGGACTGTCTCGAGCGGGAACAGTGCTGAACGACAGCCCACCCTGTTGATAAGATAGATTCGCAAATTGTTGTTTTTTCTCTTCTTGGTATGCTGTCAAGGTTGTGTGTCCTGTCTTCGGGATCATCATGACATCATAACAAGATGATGAAAGACCACAAGGTGCCCATGATGTACTAACCGACACTGATGCAGAGGATTGTCGACTGTTGCCCTTGCCGGCATTTTCTCTTGATCTCTTACTCATTGTAGCATTCGGCAGTCAGTACGACTAAAGGATACTTGATCAGAAGTGTACCAGCATGCAGTGACATACCCGTATCTGTCACCCAATCTCAGCTCGATTCTATGCCCAACCGGGTTTGAGTCGTTGTTGCTGCTGCAGATACGCACAGTACGTAAATTTTTGTAGTTTGCTGTACTTCCTGATATTGCAGTTTTGATGGCTAAGAGAGTACGTACTGGCTGTAAAAATAATCAACATACAGCAACTACATTTTACATGTAGGAAAGAAAGAAGTTCAACACGTTCTAGAGCTAAGTACGTTGTCGGTTGCGCCTCCGTGATGGCGCTGTTTCGATCAAGGAAAATGCACATGTTCGCCGACCGCGATGGACGATGCCTGCAGTCACCTAGAAGTAGTCTGTCGAGACACTGATAGGTACCATAGCTGATAACATGGAAACCATGACGCACGCTGGGGACTATGCAGTCGGTTAGACCCATTGGGAACTCTTTACTGGAATGTAGAGAGCTTTCGTCGGCCTTCATCGGTCCGCGAGGAGTGCCCGCTTGGTTAGAGGTGCCATGTCACGGATTGCGCGGCCCCTCCCGCCGGGGTCTGAGTCCTCCCTCGGCCATGCGCGTGTGTGTGTTGGTCTTAGCGTAAGTTAGTTTAAATAGTGTGTAAGTGTATTGACCAATGACCTCAGCAGTTTGGTGCCTTAGGGATTCACACACATTTGAACATTTCGGCCTTCATCTCACACTGCAATCTACCTTCAAAGGTGCATGCATAAGCGCACCTGGAGAATTAAATGACAGATGTTTCGTCCTTAATCGGAGTACATTCATCTTGACGTCAGTTGTGCAGCCGGCCGGTGTGGCCGTGCGGTTCTAGGCGCTTCAGTCTGGAACCGCGTGACCGCTACGGTCGCAGGTTCGAATCCTGCCTCGGGCATGAATGTGTGTGATGTCCTTAGGTTAGTTAGGTTTAATTTGTTCTAAGTTTTAGGGGACTAATGACCACAGATGTTAAGTCCCATAGTGCTCAGAGCCATTTGAACCATTTTTGACGTCAATTGTGCACAATGGGTGTACGACGTCTACCAGCAAAGCTACGGTTTGTTATCACTCGATGGTTTAATTACTAGGGACTCCTGTACTATTTTTATTTATGGTATTAATCTGAGTGGGTAACGTAAGGTACCAAACAAAGAGCAATTTATTTATTTTTTAATTTTATACGTCTAGTTCCGCAGAACCAAATTGAGGAGAAAATCTCCAAGGTCATGGAACATGTCAGTACATAAATTACAACATAAAAGTAATAACAGCTAACCAATAGAAGACAAGCTATAAGTTTATGTAAACGCCATCAACCATACAGCACGCATCACCTTAGTTTTTCAAGGATCTCCTCGACAGAATGGAAGGAGTGATTTGAAATCGCGGGAATTACTGCTAATATTTTTGTATTCCTGTGGTAACTTATTGAAAATGGATGCAGCAGTACACGTCACACCTTTCTGCACAAAGAGTCGACGAAATGCGATCCAAATGCAAATTGAATTTCTGCCTAGTATAAACAGAGTGATAGCTGCTAATTCTGGATATAATCTCACGTTCTTAACAAGAAACGACAGTAAGAATATAATTACATAATGAGAGGCCAATATCAGAAAACCTAGACTAGTGAACAGGGGTCGACAGGAGGTTTGCGAACTTACACCCCTCATTACCCGAACCGCCTATCTCTGAGTAAAACATATCCTATGAGAATGGGAAGAGTTACCCCCAAATATAATATCATACGTCATAAGCCAATAAAAATAACGAAAGTAGACTACTTTCCGTGTCGAAGTATCGCTTGCTTCAGATACCACTCGAATAGCAAAAATGGCGGCAGTAAGTCTTTGGACGAGATGCTGAATGTGGGCTTTCACCGACAGTTTACTATCTACCTGAACACCAAGAAATTTGAACTGTTCAGCTTCATTAACCGTATGCTTTTTCTGTGAAATTAAAACTTCATGTTTTGTGGAAATGTGTGTTAGAAAATGCAAAAACTGAGTCTTACTGTGATTTAACATTTATTTATTTTCTACAATCCATCAACTTAAATCATAAACTGCACTATTTGAAACAGTGCCATTGTTGAGCACAACATCTTTTACTACCAAGATAGTGTCATCAGTAAACAGAAATATTTTAGAATCACATGTAATACTAGGGGGCATATCATTTATATAAATAAGGAACAGGAGTGGCCCCAGCACTGATCCCTGGGGCACTTTCATTTGACCATTCCCCACACAGTCCCCACATAATAGCACTTCCCAACACTGCAAATAATGACCTTATGCTGTCTGTTGTTAAGGTAAGAGGTGAATCAATAGTATTTCATAATGGTCCAACGTCTGGAGCAAATAGTTTGTGATCAACACAACCAAACGCCTTAGTTAAATCAAAAAAAGATGCTAATTGTTCGGAACCCTTTGTTTAACCCATCCAGTACCTCACAGAGACGAGAGAATGTAGCATTTTCAATTGTTAAGCCACTTCTAAAACAGAACCGAAAATTTGATGGCATATTTAGTGAAATCAGTTATCCTTACATACGCAGCATTTTCAATAACTTTAGCAAACACTGACGGCGTATAAACAGGTTTGAAATTGTCTACATTATCCCTTTCTCCCCATTTATAATGCGAATTTAATACTGAGCACTTTAATAGTTCAGAAAACTGACCATTCTTAAGGGAAAAATTACAAATATGGCATAGTACAGGGCTAACATGTGCAGCACAGTACTTTCATATTCTGCTAAGTACTCTTTCTATGAGCGTTCTTAATCTTGTGTGATTTAATTATTGACACAATCTCCCCTTTGGCAGTACCACAGAGAAGCATCTCAGACGTCAGTCGCGGAAAGGCATTTTCCAAGAGATTTATATGATTCCCTGTTGAAAATAAGTTTTTATTTCATTCACAAGCATTGTTCAGATAATGACTGTTAAATACTGTAAAAATATATGACTTATCAGTTACAGAAATATTTTTAGTACGAACTGACTTTATATTTTCGACCTTGTGCTGCTAACTAGACACTTCCTTCGCAACTGACCATATGGTTTTAATTTTATCCTGTGAATTAGCTATTCTATTTGCTTATCACATTCTCTTTGCCCTCCTAATAACATTTTTAAGCACCTTACAATACTGTTTGTAATCAGCTACTGTAGTTCGATTGTGACTACCTTAATATTTGGATATAATTCCCATTTTGTTCTACACGATATCCTTATCCCACTATTCCGCCACAGAGGCTGGCTTGTACTGCTCGTACCGTGTTTAGAACGTTCTAATGGAAAGCATCATTCAAAGAACCAGAGAAATGTGTTAAGGAAAGCATTATATTTGTCGTATACCTTATTGGCACTATAAACATCCTGCTACTCGTGTTCCTTAACGAGGCTTAAAAAACTGTCTATGGCCACTGGATCAACTTTTCTACATGGCTTGTAATTATGCATAACATTTGTTTGAGTACAAAAGTCCTGTTACTAACAGAACTCCCATCTAGTAATGAAGAATGAATAAAAAGTGTTTTATACAAATAAATGTCTGTGTATGGACAACATCCCCATTTGGTCTGGAACAGCGTCTTTGGCCAGTGATCAGAATGTCTAGGCTACGAATGTAATCACTATTTAAAGTCTGATTAAAATTCGTCATCAATGCTGACTGAAGAAATCACGTAGAATGGGTCACCACCATGCTGCCAATGGATTCTTCACAAGATTGCGAATGACCAGCTAGAGATTCAGCATCTTCCTTTTGAATGGGAACAGCCCCTAAAGGGCAGAAGAATCAGCAATGATCAAGGGCAAGAAGATGCAGTAGGCATCGGAAAGAAACTCCGTTAAAAACACATAGGGTGTCGTCCGGTTGTTACATTTAACTGAGTCTCTCAACAGTGCTGCCCTCTCTGGAGGTATTTGTACATGAGGGACAGTGGTCAGTAGGCTACCCCTCCAAAGGCACCTAACGCTACACTCACCGCGGCGAGGGACAGATTTGGCAGTGGTGAATGGGCTGTCGGTCGAGCGGCTGTCGGCCAGGATGTCTATTTTGCTTCTTAACTTGGTGGTCATGAACTCCCATGCTTCTTGACAGAGCTTAGGGGAACGATGCAGGTGACCCGCACCGCCGTACTAGGAGAGGTCCTAGTGGAGGTGGTTTGCCGTTGCCTTCCTCCGACCGTAATGGGGATGAATGATGATGAAGAAGACGACATAGCAACACCCAGTCATCTCGAAGCAGCTGAAAACACCTGACCCCACCGGGATTCGAACCCGGGACCCAGTGCTCGTGAAGCTACAACGCTACCGCCAGACCACCAGCAGCGGACGTTGTTAACTTACCTATGAATAACAATTGATTATCTCAACTCTCGTGTTTCATTGCAATCTGAATAGATTCGAACCATTATACAGTCATCTTTAATTCATGGTCCTCCGGTAAATTTACGTTTTCGTCTGCAGACGCTAACATTTTGGCGCTCCAGGCCTAATTGTGGTGGATTCGACGAAGTAACGTGCAGCGACAGTCATCCATCGGTGGAACAGCAGCGTCGAGTGTCGACAGAGCAACATGGAGACAAAGCTTTCAGCGTCGAGACGACGCATCTGAAAGTTAAGTACCTGGTATGGCTATCCTGCTTCCTATAATTTCCACTCATTGTAACTTCTGCTTGTGCTGTTGCCTGCCACTGCTAGCTTTCCCTGATGGACGAAGTATTAAGAAAAAAACTTGTAACCACACGCTCGGTGGCGAAAGCAAGCCTCACACGGTTGTTGAAGTTTGCAAACGAATTCGATGTAACTGGCAATTCGGACACTTTGGACATTACTGTCAGGCTACAACAGTTGACAAAGATCGTGGAGAAGCATGAAGACACGGAGTCACAGCTCGAATTGTTTGAAGATGTAGAGATGCTGAGGTCAGAGAAACTTTCGAAAATATGGTCTTCGAGGTTTCGAAAAAATTGAGAGTGATTCATATCAATCACACAAACGCAGTTAACTAGGTGTCATCAGGTGTTGGGCGTGCCTTGAGTGTATCAGAGCGTAGCATCAAGCTGCCGACCATAAAACTGCCATCATATAACGGTGATGTAACGCAATCCCGGAATTTTCACGACACATTTGTGAGTCTCGTAAACAATGAGGAACTAGAGGACATTGCTAAGTACCATCATCTGCTGAGTTCATTAACAGGTGAAGCACACGATGTAATTGCCCATCTCCATATGACTAATACTAACTTTAAGGTATCCTTTGATTTGGTCTGTAATAGATTCAAGAATTCTCGACTGATTGCATCAGTACACTTAAAGAAACTGCTAACGCTACCGGCAATGACAAAACCATGTTCAAGTGAAGATCGTCCGCTACTAAACGAAGCTTTAAGGAATGTGCACGCGCTGATGGCATTACAGCTAGATGTCTCTTTGCAAGACATAATTACATCACAGCTGCTTATAGAAAGGGTTCAACATTCTATAAGAACCGAGTCTGAAGCCAGGCTTGGTTGGAGTAGCTTTCTAACAACCTTTAACCTATATCGATATTTCGACGAACATAACCGGAATGGCGTGTCCAAATGGACCCTTGAATAAAAATTCAACATAATCCCCACAAAAGATATAATTCACACGTTAATGCGGAATGATTGTATTAAAATAAGTTTTATTTCAAATATAAATCAACTCTTATTGAGCAAAGATTTACATTGTGTTATTTTTTTTAACTTTAAGTCCTATGTCTCATATTTCACAAGATATTTTAGCACCTTAATTTGAAATGCGACATGATTAGAAACAAGGCTTGGATTAAAAATCCTAGGTATCCTACGGAGTTTCTCATAACTTCCCATTAAGATAAATAGGTTTTTTTTATGCCAACAGTCATAAACAAAAATAATGAAAAAGAAATATGGAAGTGTCCAAATGTTATCTACATCAGTACCTGAACTAAGAATGGCACTTGGTACACAACACTTTTTTTTTTTTTTTTTGCACGTCTGTCACATTTTTGTGATTATTTGCTGTCTGTTTTAGGACCACATAAATAACATATTCCACTTTTTCATGAGTCACTTTGATTACAAAGTGAATTATCAAGTTGAAGGTTATTTCGTGGTTCATTCACTGCCCCTAGAAAATTATCTATCCTACTCATCAAATCTACTGAAAATGAAGAATAGTCCATATATCTTTCTTCTATCAAATTTAGTCCAGTTCCTCTTATGTAATAATTATGTTTCATGCGTTTTCCACCATTTGATGCCTTCCACTTCATTTGCACTCGCAAAATTCACCAGTTATCGGCAATTGTGTTTCTGTTTGTTTCAAATAAAGGTTCTGCAGACTGCAGTACATTCTGTGATGGAACTGAAAGTTGTCTTGTTTTATTAGTGACTGCTTTGCCCGTATAGATAAAAGCATTGTATCAATAGTGTATTTTAGCGACACAAAGGCACATAATGTTGATGCCATCTTTAGCAGGCTACGATTTCATATTCCCATCATTGAGTTCTAGTAGACACTGAATAATTTGCGCATTTCTGATCTAATGTATCAACACCACCTTTTGTGCTGTTCTAAAATTTAATTATCTTAGGTTTTCCACTGTTTTCATTGATCGAATTGTCATGATGCTTTGACGAGATCACCACTACACTTCAGTTCTCTTTTGGGACGTAAGTTGCCAATGTTGTATCCTTCAACAAACCAAATAGTGTAGATCCAACTACCCATTGTTTATTGGCTAAAATTTCTGGTAGTATTTCCATTTTGTTTTTGCGCATCGTTATAATGTAAGTCAAACCATTTTAAATCACTTTGTCACCGAAGTCCACATAAGAGAACCAGTTATCGGCAATTGTGTTTCTGTTTGTTTCAAATAAAGGTTCTGCAGACTGCAGTACATTCTGTGATGGAACTGAAAGTTGTCTTGTTTTATTAGTGACTGCTTTGCCCATATAGAAAAAAGCATTGTATTAATAGTGTATTTTAGCGACACAAAGGCACATAATGTTGATGCCATCTTTAGCAGGCTACGATTTCATATAAACCCTGAAAAATCATTTCGTTCAAAAAGGGCAAAGCATTTCACAAACTGTCAAATATTTAGAGCAGCTACAGTTTTTTTTGACAGTTCTAAATGAAATTTCCAAATATATCTGAGATGAGAGCAGCGCGATCATTAGTTTTTCTTTCTCCCTATAATTCACATCATCAAATCTCAAAGTAGTTGACAGGAACATAAATCACTCTACTGACGTCGTTATTCTGAATATGTCTCGGCCTGCTCCATCAGTTGCCTGTTAACTTTCTATATCTTCACGGCCAGATTTGAATACACCTGATAATAGCAACAACTCAAAGAATGCTTTCATTTCCATAATACTCACGTGGTTAGTGTAAGTAGCGTTAGTTTTATACTTTTCTGAATATTCTGTTATTTTCTGACTAGTTTGAATGCAAATATGTGCGACCATTTCATCTGGTATCAGCAACAGCCATGATTCAATTGGTGACATGTTCCGTTTCGCACGAGCGGTACCGATGAGTCCTGGCAGGTGAGTGATGATGTTGTGGCTTCTGACTCTCGACCTTCCTGGTGGATGAGTAGACCACTTGAATCGATTTTCACCTCGAAAATATGCACTACTTGACAGCCGGCTATCTCTCTCTGCTGTATCGTCAGATGATGAATTACTTGAATGAGAAGAAATTTCTTATTGTTTATTTTCATCATCATTTATGTCATCGTCACTTATGTTCTCTTCGTCACAAGGTTGAAAATCACTTAAAACATTCTGTGTCTGAAAAAATTTCGTCTGATAATAGTTCACAGATTTCTTTTTCCGTGAGACCCCTCTGCATTGCGTCAATAAAGTGCCAGAAACACCACAAAATAAGTCAGTATTCAATGACTAAAAAAGTCCCGTATCTGGAATCGCGGGTCAAATTGGACCCAGGAATGGCACTTGCCTCCACTTCCAGTAAATTTCAAGCAGCGAGCTCCCGGTCCCTGGTGCGCCTCACAATGTACTGAGATTACACTGGCGCACGAAACTGAAGCTCCGCGCGTTTCCATTGTTAGACGGCTTTATTGTTGTCAGTGGGTCGAAAAGACCCACGATTCCTGTTAAGGGCGAAAGAAACTTGGGCCTTTCTCGAGAATAAATGTAAATCCTTAGAAATAGCCAAGACTATAGCATCACAATGACACGGCACAGCTCTTAATAAAGATCAGAATGCGCCCATCACCAAGCAGTTTGGGCATTCGAAACAGAAATACGTTGCTACAGGTACTGCATGTGTCGTGTGCTACCACCCTCACGTGCTCCACAAGTGCAGCAAATTCAAACAGGCCTCGTTTAGTGAACGAAGGCTGTTGTGGTGCGCAACAAATTGTGCTACGATTATCTGAAGAATTATCACAGGGTTCCTCAATGCAACCCCAATACCTGTCACATGTGTGGTAAACGACACCACACGTTAGTACATGTAGAATCGCAACGGACACAAGATGCACCAAGGAAGGGGTGTACAGGTGACATGCAACACTAACACGATGGAAACATCAGTCAACTACATCGAGCTATTGTTCACTGAAGATCAGTCCAGGCAAACGAGTACTCCTTACGACAACGAGAATAAGGTTGCATGGTATCAATGTAAAATGGCAGACTTGTCGTTCTCTATTAGATTCTGGTCCGCAGTCATACATCATGTCGGAAATATGTGCACAATGCCTCAGACTTCAATGGTGGCACAGCAGAGTACCGATTCAAGGAATAGGTGCAACCGGTTCGGAAACAAAGCACCGTGTCTCTGTAGTAGTGGGCTCATGTGTAAACAACTTTATGTCATCTGTCGAATGCTTAGTTTAGCCAACGATATGACACCTTGCCTGAACAAATAACTGATCCGGTTACGTGGCACTTGCCAAATGTACAACTCGCTGATCCAGAGTTTGGTCACCTGGAAAGATCGACGTGTCGCTAAGAGCAGAATTTTGTCCATACATTCACAAATCATGGGCTACCTTCGTAGGAACTGATCATCCTGTGGTTCAAGAGACAGAACTAGGTTGGGTCATATCTGGCCAGTATCAAACGGTAGAGCATAACATTTCGTCACGACGGCACCGATGAGAAATTATATGGGAAGAAACATATCGATGATCTGCTGAAACGGTTAGGTTCAGCTACTTATGCTATTTGGGTTATTGCAAATTTTGGGGATAAACATACCAGTATATTAGCCTACTATGCCTATTTTCATTCACTGCTTTCATATGGCATCATACTTTGGGGCAAATCGTCATTAAGAGAGAAAGTATTCATTGCACACAAGCATGTAATCAGAATAATAGCTGGAGCCCACCCCAGATCACCTTGTAGACATTTACTTAAGGAACTCGGGATATTCACAGTACCTTCGCAATTCATGTAGTCACTTATGAAATTATCATTAATAACCCATACCAATTCTAAAATAACAGGGAAGTGCATAGCTAGAACACTAGAAGAAAGGGTGATCTTCACTCTTTTGGATTAAATCTCATTTTGGCACAGAAAGGGTTGAATTATGCTGCCACAAAAATCTTTGTTCATTTGCCAAATAGTATTAAAAGTGTGACAGATAGCCAATCAACATTTAAAAACAGATTAAAAAATTCTTAAAGACAACTCCTTCTACTCAATAGATGAATTCTTAGATATGACGTAGTAAATGTAATATATATATATATATATATATATATATATATATATATATATATATATATTATTGGCACTTTAAGAACATGTTTGTAGGGTAAATTATGTATCCTCAATACTATCCTTGCTTGAAGTATAATTCTAACACAAAACATACTAGAATATTAAAGTAACATTATACTACAATTACGAAAGTTCTATACTTTATTTTCCATGTGAAATAAGTTTCTTAAAAATATGTAAAATTTTACCAGTTATTGACACAATTTTCCAGTAGTTGGCATGCACATTACCAGTCATTGGCACCCCCAATTTATAATGACTTTACTTATTATTAATAATATTATTACTCACAACTAGCTATCACAAGCTGTTCCTATTACTTGGTTAAATAATAGAAGGTGAAAATTAAGAAAATTAAGAAAACTGAGAATCAATTTATTAATTCAGTAAAATTACATTACACTCTATACAAATACAACTATGAATTACAGAAACACCAAACTGAGTTTGTTCTCAGTCCTTTCCTTTGTATGAGTACTATTCCTGAAGAACTGCTATGCATAGGCCTTTGTGTGATGCAAGCAGTAAGAATTTATTCCACCGATTTGGAGAAATCACTTTCATTATTAAAGGCATCAGTATTGTCACTATCATGTACCATGTAACAATTATGGCGTACAAAGAGATCATCATCTAAATCATCTGGGATATGTATTTGATGCCCACTGGGGATGCATTTAGAGTGGAAAAGTTTTTTACAGCTTTTACATTCATATTCCTTCTTGGAAGAAACACTTCTTGTACATTTGAAGCACATTCCACGAAACTCTTTTTCTTTATTCCTCATGCAACCACTTGTAGAAGCTGGAGAGTTCTCAACCTCTGAATGCTTAGCTTTGGAAGTCAGCTCTGTCAGAATGCTGGTATCTCTCTTCATTTTCTTCTTTTTATCAATTTGTTCAGTAGCTTGCTTTTTCATTTTCTTCTCCTCTCTTTCCTATGTTCGTTTTTCGTTCTGTTTCATGGCATCCTCCTTCATTTTTACCTTTTCCTCGTGCAGGTTATTCCACTTTCTTGAGGTTAAAATAAATGAGACTCGTTCCACTTCTCGCTTTCCTTTCCTTTTTGGCGTTTCTGGCCAAAGAAGCACTTCGCATATACATTTGGTTGGAGTTTTATTTACTATAGGCGTATCTTCTGTGTCATCTCTTCTTGATGAACTCAAGCTAGCTTCTTCACTCGAGGCATGATGTGGATTTGAAATGTTCAGATTTTCATCAGAAAGGGAGACGTTGGCATTTGGCGTGATTTCAGTAGCTTTCTGTTCCTGTTTTTGGTTTTCATTTTGATAACATTTCCATAGCCGATATAGAGGAAAGAAATCTTCTCCATGAGCGTTTTCTGTCACATTCTGTATAGTCTCAAATTCATTTATTTTCTCTTCTCCAACCTGTCGTATGGAAGAGGCAGGATTTCTAACTTCCTGCTGTTGCTGTTGATAATATTGCGGTTATAAACATTCCTACCCAAGCACTTTGAGAAATCAATGTGATTTGGGTTCCATGGGTACAAACCGGTAGCTCTGAAACCATTTTTAATTGTGTTTTCAAAGTCCATTTTTCAATCATTTCTTTCAAGATTGGTGCAAAGTCCTCTTTAGTTATAGCTTTTCCACCGTTGTTTGTTTGCCATGTGAATGCAGCACTCTTCCATTTACTTTTGAGAGGTCTGAAGGCAGCAACATCAGCAGGCTGTAAGATTCGTGTAGAATTGGGATACAAAGATGTCAGAATAATTTTAAGATCTTTATACAGCTCGCTCAAGTGGTATGTTAAATGGGTTTTATGCCCATCAACAAACAGAATTACTGGTCGTATTATGTTATTTTCTCGGAGATATGGATGAAAAACGTTAGCTATGAACTCGAAGAAAACTTCAGATTTCATCCATCCATTGTCGCTTCTCCCGATGCCCCACTTTTCAGGAACCTTTCTGATAACGTTGGTAGGAATTCACTGATAGGGGTAAACTATCATTGGAGGGAACATCTTTCCGTCTGCTGAGAATGTGCACATGACAGTGAGAGTAGCTTTGGCTGGACCTTTCTCTACTTCATAGACATTTTTATAGCCCGTGGGTGCCAGTAAAATATCTTTCTTAGGGCACAGAACAAAATTATTTTCATCGCCATTGAAAATACGGCTTGGACGTGACAGCACATCAAATACATTTTCCTCCTTAAGGAGGTCTTCTGTGGACGTAAACCATCCTCTCACGTCTTGTTCACTAACACAAGCACTTGCAGCAGTTACACCCTCAGGTGTTCTTTCAGAAACTTCCGGATGCCTTTTTAAAAAGGCAGAATACCATTTGTTACCAGGGGTGTCATCCTTAAAAGGATTTGGACGTTTACTGTCATGAAGATATTATCGCACGCTTGCCTGGATATCTTGTTTTCGCCGTGGGAATCCCTTCCGAGCACATTCAAAGATCCACCTGAAATGATAATTAAGAATATTGTCAGATATAATGAAATAGCTTGTATACTGTCAATGAGTCAATCTACAGGGGTAGCAATACTCACCAAACAAGGGTGTTTTCCTCCTCTGTGCTCAGTATAGGCGCTGGCTCATGGGATGTTTTGGTATATTTATTACTCAGCCGGAATTTTAGTGTTGATCTGGGAATCCCGTACATTCTGGACGCTGCTTAGAATGAGATGCCTTTCTTTACTTCTTGGAGTGCTTTCTGAAGGCGTTCTTCACTGTATGAATCTTTTCGCCTAGGACCCATATTTCATTCAGTTTACTTCTATAATGAAAGACATGCAGAAAAATGTTAAAATCAATGCCAATTATTGCTTAGTAATTTTCCAGTCATTGGTACATAATTTTACAGTTATTAGCACACAATTTTCTAGTTGTTGGCACAGTGCCATTTACTGGCTACAGTCATCATTTGATGTTGTTGTTTTTACAGCTACATTTATTTCCCATTCTTATCAAGATTAAAATGAATTTCACTATGAAAGTGAATGAATGCAAAATACTAGTTGTTGGCACCTGGTGCCAATAATTAGAATTACAGCCTTTGCAAAATCCAGTTATTGGCACAGCTTAAACTTCTACACTTTTGAGGTTAGAATGTTTCAATTTATTCCAGTAACTTCATACTGATTGTACTTGATAACCAGTATCATAATTTTGAAATATGAGATGTCCACACAATTACAGCACTTAATATACGGCAAGTATTTCTTAACTTACCTCTTAGAAAATCCTTTCTTGCACAGGAAACTTCACAACAATCGATTTCAGGTCAGCTTCCCGCCAAACCAGTTCCCAAAAGGCGTTGAAACAAATGCAGCGCAACAAGCGAAAACAGAGGTCTTCATCTGCTTCTAAAACAGCACTAGGAACTAAAAAATTTCCTTATTACAAAATGTTTCTTAGCAGGGTGTCAATTACTGGTGGGGTGCCAATAATAGGGTCGTTTACCATATATATATATATATATATATATATATATATATATATTTGTAAAGAAAACTTATGTTAAAGTGACACGTTCCACGTCATTAAGAAATGTCGTATTCATGATATATGGAACAAGGGTTAATGTATGTATGTATGTCGGTCGGGCGGCTTTCAGCTCGTAGCCGCGTGCGCCATGTAAACGGCAAAGATGTATATTTTGGTGGTTAACTTACCTATGGATAATAAGTGGGTATATCATCTGTCGTATTTCATTACAATCTGAATAAATTCGAACCATTACACAGTCCAGTTCATGGTCCTCTGGTACATTTACGTTTTCGTTTGCGGACGCTAATATGTGTATTCGCAGGCCATGAGGCTTATAACTGGAACAATAGTGATTGTTAAAAGATTTTGAGGAAGGCATAGGGAATCGAGAGGTACATTTTTATTTAGTTTTTTTTTCAGTCTTCCATCCAGATAAATCAGAAAGGACAGATAATATTCCTTCGGAGTTCGTAAGCTCGTTGGGAGTGGTGTCAACCAAGTGACTATTCAAGATAGAATGTAGAAGTCACGAGTCTAGAGAGATTACAACAGACTTAAATAGCCGCACAATCCAGAAGGTAGGGAGGGCAGTAAGTCAGAAGGTCAGTGAGTCACCACTTTTTGAAATTCTCGTTACCAGTTAAAATGTGCCGTTTTCAGAAGCGATAAATTTAAGCTAGGTGAATTAAGGCTTTGTTTTTAGAAAGCTAAACGAAGACCACCTCCGTCCACCACCTCCGGCAGTCTGCTTGAATTTGCATACTAAATAACTCGGGAACGGAGCAACGTAACCAGTTTTTTTCATAACAGTTAATTATCTGCGCAAGCACCTTTGCAACACCCTTACAGCTGTCGAGACAATTTCTGGTTACCATGTCAGGCAAACCTCGCAGCACCTGTAGAAGACAGCTGAGTCGGTGTTGAAATATTTTGCGTAAGCACACTATCAGCCAATCACGCCGAGAAAACCTGGGAGATCGCAAATAATGACTGCCTTATGTGGACTTTGTAATTAACAGAGATTTTATAGATTTCAATCAGGCAATATACACTGCCGGGAATTAAAAATTTAGTACACGTGGAAGGACGACGTTGATTTTGATCTGATAACGGAATATGCCAGCTGGGGGATGATAGATGATCTGATAATGGTTGAACGTCGTTGGCCAACAGATAGCGTAGTGGCACGGTTATCATAGCGCCATCTGCGTCTGCCCTTTAATATGGAATTCTCGCAGACAGAAAGCACTGTGTGGTGCAAACACCTGAAGCAAGCAGGCAACCATGCCACAGCGATGCACTCTTCCTTCCTATAGCAACAGGTAGTTTGAAATGGGTCAGACTGCGGCCTACACAGTGGCGGAGAATTGCCACACAAGATGGACGTGGTGCGTGAGTTGCGCAACAATGCTAGTATCAGTGGTCACGTGAACATTGTCAGACCTGTAGACAAGA
The DNA here is from genome assembly GCF_021461385.2 of Schistocerca piceifrons. Taxonomy (NCBI): domain Eukaryota; kingdom Metazoa; phylum Arthropoda; class Insecta; order Orthoptera; family Acrididae; genus Schistocerca; species Schistocerca piceifrons. Next base: position 428,764,706 of record NC_060139.1, on the reverse strand, counting down.
TTCTGGACGTCCACGCAGAACAGACGCCTGCCACGATCGTGGTACTGTAAGGGCAGAGGAGGCAGATCGTACACCTGCCACAGTACAGGTAAGAGGGCTTGAGAGCCCAGACCTGTCAACACGAGCTGTAGCGAACCGGTTATAAGCAGTGGGACTACAGGCACACACAACTCGAGTTCTTCCACTCACGCCAATGCGTCGAGTGCAAGGCTTGATTGGTGCCGTCAGAGGCTCACTTGATAGATGGAGTGGCGCGCCGTTGTCTTTAGCGATGAAAGCAAATACTGCCTGCACGCAAGTGATGATTGTCTGCACGTACGACATAGATCTGGCGAGTTCAGTCTCGTAGTGTGCGTTCGCCCAAGACTCACAGCCCTATCCCGCGCCTTTTGGTCGTGGGTGCGATAAGCTGCCGTTCACCTTTGGTGTTCCTGAAGGGGCGCCAACCGGAGCTCTATACGTGCAGAATGTTGTTAGACACGTCCTTTTGCCGTTATTGCAATAGGAAGGTGATCCGTTGTTCCAGTAGGATAACGCTCGCCCACACTATACCCGGTGGAACTTAACATGCTCTGCAACACGTGCAGCAACTTCGTTGGCCAGCGTGATCCCGGGACTTGTCTCCAATCGAGCACGTATGGGATATTACGGGAGGAGAAGTGACTTGTGTCACTCGTCAACCGACAACTATTACAGAACTACGTGAACAGGTCGAGGAGACGTGGAATAACGTAACCCAGGACAGTGTTCGCCATGTGTACGTTCGACTGGATGCTAGAATCAGAGTCTGTACTACAACGTACTAATGTGGGTGTTTCCGCTTGGGTCGATATCTGGTAACTCAGAACAGGTCGTACTATTGATCTGTTAACGTAATCACTTCATATACTCCATTTGCACTGTTCCAACAATAAATCTTGACGGTAAATGATAACAGGCAAACAGTTGCTGGATAAAGATTTATTGAAATCCTTGACCACGGTTTCGGTATACCTAAATATACCTTCTTTGGCACAATTGTTTTACGCATCTCCACTGCAGGATGTAATTTTAGTGTATTTTTGCGTCTGATGAAAGTATATTTTAGAACCTTCAACATCACAGCGCGTCAGCAATCGTTGGTTAATATATTAAAAAACTAGAAACCCGCCTCGATTACGAAAAAAGCACCTAGTGTTAACCTAGGTTTCGGCGTAGATAACTACGCCTTCTTCAGAACAATAAAATCCACAAGTGCCTAAGAAGGCCTTTCTCAATGGTTTTGACTTTGCACATATGTACTGTTTGTGTTTTCCTTTTTTTCGTTTATAAATGTACAGCTGTGGTGTTCTTTTAATCATTGACAAAGGCCTTCTTAGGCACTTCTGGGTTTTATTGTTCTGAAGAAGGTGTAGTTATCTACGCCGAATCTAGGTTAACACTAGGTGCTTTATTTGCAATCGAGGCGGGTTTCTAGTTTTTTAATGTATATTTTAGATACACCGAAACCGTGGTCAAGGATTTCAATAAATCTTTATCCTGCAATTGTTTGGCGTTATCATTTACCTTGAAAATTTTCAGCAGTTGCTGCTTCAGGCATGTATAATATTTTTAAATAAATCTTGAGTAAACTGGGAACCTTTAAAAGGTGTACTAATTTTTTTCCGGTTGCTAACGTGTTTTACGTAATATTGTTTTGCCTTATAGATCACCATTCCCGTTTCTCTCTTGCTCGCAAAGAAGAAAATAATGGCGAGAAGGAAAAAGGAGTAGCGACTGCACCCCTGAGAGACGTAAGCGCTTCCGATCGTCTAATATGACAGTCAGAATGCCAACGTTATTGGAACACGATCAATGCGCTTAATACTCTGACGCTTTATAGTGCTCGACTGTAACGGTTCAGCTCCCTGACGCCGTATACATCATCGGGTAGATTGACTACACCACAGGACGACTGCGGCGCCATTGGTCGAAATCCGCAGCCGGCTGAGCAGTAATGCAAAGTAATGACGCATCTCCGCCGCTCCACCCCCTCCCACCAAACCGATAGGCGGCGCTTTTGCGGGCGACCAAGGCGCAGTGCTAAACCGTGAAATATCAGCCGCCCAGCGAGGCCCAGGTCTCGCCTCAGTATTAATAACGACCCGTGACGGCGCGCCACTGCAGCCCTGGTCGTTTCCCATGCAAACCGGGCCCGCCGCGAGTTACGGCTCAATGGCTCCTGCGTTCAATACGCAGCCGGCCTTTTGCCGTCTCTGATATTTAATGGCCACATAAATCTCCACGCCCCCGTATTAGTTCCTGTTTCAGAATTGCTGTTCCCGCTTATGCTTCGATCTGTGAATTCTCTTTGGTGGCTTCACTTTTTAATATCTCAGCCTATAAACCTTATATGCCACGCGCCCAAGTACATTCAGAAGACTATCTCTCCTGTATTCTTTTTCTGTGTCTACATTAACAGACACATGGAACTGAATCGTTCCAGTCATTGTGAGCGGTGTGTACACGAGGCAGTCATAGTGTTTTACTTATCGCTGTGATGAAACCAAGCTGTTGCCATGAAACACTGTAGTGGTGCTAATCCCCGGCATGCTCACAATGCATTGCATCCTTTTTATCCCACCAACGATAGTGTGGCGGAACGCCACATAACGTGAAAAAATAATATTGAAAAATTTCGCAAATTTAACAAAACTGACGTCGTGACGAAATTAATATTATCGCAGAAAAATCTTAAAGGCTATGTAATCAACTAATATGATCTGTCATTGTTATTGTAATCTCTGTTCCTTCTGACAAAGGATCGCTAATACTTCCCTTTTGTTTCTTGGTTGTGACGAGGCACAGAAACGTGTAAGTTTCATGTAATATTTAGTCTAAATAGAATCAAATATTACTTAAAAGTGTCGCTAATGTTTTATTAAAACAGATCTTATACTGAAGTGGGTGACTTAAATTATTTATGCAAATTTTGTAGGGGAACGTTGGTGCAGAGGTCAACGCCATTGTTGTAAATGATAACGGCCCAGCGCCGTAAGGAATATTTTAATATTTGCTAATTTTGACAAACAATAACAATAAATGGAAATGTACGAAATTTCTCTTGATTAGCGAATCTTCTTTCGAAGCAGTGGCAGCAGTCAGTTTTTCTGGTATTGAACCATATACAAGCAACGTGATTTCAGTAAATTCTTTTCATCCCCGCGTAACGAATGCAAGCAACAATCTCCTCAGCTTTGGAATGTCACAAAATGAAAACAAATCATTAAATAGACGGCTGTATATCTGGTGATATTAAAACAACTTGTTGGGCAAACTAACTGCGAGAAGTACCGTAACTGAATCCATGGCTGAAATAATTTTCCATTTCTGAAGCAGGCAAGTATACTAACTCCAACTTGACATGACAAATAAATACCAACAACAATACATACGTAAAAAGAACCATCACAATAGGAGTCACAGTGAACTGTTTGGTTGTAGAAGTGTGCATTTTGGTTGTTCAGGAATCGTTCCAACAATTAAATCAACTCGACTTTTTCCTGAATGTGCCTGTAATGTAATGCTTTCTTCATCGGACGAAAGTGAAAGATGTCACTTTGTGTCATTTTAGGCTAACATAGAGATGGGGGAGAGTGGGGGAATTCGGTAGTCCTAAGCAGCAGGATCTGTGACAGTGTCTTGTGTAGAATGAGCTGTGCCGTTATGGTGAAGCAAAACACCGCCTTTCATAGTTTCTCGTGATGCTTCACGTTGGAAGTCCCTCGTAACCTTCTCAGGTGATTTCGGTAGCATGCTCCACTGATGGTCTGCTCAGTATGAGCATAATCTGTTACCACCAATCAATAGCAATCTAGAAATCACCAAGTTGCATCGTTACGCCCGATGAAGGTTGGGTCTTAACCTGTTTTGGCAGATGTGAACTCACATAATTTCACTGTTTGCTGTGCTCTTATTTCTTGGGCCCATAGTGCTACATCCAGTACACACACAGTTACGGGGCTATAGAAATAATTAGCACTGTATTAACATCGTTTCAAAATCTCTACTGCCACCTCACTTCGGTGCGCTCTTTGAATGTGAGCAGCTGTGAAATATAGCGGACAGTGAACTTTGCTATGACCAAAACACAACACAAGATACTGAAAACTTATCCATAATTGTTTTTCACTTTTTTAATTGTCAGTTAAATTGTGGTAGCTGGTTTCCGAACACTACAGCGTCCACTTCTCTCATAACTTCCGATTCTTCCCAGATACATGGTCTCCCATTTTGTTCTTCGTCATTCAGACTTATTTGACAACAATGGAAGTTTCAGTGCAATCTAACCACTGTGTCGTATCGTAATTCATTGTTGCCATGCAGTTCTACCAGCTCAGCATCGGCAGTTCCATCGTTCGTACCCTTCAAATGCAGAAAACGGATTTCCTCGCCTTACATTACAAATGGGCTGGGTCATTTTGTTCTGGCTCCTTTTGTGGCCAGCCGTACTATGTTGGAGCGATGGCAGCGTCTGTCAGTGTGCGCATCTAAGTTTTGGACGTGATAATTAAAACTCGCGAAAATCCTACGTCGAGGTTCAGTACCTAGAGTGATCCCAACGTCCAGTAGTTCTGTAGGAATTCTTTAAAGAAAGTTTATTGACACTTCCGGCAACGTACCTATGTAGACGGTAGTGTAAACTATCGATTTTCCTTAACTTCCCGCGTTAATTTTCGGCGCGCACACACAGATGATATCCACATCCTACCTCAACATGAACATTGGCACAGCATTCTTTGAACGGTTTAACATAATTTCCTGCCATTCCAATGTACATAATCTCCACAGACTTCGTTAATCTGCCGAGGAACCTTAATTCGTCTCTCGTCCTGGGAACAATAATAACGAATCACAGCACATATTTACACCTCCGGAATTTTTAATTATTTAATTTACGTCATATAATGTAAAACAATTGTAAAAACATGGCGAACGCCTTCATCATGGCGTCTGTCGGTACGCAGTACACAGATGCAGGTATCAAGCGCACACTTGAACCTCACTGACAGCCACTACAAACCTGGGTATGTGCAAATGATGTCTGCTTAAAAGGGGTATTTTCTTTTGTAATTAGTTTCTCAGGGAAAAAACTCTTAGGCAAAGTGTCCCACGTATTATAACTAACAGAGTGTGTTAACGAATTATGAAAGTGAAGACTTCTATAAGATAGTGAGCATAGTTACAGCAGACCCTGAATACTGTTACCTGCTACAGGACACAAGAGTGAAATTTTGCAGGACACCCAGCTGCATTTTAAAATAGCCTTGCCCATAATTTACAGAATGTATGTCTGTCGGACCGGTTTTACTTGAAAAAGGCTACAAAACCGGAAGTGAGTAACAGCGAAAAAGTCTAAATATAAGGATAATCTAACGCGAATTTCGTCAGCCAGTGAGGCAGATATTTAATTGAGAGAACGACACTTTATCATATCGCGAATACCTCCCGTGTAGTTGTAAAACCAGAAAGGTTCCCTCAGGTTGCTACGAAACTACTGTCTTCACAGAAATCGTATAGCGGGGTCTGAGTTATACAAAGTTCTCGAGGTGTTCCTGAGAATTCATTACTTTATACTGCAAAAAGTATTTGCTGCAGTGATTGTACCTGAGAGACAGCCTCCGTATCTGAATTAGCGTGCATGTCTGCCGTTTGAAGAACTTGGCTCTGTTCCCGGTATCGCCTAGGGTTTCTCCTGGTGGGACGCAGGGAAGGGTTTCACTCAAACGCGTGATGTCAAGTGAGGAGTTATTTGAATGCGTAGCTGCAGGCCAAAATCGGGGAAATTGAAAATGATCTGAGAACGGTGTGCTGATGTCACGCCTCTTCCAAACCGCATGCAATGGGATGCTATAGGCGGGGGATGCAGCTGCGTCGGATCAGCACGGTGTGGCCTTCATGGTCAATTATCGAAACGCGTGAACCACTTTTTGCAAACAGTATGTTTATCGCTGTATGAATTATCGACTACCGAAGTTTTGAACGCAGCGATTGTTTGCGTACGGACACACACGTGGGTCACGCAGAGTGTTAGATTTGTGGAACGATACCTTATGGACCCTAATTTATTGCTCTATATGTCAAAAATTATGTCAGAATGTATACTGAAAAAGCTTCGCAGCCTCAAGGAAAATGTTCTTCGTAGACGATGCTATTGTTTATAGGAAGGCTACAACGCCGTATGGCTATAGGGAAATACAGGAAAGCCAGCAAAGGTGTTGACCCCGAAAGTAAAAAGTTATAACAAATTGCATGTACTACTCGACCACGATATTGATGCAATTGGCTTTTATCAGAAATACACTGCAAGACGTTGCAGTGAAACGGTACAGTGGTAACTAAGGAAAACGCGTTGCACTGTCAATGCTTCAAGTTACTTGTACGTATATAAAATCAACATGGTTACGCGCTGCCCTCAGATAAAACAATCGAAACGCCCTCACTCTCAGACGCAATAACATTGTTGTCGACTAATAAATGGGCGAAGCTGTCCACTTTAATTTGGTTGTGTTATTGGCAATAAATCGGTGGAAACGTTGACTCCCGTAAATTACCTATGAGTAACCATGGTCACATACACCTATATCTACACCTACGTGACTGGTCTACCGTTCACAATTAAGCGCCCGACAGAAGGTTCATCGAACCACTCTCAAGCTATTACTCTACCTTTCCACTCTCGAAGAGCGCACAGGAAAAAGTAACTTTTTCGTCTTCCTGTATGAGTTCTTATTTCTCTCGCTTTATTACGACGATTATTCCTCCCCATGTTGGTGGGCCAAAACAAAATATTTTCTCACACTGAGGAGAGAGTTGCTGATTGAAATTTCACGAGAAAATCCTGCCGCAATGAAAATTGCCACACCAATTAACGTATCATATTCGTGGCGCTCTCTCCCCTGTAACGAGATAGTACAAAACGAGCTGCTTTTATTTGAACTTTTTCGGTGTCCCAATTGATTCTACACGGTGCGGATCGCACACCGCACAGCAATACGCCACAAGAAGACGGACACTCGTAGTATAGGCAGTCGTTTTGGGTACACCTGTTGCATTTTGTCAGTGTTCCGCCAATATATCGTAGTTTCTGATTTGCCTTATATCCATCGTGATCGGTCAAACTTAAATTAATCGTAACCATAAATTCTAAGTATTTAGTTGAATGTATAGTTTTAGAGGTGTGTGATTAACCATGTAACCATAATTTAGGCGATTACTTTTGGTACCCAAGCGGATCACTTCACAATTTTAATTTTTTAGAGTCAACTGCCACTTTACGCACCATACTTTGTCCAAGTCGTTTGGCAATTTTTGTATCGCCTGATCACTTAATAGATTGGTAAATAACTGCATCATCTGCTAACGCTCTAACAATACTACTGATATTGTCTGCCAAATCGTTGATGTAGATTAGGAAAAATAGCGGGCCTATAACACTTCCTTGGTGAACGTCAGATACTTTCCGTCAACTACTACGAACTGTGACATTTGTGACAGGAAGTCACCAATCCTGTCGTACAACCGAGACACGCAGTTTCATTAGGAGATGCTTCTCAGGTACGGTGTCAAAAGCATTCAGGCAATCTAAAAGTATTGAGTCATTTCGACATCCCCTGTCAATAGCGCTCATTGTTTTGTGAGAATAAAGAGATAGTTGAGGAAGAAAGGCAGATGCCCGGATTTCATTAGGAGATTTGGGGGAAATGTTATTTGATCCAAGGAAGACATAACCTACAGAACAGAGCTTCGACCGATTCTTGTTCATCAGTCCGGGATCCTTTTCACATAGGATTATTGGAACGGATACATAAGATCCATCATTGATGGACGCCTTTTCCTACTACGTGATAGTTTACTCGGTGCGAGAGCGTTACTGACACGCCCTAATATATCCAGTGCTGTAGTGGTTACAAAGTGTACTTCCAAGAAGAGTCGCATATCCCCACATATTTGTAATTTAAATTCATCAGACTATACTTGACTTAAGAATGTCACCGTATTATGACATGAGTGACACTGAGTGAGCAATTCCAATGTATAATTTTTGTTTCCATTCGGAAGTTAAGCTGCTTTTACTCTGTGTTTTAATGAATGAATGAAGAGGTGTCATGCTGTAGAAACATGATGTACTTCAGACTCACTCATTAGCCACTTAATGTCGTAGTTTACTTATTCAGTTTTCGGAGGTGGGTGAGGGGCAGCAATCATTTTTCGATATTTCAGTTGTTGCACTTATAGCCGCCTTCACGGAGAGTGGGTGACGTAAGTAAAACAGTAAAATAGTGTGGAGCAAAATATGCGTGTGCCAGAGACCAGCCATTGAGCACAACAGTGCTAGTCATAGATCAAACTTCATGGTTCTAAGAATGAAACATAGCAAGCGCCTAGTGAAAAATTTCACGGAGCTAGTAAATTTTGTGGTTAATTATTAAAATTAGGTGCATTGTCGGTATGCCAGGCAGCGAATTTTCAGAGCAGTAAATCTTTTACACTGTCGAGAATTGAGTGGTTTCCATGAATTATAGAGCAGGAAATCCTCTTTTCGGTTGAACAGGTTATTTGTCAATTGTTTTTTGACAGTTTCCTTGACCAGTAAGTACCAATACAATGAGACTATGGCCAGTATACTGACTGCCCTGTAATCTCTGGAGTGTTAGCCAAAGTACCATGTTCTGCCTCTGCAGATGATTCGGGCTGTGGAACCAATATTTGTTGCAGTATGTGTCGTTTTTCTGATGCAAAGGTTACCGTAATGATACAGAATTTCATAAATGCCCGCATTTCTTATAGGCCATTTTTCACGTAAAAGCTACTTTGTTTTTCAGTGCCCGTAAGGTTACATATTCTTCATGCTTCCTCATTATTATTTCTTCTCCCTCCTGCTGTGCTGGCGTTTTCACTTGCACAATTCTCTTAATCACTTTTACCGAGTACCTCTTGCAGGTATATCAATTCGTCCTGTAGCAACAGTTGTTTGTTGACGGGAACCATGTTTAATTCATTGTCAACTTCGAATCCAGTCTCTGCAAAAAATTAATTAAAGCTGAGTTCATGTTTTAATGCCCTTTCTGTCATGAGAAAAAAGTGATGTAACGATGGTGTTGAAACGCTATGAAGGCTCTTCAATTTCCCTTCCGTTGCTCTGCTGCACATTTTTCTATTTCTCTCATTTCAGGCGAACTCGAGAAGTTACTTTTTAATGAACATCGCAGTCGATTCCTTCTCTTCCAAATGTGCGACACAGAGATTTGCTAATGAGGCAGCAATGGACTAAACGCTCTGCCGCGCCGAGAGCGCACCGTGGCTGCAGTCGTACAGCTCAGCCGCCACTACCAGCCCGGCTGCAGTTTCCGCTCCAGTTGCAAATTGCAGGCACGTGGAGCCGCTTACTTCATTCTGCTGCGCAGAGCGAAAATATATCGCGATAACGTGGGAGCTCGGTCGCAGTATCATCCTGTGTCTTGTTTCTATAGACGTAGTCGATTGATATTTTATTGTCACACAATTCCTTCACCATATCGAAAGTTAAATACTGGTATTTTCAAACTATTGTACTGAAAATAATTAACTGGGCACAGCAGTGTGAAAACCAAGATACATGCCACGGGTAATGCAAGGATCCGCAAAAGCGAGTCGGACCAGGACTGACCGAACAATTTTGCATAGGGGATTGTTGCTGATACAACAAGAAATGCGCTACGGCGGAGGCACAGATGCAGGCACAGATGCAGTGGAAATATACTAAGGCGTGCTTAGAATATTTCTGTACACAGTTACCCTACTGACGAAAACATTTGTCCCAATAGGAACCAGTTTGTTGACATCATTACTATAGAACGTTTAATTTCGTTGACGGAACCACAATCGCTGGCCTCTGTGACCGAGCGGTTCTAGGCGCTACAGTCTGGAACAGCGCGGCCGATACGGTCGCAGGTTCGAATCCTGCCTCGGGAATGGATGTGTGTGATGTTCGTAGGTTAGTTAGGTTTAAGTAGTTCTAAGTTCTAGGGGACTGATTACCTCAAATGTTTAGTCCCATAGTGCTCAGAGCCATTTGAGAATAGAGGCAGAATACGTCGCTGCGATCGACTACGCCTGTATGGGACAACAAGTACCTGCTGCAATGGCCGGATATCAAGATTTGTGTCTGAACGTGTTGCTATAGTCGGCGCACGAGCGATGGGACACAGCATCTCCGAGGTAGCGATGAAGTGAGGATTTTTCCATATGACCATTTCACGATGTACCGAGAATATCAGGAATCTGGTGCAACATCAAATCTCCTCTGGCATGGATGTGTGTGATGTTCGTAGGTTAGTTAGGTTTAAGTAGTTCTAAGTTCTCGGGGACTGATGACCTCAGCAGTGAAGTCCCATAGTGCTCAGAGCCATTTGAACCATTTTTTGAACCACAATCTGACCTCTGGTTTACCTCTCCCTAACTATCCTTGAAGATGTTGTCTAAGTTTTGAAAATGGATAAAAACCGGATGCCACGTGTTGCGGTTACCACCATCGCTTCCTTCGTTACGAGCACAAACATCCCAAGGTCGCACATTAGCGATGTCAGTGCAGTCATCACTGTACATAGTTTTGATTCTTCTATGCATTTTAACTGGATGCATGTTATCTGTGATTAGATTCTCGATCACACCCCGCCGTTTCTTACCTGTCGACATGCCTACATAGTTACGATACACATGTCCGGAGACCTCTAGCGCCAGGGAATTTTAACTTGCGTCAGCTAAGAGAGAAAGACGATCGAGCAATGTGCATGACATTTCATACCTGATACGACACTGACAACACAATAAAAAATTCGGAGGAATTCCCTTTAAGCACACCCTCGTAAATGCTGCAGCAGGAAGGCAGAGCCATTGCAGTGTTACCAGGTTACTTCTGAGGCTTACGTGATAACAACCAATGCTATATCAAAACAAGGAAGGGACAAGACCATATAAACATTCGTTAGCTGGTCACCAGTCCCGAGGAGAGACCGATGTTTGTCTGCGATTCTGTGAGTGTAAGTGTCCATGATTCTACAAGTCTGCGAGTTACATGGCTCGATCAGTCATCCTCTACAGACTCTACCACAGCTAAAAGCGGCTCTGGACTTCGTGCACCGTAACCAGCGGTCTGCTTGCGGGGGTTGGGGCGGGGTTGGGTTACCGCCGTAATTATCTGTGTCTACGTGTGCCAGTCTCCTAGCATAGACTGGGGCAGGTTCTGTTGTTGCTGTTGAGAAAATTCATTGTTCCAAAACTGGATAGTTGACTATTGTTGGTTAATAGGTTGGACTGGATTGTACCTCCGATCGCCTGTATTAAGTTTACTTCCAGCCGGTCGGAAGCCACTACCATTCCAATTTCCACTATTGTTCTTCCAACTATTGTCTAGATTACCATTTGGTACACTGCTTAGATTTAGTGAATTCATTTGGTTGGTTCTTTGTTCTTTACTACCATTTCCATAGCTACTTGGCGAGTGATAGGACACCAGTGTTCGTACTGTTATACCCTTATTTGATCCTGACTTGGACTTCATGTCTTCTTGGATCATGTCGATCAAATTTAACACATAAATTTCCTTTAATTTACGTCTATGGTCAGAACCTTTTTGTTAACAGTTTACGGGTTTCGGTCTTTAATGACCATCATCAGATCTGCAGCAAAAATGGGAAAAATATAAATACACTGGCAAATTGTCTACAACTTAAGAACAATACATAGACCATGATGAAAAGTACTACTGACAAAATTAACATTTGTGCAATTCAAATCTGAAAAGGCATACCTGTTTCATAAAAACAGTCATAAATAAAATTTTCAAAATTCTTCGTGTGTTTTACTTTTTCGGTCGAATTCAGATTTATGTAGGGCCCATGCATTCACGAGGTTGTCTCCAAACCCGTACACGTCCAAGCCCTCGGTACAGTTTGAACCGAGACTCGTCCAACCAGGCAACGTATGTCTAGTCATCAACAGTCTAATGCCGGAGTTGCGGTGCCCAGGTGAAGTATAAGGCTTTGTGTCGTGCAGTCATCAAGGATACACGAGTGGACTTTCGGCCCGGTAAGTCGATATCAATTATGTTCCGTTGAATTGGTCGCACGCTGATACTTGTTGATGACCCAGCCCTGAAATCTGCAGCAATTTGTGAAAGGGTTGCACTTTCGTCACGTTGAGCGATTCTCTTCAGTCGTCGTGGGTCCCGTTGTTGCAGGATGCTTTTCCGGCTACAGCGATGTCGGAGATTTGATGTTTTACCGGATTCCTGCTATTCACGGCACACTCGTGAAATGGTCGTACGGGAAAAACCCCACTTCCTCGCTAGCTTGGAGATTCTGTGTCTCATCGCTCGGGCGCCGACTGTGATACGATGTTCAAACTCACTTAAATCTCGATAACAAGCCATAGTAGCGGCAGTGACCGATCTAACATCAGCACTAGACATTTGTTGTTTATATAGGCGTTCCCGACCGTATCACCAAATTCTGCCTGTTTACATATATCTGTATTTGAATACACATGACTATACCAGTTTCTTTGGCGCTTCAGTGTATTTCAAATCCTCCCTTCGCCTCACAGTTCTTGTAAAGTTAAAAAGTTTATTTGTAGTTAATGTAATAGTGTACTTAGCAACAAATTCAACCACATGTGATAAGGTTGTATCCCGAAGTCGCAGTTGTCAGATATAAGTCGGAAGTACCCCCTATATACCACTATACGCGCACTCTATCCGCCGTACGACGTTCATCATACATGCCGAAAGTCTTGCTTGCAATTTCGCAGTGCAACCATAAAAGAAGGATTTAATCTAAACAATAAAGTCTCGCTCTCTATCGAGTCCGAGGATAAGCAAAGTGGAGGTGGTGAGAGGCTATTCCCGTTTTGTTTTTTCATTATCTTTGTTTTATCTGTGTGTTGTTTGTTGTTGGTTTTGGAATTTACGTTTGACATCTGTTTTGTTATTTTACAGTATTTAGCTTGTGTTGCAAATGGCTCTGAGCACTGTGGGACTTAACATCTTAGGTCATCAGTCCCCCAGAACTGAGAACTACTTAAACTTAACTAACCTAAGGACATCACACACATCCATGCCGGAGGCAGGATTCGAACCCGCGACCGTAGCAGTCCCGCTGTTCCGGACTGAAGGGCCTAGAACCGCACGGCCACCGAGGCCGGCACTTGTGTTGCAATATCTTTGATGGCCAGTGCAATAATGAAGGGACGTTGTGTTATCCATTGCAAGGAAGGTCTGCATACACACAGACATTGTGCGCTGCACACGTCTGATTACTGCAATATTTTTGTACAATTCAAAGCATGTATCACAATTTTTGAAGCAATAATTAACAGGAGGTTCGCATTAATGTGGTTTTCTATGATGTATCCACTCTTGAACCACGCATACCTAAACATGTTCACAAATGAAGAGGATGAAAACTGATTATGAATCAAAGATTATATTTTCAGCATATTATTCTCAGGCGCAAATTTACATTTAGCCGAATAGCAAGCTAACATCAGAGAACTGTTTTAGTAAATTCTTCCGCGGCCTGAATGTGTAAACACCAAGTGGCAGGATCCTGCCAGGTTTTCCAGCAGGAATCGTCATAGGGTATGCGTCCCGTTTTCTTTATGTAGTATATTTTCGATAAATCACCAGAAGAAAGTATGACGGCAAATGGAAGTGATCGTATGGCGTCAGTGGCCAGGAATTCCCAGGTGGGAAGCTCGGTCATCAAGTGCAAGTCTTTTGAGTGCGACGCCACATTGGGCGACTCGCGCGTCGACAATTGGGATGGGGACAGAACAACACCCTGTCCCTGAGGGGAGAAAATCTCCCACTCCAGTCGGGAATCGAACCCGGGCCCCCGTGCGTGGCATTCCAAAGCGCTGACCGTTCAGCTGTTGGGGCGGACAGTATTACGGGAAAGACCAAGCACAACCATAAAGTATTACAAAGGCTGCGGTAACTATGAGCATGTAGGAAGCATTAATATGGACGCTGGGGGAAGGGCGGCGACGAGAACATTCTTCGCAAGACCTCAGCACATGCGCTCAGGGCCGCCAGGTGTTTGCACCAATACACATCATGGACATCAAAGCACTCGGCAGAAACAAGATGATGAGGAAGTGTTTGATGGCCGGACAGTACAATAGGAATGCATTAATGTATTCATACACTTCAATTCCGTACGTACAGGTGCACGTACTGTCATTCGGTTGACAGTACTCCCATAAACAGGCCGTCGGAATTTGCAGGGCAAACGTAAGATGAACTCGAGTATCGTATACAGAGTGTAAACATTGAGTGCAGACACGTTTATTCCGAATACAGTACGTTGAATCCAAAGACTGTATTACCCCTATTACACAAAAGATTCGATCGTCCGCAATACGAAATCGACTCTGTCATTACCGACGAGGAAACATCATTCACATTACATTTAGGTACTCCGATTAGAGTCCATCAACACCGAAGTATTTTGACACAGTTATAGAACTTTGACCTGTGGTGACGAAATTGTTTCCTGCCGCAGTGGAAGGGGTGTTTGAAGAACGTTATGAGAATGTTGTGGATGACAGTAAGAAGAGTAAACTTATAACAGTTTTGGAATATAGAAAAGACTGTTAATTTTTAGCCTGGAAAGAAGAGGAATAAGAGTTTAAAACAGTCCACCATAGTTTCAGAATGGCTAACGATATAAAATCAGTATACAGATGTCAAAGACAAGTCACTGAAGGTGGGACACGAAGCGACAAATTATTATATACTTCAAAATATGTATTGGAACAATTCTAAACGGCATGCGATAGATCACTACCTATTCATGACTTGGGCCTGAAACGATATGCACTGAGGGCGAGAGATGAAGTTAATTTGTCGTGCAGTCGATTCATAGCTTGTTCAAAATGGGTTCACTATTTTAAAATAAGGCATAGAATTATTTCCAGAAAGATTAATAAATTTGCTAGCCAAAACCAATTAACCTAAAAGAACTACTACTAGGAAAAGCTAATGCATTTGTGACAAAAGTAAAATCGAATATTGGATCATTAGGAGAGGACTGTGTTTACAGTTCGGATCAATCTGAATTTAATTTGGAGACACACGCAGATCATACCCTATCCTTTAAAGAAAGACTAAAAATTGAATGTCTTGCTCAATCGTCGAATTGGTTAACCCATAACTACATGATACAGCCACTTCTATGGGCAAGTGTAGTTTTACAATCCCCGTTGTTCACATTCCTGCAGCAAACAAGTGGCCAGTTTGGACCCGTTGCTCAACAAACTATGTACAAAGCTAATATGTTGCATCTGGTTCAACATCTGGTAACTTATCATCAGATCTCGCTATCAATTGGCTTGCAGATATTTACTTACCTACTGTGTTCCGTTTTGGATTCCAGGACAGGACATACGGAACAGATATTTAACAACGTAGAGAAAGGTGATAAGGACGAAAAAATTATGACAATTACTGCTGGAGTCACAAGCATAATCCAGCCACTTGATGCTTACACATTCAGACCGAAGAAGCATTTTCTGAAACAGCTCTCTGACGTAACCCTACCATATGCCTGTTATGTAAATTTGCACCTGAGGAATAATATCGTGAAAATTCGATCTTTCATTCATAAACAGTTTTCATCCACTCGATTTGTGAACATGTTTAGGTATGAGTGGTTCAAAAGCTGATATATCACAGAAAAACGTTATAAATGGGAACGTCCTATTAATTGTTGCTTTAAAAAATGTGATACATGCTGTAAATTGTAGAATAATATTGCAATTATCAGA
Source organism: Schistocerca piceifrons (assembly GCF_021461385.2). Lineage (NCBI taxonomy): Eukaryota > Metazoa > Arthropoda > Insecta > Orthoptera > Acrididae > Schistocerca > Schistocerca piceifrons. The sequence goes on along the minus strand of NC_060139.1, from coordinate 428,748,881 downwards.
TCTGCGTGTTGCACAATGTGTATGTGTATGCAGCACTTCATTGCAATGGATAGTACAAGGACCCCTCATTATTGCACAGAGTATCAAAGACAATGCAACACAACCTAAATAATGTAAAATAAAAAAGTAGATCTCAAACGTAATATCAAAAACCAAACAACGAAAGGAACGAAACAAAACAAAAAGAAACAAAGAAAACCAATACCATGAAAAAACAAAATGGGATTAGCCGCTAGCCAATTGCACGTTGGTTATCCCCGGACTCGACAGAGAGTGAGACTATATTGTTTCAATTAAATCCAAACAACAATATCACCATGTTGTTAAACATACGATTTGATTTACCACGCACGTAAACTTTTTCCGTTTCTAGAATTGTGGAGCGAGTGGAGGATTTCGAAATATATCCGAATGTTTAAACATGTGACCGCACAGTTGCAAAGTACAGTAGCAACCATGGGAATTATGTATCAACATTTTTGTTGTATCCTTTACTGTCTCACGATATGTACTCACAAGCATAACCTCCACTTTTACTTCGAGAGGGTTGTCACCACATCAACGGCCGTATGGGAACGTATAAAAACTTGCATGACTCATATTTTGACATAGACTACAACATATTCTAAGTGTATCTGAATCGGCAAGGGTTACTTGTCAGTATGGGTGACAGTTGGATTGGCGGGAAACGACATGATGCCGAATGTTTCAAAAGCCATGCTCTAATATTTACCAGTTGTTGTGCAAGTAACACTACCGAAAACAATGGTTGCCTTGGTAAAGACCTAGTAGATCTCACTTCATCAAGGGAGTAGAGGATACTGAAGTGGTTAGATGTGGGGACAAGGGAATGGCAAGGAAGTGAGCCCACACTCAGCAGAAAAATTTCATAAATTTATTTCACACAGCTTACGTAAGGTAAAGGCTGGATACCTAAACACATTTATTAAGGACTTACACGTGATTATTAAACTGTCTACAACACATCGAACAATATAAATTTGAAGAAATATCAGGTGTGAATGAAAAGACTCGATGGCATAAGACACAAACTAATATTCAAGAGCTCCACTAATTAAAGCATCGACTTAATATAAAAAAATTAAATCCCATGGATTACAGCATGCAAGAAATCTAACAACTGTAGCAACTGCGTAGTTTCCCTTTCGGTTAAGTGACCTACGCTGAACTTAATATCACTAAACTGAATACTAAATACACTAGCAATAGCGATGTGGCTATAGAATGTACATGGCTTCTCTGCCTGGAGCTTAAAGGAAAAACCTTTCCCCACATTACTAAACACACTGTCAATAGCACAAACAAAACACAGAATAACAGTACCTTCCTAATAAACCCTTTGGTGACCACAAATTTTAAATGCCACACAAAGTCTCCAATTTTTGGTTCAGAACGAGCTTGCCCTGCAAAGTATCAATAGCACGATTCCTGTGAAGAGGCTGAAAAGTAAGGAATTTCTCTTCCGGCCGTTGCGTACAATACAATCAGTAATCAATCAAATAAACATTAATAACGGATTCAGGCGAAGCACAAACTTGCAAACGAACCAACATCGGTGCAGACGCAAGGGAGACGCACTGCATCAACAGGGAGGGTACAACCAACGACAACCGTTCGGCGATGAGAGGCGGCTAACACGCCTCGCCACCGCTCTGTCGCGTCAACTTCTTCGGCGCTAGTCCCACAGACACTCACAGCCCCGAACAAAATAACCCAGTGAAAACTTTCACCACAAGTCAAGATTCGATTTATATTTGGGCAATGGGACAAAGCTGCAACGCTTTACCTTTCCTCACGACTCCCCAAATAACCCGCTTTTCATCAGTGAATTGAATATTCTCAATGTGACAACCATTCTGTGTAAGCCGCAAAGGATTTACAGATATTGACTGATATTTGGAACTGTTTCAAACCAATGAGGAAAGTTGAAAACTGGCACCGGACCGGGATTCGAAAGCGGGCCTCCTGCTTACTAGACACATGCTCTGACCACCTTTTTTTTGTTTTCAGTATTGTTCGTTACGTTTAGTCTGGGCCGACGTCACATGACATCAGTTCAAGGTGGTCGTTGATTCCTTTTCTCCGTTTTAGTGTTACAGAGCGCAAACGGCCCTCTGACCGCACACGCTGGGCTACCGTTCCGGCCATCCAGAAACAGTGGTCACTGCAAACACACGGACTACCCTAGCACGCTTTCCGTCAGACCTAAATTCTGAGTTCACAAAAAAACTACTAGTGGAGTGCCCATTGCCCATTAGCCTCGTTACTTGTGGCATTTCTTCGATTCTCGTAAGTGTTCGAGCCTTGTGTGTATCCGCACTAAAGAGATTATTGGCGCTGCAGTCATGGACTGTGCGGTTGGTCCCGGCGGAAGTTCGAGTCCTCCCTCGGGCATTGTCCTTAGGATAATTTAGGTTAAGTAGTGTGTAACCTTAGGGACTGATGGCCTTAGCAGTTCAGTCCCGTAAGATTTCACACACATTTGAACATTTGAAGATTATTGGCCGTCCTCGCGTGAATTATATATATGTGGTGATCGTTCATTCGGACATGTTCGAGAGGACGGACACGTCACATATACATTCTCTAAGTCAGAAAATGTGTCCGGCTTAGCAATAAACCTTGACAGACCTTCCGGTAGTATCCCTTCTAAGATACAGACACGACTTCATAAATATCCATGCAGAGCGCCATCTTTGCCGTATGTAAGTTATCAATGTATCAATGTGATCCCTTACAGACTCATTTCCAGTCAGCATACATGATGAAGCTAGTTAATGAGTTCCCCTTATCTATGAGACCGTAGATTTCCGAAGAGAATCTTCCTGCAAAGCCCAGATAGCTAGCAATAATCATGCGAAACCTTAGCTGTTAGTCTACTTAATCAACCGACTGTTAAATGGATAGATCACTTGAAAGATGATGCCGTGCAGTATCTGCAACATTTTGGCCTGTTTTTCCAGTCCAACAGTTAACCGAAATATTTATAATATTTGCCTAGTATTTCCGGTATGTAATGTCTGCATATTCTAGAGATTCGCATTCAGAGGATTCGGTAGTATACTGAATTCCCTGCACATAGATTTATTCTTGTCCAGCCAGTCAGTCTGATATAAATTTTGTGCTAATTGCTTCATCCTCCACCTGCCAATTGAAATTAAGATTATTTTTCGTAATAACGGAACATATTCAACCAATACCTAAATGTCCAGCAGGAACTTGGGATCCATATTAACCAATGCACATCACAAAAACTATTAACAACATCCTCTATGAGTGCTTGTAAACGAAAAATCAGCGTGCAGGGTCGAGAGGTGCTTACTAACAGTGTAAAATTTTCTTGTACATCAGAGGCAACGGTCTTGAAGCAGAACAGCATCACATTTCTCCCTAACTGTGGCCTTAGTGATGTTTAATGAACGACTTAATGCAGATCGCAATTGCTGACACAACTCTGTGATGTTGCCTTTCTCAGACTCATTACGAATCCTTAATTTATGCAGCAGGCAGCATTGTCTTAAATGAGTTATCCACGAAATCTACATTTTCCCACTGCCATATCTGCCATATAATTTGCAAATCAAGCAAAACACTTTTTACTGGAAACGCAACTTGCTCACTACCAGCATGTGCAACTGCATGCCCACAGAATAATGCAGCAACCTACTACCACTGAAATGGGTAAGGATGTGGGAATCAGAAAGAGGTAATCGAGTAAGCCCACACTCAAAAGGAAAATTTCACACATTTATTTAACGCAAAGAATTCACATAATCACACAGCGTGAGCCCATTTACTTATTCCGTTAGGCACTTGTGAAAGATTATGAAACATTATATCAAACACCATAAATGTGCACCTCGTTGACGATCTTGTCTGGACAAATTTGGAGGTACGCCGGTGACGCCATCGATGGGGACATAATACGCGGAGCAGAAAGGTTTTGGGCGCTCAGTGTTGGTGTGCTGAGCGTGTCGGCGGTGGGCGCGATATATTTGGAATTGTGGGTGATACTTGAGAGAACGAATGGCTACCTCTGAAGGCGCCACGCTTAATTGTAATTGTCGGTTATCGCCTGTTCCGCGAAGCGGTTTCCGTGAGTTGGTATGATATTTTGGAAAACACAACAGCGGCTTGGAGGATATTTGGCCAGTTCGACGCTAGTGAAGGCAGACCGATATCTTTCAGGCTAAATGACTGGAAGGAAAGCGGACATCCCATCCAAGTTAAGTAACTTACTTGTATGTCCTAATGTCTCGATCATCCCTTGCCCCACCCTCTGTCCCGCAACCTTGTGGGGTTTATCCAACCACCACTCGTAATTAACAGCAGCTGTTTAAAGGTCATTTGGTTAAAATCTTATCAGCGAATCTTGGCTAGTTGCAGCTGCTTATTCAGTGACTGATTGTTTTTTTTTTAAGTCAGCATTTTGTTGTCTTATGAACCACACTGGTTTCTTATTTAATGGCAGCTGTTTAAGAGTAATTTGCTTAAAATCTGTTCAGGAAGGTTTAGTTTATTGTACTAAATGATTGTCAATAGCTTTAAAAATTCTGTACCTGTGATGTCTACTGGGTGACAGTGGATTCATAATTAACAGCAGGTGTTTAAAGGATGTTTTTATTTAAAAAAAAACGGCCACTGAATTTTGCTAATTATAGTTTATTGTTTTTAAAATTCTGTACTTTTCATGTACTGTTAATGGCTTGTTGCTCATAATTAGTGGGAGTCGTTTACAAGTCAGTTTTCTGACGTCTGCTAAGTCAGTTTCACTGTTGATTGCTTTTAATACTCGCTAGACTTTAATAAAGGCAAGTTCAGTGTTAAAGATGATGAACTCTGAAGCAGTCATGCAGAGACCACAGTACTTCATTACGGTGACCTGACTCCACATCTTTCCACACGAATTCCTAGTTCTTAACCGGTAACTCAGAATATGGTTATTTTCCTTTTTCAGGGAAGACCGAGAGGGTAGAGGGGGGGGGGGGGGTTGTGATGACTACCCTTTGCCTTCTTGCAACAGCATTCTCATTTACTAGCTTACTCTTGTTAACGGTAAACTGTATTTGGTTAGTTACGTACTGTCAGCATGGAAGTCAGGTCGTGATCAGGGATCGGCTGCCTGAAGAAAGACCACGTTTTGTACAAGTTATGAATTAGCAGCAATCGGGCGAGGGAGCAGTGCTAGAATTAACTGCTCGTTTGCACAGCGCCGTGGGGAAAGACTCAGATCTCACCTCGGTCCTACTGGTGAGGTAGTTGCTGTGCTCAGTGTTGGTTCGGTGGCACTGGCAGGACTGTGGGAAAATCTGATATTCTTATGGGACAGTACATCTTACGGGACAGTCAGCCTATGCGCAAACAAGTGTATAGGATTCAATTAGAGGCCACACATTGGGTTAAAAAATGGCTCCGAGCACTATGTGACTTAACTTCTGGGGCCATCAGTGGCCTAGAACTCAGAACTAATTAAACCTAACTAACCTAAGAACATCACACACATCCATGCCCGAGGCAGGATTCGAACCTGCGACCGTAGCGGTCGCTCGGGTCCAGACTGTAGCGCCCAGAACCGCACGGCCACTCCGACCGGCTACACATCGGGTGAAGAGCATTCGTGACTTAAAGCAGGCATCTCTGAGGCCCGATGAAAGTGCTGCCGTTGACTCAGTTGAAGGAGCTATTGGCAGATTTGAGTCTCTCGCCTTACATGACATAGCTAGTGTAAGCGAGAGGGACGGTATAGGTGGTTCTCCATGCCGTCAGGAGAGTCGGCAGGAAACTGAACAACCGGTAAATGTGATCTCCTCTAATGATTTTGACAGGTTAACAAACCCAATTTTGTACCTACTACATGGTATTAACGAACTTTCTATTGAACAGTTTTAGCAGGTTGAATTTGTCTTGCCGTTAACGTTTTGGTTTGAATTTCGTACTGATACATTGTGCATTTCACATGCCACTATCCTTCAGCTTCTTTATCCATTAACTCGTGGAGCCTTAAGCAAGATCTTTTTTGAAATTATGCCGAGCGAAGGATCCCTTCGTTATTTGAGACAGCATGTTAGTCAACCGAAGGTCTCAGCCCAGATCAAGCAAGAGTTGGGGCACAAACCTTGCCTAAATACATGGATGAGATCTATATTGCTGTGCTAGCTCTGGGGTTGCAAGTGGTTGAAGGTGAGGTGGTGACGACCGTATTAGAAGCTTGAGGACCGGTTACATGTGCATTTTCCTTAGGAAACCTACTACCTTCGTGAAATTAGATACTTTGGTTGCCGAGATCAAAGGTGACATTGCTGATGAGCTACGGGAGACGGGCGGTCCCCTAGTTACTCCATCTGAAGGGAATCAGCAGGAGACCGCATTCTTTGCAGTCGATAAGGTTAAACCAAAGGTCCGTTCAGGTATGGTGATGTGTGACAGGGGCCTCCCGTCGGGCAGACCATCAGCCGGGTGCAAGTCTTTCGATTTGACGCCACTTCGGCGACTTGCTCGTCGATGAGGATGAAATGATGATTAGGACAACACCCAGTCCCTGATCGGAGAAAATCTCCAACCCAGCCGGGATACGAACCCGTGCCCTTAGGTTTGACGTTCTGTCGCGCTTACCACTCAGATACCGGGGGCGGACAGGTATGGTGACACTAGGCAAGTTGTGCGGTCATGTCCCGTGAAGCGGGGCTCGCGTTAGAACATCTGACGCCATAAATAACCGTTAGGAAGAGGTTCCCGTCGTCTTTATGATACGAATTGCTCCCTCGTTACAGCAGTGCGAAATCTAATGCTTTCTTACGTGTTTGCATACTTGAAGAATATACCTGTATGCGCTCTTTAGGACTCTGTGAGTTCTGTTTAACTACTTGGTTACAACTGTTACCTCGAATTTGGAAATTTATATAGAAGCCTCCACTGTGCCTCCCATCTCAGACAAGTCGTGTGGTTAATGTACAAGAGTTATCTCTGATCGGAGACTTTTGGGACAGTTTAAATCATATTTCTCTTCAGTCTTATGATTGGTCTTATGCTCCCCGCCACGAATTCCTCTCCTTTGCCAACCTCTTCGTCTCAAAGCAGCACTTGCACCCTACGTCCTCAATTATTTGCTGGATGTATTCCAATCTCTGTCTTCCACTACCGTTTAGGCCTCTAAAGCTCCCTCTAGTACCATGTAAGTCGTTCCGTCATGTCTTAAGAGATGTCCTGTCATCCAGTCCCTTCACCTTGTCAGTGCTTTCAAAAAATGGTTCAAATGGCTCTGAGCACTATGGGACTTAACATCTGTGGTCATCAGTTCCGTAGAACTTAGAACTACTTAAACCTGACCAACCTAAGGACATCACACACATCCATGCCCGAGGCAGGATTCGAACCTGCGACCGTAGCAGTCCCGCGGTTCCGGACTGAGCGCCTGAACCGCTACGCCGGCTGTCAGTGCTTTCCACATATTCGTTCCCTCTCCGATTCTGCACAAAATCTCCTCATTCTCACCTTATCAGTCCACCTAATTTTCAACATTCGTCTGTGGCACCACATCGCAAATGCTTCGATTCTCTTGTGTTCCAGTTTTCCCTCACTCCGTGTTACACTACTATTCAACGCTGTCTGCTTGACGTACATACTTAGAAATTTCTTCCTCACACTGAAGCCTATGTTTGATACTAGTACACTTCTCTTGACCAGGAATATCCCCTTTTGCCAGTGCTACTCTGCTTTTGATGTCATCCTGGCTCCGTCTGTCAGTGGTTATTTTCCTACCTATGCAGCAGAATTCCTTAGCTTCATCTATTTCGTGACCATCAGTCCTCATGTCGTGCTTCTCGCTGTTCTCATTTCTGCTACTTCTACTTACTTTCGTCACTCTACGATTTGCTCGCAGTCTATATTCTCTACTCATTAGACAGTTCATTCCATTTTGCAGATCCTGTAATTCTTCTTCAGTTTCGCTCAGGATAGCAATGTCATCAGTGAACCGTATCATTGATATCCTTTCGCCTTGAATTTTAATTCACACCTGAACCTTTCTTTTATTTCCATCACTGCTTCTTCAGTGCATAGATTGAACAAGAGAGGCGAAAGTCTACGTCATTGTCTTACACTCTTATTAATCCGAGCACTTCGTTCTTGGCCGTCCAGTCTTGTTACTCCCTCTTGGCTCTTGTACATATTCTGTGTTACCCGTCTCTCCTAATAGCTTATCCTTATTTTTTCGGAATTTCGAACATCTTGCATCAATTTACATTGTCGAATGCTTTTTCCAGGTCGACATATCCAATGAACGCCTCTTGATTTTTCTTTAGTCTTGACTCCATTATCAACTGCGAAGTCAGAATTGCCTCTCTGGTGCCTTTACCTTTCCTAAAGCCAAACTGGTCGTCATCTAACACATCCTAATTTTCTTTTCCATCCTCCTGTAAATTATGTATTGAATACATGTGCTGTTAAGTTGATTATGTGATAATTCTCGCACTTCCACCAATGATTTTAGGAATTGTGTTGGAATATTATCTATCCCTTCTGCCTTATTTGATCTTCAGCCCGGAAAAGCTTTCTTAAACTTAGATTCTAATACTGGATCTCCTATCTATTCTAAATTGAATCCTGTTTCTTCTTCTATCTCGTCAGGCAAATCTTCCCCCTCCTAGAAGCTTTCGATGCACTCTTTCCACCATTCTGCACTCTCCTCCGCTTTTAACAGTGGAATCCCCGTTGCGCTGTTAATGTTACCACCCTTGCTTTTAATTTCATCGGAGGTTGTTTTAACGTTACTATATGCTGAGTCAGTTCTTCTGATAATCATTGCTTTATCGACATCTTCAGGTTTTTTCGATAGGCACTTCGTCTCAGCTATCCTGCACTTCACATTTATTTAATTCCTCACCGACTTTCTGAAATTCCTATTTATTTCATTCCTAACTAACTTGCATTTCTGTACTCCTTAATTTCTCTTAACATTTTTGTATTTCCTTCTTTCATCAATCAACTGAAGTATTTGTTCTGTTACTCTTGGAGTCTTTGCTGCCCACTACTTTTACCTATGTATTTCTCTCCAAGTCCAGTGATTGCCCTTTTTAGAGGTGTCCATTCCTCTTCAACTATAGCGCCTACTCAGCTACTCCTTACCTGTATGCATAACCTTCGCGAACTTCAAGCGTATCTCATCATTTCTTGGTACTTCCGTATCCCACTTCTATGTGTACTGATTCGTCCTGAATAATCTCTTGAACTTCAGTCTAATCTTCATCACTACTAAATCATGATCTGACTCTATATCTGATCCTGAGTACGGTATATAATGCAGTATCTGATTTCGGAATCTCTGCCTGACCATGATGTAATATAACTGAAATCTTGTTGTATAACCCGGCATTTTTCTCATTATAACTCCTCCTCCTGTGATTCATGAACAGAGTATTCGGTATTATTATCTGATCTCAATTAATTTTTCTCCTCTTTCATTCCTCGTCCCAAGCCCACACTCTCCTGTAACCTTTTCGTCTACTCCTTCACCGAGATCTGCATTCCAGTCCCCCATTACTATTAGATTTTTATCTCCGTTTACGTTCTGTATTAGACTTTCAGTATCCTCATATACTTCCTCCAGCTCTTCATCTTCAAGTTGTGACGTCGGCATATGTAATTCAACTGTTGTTGTCGTTGTTGGTTTGATGTCGCTTCAGATAAGAACAACCCTGTCACTGAACTATTCACAGTAATACACTATCTGCCCTAACTTCCTATTCTTAACGAATCCTACTCCCGTTATACCATTTACTGCTGCTGTTGATTTTACCGTATACTCAACTGACCAGAAACTCTTATTTCCTTTCGATTTCACTTCACTGACCCCCACTACTTCTAGATCGAGCCATTGCGTTTGCCTTTACGGATTTTCTGGCTTCCCTACCACGTTCAAGCTTCAGGCATTTCACACCCCGATTCGTAGAACGCAATCCTTTCGTTGGTTAATCAGCTTGTTTCTCATGGTGACCTTCCCCTTGGCAGTCCCCTCCCAGAGATTAGAATGGGAGACTATTCCGGAACCTTTAGCCAATTGGGAGATCATCACGACACTTTCTATTACAGTCCACATGTCCTGTGGATTTTAAATGACTTGTCAGCTTTGTCGTTGCTGAGAATTTGTCAGTTATCTTCATACTGGGCTGTGACATCATTGAGTATGCCGGTCTTGTTCTTGGTTATCAAGTTCACGCCTTTTATTTCAAATTTTACCCTAAAGAAAGGATAGCAAATGTATTCGTGTTAGCACTCTCAACCGATTAGTAAGATGCAGTCGGGGTCGTTTGAGTTTGTCACTGATCATTTGGAACCTGTCAAGGCTAGGCAACTTTTGAATGTGTTATCCCGATATCTTCACTAGTAAGATCTGATGTAAGATTTACTAGGTTGACGATATTCTTGTTCGTGAGACGCCTTATAGGTTATCCCGACCCAGGACGAAGATTTTGTGTGGGCTAATTAATAAAATGCTCCGGCATGGTGTCATTAGACCTTCGACTTCTCCCTATGCTTCACCCATTTTTCTTGTTCCTAAAGGACAGTGTGGCGATTATCATCCAGTCGGCGATTATGTGGGACTCAACCAGAAGGTCGTCTTGGAATCAGGTATGTTGCTGGACCTTCACAACTTATTTATCTGGGTCGTGGGAGAGGAAGGAGGCAATCAGACGGACATAAAGGAAGGTCGAAATCCACATTGGGTTTTGGGGAGGAGGTGTGTCGGTGGAGGTGGTGGTGGATGCGCCGGGTACGTATGAATTCCAAGAGCTTGCTGAACACCGAGGTGAGAGACATAGGGCGAGTGGGAGAGGCATTAGATGGAGACTTGTTAGGTTTGGGGAACACCAAGATATGGGAGGTTTTCCACAGGTTGGAGTAGAAGCCGGTTGCAAGGATTATACTGTAGAGGGCAGCAAGGACTGAATGAAAGAACGGAGGACTATGTTTGAGATGGTGGTAGGCAATGCGGTCGCGTTGCGTTTAGTGCGGAGTATGAGGCTGATGTCCTGTGTAGTGATGAGCGTGTTAAGTTCTGATGGTGGTGTGTGGCCCAAGTACTGGAAGCTAGGAGGATGGTGAGGAGCAGAAGGTAAGGTAAGCTGCAGAGTGCAAGCTCTTGTAAATCAGGTTATTTCTCATGTAAACAAAAAAGAACACCAAATGGGATAAATCATGAGCCAGAAGAACAGCTGGCCCTGTACCGAGTACAATTAGAGTAGGTAGCTTGATGCAAGGTTGGAAAAAATGATTTCAAAAGTGGATACATATTTTAATGATTTGTGGTAAAAGTGTGATGTACGATGAAAGGAATCAGAAAGGAAGGTCATGGAAAAATTGGGAGTAAACGTAGAAGTGTTTCACACTTTCACTGACCAAATAAGGCTAAAGTACTGAGAACATACTGAGACAGTGGCCCATGAGAACAATAATACCAGTGATAAGATATTGCTGAATTAGAGCAATAATTTTAACGAGCATGTAATTAAAAGGAGTAATTTTCTCGGCGCCCTGCAAACAAAACGCTAACCGTTTAAGAGTAGCTGGTACATGATAAAGTAGTTCACGAGAAACTGTCTAAACTGAAAACTAAATTTCAAAGTTGTCAATAGGTGCATTACAGAATTCGCCTGTTACTTCATCTGAAGATGCATTTATTCGTTGTCGAAAATTTCATCACACATGGAAACGTGCATCCAAAGCGCAAGAAATGTCACTCGTATATCGATCTGCGTAAGAAATAATTTCTTTTGTTGAAGGACATTTCAGAGGTGATGCCATTATGTTGGCTAAAGACGTAGACAGTACTGCGAAGATTTTAGTGCTTTCAAAGATATATTTTCAAAAGTTTATTTGTCTTCATAATTTCAGCGAGAACTGCTCTTATATTTCTGTAGCGGCAAACTGATGGCGGCACAATGAACGGTTCTTACTGGCGGAAACGAATTAAGTATATTAGTATGCGAAATTCTATTGAACTGTCTGATATAGTTATAGGACGTATGTTACCGTTTTATATTTGAAGAGAATTGGTTGCAATTCCTTGCAATAATGAGATAATTATTTACTATTCCTCGAATGTGCAGAATGCTCACAAGGCTAGTTTGGCGAGCAGCAGTATGGACGAGTGGCGTTGGATAAGTAATGCAACACACTTTCCATGAAAGCAGGTTCATTTCGTTCAGGATTCCAATCCACTATATCACTCCCCACTCTTTTTGGCTACGAAAAATTGTTTTTCAACATAATCTCCGCTCAACGTGATGGCCTTTCGCTACCTTACTGGGAGGCCTGTATGCCCTCATGGTATGCCTCTGCTGGTAGACTTCGAGCCAGAGCCTTACTGCATCAGTAACCTCTCCATCATCCACGATGTGCTTCCAGCGGAGTGCAGCCTTCATTGTTGGGCCAAACAGATGGAAGTTGGGGATCAGGGCTGTAGTGTGGAACGGGAAGAAAAGTCCAAGGAAGTTCTGCGAGCTCTTCTCGTGTGTGAACGCTTGTGAGAGGCCTTTCATTGTCATGGAGAAGAGGAACTTTTTTGTGACGACGATCACACTGAATAGTTTCTTCAATTTCTTTAGGGAAGCACAATACAAGTCAGAGTTGATCGTTGCGTTATAAGAGATGACATCAAACGGAATAACCCTTCACAGTTCCAGAAGGCTGTCACTACGACCACCGGCTTCTTCGGAAGAAAGGCCGGTAGGCAAACGGGAGGCCGGGTAGATTTGAGCGAACTTTTTTCAAAGACGACAAACGCCTTACCCAACGACGCACCGTGATTTAGTTTACCGACAGGTATCAGTGGGCATTCTGCAAGCGCTTACTAGTATCTACGACGCTCTGCTTTTCCTCCAAAAGAAACTCAATGACAGCTCTCCGCTTGGAACGCACATCCTTAACAGACTCCATTCTGAAAGCTACGTATAGCACCGTAACCTATTGGAAGTACATGACCCTACACGGTCCGAATCGTTCGGGATCGCGGACCAGCTGGCAGCATAGTAGCAGCCATTGTAACGCCAGTGTGGAATAGAAAATCACCATACTGCACATGATTCGTTAAACCAGACAGTGTCTTGGAGCGTGATCGGCCAGTCCAATTTTAAGTTGAAAACAAGCAGAAAAAGTTCACGTGATGAATATAGGCAAAGTGTGGAATGTAGGTGCCACAAGTGACCTTCGTGACGCGGAGGAGCGGTCGGTGCGGGAAATAAGGTCGCTGACACGCTTGGCCAAGCAGTTGCAGCTCAGTGGGATTCGAGATGCAGTTAGGCTTCAGAAGTGGGGAGACATAGGCCTTCAATGCTGGGTGTGGGTTCACAGTGACGTGACCTTCGGAACTGTAGTTAAAACCATCATGACCTTCTTGATAAATTTCGTATCGCTGATATCTTCGAGATTTCGTGACTGGTTGACGAACAGGAAGCGGCTAGAGCAAGGAACAACAAGATAGCCTTCGCTGAGTCGGTAAGTGTGAGAGCTTTGGATTCCAAAACAATATATCAAAGAACATAACGGTAGAAGAATTTCCGTATTCCTAGCGAGAGAGTTCGAACAAAAGCAAGTACATTGTAAGTCCGCCCTGGTAGCTGCGTGGTCAGCGCGGCAGATTTCTAACCTACGCAGTCCGGGTTCGATTCCCAGCCAGGTCGGAGACTTTCTATCATCGACAACCGAGTTTTGTGTTGCCCACAGTTTCGTGTCATCAGAATGACATTTCACGGCTGAGATGGCTGGGTCACGAAAGCCAATTAACAGTGATTAAAAAAAAATGCAGTGGAAGGAACAATAATGCCTCTGGAGGGAAGTGATGTTGCCTATAAATTCGTATTTTATAGGATTTCCTAACATGAACTGTCCTTAGGGCTGGATCATGCGAAGCTTTGCGAGTCCAAGACCGAGTGGAGCAAAGCCCAGCGACTTTCAGAACTTCATGACATGATGCTTAAAGAGTTCAAATGTCTGCCTATACGAAGGGTAAAGGTGAAAAATTCGGTAACAGTGCCCAAATTTAATATAAAAGCCATAAGTACGTAAAGAAGACCCGGCAAACAATTCAGCTGAGAAGTTGTGGTAAGCTCCTATGGGCCCAAACCGCTAGGTCGTCGGTCCCTAAGCTTACACACTACCCAATCTAACTTCAACTAACTTACGCTGAGGACAACACACACGCCCATGATCGCGACGGACGACTCAAACCTCCGCACGAACCGTTGCAAGATGCCTCAGACCTCGTGGAGACCCCGTGCGGTGAAACATTTTAGTTGATGTAAATACTCTTGTAACAATAGTACTAAGTAGATTGGAGAGAGACATATCAGTCGACAGCAGTTTAAAGGCTTCGACAATTTCGCAAGGTCATTTTGCAAGGTAATCAGACGTAGCCCCCTGTCAATGAGACCAGTCATCGACAGCTTGGGAGTTTATTCGGAGTTTATGGAACAACTGATCAAAACATTTTTTGTGAGATAAGTGTTGTCAAAGAGATAAATCATTTAAGATTCCTGAAAGTGCTAAATTATTATAATTCGTTTCAGTACGTATGTCAATTGCTCGTTCTGCACAGAAATGCACCTATGTTTCAGTTATTCAGCTACTATTTCAATTTTAAGAAGGATGGAGTGAAATGATTTTACCGTGTGCTGTGTACATTTCTCCGGACAGCTGTACCAAACAATGTATCTTTATGTCCCCAATTGATAGCGACACAGACCAGATGACGTGACCATCTAGTTGTGAAACAGATTTTGCATGAATTGAACAACAACGTAATTTGTTTGATAGAGCACTGAGGAGAAACAACTACGCTCAGCCGTTCGCTGTTACGAGTACGGATATAGAGGCTGCCTCCCCCATTAACCTGAAGTGTCTCTTGCCAGTCATATTTTATTTGTAACAGATTGGGGACAGTGTCCTTTGCATCCTTTACAATTTTTCATAAGGTGATGTACTGTATGATGCAAGTTGATGAATATAGTCAACCTAACGGCTAAAAGTACACCTTCCTCTTCTTAAGTCGTCCACTTAAAAATTACTTACAAGGGGAGGCCGCCAATTGCGAAATTGAGATTCGACTCATACTGCGCATAATAAAAGCTCATGGCCAGAGGTGTAATGTGGCAAAGCACCAAGATGCACTTCTCAGCCGTTGTCGAGAAAATCGACGGTTAAAAGAAACCGTTGCGGTGAAATACTCTCTACGATTAACAATTTCCTACAGCGTCGTGGCGAAGCGGTAGCTCCGGTTTGTAATCCGAAGGTCGCCGGGTCGAATGTCGCGCCACGGAACCTTTTTTTTGTATTTATTTTTTGTGATTAAAATATATATATACATCGTGGGGTCTCTAATTCGAACGTTTGACTTACACTATACGTATTCGTTTCGGAATATCGATTCTACGTCTTCTGTTAACTACACGCGTAAACATAACGAAGACAATTAATAACATTTGTGAAATACAACTTTGTTTGCGGAAAACATAATCATGTTCGAAGTCGCTAGTTTTTCCACGACAAAATATTTTCAACAACTTATTATATGCATAATTGTTGCAACTGATTGCCGGGAATTTTATATATATATATATATATATATATATATATATATATATATATATATATATTTGAATTACAAAAAACAAATAATAAAAAAAAGTTCCATTTTGCGAGATTCGATCCGGCGACCTTCTGAATTACGAACTCGAGCGCTTACCGCTGCGCCACGATTCTGTGGGAAATTGTAAATCGTAGAGAGTATTTCACCACAACGGTATCTTTTAACTGTCGATTTTCTCGACAATGGCTGAGAAGTGCATCTTGGTGCTTTGCCACATTACACTCTGGCCATGAGCTTTTATTATGCGCAGTATGAATCGAATCTGAATTTCACAATTGGCGGCCTCCCCTTCTTAGTGGTGGTAACAACCACGTTACTACACTACAAATTGCTACTACTAGAAAGATTTACATGTTCAGTAACCTGTAATAGATAGAAATAGGGCGTATGGTAGTTTCAAATGTCAGGGAGAAGCTCTGGACCGGAGCATGTAGAAGAGATGTGGCTCAAGTTTAGAAGAATAGTTGAGTAATAACCGGCCATATACCTAGTAAAATCTTTCTTACTGAAAAGGACCTGTCATGTCATACAGACTGTTTGGAGGAACTTCTAAAGAAACAGCAACCATTCGTAAATGGGTGTAGAACGAAGAATGATAGTAGCAGTAGAGAGATAATAAACGATACACGTTTGGCATGCCAACTAAAGTGGGTAGATGGCACCAAAGTTGAGAATAATGGTAGGAGTTTGCAGCACTGTAGATTCCATTGCACAGACTGCAGATTACTGGTTGTGAGTGGTCCTCGTTTGCTATTGCTTTTGTAAATCGTAAGTACGTAGCTTTTGTTAATAGACAAACCTTCACACATTATTGTCATATGAGGCCAAGGTTTATGCCACTGGGATTTTTGAAAGGCAGCTTTTTGAACCGAACTCGGATGGCCGTCATCTGTTATTGACACCTAATACCATACAAAACAGGTTTAACATACGCACAGTGGTACTGCATATGCAGCACATTGTAACAATAACAGAAACGCGCTTTGTTATGTTTACAGGCATTTTGCAGACGGAAATTACGGTACCAACTTATCCCTCATAGTCTTACAACATTTGCTCCGGACGTCTAAAGCTGGGAAACTTTCAAAGTAATTGTCCAATAGCTCTTCAATTGTAACAAATTTGAAGAATACAAATATCACTTAGGTCATCTCTTGAGTGCTTTTACTTGTTACTTGCAATAATGTTGTCAACATTACCATTTGACAGTATCTTATTTCCAGCCTTTTCGAGCTTTCACTAAACTATTTAACAGAGAATGCGGGGTATTTTCCTGGGAATGTACACGGTCGACTTCTTACATATCCTTCTTCAATTCCAGCTTGCATTTAGTCTCTAATGATCTTGTTGTCAATGGAAGTTCATGCACAATATTTTGACAACTTACGTCGTTATCTTCATCAGGTGCTAAAACTTCAGGTAGCACCAAGTGATGGTAATGCCTTATATCGTCAGCCGTAATCGTTCTTCCTTCCTACCAGATATCACGGATGACCTCGTGCATTCCCTGCTGCACTGATTCTGCTGGAAGGAGGGATATCATGGAGATGTGGATCAGCTGCAGCCTGGGACCTGTTTTGACACGGAACTGTGGCCTGATATCATACAGGGAAACAAACATTTTAATTAATATTCAGAAGATCTACCATACGCACGCTAGTACTGCATTCGCAGCAGAGTGTTAACAGTCACAAGAAATGCACTCTGTTATATTTACTGGCATTTTACAAACAGAAAAACACGATATCGATTCGTCTCTCATAGTCTTCTAACAATTGCTGCGAATAGTGATCAGTAGGTAACACATTTGCCACGGTTTAACAAGTATACTCTACGGAATTGGCCCCTTACCTATCTTACATTTATCGTGAATCTCTCGCCCAGCACGAAGTTCAAAGCAACTGGAAGAAAGCTCTGATGACTACAGTATATAAGAAGGGTAAAAGAACGGACCTGTAAAATTGCAAAACAATATCCCCAACTTCCGTCTGCTGCAGAATCTTTGAACATATTCTCAGTTCGATCTTTATAAACTTTTTTGATGCTTAGACGCTTACGTCCACGAATCACATTGGTTTTAGCAAGTATAGCTGGTGCAAAACCCAGGTTGCCCTTGCATCATATGATATATTACGAACTATGGATGAAGTGCAACAGCCATTTTCCGTATTTCTAGATTTTCGGAAAGCTTTTGACATGGTGCCCCACTTCAGGCTGTGAATGAAGATGCCAACATATGTAATAAGGTCACAGATATGTGACTCGTTCTTAAGTAATAGAACCCATTACGAGGTGCTGGACGGTGAATGTTCATTAGAGAGGTTATCGTCAGGAATGCCCCAAGGAAACCGCCGTTTTTCTCTACGTACACAAATGACTTGGTGGGCAGGGTGTGTAGCAGTCTGAGGTTGTTTGATGATGACGCTGTAGTGCACGGTAAGGTGTCGAAACTGAGTGACTGCAGGAAGATACCAGACGACATAGACAAAATTTCTAGTTGATGTGATGAATGACAGCTAGGTGTAGACGTGAAAAATGTAAGTTAATAGGGATGAATAGGCAGAACAAACACATGTTGTTCGCTTACATTATTATTATTATCCTGACTGACTCATTCAAGTCGTTTAAATATCTGGGCGTAATGTTGCAAAGCGCTATGAGGTGGAACGAGCATGTGAAAACCGTGATAGGGATGGCGAATGGTCGACTTCCGTTCGTTGGGAGGATTTTAGGAAAGAGTGGTTCACCTTTGAAGGAGACCCAATATAGCACGCTGGTGCGACCTATTCTTGAGTACGGCTCTAGTATTTGGGTTCCTTACCGGGTCGGAATGAAGGAAGAAACGAAGTAGTTCTGAGGCGGGCCGCCAGATTTGTTACCGGTGGGTTCGAACAACACGTACGTATTTCGGAGAACCTTCGGGATCTCAAATGTGAATCCCTACAGGGAAGGCGACGTTCTTTTCGAGAAACCATACTGAAAAAATTTAGGGAACCAGCACTTGCAACTGACTGCCAACATACATTCCGCGTAAGGACCACTAAGATAATATTCGAGAAATTAGAGCTCTTACGGAGGCACACAGACAGTCGTTTTCCCTCGCTCTATTTGAGAGTGGAACAGGTAAGGAAATGACTTGTAATGGTAGAGAGCACCCTCCGCCACGCACCATACGGTGGCTCGCAGAGTATCTATGTAGATGTATCTATGTAGATGTAGTGGTAGATGTAGAAGGTTTGACCATGATGCAGCACTTACGTTTGAGCGTTTGCTGTCTTGCCATAAGGTGACGAATGTAGGCAGATGGCCTCCCCGGCAAAGCAAAAGCAGTAGTTAAGGAAAGTATTAGTTAAATATTAAAAGCTGTCAAGAAATACAGGAATTGTATTCGAATATGAACCACTTCAGCCCCTGCATTAACATGACGACAATGACAATCTCTGCCAGGTCGCTAACCCGAATTTCATTCTTTACGCGAGAAGTCGCCTTAACCGCTTCGGCTAGCCGTGCACGAATCAAGCTAGACCCAGTCTTTCATTTGTTGTCATCTTTGTGTCACAACCTGCACTTGTACAGTACGTAAATTCCCGTCCAAGGAGGATATATTTACTGAGAGTGAAGGGCCTGGTAATGGACCATAAACACGAAACAACTGGCTGTGTTATTAAGAAATATGATGCAGTGGAACAGGCATGTAACGACTACAGCCGTCAACTAATATAGTAACTACGACAGTGAAAATCTCTGAAAGACCGGAGCTCGAATACGGATTTCCTGCCTTACGCCTGCAGTCGCTTTAACCACGTCAGGTGCCCATGCACAAGCGACGCCCTGATCCAGTTTTCCGTGTGACGTCGTCCTCGTGTCACAACCTGGACTCTTGGTTTACTTATCTTCCCGTCCAGGAAGGCCATATTTATTGAGTGTGGAAGGCCTCGTATTGGCAAATAAAGACGATATAGAATTGCCTTTGTTATTAAAAAGTAAGATGCAACGTTTCTTCGGACATTCATACGAAGGAACACGCACTGCAGCAACTACAGTCGTCAAGAAGTACAGGAAATTTATTAATCACTTGTGGTTGTACGTCAGAACGACGACAATGTGAATCTGTGCATGCACATCCGAAGGAACACTGCATTGTAATTCTTAATAACACAGACATTTCTATTTCGTATTCGTCTTTAATAGTCAATACTAGGCCCTTGACTATCATTAAATACGTCCACCCTGTACGGGGATGAAAGTAATGTACGAATGCAGGTTGTGCCACGAGGACGACGACATATGAAAACTTGAGTCGGGCCGTAATACTTGCACAAGTAGACAAAGCGGTTAAGGCGACATTCGCGTAAAATAGGATCACCCGTATCGAGCGCCTGTAACGTACAGTCAACGGTGGCTAATATACGCAACTGTGAATACATTTTTTTGGAAAGAAAAGTGAATTTCAACAACATTTATTGGCAGCCGCAGAATTTAAACGAAAATGACGAAATGAATAGCCCAGAACTGGCGTTACAAGAGCCATCTTAAAATTATTAATGGATACCACAATGAAAAAAATATTTCAAGTTATTAACTACTTAATGAAAAGTTTAAAGTTTAGCAAATATATGCTCTAAATACAATAACAAAATCACCATTCAAGCATCTGAAACAAATGTATTTGATGATTTATCAGGCGTTGACATAGGGTGAACACTTTGTGTGGTCCAGACATCGCTCGGTCCCTTCATTCGGTTCCGATTAGGTACTCTAAACACGCACCAATTAAAGTTTAAAGTAATTCGAACAGCAAAAAGTCTCATAAGGCACTTACAGGCTTTGACAGTGACTCAGTAGTCCTGAAAATAATCGTGTGTTAAATTTCAACGAATACTTAAAAGACAAAAAACACTTTAAAGTACGACAGTTTAAACAAATGAGCCTTTGAAAGTAACGACACAATTAAAAAAGGATTACTTTTTTGTAAATAAATACAGAAACAAGACTTCCACGAAACATTCAACATAGAAGCCTGAAATCTGTTCCTATTTAACTGTGGGGGTTAAACTAACTCAGGCACATACTCGTATCTCTTAATTCTGTACCACATTATGGACTAAGACCAGTATGATGGTCGCAAATCAAAGCTACATACCCGTATGAGAGAGAACGCAAATTACACACTCAGGTTCAGAAAAAAACACAACACCTCGAACGACTAGAACATATTCACAGGACATGTACATTAGTATCTTTTGCAGAAATGATTAGCACTTGAGAAAATTCGGGGTCAAAATCGATATCTTGGCGCAAGACCACCTGTCAGTAATATGTGCCTGCGGCTCTCATTGTCGCTATAAATCCAAGGTAATGGGCCAGTTACGTGAGCAGACGCGCAGGATGCATTGCAGATGTATGCGCGAACCGTACCAGTGTGGAACAAAGGGTTTCGTTAGTGCAACTGGTGTGTGCAGACTGGTTCTTGGGAGGCATTGCAGGACAGATCAGCGTCCTCCTCGGTTCTGGCGTAACAGTGAAACAGTGCAACACATCTTACACTATCAGGGGCGACAGTCCATAGCCACTTTTTACGGCATTGGTTACCTACCTTTGACGAATTTGCAGCAAATTGCTAGACGCCAGTGATATAGGGGACGACGCCACTGAAGACAGGAATCACATCAAAAAGAGATTTCGGACGAATGCAGGCTCTGTTTTTTTGAAAATATTGGCCACATGTAGGTTTTCTGCGGGCAGGGGGAGTGGAAACACAGTAACTGTATTCGTAGAAGACATACAGCGCCAACTCAAGGCCTTATCCAACAGGATAGAACCACAAATCACATTTAGTGCGTTTCCACGTAGTGTGACCTACGTGAGTGTCATCCTGCGACTCGTAGCCATACCCTTTATGCACAATACCCTGGCGCTTTGAGCAAGACAGTGCACGACCACAGGTTGCTGCATGCACACGTGCCTTCTCGGTGTCACAGGTTGTCAGACTTTAACCCTGGCCCAGCAGATCACTAGACTTGTGGCCGGCCGAAGTGGCCGCGCGGTTCTGGCGCTGCAGTCTGGAACCGCGAGACCGCTACGGTCGCAGGTTCGAATCCTGCCTCGGGCATGGATGTGTGTGATGTCCTTAGGTTAGTTAGGTTTAACTAGTTCTAAGTTCTAGGGGACTAATGACCTCAGCAGTTGAGTCCCATAGTGCTCAGAGCCATTTTGAACCACTAGAGTTGTAGCCAATCTCAAACGAGCAGGATATGGTCAAACGAAGTGTGTGGTACTGTGATCGAATGCCAACCACCACATATAAACTCTGAAATGAAGTGAATGCAACACGGATGGCCATAATACAGGTCGCCATTCGCGCCGTACAAGCGACAATGCAATCATGCATGGAACAAGTTATCACAGACCAGGGCAAACCCTATGCCTACTAGGCAACAGAACAAAAATGGTTCAAATGATTCTGAGCACTATGGGACTTAACTTCTGAGGTCATCAGCCCCGTAGAACTCAGAACTACTTAAACCTAACCAAACTAAGGACATCACACACATCCATGCCCGAGGCAGGATTCGAACATGCGACCGTAGTGGTCGCGCGGTTCCAGACTGAAGCGCCTAGAATCGCTTGGCCACTCCGGCGGCACAACAGGTCACATGCTGAACCGAGGTGAATGAAATGCTAATCATTTTTGTAGAACATTCTAATTTACATGTCCTGTCAGTATGAACATCCTATAGAGTTAAAGTGTTTTCTTCTTTATCTGAGCATGAGTGTATATAGCAAAGTCTCAGTCAGAGAACTAGGATTTTTGAGAAACATAATCAGTACTTTAATCACACTTACGAAAAGGTGTTCACTGTTTTTCTTTCTATTCCGATTCTTGGCAGTATAGTAAATGTACTGGCAGTAGAAACAAAACGCGTGCCGAATCCTAAAACGGAAATCCCTGACCACATAGGCACAATATGGTAAGTACACTTTCCACAGTTAAGGACCGCCTGGATGACTCGTCGAACCGGGCTTGTCCTGATTATCATGCGGAACAACAATCAAACAATGAGAGCTCGAGAGAACACGTTTACGGTTAAAAGTGTTCGTCCCACAGCTACGCTGCCTGTGGAGCAATTCCGGCGAACCCGTCGCTGTAGTACGAAACACAAA
Source organism: Schistocerca piceifrons (assembly GCF_021461385.2). Taxonomy (NCBI): domain Eukaryota; kingdom Metazoa; phylum Arthropoda; class Insecta; order Orthoptera; family Acrididae; genus Schistocerca; species Schistocerca piceifrons. The sequence goes on along the minus strand of NC_060139.1, from coordinate 428,726,056 downwards.
GAAGTTTCAGTGACAGGTATCGAGACTAATGCACCCACGTTTGAAGTACTTTTATATATATGCTCCAAAAGCACGAACAATTACTGTAGGAAAAACCAATCTAAATTACCGTACTCGAAATCCCTCTCCCACAATTCGCAACCACCTTGTTCACCCATCTGAAACACTAAAATACTTTGCCCTTACACTCGCTCAGAAGTAAATATTGAATGACAACTTATTACTGTGCAAAATAAAACAAACAACAAAATTGCTAAGTTGCCGCACGTGGGGTCGATATCTCCCGACTATCATATATATCTAAACATGCCTCATCGCCCCACCTATATTAATATTGTGAGGATCTCCACACTTGCTCCGAATCCTAGAACGCCATTCACTTAGCACCTTCCCCGGTCGGATTTACCTTTCCCAACCATAACGCGTATCAGTTTATCAGGTTCCCGTATCTTAAACATCTGTAACACTTTCGCAAGTCGTATGTTTCCGCAAAATCGAGCCCCGCAACCTATTGTAGCCCGTATTCTCGACAATCGTTGGATGTCTGCACTGCTCTGTCACTGCATTCTACCTTGCTTCCGTCTCCAGACAACCCACATCCTCCACGAGGGTAATTTCAATCACCTTTCCCACCCAGGCCACGACAGTATCCTCTGGCTCTCCGCCCTATTTCTTATTGAATAACCTTCCTCTTCCTCTTCCAAATGAAGACTCCTATTTTCAGTTTACCTGCGTAACTATAATCGTACCCACTTTCGAGCACTTGCGTCCCGTCTCCAGATCTCCGCCATTATTCATCCTGTATCCTCTGTCCTTCTTCCAGTCCCAACGTCATTAAAATCCCTCACACACAAACTCTTACCATGTATCTAGAGAATCCTTCCAGTTTCTTTGCTATTACTCATGTCAGTGTATTTTTATGTATTTTTTATTATTTTAATCGAAGGCTGGATAGCGGTAACTGAATTGCTGCACCTACTCCCCGTAGGTAATAAATGTAAACAAGCATCAAATGAAATATGTGTCCAACACTTGGTTCAAATGGCTTTGAACACTATGGGACTTAACATCTAAGGTCATCAGTCCCCTAGAACTGAGAACTACTTAAACCTAACTAACCTAAGGACATCACACACATCCATACCCGAGGCAGGATTCGAACTTGCGACCGTCGCGGTCACGCAGTTCCAGACTGTAGCGCCTAGAACCGCTCGGCCACTTCGGCCGGCTGTCCAACACTGCATGAAATCTACTCACATTATGTGAGGCCTATATTTAATGTGTAGCTTGTGAAGGGCACGGAGAAAATATTCTGCTTGGGACGAAAATCCTTGTGCTGGAAATCATAGTTGTCGCCAAATATTGAGACGTACTCCAGTAGTACGATAAATAGAGCTAACCATTATGACTATAACCTAGAGAACAGGCATTTCTACATCTTATTGAAATAAGAAGTATATGGGTTTCACATTGTGGAGTCTTGAAAGTATACTGAGAAATTTTCCCAGTCTTCTGTAGAAGACTTGGAGGAAGAAATGAAAACTCCATTATTCTCATTCACGTCACTCGAATGGGTACTTCCCGGTTATTAAAATGATACTTGTTTTGTAACTAAACCGCCTTTTCTTGCTGCAACTTAATTAATGTTTCCCAGATGCTTTTTTCATTTTTCTTGCTCTAAGGCGTCTTCAGTGGGATCTATAACGATACTGTTTTGTTAATTTTAGATTATAAAACAGTCGAATTCGCGTTTTTATGTAATTAAGTAATTACTTACAGTTTGCGGGCAGATACATAGGAGAAACAGGTACAACATTTGATATCAGACGCAAAGAACACATCAGAGCCTGGACGTATGGGACAAAGCACTCCACTTTACAGAATACTTAAGAGAGCAAAACCACAAACCACCACTAGAGAAGAAGACACCAAAATAATTACAATCAACAATAAAAAACACCTCCTATCCCTGCAAGAAAATTATCACAAACAGAAAACCAAATCAGAAAGGAAACCCCTGTTAAATGATGAAGTACACTTACCAAACAATTCATTGTTTACACTAATAGATAAAATAATGGAATAATGCTCCCAAAGAGGATTAATATAATAATAATAATAATACCACCTAGTATAATAACAATACTACCTAATATTATAATAATAATACCAACCAACATCTTTGCACACACTTATCCGCGAATCCCTTGAAAGAAAACTGACACCAAAAAATAAATCAGCTTTCACCAAAGCTTTCACTCACTCTCTAACAGATATTATATTCACATTCAACACTCTGCAACTCAAACTACCAACCCACCGCCTTCCCCTCTCCCCCCCCCCCCCCCCCCCACACACACACATAGGTATAAACATAATGAATTGAAGTTGGTTTTCAAGATATACTTCGATGGGTTGGCGACATGTAGGTACGCAAACCAAAAAGGAGGAAACACATAATGAAGACAGAATATTTACGTTTTTGAAAGCACAGCTTTCGAATAAATAGGTATATCTAGTGGTAAAAGAATAACAGTACACCACAAAAAAGAAGGAGAAACAAGGTGAAAAGTGTGAAAAATTTTGGAATACAAAATTGTGCTTATGTTTTGCAAATAAAGTGGTAGTGCCACCTCCAGACCAGATGAGAGGAATCGCAGACCACAGCAAACTGTAAGTAGTTACTTAATTGCATTAAAAACGCGACCTGAACTATTTGATAATCTAGAATTAACAAAACTGTATCGTTGTAGATTCCACTGAAGGTTCCTTAGAGCAAGAAAAAGACGAAACGTGTCTGGGAAAAATAAATTAAGTTGCAGGAAGAAAAGGCGATTTTATTTACAAAACAAGTATTTCTGTGCTTGCTACGGAGGATGGCCACACAAACAAATTTGTTGTTAAAGTGATGTCTGAAAGATAGTGGTCTATCACACAAACAAGACAGTGGAAGGGTTGATGGGGTGAGTGTTATGGAAATTCTATATTCATAACTCAGGGTAGCTATTACGTGCAATAGAGATCACTGTGGAAGATTGTAGGATGAGGATCCTGCTGTTTCGTATCGAACAAAACATATACGATAGCCGCTGCACGGATTCAGGGAGAAACAATTTGAAATTCGCTCGAAAGTTTAACAGAGGTTATCCGATACCGTGTTGCGAACCACTTATCTACCACTCAGAGATTGCCAACGGGAAGCCGGGCGTTAGTGCAGACGTCTGTTGTGACAAACGAACAACGGCTGGAGGTGTTTCCGGCGAAATTCCTCGTCAAAGGATTCAAATTTGTGTGGCATTTATTCCAGCCGGAGAACAGAACAGAGCACTGGCGCCGAACCTCCTGCGGATGAAACAAAACACCGTGCCGTCAAGGGTACTCTGGTACGTTATTCTCGGTAATACGATTAGCTTGTTAAGCAGCAGACCTGTTTCGCCGATATTTTATTTCCTTTGAGTTCGGCTCAACTGCTCTTACATTAGTTTGCCTTCGAGGAACGCACGAAATTTGCCAACAAATTTAAGCGACTGCTTTGTTTCCTGGGTACGACGGTACTGTTCTCCAGTCCTCAACGGACGGCGCAGTATTTAACGTTAACTAGCCGCTACTGCGCATTTCCACTGGAGAAAGATTTTGTTATTGCTATAGTCGTTAAATATTCACCTCTATCAACATCTCGTGATGTGACTGTGTCAGATCTGTGATGTCAAATTTCGACTACGTAAAGGTCACTGCAATTTGCAGATCTTTAATCTTCATTACATTCGTCCATCTGATGGAAGAGCATGAAATATAAACTGAAGAATACGTACCAAGTCTGTTCTGACTTCAAGCAAGAAGACCACATATTTCATTAAATTTAAACACAAAGTGTTCTATGATTAGGATATCACTTACAGACCTACCTAATTTTCGAAACTATAATTTTCTTTATCACGTACGTAATCCGTAAATTTCTTTTAAATCTTCACTTTATTAGTTATTCAATCAATTCATTGGGAGGCAAGTGCTATTAGAGATGTACTGTAATACTTCAGCTCCTCAGTGAATGTCAAAAAATTAAAAACTGAAATAAGTTTCTTGAAAGTGAACAGAAGTCCAGGGAACATTTAATTTTTTAAGTGTTTTAGCTTTCTGTCCTCGCCTATCTTTCTAACAACTTTTTGTTTCGTACTTTACGTTTAATTAATAGATACTAACTCCTACGAATTGCACGCGGCATACTTGCTCAGAAATTTCTTCTCAAGACGTACTGTTTCAAGAATCTGTCAATTTAATGTCATTATTTTATATCACTACAGTTCTTTTGCCGGAGAAAGTTTTCAGTTCTGTACCAGTATGCTTCTATCGGTGAACAGCGTTTGTAATTTCGCATTCTGTCTTAAAAATTTAGTCGTTACTTTTAGAACATCGACATAATTAAAAGGGTCCTTATATCTGTTTCTAAAATTCTTGATTAGATTCATTTTCGAATTTTTGTGTGCCGCTCATACAGATTTATGTTATTTTTTGTTTCAGTTGTGAGTCCTGCGATAGGAAAAGAATCGACAGTGGCAAAGACTGATTACTGTCTATTGATTGCTTACTTGTTAACACGTTTCTGTCTAGTTCTGCAATAAATCACTATCAGTCTCAGGATTTCCTAAATATTTTAATTTACATTTTGAAAACATTTGACCAGAAATGAAATTAAATCTTATTTTATCTCTCTTCTTCTATCCTTCCGAAACGCGAAGACTCTCCCGCAGTAAATGTGGAATTTATCTCTGTCATGTTCCGTGCGCTGTTTTAAATGGCAGTTTAAAGAATAGCAAACATCGCTAAGCAGTTTTCATACGTATCATATTAAGCACTACTAATCTCTTAATTTCAGAGTAGCACTTGCACCGTTGGTTCTCTTTTATTTGTTGGATGTATTCAAATCTCTGTCTTCCCCTACGTTTCTTACCATCTACAACTCCGCCTAAGTACCATAAAGGTTTCTCCCTTGATGTCGTAATTGACTTCCTATCATTCTGTCCCTTCATCTTGTCAAGGTTTTCCTTATTTCCTTTCTTCGCCGATTCTGCAGAGACGCTCCTCATTCCTTATCTTACAGACCACCTAATTTTCGACATTCCTCAAACGCTTCGATTCTCTTTTGTTTCGATAGTACTTGCAGTATGGCAGCCCTTTCCTAGATCTCTCTCACCACCAAATTCATACGCATTTCTCTGATTTTCGATTCTCCGAATGTGACTAATCCCCTTCAGCTGACTTGTTCGAGATCGACTCATTCAGTGCTTTGTTAAATTCTGACGGTTACTGGATCATCTGTTGTACGAACGTTAGTTTCTCTCCCATGTCAGGCAGCGGAACGACCGCTCAGCAGACTACAGAACTCCAGTGTAATCCCGGATTTTTAAAGACCATTCTTTGTTTTCTTCCAGCTTTTAACTGTGTCTTTATTACAGTATTTCACAGGTTAATACACAGAGACTTGACTTCGTTCAAATGGCAGTTAAATATTTCGTAGTTAGTGTCGACTATTTGGTTTACAATCTTTGTTATTAAATTCATTATGCCCCCTCTATTCCCATTCATAAATAAACCGTTTGCACTGCTGCCTTTCTCATGTACTCTGTGGTCGCCTCTATGGATGCAAAAGGAAACATCTCGCTCATTAGCTTCATTCGCGTCCTTCGACATCTAAAACACCATAACAAGGTACGAGACCAGAGATTTGTGTTACACGAAATGTCATAAAATTGTTTAACAGTACTATGCCTGCAAGTCGCCTGAGTTTGTGCCAGTTGCATGTTGAATTACTACTTTGTAGGATAAACTGTTGACAATGTGTTGATATTTGTTTTTCTGTTTTACAGGTAACGAAAAGTTGTAACTTTAGGACGGTATCTAGAGAATAGTTTTCCGGCATAGATACTCCATTTGAAATTCTGTCACTAAACACTACAGATATTTATATCATTGGCCACGGAGTGAACGTACAATACAGGTTCTATCCATAGAAAATGTCTACATTCACGAATATTACTCTGAACATAATTGGTAACAGAGAGCACAACGTCATCTTAGACAATGTGAAAACGACTGCATCAACAATACATTCGTGATAGTCATCTGTTAGCAAACCTCTTGAAACGAGGTGAATGCAAGTAAGATGTATCACTGAAGCTTTGGTGCTAAGAGAGAGGAATCTGAGTAACTTCCAGAGGAAAAATACAGTACATACCGACCACTCCACCTTTGCTCTGTTTCACTGCAGTACACTAGTTTACCTTGGGCTGACAGCAGTGATAAGGCACCCGCCAAAGTAAGAGAAAGTAGTCAGACTGTCAGTGGCAATCCAAGTCCAACTCTTCGCTACTGGTTCCTGCACAGCGACAGACATTGCGCTTTATCGTAGTTTTAAAATAGCTGGCACCAAGCAGCCTACCACTTCTCGTGGCCGCTAAAGTACAGTGCATGACAAAAAGGTGAAGCACCCAGAACTAGGGGAGGGAACGGTATGAAACTTCACGGGTTTAGTTCGTATGCGAAGTTATTTCCTTGATTAAAAAGTCCAATCAAGTTCACAAAGAACTTTGCAGTATGAGCCCACTTATGGGTATGACGCTGTAGCACCCGCGGTCTGGGTGTGTGGACTGACTCAGCTGACAAGGGTCTCATAAAGCCGTTTCACTCTACCCTGAAGCAAGCTGGTCTTGAATTGTAGCTGGTCTCTTATATCCTGGGATGGAACTGATGCTCCAGCGGGTCACACGCATGTTCTATCAGAGACAGACATGGGGACCTCCCTGACTAAGGGAGTACCCCAACATCAGGCGTGCCACTTGTGGAAGAGAATTGTCCTATTGGTAATGCCACCTGAGGAGCAACACATTAGGATAGAGGATATACGTGACACACCGCCTGCAGTCAGAGTTTCCTCTATAATGACCAACAGTGACCTGAAGTCACACCCGATGGCACTACACACCGTGATTCCAGGAGTTACTCCGCTGAACATCTCGCAAACAATGGAAAAATGGGATCTCCCCTCCTGTAAATGGGATACTAGCCGACGATCGTCATCCCGGGTGGCGCAGAACCACAATACATTGCTGAATACAGTGCCATACCATTCATCAACAATTCATGCTTCCGAACCACACACATCGCTCCAAATCCAAGCGGTCGTGTTGTAGTCTTAACGGCAGTCTACTTATAGTACGGTAACTCCCTAGTTCGGCTGCTGCTACGTTCCGACTAATGATGGTACATAACATGGAATGATGCTAGGGAGTCCATTACTTGTTTTCGGATGGCAGGCGCAGATGTGACGAGGTTCGATGTGCCTGATACGAAGTACGGCGATCGTTCCTTGTGGTGGTCAGACGTGGACGATAAGAACTCAGACGACTACTGCGCTTGCACTCATGTTCCCTTGCACTCCGACATCGGGCCACCGTCACCTTTGAATGCCCCCACAAATATGCATATTGTACGATTTGACAAGCTGGACAAATGCGCGCCCGTTATCAGGTCCCTTTCAGACTGAGTCAGCTGCTCCAACGCTGTCTCACACGAGCACGTGGCGTATCCGTGTCCTTCACAGTGATCGCTCAATAGCTGACGCTGTTCGCGCCCCTTATATATGTTACCAGTCCTGGTAAAAACATTAAACACAAGAAAGAATAAAGCGCCCTGCAGACTATACGACCTGTCATATAAAGTTGCTACTGTAATCATTCACGTACCCGTCGATGTCATGTACATTGACGAAGTTCCATTGACATCCGACCTGATATTAATGTTACTTTACTTTTTCTGTCAAGCGCTGTAATTTAATTAGTAATCTCATGACACTTTTAGGGAAGACACACATCATCACATTTATCAAAATCATTATATACTGCATGATTTCGATGGATTTGTTTATGTGGTTCTCCTGAAACGCATCATGAGATGATAAACTAAATTATTAAGGCAATGAAGGTAAGTGTCTTACTGATTAGTACAAAACTATGTACCCCACGTCTGAGTAGTGAAGAAAATGATGGAGAATATGTTTCACGGATTTCAAAGTAAAGTAGTGAAGCCTGACATTTTCAGTGAGGAGACGGCAGTCTTAATGTGATTTATTAAATTATTTCTTTTCACGTACTAGAAAACTTTTAATGCTTAGATGCAATTTGCCTATCACAATCAAAGTACGAGAACTAGTTTCGATTGCTATCTGCAACAATCTTCAAATCGTTCAAAATGTGAAAAAGCTGTGAATAATCGTTAGAAAGCACGATTAGCTATAGTCATGCAATAACATAGATTCCTAAGTATCAAGGCAACAACAGTAGGTAGCTAAGAAAATATCACTGTGAGAAAACCACTTTGTACACTGTAATCTCGTACGTTCGCGGTAACATATGAAAATGTCCAGTTACACAAGCAAACGTAGGATCAAAAGGTCGTAACTTGCGATATTATAGTGAGAAGAGTATATACAATGGTTCCAAAAATTGCGCTACGTACTGTTATTGTCCTGGTATTTACCAATGCTTGTTATTGCATGACTACAGATAATGATACTTTCCAATATATATTCACCGCTTTTTCACCTTTCGAACTCTCTGAAGATGACTGCATGTGGCAACCATAACTGGCTGTCGTGGTTCAACTATGATAGGAAAATGGCAGTCTAGGCATTACGTCTTAGGTGAGCAGTGCTACAATCTTTCCTCAAACTTCTTCGCTTCAAAAAGAATAACATTCTCAAAATTTATTGTCTCTACGCTTTCCAGTATATCCACTGAAGCGCCAAAGGAACTGGTGTAGATACGCGTATAAAATACAGAGATATGTGTACAGGGAGAGTCGGCGTTGTGGGCGGCAACGCCTATACAAAACAAGTGTCTGGCGCAGTTGTTATATCGGTTACTGCTGTTACAATGATAGGTTATCAAGAATTACGTCAGTCTGAACACGGTGTTGTAGTCAGCGCATGAGCGATAGAACACAGCATATTCGAGATAGCGATGAAGTGGGGATTTCCCGTATGATCATTTCACGCGTATACCGTGGATATTAGGATCAGGAATCCGGTAAAACATCAAATCTCCGACATCGCTGTAGCAGGAAAAGCATCCTGCAACAACGGGACCAACGACGACTGAAGAGAATCGTTCAACGTAACAGAAGTGCAACCCTTCCGGAAACTACTGCAGATTTGGATGCTGGGCCACCAACAAGCATGCGAACCATTCAACGAAACATCATCGATTTGGGTTTTCGGAGCAGAAGGCCCACTCAAGTACCCTTGATGACTGCACAACACAAAGCTTTCCGCCTCGGCTCAGCCCGTCATCACCGACATTGGACTGTCGATGACTCGTAACGTGTTGCCTGGTCGGACGAGTCTCGTCTCAAACTTTATCGAGGGCTTGGACGTGTACGGGTTTGGAGACAACCTCGTGAATGCATGGGCCCTACATGAATCTGAATTCGACCAAAATAATTAAAAACTCATGAAGAATTTAGAAAATATTGACAGTATGCTGCATGGAAAATGGAAAAGTGCTCACGTCTGTGACGTTAAATATTTGTGGGAATAGAAACGAGAAAAAGATAAACTTTTGGGGGAAATTTCTTAGAACAAACGATATTGAATTAGCCTTTTTCTAAGAAGTCGTCTGCAAAGAGCCCATTTCTTTCAGACATATAATGTGTAAATCAACAGTGAAAGAGGCCGTATTTTAACCAGAAATGTACTAGAATTAAAGGACGTAGAAAAAGAGCTGGGTGGACTCATTATAAAAGGCGTTCTGAATAGCGTAACCTTTTTATACCTCCACTGTCCCTCCGGATTAAACAGCAGAGCTGCAAGCGAAAACTTTTTCAGTGATGAACTCCCGTCTTTTCGAGACAGGCAAAAGGCGATATCGTCATCGCAGGTTTTAAATGCATTTTAAGGGCGATAGATTAAACAGGCACAACACCCTTCTGTGGTACCCTAAAAAATACGGAGATCTGAAAATGAAAAACACGTATGTCTCGGCAGTAGCGGTTTCATCACAACGGCAGTAACTGTGCGAGATTCCCTGTCAACTTTTCCGACAATAAAACTGCAATTCTTACATTAAAGGGTATACTTCGTCCCAAAATATCTGGCAGAAGGTACAGGAAATTATATTACAGCCTGCTCCAGGTACCGTGGGTAGGTATGGAGTTCACTGCTCGCTGCAAATCGTGGATTTACCGGAAGCGATTCTTCCGTGACGCGACTGAGTGGTGGGAGAACCTTGCAAAACCCGATGTTCGGAAATTATTTACGAATGTCTCCTACAGGATTAACGAAACCAGGAGAAATAACATCGAGTATTATTACCGTATCAGCCGCGAACTGCAAACAAAAGTAGAAAACGGTTAACACACAGCAAGTTATTTAAAAAAATTCAAAAAAGAAATTTTAGAACTGAAGGAACGTAAACAAGAAGGGAAATTTATCATCTGCAAGGGTAATGGGCACATAGCAGATGATAAGTAGAGTAGTTATCACAAGAAAAGGAAAACGGTGCAAGCGGAGGTACCTTAGTTACATATTGCCTACGGATAGGAACGAATATATTAGTCCGGAAGTGATAAAAGAAAATTTCCAAGGACTGTATGGAGCACTATCATTTGATCCCCCCCCCCCCCCCCCAAAAAAAAAACCACAGCTACTACAAAATTGTACGTAACATTTAACAAACGAAAGTATCACAATGTTGTCAGAACAATATTGAAGATGTAAAAAGTCTGCCACAACGTAGGAACCCATATGTCAGACGAAATGTATAAAATCTTCTGGTCACTTATTAGGAAATAATTCATGGAAGTAGCGAGAGAAAAACAGGAATGCCGACACCTGTACTCCGAAAAAGAACCAGGAGTTATCGCACTCGTTGCTATGAAACCGACCTCACGCACAGATACGAAAATAATTTCTCGTGTCATAGCGGCAAGATTAAAACAAACCTTTCCAGACATCACTGGACCGGAAGACGTTAGCATACCTAACAAGAGTGTTATAGATGGATTCTGCTCCTTAAGAGATACGGTCCTATACTCATGGAAGCATCAGGAACAAACACTAGCGCTACCGAACATCAGTTTAGAGAAGGCCTTTGATAAAGTGAGTTGTCAATAACTAATGGGTATGCTAAAGCATTTCAGATTTCCAGAAGTAACAATTGATTTACTTATACCAAGCCAGTGCCAAATGTTTTCCAATGTGCAAAGTAATAGGTATTTCATGGAGACATTCCTGTCCAGGGTTAGACCTTTGTTAATTTTACTGTTTGTCATTTCTTTAGAACCATTAATCCGCACCATCAGCACCTCAAAAAAAAAGGATTACATGTTGGTGCACTGCGATTTACTGTAAACTTGTACGCTGATGATGCTGATGTTATAATTACAGAACCCCAAGACACCGCAAAAGTGTCAGAAATTATGTATGATAATAACATAGCAGATGGGTCAACGATAATCAGTAATAAAACGCAGATACTCTGGCTAAATTAAACACGCGTTCACTCCATACCTCATGCCTTCTTCGAATGTGTTAGAATGGAAATGATGTGACTGGAATTAAGGAGAAACAAATGTACCAACTGACGCCAATTTCAAATGAATGGTAGAAAAAGTAAAGTGGCCTGGCAGCGAATAGTACAGTTTACTTACACAGTATTCAAAGGACTGTTCAAAATGTGGTATGTCGCATTAATTATGCACATCGACAGAAAATGTATTGCACAGGTTGAAAATGCATTGGCGGCTAGGTATGTTGTGGGTAGTCATGGATCAGCTGACGAAACCACTTGCGGTAGCTTCACATCCCATCATGAACGCGTAAATTCTGATTTCATAAAGAAAATAACAGATAAATTATATGGACATTTGATCTGCATAGTGACGTCTTAGTGTGACTTTAGTGAAGTATTAAGCCCAAGAATTAAATGAAGAAACATGAACGAAACATCCATATTGCAAACGAAATGAAGATAAATTCATTTTGCAAAGGACAGAGAAAGCCTTCTCATTAGCACTTGGTGATAATACCTCATTTACCAACCATTTAACATATCGTCTTGTAACACCGACATTTCAGTTAAAATACCATCTGTACCACCCAATTTTTTCACCGTTTAATATCCGTCGATAACTTGTAATATGATGCTAATTATGAATCTGCAAACTTAATTACAGAAACAATATTTAATGTATTAATGGAAGTAATACTGTATTTATTTGTGAACCTATATAGTTGATTACGATTACAATGTAAATATTGTAAATTGCTGGGTATGTGCCGAGGGAACTTTGTTAAATGTATCTATAGCAACGGCCCAATGGCATTAGCTGTGCCGTTGTTTTCCATTGCGTATGGGGAGTCTCTGTCGCACTGTAAACAGAGAGGAGACACAGCAGGGTGAGTCTTGGAGGAGTGCGGAAGCGTTTGTTGGGTGCTGCCGCAAACGCGATGTGCTGTTATGACTGCGCGAATGCAGGTGCACCTAATTTATTAACCAGTTGGCATTGAGAGCATGGCTGGAGTGGACAGGCGGAGGAAGCTGCAGTTGTAACTATTGTATGCCCCATAATTATCCGTCGCTGTAGTCCTCAGCCAGCAGCAACAGCAGTTCAGCGTCGTCGACTGCTACATTCTTCGTCGTCCTTACAGCTACATCCTAAGACTGTCAGCTGACAGAGTACAACTAATATTGTACGTGCATTACCCAGTGGCAATTTCCTTAACAGACTTCAATGGCTAGTTTTCTTGAATAATCTCTGTATTAGCTAAAACTGTAGGGCACCTCTGTTTTCATTGTACTCAGATATCATTACCAAGCAGGGTCCTTTTTCTTTCCATGCAATTACCGAGTTTCGTAAAGATATGAAAACTGATTATCTATTAGCGGCCAGTTTTGTTTGTTAGCTGATGATCAGTTTTAGTCCAACTTTTTCTGCCTCAGTAACTGTTCACTCACGTATTGCACAACAGAGTTTTAACTAATTTGCGGTTTTGGGTATTAACTTCACTCACTAAAATTAGCGTTGAATTTCATTGGAAAAACTAATGACTAAGGATACAGCACAAATTAAGAGTGCGCAATTTAATTTTTTTTATTTAGCTTAGCGAGTGACTTCTTCTTCTGGCTTGGTACGTATTTTATTAGAAGTAAATCAGTTGCTCATTTGCTTAAAGTAAATCCAATCCAGTCTTTAAGGAATTAAAAGTAAATTGCTTGCCCTTTTTCAAATTTAGCGTTATGTTACGCTGGGGTTATTGAAAGTCATTTTTGCGTAACACTGTTTCAGTTACGACCAGTAATTTATTTAATGAGCAACTTCATTTAACTCTGCTTTCGCAATTTGGTATTTCGGAATAAGTAACTGACAACTCAGTGCTTTCTGATTTATTTATTTTCTCGTGAACTGTTGTGTTGTAGAAAAGCGTAAAAGTCTTCTGCTGCTACGCCAGTGATTATTTGCTTAATTTGTTTTGCCATTACCTTTCTTAGAATTCTGAATATTCGTTGCCTTAGTGGGCTGGCGTCCGTTTAAGTATCCCTTTTTTGCGAAACAGTTTTTTAGTATTAAGTATTACGTGGTACTCTTCCACCCCTACCTCCCCCCCCCCCCCCCATTTGGTTCGTGAGCGATTGCACTAAATTCCACTCATTTCAAAATTATTATCGATATTTGGATTAGGTTTAGAGTAGATGGTTCCTTCAGAAGGATCTGTTGCACACTTTCCTCCTAGTAATCGGCACTCCTTTCCTTCGGTATCGACAGCCCTAGTTACTGTAAAATTTCATTAAGCATATGCGATTACGGTCATTTACATCGCAATCCAATAAGCCGATTAGGATATGGGAGGCTGCAGTGTGCCTAACCACATGCCATTCGCTAAATTGGCAACGTATGTATACTGATGTATTTTGCCCATAAAAAAACAGATGAACTGCCTAAATCTCAAATGTGCATGCCATTTCTGATTTACACATGTAAGAAGCGGACAAGGTTGGTATCAAGTAAATGTAAATAGCACTCGTTTTTTAATATTAAAAATGTCCTTGCATGATGGTTCTACTCAAAACCAAACATGAAGTCTACCAACAGTTCTTTGTTGTTCACTATTTGGTTACGGATAAAAAGCGTTTGGATAACAACCACAATATGTTAAATGAATAGGGAAGGTTAAAATAAAATAAAGCTTTTGAATAAAATAATTGTTGATTAATAAGGAATATGGCATCCACAATCCGGATCGATGGAACATTACAAGTGCGACGTTTTTTTCCGGGTCTCTTAGAGTCAAGGCTGGTACATCAATTTAAGCGTTAAATACTTAGTATTTTATTAATCTTATGCTTTCATTACTCTAGAACTGTATTCTAAAACATATTCACTGCAATGCGAACACAATTTCCTTTTTACTTTTTAGAAAAAGAAAACGCTAGTTCCGATCAGTTACAAATGGGCACAAGCTGACATCACACAAGATAACATGATAGGTGAGAACACCGCTAGCATCAAGCCCATGTTTAAATCGATATCAACAAATAAAGTAGTAAAGATCTTGGATGCTAGGTGCTCTGTCTTTCTCAAGTACAAATTTCCAGAGCAGCACATGGTGCATAGATGTCCTTCAATAAAGACATATAGAACATTGAACAAGTGGTTACTTCAAGTTTATATGTGAGACTGAACAACCGAATGAACTAGATATAAAAGTATATAACACATCCAGGATAAAGAGAGGAATCGCAGTCTAAATCAAGTTAAGACACTACCAGGAATCGATGCAACGTGAGTGTTTGTATGCTTCAGAAACTCCAGCGTTAGCAACAAAAGCTTATAGGACACTTAGACAAAAAACAAAACTTGGGCAAAGAAATCTGACGATTCCTTCTGACTACCCAATAAAACAGAGCTAGATGAGTCTTGTAAAATAAGAGACACTTCACGAAAGCGAGGGACCAACCTCAGGAATGGATGACACTAGACTAAATGATAACACTATTAATCGTAGCAGATGTTATGAATCGGCTAGCTACTCTGGGGCAGTTGAAGCGGTTAGTGATAAGTTTAGCGAACACCCATTCAAGTTTTGAGATATGTCCCAGGGATAAGTGTCAAACTTCAACATTCTGGCAGATTTGTTTATTGGAAATACAACGCCTGTCCCTTCTCCCGCAGCTTTAACAAACTCCAGATTTATTTTTGGTTGATAAGTGGGTTTTTCAGTCTCCCTTATAGTATTATTTGTTAAAAACGACCACCATATTTGGCAAAAAATCTTTTATGTTTCGCTCCAAGGAAAAAACTTTAACGCCCTCAAAAAGTCCCCTATGTAGGACCCTGTTTCATAAAAATATTTTCCGATGTTTACCGCTCGGCCATAACCTTTACGGGCAGCAGTCATAAAGTTTACAACCGACGCCAACCGAGACGTTCACGCTTTTCATCATCCGGGTGCGCCTCAGACAGAATGGCGTCCAATACAGAAGGGTATTGTCCTGTTGTGCGGTAGTACGTATGAACCGTGGCGTTTTTCGATTTCGATGCAAAAGTACCATAAAAGCATCACTCTGCTTTCGTAACTGCCACTGTCTGACAAGCTGTCGATATAGTGGTACGATATTCAGCTCTCAGCCTGAGATTGAAACTTTTTCCGATGTATTATTTTTAGAAGGCAGCTAAATTGAAGTCGTAATGAAGCATCTGAGCAAGGACCCTTCATCAGACGACACATTCAATAAGTTTTTGGCGCACTACAAAGTGAAACGAGTAGAGGAATGCAACCCAACACAGAACTGAACACAGAAAGAATGTAAAAATAAGCCAGTAAAAAACTGCTGGATTTTTAACATACATGATGGCCTAGTCTAGTCATTACCTAAAACTGGCTGGATTCTTTCGCATAAGGCATTTATCGCTAAAAATTAAAAATGTCGTTCAGACTTTACTCTCTTCGATAATGTTCTTCATATGGAAAGCATATTTTACGTTTCGTTGTTATTCAATATGTTAATTATTGCCAATGACTATGACAACTGATTATTCAATATAAAATACGGAGGAATGAGGAAACGACATGTGTACGCCAGCTAATATTGGTTAAGTTTGGATTCCGATGAAATGATCTCACGAGACAGAAAGTGGATCACCCGCTACTTTCAAACATTACGAACTGAAATAATATCACACGGAAACACGTCACAATAAGGATCGGAAAATACTTGCTCTGTTGAAATCAAACAAGGTAACCGATTTCGCCCGATTATGTTCGAAATAATTTTCTATTTTATTAAAAAAATTGCATTCATCTTCGACACTGTGTTTGAATGAAAATTGCTCCACATTGCTTTTTGGACTTTTGGCATATGAAACATTGATTCTCCTATCATATTTATATGTATCCTATGCTTATATTTTCTATACATTTACTTGTTTTCACCAACAAAAAGTTCTAACTCCAAATTATTCCATTGTTGCGAAATAGACCGACACAAGTGAATGATGGAATGTAAAAAACACGTTAAGTTAGGTGGTCTTCTAAAGCAAGGAATAAGGAGATTCATCTGCAGCATAAGCATAGACTTGGAGGATGCCGAAAACGCCACATATAAGAAGATTTAAGATGATGGGACACGTGTTAGAATGTCATGTATGCACGTGGTCCTCAGAAGTGAAGACAGTATGGAGTGTACCATGACATTTCGTTAGGAAATGCCATGGTACACTGTTATGGTTTTCGAGAAATGTTCATATGAATGCTGAGAGAAAAACTATCGTTTAAGGTAACTGAGCTGGAATGAGGCAGAAACGGTCGCTTGGCTTCTGTTTATGCGGAGCCAAAAATATTCATACGAGGTGCACCCCCATGGGCATGAGTGCTGAACCGAAGTCACCCAGAAAGCCTGCATCAGCAATGCACCTTTTATAAAATGTAATCTAATTGACTGCTCAACTGTACACTGACCAGAGAGGAGGAAGAGTCTGGTGTTCATTGTAAAATACATTGTATTAATCATTAGTCTGGCAATTTAGGGTCGAAATGACGGAACTCTGGTTATCAATGCTTGTAACGTTTATGTCTAAAATAAGATGTGATGTTTATGTCTAACGAAGAACAGTTATATTAAGTGGTTCTGACTGCATATCTGCCGGCCGGAGTGGCCGAGCGGTTCTAGGCGCTACAGTCTGGAACCGCGCGACCGCTATAGCACAGGTTCGAATCCTGCCTCGGGCATGGATGTGTGTGATGTCCTTAAGTTAGTTAGGTTTAAGTAGTTCTAAGTTCTAGGGGACTGATGACCTCAGATGTTAAGTGCCATAGTGCTCAAAGCCATTTGAACCAATTGACTGCACATCTTATTACATGTATCTGTACATTTACGTGACCTTGTTTTTAACAACCGTCTACTAGCAAGACAGCAATATCATAATCCCAAACTAATTAAAAACTGTGCATAATAATGAAAAATTAAAGGTAAGTACATTCTGACTGGAAGGCGTCCGGATTTTACGGACATTACATGAGCTTGGTTAATAACGACAGGGTGGTACGGTATGAGATCCTCAGAAAATAATAATTATATTATATCAACAAAAGGCAACTGCAGTTAATCTCATGTACCAAAATCTTACAAAACAATACTTACCAAAGTATGGACTGGTATGACGAACAAAGTCAAGTGAAATTCATTTTGGAGACGAACCGAGTAGTTCGTTAATGATCTCATAAAACTCCTATTTAGCAAGAGAACGTCGAGTTTAAACGCAGAAAGGGATAAGTCCAGAACAATACATCATTCCTTTTAATGTATACAGGGTGTTACAAAAAGGTACGGCCAAACTTTCAGGAAACGTTCCTCACACACAAATAAAGAAAAGATGTTATGTGGACCTGTGTCCAGAAATGCTTAATTTCAATGTTAGAGCTCATTTTAGTTACGTCAGTATGTACTGTACTTCCTCGATTCACCGCCATGATTTCATACAGGACCCTCTACCTGTGCTGCTAGAACATGTGCCTTCACAAGTACGACACAACATGTGGTTCATGCAGGGTGGAGCTCCTGCACATTTCAGTTGAAGTGTTCGTACGCTTCTCAACAACAGATTGAAAGCTCTTGTCTACCCAACCCCGGTCCCAAATGTAGAGACTCTTCGTGCTCGTATTGTGGTCGGCTGTGATACAATACGCTATTCTCCAGGGCTGCATCAGCGCATCAGGAATTCCATGCGACGGAGGGTGGATGCATGTATCCTCGCTAACGGAGGACATTTTGAACAGTTCCTGCAACAAAGTGTTTGAAGTCACGCTGGTACGTTCTGTTGCTGTGTGTTTCCATTTCATGATTAATGTGATTTGAAGAGGAGTAATAAAATGAGCTCTAACATGGAAAGTAAGCGTTTCCGGACACATGTCCACATACCATATTTTCTTTCTTTGTGTGTGAGGAATGTTTCCTGAATGTTTGGCCGTACCTTTTTGTAACACCCTGTATAAGGCCGGGACCGAGGGTAAGTGGCTACATGTCACTAACAGGGCTAGGGTGCGACCCAGCAAGAAAAATAAAAATCTATTAACCTCTAGTGACACCGGGATTGGCTGAAGCCATACTTAGCGATGCAGGCGCGACACAATGGGAAGATCCCCATTATATAAAAGCATTTTGAGGCCTACAATTTCTATCTCCCATCGTCTTGCAATTGACCACACAAGTGTGTGGAAATAAGCGAAGGTGTTGAGAGTTTGCTTTCTACGAAGTGAGGATGATACGCTTCACATATCATGGTGACAGACAGCATACCGATAGTTAATTATTCCTGCAGGAATTTTTGTGGGAAAAGAAATGGTGCACATCGCTCCAACCCATAGCGAATGGACACTAGCCCTTATTTCCATCAGGGAAAGATTAACGTTCTACGGCATTCAGGAAGGTTTCGACTGAGTGAATTCAGTCAAGGCCGTAGTAGGAAATTAGCGTTTCAGATACAGCACGGAGACAACGCAGTTGCAGATGCTGCTTGATAAAGTACCATCGTACATAAGCCACAGTATATGTTGAGTGTAGATTTGCTCACTCAGACTTGAGTACGAGTTGACCATTGAATATCAAAGGCTAGGATACTAACCTGCCCTCACATAGAGTACCTACATGAGTGAATTTTTTTTATGGGTTCAAAAACTAAATTTATTCTCCACCAACTCAGTCCATTGACCAGCTACGGCAATGTAAATTTAACTGAGCTGATGAGGTTTTGTAATAATCATTCTCTCCTGTGATACAAAATTTTATGTGTAGAGATAACGATTTCAATAATCGTCATTTCAGTATGTCCAAGACATAAATATTTTGTTATTTAGTGTCAAAAGTAATTGAAGATGATTGTTGTTTATCACTTGACCCCTGAAAGCAACAGTTGATTAATCATATGCGGAATATAAAAGGGAATAGCTGCTCTGTCTTTCTAGAACAGACCCCAACTTTCAGTTATACTAATTCATGCATTCTAGGTATGTGACAGCTGAATTTATAATGATTTTTGTTATGATCTGCACCTGATATTAGCTGCCTTACAGGGTCAGGGTCATATTTATTTAGAATGTCTGTTTGACACCCTGGGCTTGAGAAGACATTTTAAATGTTTTGTCCATTTGAGCTAAATTTGCACACGTTAGTACACTCACTGTGCAGATGCAAAGGTCAGACATACCGCAAGATCTACTCGATCTCACTTCATCCGTGTAAATCTGTGTAAGTACAAGTTGTCCCTGTGCGAAAATTGATAAACTGTATGAGATAAATTTCGTACCTCTATTGATGTCAACTTGGATAACACGTTGTTCTGCTCTCAGTAATACTAAACTAACTACTGTTGCAAAAGCCAAAATGCAAGGTACTTGACTGAGACACATTTTGAATTCGTGTAAATAAAAACAGTTTGGAACTACGAGGCGGAAGTTGACTGAGGAGAATGAGTGTAATATCTTACTTGAAAATCTGAGTATGTTGTGAAACTGACTTGCAATTGATAAGCTACATCGTAAAAATTACATTTACACAACAAACGGTCTTTAGAAAAAATACAATAAAACGTGGGGTTAAATACAAAGCTGGTCTAATTCGTTCTACAGCAAAAGCGAAGAAATACATGAACGTAAAGAAATAAACCTTGGAAGAACAGCCTAGCGTGAGTGTACAAATGACACAATATTTCGGTAGTCGACCTTGTTGCAATCATCAGATGTACTGATGTACTGCCAAGGGCCGGCAAGTGTGAGGTATATATCAGATTCCTCCTCCCTCGGGCGCTCTCCTCGCCGTCCGCGCTGCGGGCGTTCTCTCGGCCGTCCGCGCTGTGGTTCGACTCCCAGCTTGTGGCCCGCTTATGGGTGTTTCCTCGGAGATCCGCGCCCAGGGAGGTTTGCCGGGGGCGTTTCGGAGGTTCCTCTCCCTGCCCTCGAAGTCGGGTACATTCTGGACATTTCTATCTTCTCCTTAATCCGTGTAATGGCTGCTTCCCAGGCATGGTTAAGCTGTCACGATTCAGTTCAGGTTTTCTTACTCTGACCTTAATAGCTTCTTTGATGATACAGTCCCAATATCTCGAAGTCTGTATTAGGACCTTGGTCTTGTCATAATCCATGCTGTGAAGTTCTGACAGACAATTCTCAGCGATTGCTGACTTATTAGACTGTTCCAATCTCGTGTGCCGTTGGTGTTCACAGCATCGGTCTTCAGTGGTGCGAATTGTCTCACCCTTGCATTCATTACCGCATTGGAACGGTATTTTGAAAACCTCTGATTTATGTAAACCAAGGTTGTCCTTAACACTGCCAAGAAGTGCTCTGGTTTTAGTTGGAGGGCAGAAGATGGTTTTTACTTGATATTTGCGTAAAATGCGTCCAACGTTTCCCTATAAGTCCTCACAAAACGGAATGAACGCCATGGCCGTGTTTTATCAGGTTCTTCATTAGTTTCTTCTTCATTAGTTTCCGCCGATTGTGTTTGATTGTCGAACGTAGAAAATCCTGTATTTTCCGTTCCTTACAACCGTTCCTCAGAAACACGGACTTCAGATGGGCCAATTCTTGTTGGAGACTGTCCTTGTCATAGAGGGCGCGAGCTCTTTGTACAAGAGTTTTTAGCACGCCTTTCTTCTGAGCAGGGTGGTGGCAGCTATCCGCTTGTAAGTGTAAGTCGGTATGAGTTTTTTTCTATATACGCTGTGCCTCAACCTGCCGTCATCTCGTCTTTGGAAGAGAACATCCAAGAAGGGGAGCATCCCATCCGATTCTACCTCCATGGTGAACTTAATATTCTCGTGTCTTTAATTGAGATGTGCGAGAAATTCCGTCAGCTTGTCTCTTCCACGTGGCCAAATAACAAACGTGTCATCCACGTATCTGAAGAAACAGTTAGGTTTTACATGCGCTGACTCCAAGGCTTCTTCCTCGAAATGTTCCATGTACATGTTAGCGACGATGGGAGAGAGAGGACTCCCCTAGGCAACGCCTTCGGTCTGCTCGTGGTAGTCACCGTCAAATAGAAAATATGTTGACGTTAGAACATGTCTGAACAGATTGGTGGTTTTCTCATCAAATTCCAGCCGATGAGCTGGAGTTTCAGATAACGGTACCCTAGTAAACACGGAAAGCTCATCGAAGCTCACAAGTATGTCAGATTCCTTAATCGTGAGGTGGTTGATGCGTCCCAAGAAATCCGAAGAGTTACGGATATGGTATGGGTATGTTTCCACGTTAGGGCTGAGCAGCTCCTTGAGGTACTTGGCGAGAAGATACGTCGGGGCACCAATATTGCTGACAATAGGACGTAACGGGACGTGTTCCTTGTGGACTTTCGGTAAGCAGTACAGCCTCAGAGTAACAGGGGTCCTGGGTCGTAACTTCTTTGTAACCTCTTCAGAAAAGCCGGAATCCTTGAGAAACGCCAAAGTTTTCCTTTCGACCATCTTGGTAGTATCGGTGTCAATCTTGTGGTATGCGGTGGTATCTAGGTATCTAGCACGTCCCACATCTTCATGGTGTAATTCCGGTGGGACAAGATTATCGTAACGTTACCCTTGTCTGCCGGTAAGACCACTATGTCTGGATCTTTTCTTAGTTTCCGGATGGCCACCCTCTCTTTTTTGGAAATATTCGGTTTCATAGGTCTAGTTCTAGTTATGGACCTGCAAGTTTCGCGACGCACCTCTTCCGCTGCCTCAGATGCGAGTCGAGCCGCTGTCTGTTCAACTTCACTAATGATGCCGGCGATGGGTGCATCTTCAGTTGTCGGAGCAAAGTTCAATCCTTTCTTAAGAACTGGAGAAACTGAAGAATCACATTACATGAATATAAGTTACCCTATTGTAGGTCGATTTAACAATATGTAGGAAGATTCTCCCTCCAAATTTCATAATATTATTTGTAGCATTTTCTTAATTAATGTTACTTCATACATAAATCATTAATACGCAACACTGAAATTATTACACTGAGTATTTAATACTAAGCGACTGTCCACTCAAAAGCATTGTAAAAGATACTGCCAGCCTACCCCAGCCACTCACGAGCAACATCTGTCTACTACAGTGTGAACTAAGAGAAGCTCTTTGTTACACTTACTCTGCCTCAGCGATAGCTGCCTCGCAGCGTTCTTTCACACGTACATCTTTATAATCGACATATCGCTTATGCTCTTGGATAATACTACAAAATTTACAATTTTCATTATATATACCTATTTC
The DNA here is from genome assembly GCF_021461385.2 of Schistocerca piceifrons. NCBI lineage: Eukaryota > Metazoa > Arthropoda > Insecta > Orthoptera > Acrididae > Schistocerca > Schistocerca piceifrons. The sequence continues at coordinate 428,703,268 of NC_060139.1, read as the reverse complement.
ACGTGCTTCACGTTGATTGAACGGAGAAATAAGCTCTGGTTCCAGCTAATTCACGAAATCTTCTGGGGAGAAGATACGAACAAGGTGAAAAATGGACTTAATTGAAGGACCAGCTGTACAAGATAAAGTTATAGGCGACCGTAGTATCCAGCAGATTCTAGCAAACAAATTGAATGAATGAAGATCGTGTTCTACTCCATGAGGGCGTATGTAACTTGTAAGTTTGATGTCTCCACGTGAGTACTAGGCACACGAAAAGTATTACAGGCGTGCATCATAAAGACAAGTCAAAATAGTTCAAATTGCTCTGAGCACTATGGGACTTAACATCTGAGGTCATCAGTCACCTAGAACTTAGAACTACTTGAACCTAACTAACCTAAGGACATCACACACGTCCATGCCCGAGGCAGGATTAGAACCTGCGACCGTAGCGGTCGCGCGGTTCCAGACTGAAGCGCCTAGAACCGCTCGGCCATCCAGGCCGGCAAAGACAAGTCACATCAGTGACGTCTCCTTTATCTTAGATTCACCAAATGTCAAAGAAAATGACATTTTCTTACTAAAGATATCTTTAAAATCTAGAACTGTTAACATAAGGTGGCAGAGAGACCAGAAGTAACGCGTCAGCTATGGGCAGAAACTGGCGATTTGGTTGTGTGGGAATATATGGTGGTGGGGTTTGAGGAACGGGCGACGAGAGGTGTAGGCTGTGGCCTCAGTGGTGGTAAACAGCGAGGGCAATTTTGGAGGCCCGTTACGGCCCCCTACGTTTGCTCTGTCTGTTCCTAATGAAGTAATGTCTGCAAAGGTCCGCCACCTTTCGGGTAGGCAGCTTTCCTCCGTATCCGTAGCTACCGGTGGGAAAAGAGGTCGTAGTGTTCCCAGGTATTGGCTAAAACGTCATCGGCACACTCTAAAGTACCTAAAAAGCACACTTAATTACACAGAGTAAATAATAATGTTTCTGTTGCCGCCAAATAGCGGAAACAGATTCACACAATCTCTCTCTCCCTCTCTGACTCACTCACACACACGCACACACACACACACACACACACACACACACACACACACACACACACAAAGAAGCACAGAAGAAGATATGTCGGATGATCCGGTCAAATCCTTAGTTTACGCATTGTCCTCGTCAAGTACCTCTGATACGTTATTGCATAGACGATCGACTACAGCGGCGCGGGAACGATGTTTCTCAGCGTTTCAAAACTTGACACTAACCTCCTTATGTACTTTCACCATCTTCAGGTGAAACTTTTCGCACTGTCATATTTTGAAACATTTGTATACTTCTATTTATGCCATTTATCATAATTATTACCCACCAACAAGTTACCTAACATTTCGTACTAATGCGCAAACACGACCTGTTTATTTATACAATGGTTTACATCAGTTTACAGCTTGAACATTTAGCTATTTTGAACAAAATCAACATTTCTGTCGATGCATTTTTGTAGACGCTGTGGCAGTTTTTGTATGCCCATGTCATACCAGGTCGTCGCCATGCTGTTCAGAAACTTATGACCCTCTTCTTCCACCTCGTCGTCGGAGCAGAATAGCTGGCACCACAATTAACGCTGACAGGCACTGTGAGACCTTGAAAAATTTCAAAAAGGCAATTCAGAACTGGAGAAGAGGAATGTTGAGCAATGGCGTACACATTCTCAATGACAACGCTCGCCCACACATCGCTCGGCAAACCGTTGCTCTCCTGCAACAGTTTAAGTGGAACATAATCACCCACCCACCCTATACGCCTGACTTGGCGCCCAGTGACTATCACCTGTTCCCTAGGCTAAAAGAACATTTGGCCGAAAAGCGATTCAGTTCCGAAGACGAGGTGAAAGAAGAGGTTCGCCACTTTCTGAACAGCATGGCGGCATACAAAAACTGCCATAGCGTCTGCAAAAATACATCGACAGAAATAGTGATTATGTCGAAAAATAGCTTCTGGTATCGAATCCCACTGCAGGAGTGACTTGTTCGGCAGCATTTAGGAAGAAATTCAGGCTCCTTCTTCTTTTGTACACGAACGGTTTCAAACAAAAACCGAACAAAGCTTGAAAGATACACCTACAACGTCCTTAAATTCCTGTTTACCATTTATAAAATATTTGAAATCCGCCTCTGTAATTATCTTTGGTACTTCTTCTTTCACTCAAATTTTTTAGATTTAAAAGTTGTAGCACAAAGAATACACATCTGTGCTTTCCACAATTAGCAACACATTTTTTTTCTGTTGCCTGTATCTGATTCTAAGTCAACAACAATTTGCAATCACAGTTATTTGCAAGGAACCGTGTCAATATAACTTAAATATATTAAAATGAGATCCAGTTCCATTATTGAATGAAATTTTATTTTATGTGTTTTTGAAAGCGGAGGCTAACTTATCTTTGCGATCTCTTTTGGCGATATCGTCCGAGACTGGCTGACATTGTGGAATATCTTCGTATAAGTAGTTCGTTCCTTAAGGAATAACATGTGTTTTGTACGCGAAGCGCGCTGCATTCTTTGATTTGTGTCCATCCACCGACTTTCCAGCACATCTGTGTACCTCCTGCAGGTCCAATGGACTAGTGACCATTCATACTGTTATTCTTCTTAAATGTCCAATCTGCTCTTGCCTTATAACAATATTTGTTTATGGTTCATTTAAATTTTTTATAATTTTTTGCTTTAAAAATTTTCGCAGATTAATACTAAATTTTCTGTATACGTGCAGTAAAGTGTGTTATAGTGGAGTTTCTTTGTATTGTATGTGAGTAATGTAAGTAAAATACTACGTAAATGGTTTATTATGTTAAATTATTTTCTGAAGACCTTTCGTATTTGAAATTATTACGTGTGTATAAATTGTTCATGTTGATATAAATCTGACAATTTAGGAAATGGTCACGCTTAGCAAAAAATATCTGAGGATTTTCATTAGTGACTGAAACCAGTCATTGTCTAAGGAAATGATATTGTGATCAAAGATTGGAATGAAAACAAATGCATGTATATCTGAACTATTCTTGTCTTTTTTGGATTGCTGTCGATTCTAATGAGAACAATCTTTTCGCTAAACTATTCACAGTAACTCATTCTCTGCCCCAGCGCCATTGCCCGCATCTCGTGGTCGTGCGGTAGCGTTCTCTCTTCCCACGCCCGGGTACCCGGGTTCGATTCCCGGCGGGGTCAGGGATTTTCTCTGCCTCGTGATGGCTGGGTATTGTGTGATGTCCTTAGGTTAGTTAGGTTTAAGTAGTTCTAAGTTCTAGGGGACTGATGACCATAGATGTTAAGTCCCATAGTGCTCAGAGCCATTTGAACCATTTTTTTTTTTGCCCCAGCGCCCTATTAATAACGAAATTTAATCCCGTTGCACCATTTTCTGTTGCTGTTGATATTATCCTACATTTTCCTGATCAGGAATCCTTGTCTTCTTCCCATTTCACTTCGCCACTACATCTACTTTGAGACTTATGATCTCCGTTTTCAGATTTCCTATTTTCCCTACCACATTCAAACTTCTGACATTCCACACCCCATCTCGCAGAACGTTATCCTCTCGTTGATTATCCAGCCTTTTTCCCGTAGTCAAAGCCCTCTTGGCCGTCGTCTCCCAGAGGTCCGGAATTTTTTTGCCAATATAGAGATCACGACATTTTTTTCAATTGCAGCCCGCATTATGTGTCTTTAATGCAGTGGTTCCCACTGCCTTCTGCATCCTCATGCCATTGATCATTGCTAATTATTTTGCGATTAGGGGCAATTTCGCGCCCCAATGACAAGAGCGTGCCGTGAACCTCTGTCCGTTCCGCCGCTCTCTTTGACAAGGCCTGTGGCTGAATGAGGATGACATCTCAAGCTGGAAGCACGGTTACATGCCCAGTGTTTAACATCGGTGGGACGTGTTGTGTTGCCGTTTTGTCTGGCCTCAAGCACACCTTGAGCAGGACTTGAACTATTTCAAAACTGACATCCACCACTTCTATAACTGCTGGACTGTACTTAGTAGAATCTGTACAAGGGACTGCAGCTGTGGGAATATTACTTAAAAATGAACTCGTTTTCCGCTAATCATTGTTTATAAACGTTATCTGATATCCATATTTACAGTTACAGTTCATGGATGACTTACCCGCGCCTACCAATCCCCTCCCCCTCCCCGCCAGCGCCAGCACCAAGCACCAGTCCATGGATAGGACGAAATTTGTATAATCCTACAGTTCTCTTAGTCCTAGCTGAAGCGGGAAAGTGTGTAAAACTCACGTCACGGATGTCCGGAATACCGGCCCTCGTTAATCCTCCTGGCGGATTCGATACACCGCCGGTGCACTTCCCTGAATACCTGAAGGGCGTGCTAACAACGCTCGCTGGAATCCTGGAGGGTCGAAAATAATCACATCACTGAGTTGTTCCAAGTAACTCATCTCTAAACTAACCTACTATTCATATCGTATACTATTCTCGTTATACCATTTCCTCCCGCTGTTGATATTATCGTATACTTTATTCGTCTGCGTTTCGTATTTACCTTTTCCGGTTTTCTAGATTTCCGTCCACGTTTATGCTTGTCACATTCCACTTCTCGACTCGAAATATATTTCATTTGGTTGGTTATTAAATCTTTCTCTCACGAATACCTCCCCTTCTGCTGCCCCTCTCGGAGATCCGAAACTTGAATCTTTTTCCAGTGACGAGACCATTATGGCACTTCCTCAATTGCAGGCAACAAGTCCAGTGGATAAATGGTCTTTAAATGCAATGGCTTCCATCGCCTTGTAAATCCGTATGCCGTTGCTCTCCTCCTTTCTGAGGCATTTTTCCACCCAAAGGCAGAAGGATACCCCGAACCTCGCTCCACTCCTTGCCCTCTTCGAGAAGGCCGTTGGCAGAAAAAGCATCATTTATGTGGAGCGATCTTCTTCAAGTGCGAATGTACTAATACGTCCGACCTCCTGTGGAAATGTCTGAGTAGCGACTGGGAGTATAATGGACAGGGACTGCTGATAGGTGGCGCTCGATGCGTGTAAGTCGGCCGTGAGCGTGCCATAACACTCTGTCCCGGAAGGCATATTGGTTGCCTTACCCACCTAGTGAGCAGAAGATATCGGGTTCGAATCCCGCTCATGTACACATTTTCGCTCGTCGTTGCTGATTCAGCTTAATGTCCCACTGCAGTTGATAGCAGTGATCCCCCTTCAGTTTACAAAAAGATGGATCACATTTTACTCCGGATGTCTTCGGTTGCCGTTGTTGATCATTTTTATTCTAAATTTAGACAGTAAGTGGGCTGGAAACCGGGACCCACCAAGATTTTTTTTACCAGCGAAACGCGCTATCTGTAAACCACAATGACCCTTTACAATTATTATACATAGTTGCTAACAGTAAATATTTCATTATTAAAATGGCGCACCTTTATATTGTTTGTTGCATGTATTTAGTCCACACTTCAGTCGAAATGTATTTATATTGACTGTTTGAAAGTTAAATGTCAAAGTAATGCTATTTATTCGCACATTCTAGGAGTGTATCATGAACGCGTAACTTTTCTGGGCACAGTACTTGTCCTTTTATTATTTTTATAGTGTACTCGTTACGCAAGTTATTTAGAGCTTCTCTCTAAGTTTTCTAGTACTTTTCTGTAGCATTGGCAGTTCCTTTATTTTCATTCTGTGGTAGACTACTATAACCCAGTGCCATATCAGGAAAGTATTTACGGAGATCATTCATGTTTGAATACTTACATGGGCGACATATTATACAGAACGCACCAAGTTTTGTAACACAGTGCCATGAACTACGTACGTTAATTTCATTGTTGACTAATAAATAATAAACTCTTTTCATTAGGGCAAATTTCGAGACATATTATCATTGCTTAGTAGCAACAGGTTGCTAATAACGTGTACGACAGGAGCTAAATAAGGCAAGTATGTTACACTCTTAACACCCTATCAGCTGGAACCCCTACAATCTGTAAAGGGCACTTTTAGGTGGCATATTTATTTCGGCACAGGGAATATTGCAGCATCACCATTGTGGTTACATCGAACGGAGCTTTTCAAAGAAATTCTATCTCTCACTCCTTTCATCCTACTGCATGGCTACTACTTACAACATTACAGAAATATGCTTTGCAAGGGCAAAGCGAAATACGGGATTTAAACGCAGTGAACATGGATGAACCGACCTTGATACCGTTCTGAAGGATTAAAACTGCGAGTTTTACAGGTGCTGGTGTTTGTCTGACAACATGAATCTCTACCTGGGATCCGTTTGAAAGCATACTTAACAACAGAGTGAGAGACCTTCTATGGTGCACACCATTGCTTTTCCTTCGTGATGAGAATGGGATGCTAGTTTCAGTAACTATTACAACAGTGTTCTACCCAACCAAAACAGGTGAAGAACTAATCTGCTGATGTCAACTGTGTCCGACACTGAAAACTCTTATCACTACAACGATTGATTACAGGGCAATCACTGTTCACAATACTATGTGGTCCCCTAAATTTCTGAGAATTTGAATACTGTGCCCAAACAATCAGCAATACAAACTTTCGACCCTAGGCGCCTCTAGTCGTGTCTTTCAATTGTCAGTCCGCCAAGTGTTGTTATTATGAGAGGATGGGTACCCTTACACCGTGTCCTTTTATGTCTGCGAATTTTGAAACAAGTGGCAAACAAGGTCCGCAAAGCTGCAGCTGAAACGCAGCCCACGCTAAGGGAGGCTTTTGATCAGCAATGTTTGAGCCAACTATAACATGCGAGCGGTTTAAGAGACAGACAGATGGCCTGCTGTTTGTGGCAAATGGCAAACACCCAGGCAAAGCATCATCATGCACAGTAATGGAATCGATTGCTAAACTACCTGAAGTTATCCACTAGGCAGAAGGCATGCAATCCATGATGTTTGTGGGAGCGTTAGGATTTAATGAGTGACATGGCAATGCATTTTAACTGATGTATTGAAAATAAGACGAATTGCAGTGGAGTTGGCTTCTCTTGTTTCGCATGCCAACCACCGAGACTATCGCGTTCAAGTATGTACGGAAGTGCAAACAACAGTTCGGGGACTTTCTGGGTATGAACTGCAGAAGAATCGTGGGATTTCCTTTATGTCCCTGGAACAAAACAAAAATCTTCGCAGGGGAAGATTTATATTCTTTTGCTATAAAAATTGTATAATCAGTCAAATCGTTTTATTGTAGTAGACAAGTGAGCTTACGCGAAAATCTGCGAATGGCCACTTTGCACAGGAGATAAGGTAAGGCGGCCTGATACAGAGAAAGGGAAAAATAAGGCTCAGATGATGTGGAATTTGCTTTTCTAAGATTCATTTTCGGATGTCTCTTTCTAAATTCTAAGATCCAAAAATTGCCTGCAGTGTTTTTCTCTTTGTTGAAGGAGTGAACCGATTATTCCTGTCAATAATCTGAAATGTCATATCTTCCCCCCTTCTTAAAAAAATATGGTTACATAGTTGTTTCTCTTGTTCTTGGTTGAATACATATCTGGAGTCCTCAAGAATCTTTTTGTCTTTGATAGCATAACTGTTCTTGAAGAATTCTTTCTGTGAGTGTGTTGATCGAGACACTAAATAGTTTGGCTGCTGCAGGAAACGGCGTCTTTTCTCTTCATCCAGCATCCAATGCCTGTTGCATAGTTTGAAAATCCCATGACTGTTAAAGTGATCTTGTTAAACAATTTGATGCCATCTTAACACACAGCTGTAAGAGAATAAAGCTTTTCACCAATTTTTAATACACCAATGCCTAACGGTACCTATTTAATGAAATACTGTTGTCTTATCATTAGTTTCGTTGTCTTCAAACAAGGTAAATGCTTTACAAAATATGTTATGGTAAACCGGGCAGGTGACTAGCTATAATACCGGAGTGGACCTCATTAAGCTAAACGTTATCTCAATACGAACTGCATAACCTAGAAAATTCATAAACACTTGGTTTTTAAGGCTAAGATTTAATCTTTTACCGGCGTTATAGAAATAGTTGTCACAGTGTATATTTTTTTAATACACATAAATGATTTTATCACTTTTCTTTCATCAGACGTTGAGGAAACACAAAATATTTAACGACAGAGGAGCATGCACAACCGTCGTCTCGAAACTCGCTGACAAAAAACGAAGTACTTAAGGCTGCAGCAATCTACAATTGAATAAAACGACGTTCCCACTTGCCAGGGCATAAGTTTGCTAGAAGAATTAACCAAAAATGTGCTTTCTCCTTCGTGCACCTTGGGATATGAGCAGGTGTAAAAGTAAATTTCGATTACAGCCAACACTGAACAACAATTGTTCTTCCCGCCTAACATTTGCACATGGGACGGGAAGGTATGAAAGTGTTAATGGTACACATAGCACCCTCAACAACACTCTGTAGAGAAGTATTTCCCTCTACACATACACACATACATTGCAAGCCACCGTATCGTGCATGGCGGAGGATAGCTTGTACGGCTACAAGCCAGTCTCTTCCCTGTTCCACTCGCAAATGAATGAAGAAAAACGATTGTCTATGTACCTCCGCATCAGCCCTACTTTCTCTTACATTCGTCGTTCGTGGTACTTTCGGTGTCAGCAAAATCGTCCCGCAGTGAGCTTCACATGCCGGTTGTCTAAATTTTGATAGTAGTGTTTCGTGAAAAGAATGTCGTCTTCCCGCCACGGATTTCTAAATGAGTTCGTGAAGCATCTCCGAAAAACTCGCGTATTGATCGAACCTATAGGATAAAAAACCGAGCAGCATGCCTCTTAATTGCTTCATTGTCAATGTCTTCCTTTAATCCTGCCTGATGGTGATACCAAACACTCTAGCAGTACTTAATAATGTGTCCTACCTTGGTGTTCTTTGTAGGTTATGTACACTTTCCCGAAGTTCTCCCCAACCTAAATGACCATTCGCCTTCCCTACCGCAATCATTAGATTGTCGTTCCATTTTACATAACATTGCCTGAAGCAATAAACCACTAATAATGTATTATAAAATTAAGGGAGTGTTTTTCCTAGTCGTCTACATTAACTTACTGTTTTTGCAACATTTAGAGTTGGCTACCATGCATCACAATTACTAGAAACCAGGGGACGCTGCGCAACTTTCGCACTTTTAGAATTTAAAATAATGACAGTACTGGGAATAATCGTAGTCGTTCTGATAAGCGTAGTCGGGAGACTGAAGAGATAACATCTATCAAAAAGGAAATAAATATCATGAATTTATGCCACATCATTGTATATACATTTTCGTTTGTATAAAAATGTATTTTGGAGTCGGTATGTTTGTCCTGACTTGTATGACGGCAGAGATAAGGAACTATTACTAAGGCCAAATAACCTATAACTTTAACTCGACAAACATTTTCAAATATAGTAATCACTTTATGTCATATATCAACAGGTAAATGACAATTCACGGCGGTAATGAAAAATGTTTTTCGTTTCGGAAAATATATTCGTTTAGAAAAGTGAACTTGTACAATGGGCGTAGATTTTAGACTACCGTTGGGGTCACGCTTATTATCTGTGACAATGCAGTATAAAAATTATACAGCTAATAAATATTTTAAGACCAATAAAATGTTATTGGCAAATAAGATAATACGAGGAAGGACTGTCTTATTCGTGATTCATTGTTCGACTCCGTAAAATATTGGTATGATGTTGGGCATCCACGATGCCCTTTAGCGTATGGTTGTTAAGTCCCTTTTATATAAAAATTTTCCGCAAATAGTAGGTTTCGCGCAAAATCGGTTGGTAGTGTCAGAACCAGGTTAAAAAACGTTTCTAACGTAACTCGATCACCTCTGTACAATTAGTATGTGTCGATAAAAGGGATGTTGACTTGAGGAATAATGTATATGATTTTTTCTAGGTCATTTTGTATGATCCTGCTGTTACTAAACGACGACACCTTACCGTTCACTGCTACGTCATCAGGAAACGGCCGCAGATTGCTGCTCACGCTGTCTGTCAAATCATTTGTGTATATAGAGAATAAGAGCGACCTTATCACAGTTGGGCACTCCAGACGAGACCCTTCTGTCTCATCTAGCTCTGGGTCGGCGCCAGACCCTTTGTTGTTGCTCGGTGAGACATGTGGAAAAAGGGCGATATCATCGCGTTTGATCCCACGAAGACACGTGTGTCCTACAAACGAGATGTGGTACAAACAACGGGAAGATGCCAGTGACAGGTCTAAAACTGAAATGGCCAGCGATATTTTAATGAAAAGAGTCGCCGTCGACTCCCGAGGTTGTGGCAAAAGGTGTAATAACTACAGTTGTAAAGTCTCCTTAGAAAAATTAATGAATTACTGTGCTGATAAACCCCTTACGATATTTTATTTTCAAACAGCTGAGCAGAACTGAACGTGCTCAGACATTTACTTATTCTGATCATCACTAAACGGACATACAATATTTTTAGCGCAATGCAACCTGGCTTTCAATAATACCCACAAAAGAATAGCCCTAACTAACAATAACCTATACCTTTCATGAATCACTTACCTCACAAAAATCTTCGTTACTCGAACTACTGCAATACAGCGAGCGCCACTACTGCCAGCTAAATAAAAGATTCTAACTACTGAAGGCACTAACTACTGATAGGCATAGTTAGCAAATGAAAGATTTTGATAGAGACCAAACAATATATTTACCTTAATAGTGTTTATATATATATATATATATATATATATATATATATATATATATATATATATACTCCTGGAAATTGAAATAAGAACACCGTGAATTCATTGTCCCAGGAAGGGGAAACTTTATTGACACATTCCTGGGGTCAGATACATCACATGATCACACTGACAGAACCACAGGCACATAGACACAGGCAACAGAGCATGCACAATGTCGGCACTAGTACAGTGTATATCCACCTTTCGCAGCAATGCAGGCTGCTATTCTCCCATGGAGACGATCGTAGAGATGCTGGATGTAGTCCTGTGGAACGGCTTGCCATGCCATTTCCACCTGGCGCCTCAGTTGGACCAGCGTTCGTGCTGGACGTGCAGACCGCGTGAGACGACGCTTCGTCCAGTCCCAAACATGCTCAATGGGGGACAGATCCGGAGATCTTGCTGGCCAGGGTAGTTGACTTACACCTTCTAGAGCACGTTGGGTGTCACGGGATACATGCGGACGTGCATTGTCCTGTTGGAACAGCAAGTTTCCTTGCCGGTCTAGGAATGGTAGAACGATGGGTTCGATGACGGTTTGGATGTACCGTGCACTATTCAGTGTCCCCTCGACGATCACCAGTGGTGTACGGCCAGTGTAGGAGATCGCTCCTCACACCATGATGCCGGGTGTTGGCCCTGTGTGCCTCGGTCGTATGCAGTCCTGATTGTGGCGCTCACCTGCACGGCGCCAAACACGCATACCACCATCATTGGCACCAAGGCAGAAGCGACTCTCACCGCTGAAGACGACACGTCTCCATTCGTCCCTCCATTCACGCCTGTCGCGACACCACTGGAGGCGGGCTGCACGATGTTGGGGTGTGAGCGGAAGACGGCCTAACGGTGTGCGGGACCGTAGCCCAGCTTCATGGAGAAGGTTGCGAATGGTCCTCGCCGATACCCCAGGAGCAACAGTGTCCCTAATTTGCTGGGAAGTGGCGGTGCGGTCCCCTACGGCACTGCGTAGGATCCTACGGTCTTGGCGTGCATCCGTGCGTCGCTGCGGTCCGGTCCCAGGTCGACGGGCACGTGCACCTTCCGCCGACCACTGGCGACAACATCGATGTACTGTGGAGACCTCACGCCCCACGTGTTGAGCAATTCGGCGGTACGTCCACCCGGCCTCCCGCATGCCCACTATACGCCCTCGCTCAAAGTCCGTCAACTGCACATACGGTTCACGTCCACGCTGTCGCGGCATGCTACCAGTGTTAAAGACTGCGATGGAGCTCCGTATGCCACCGCAAACTGGCTGACACTGACGGCGGCAGTGCACAAATGCTGCGCAGCTAGCGCCATTCGACAGCCAACACCGCGGTTCCTGGTGTGTCAGCTGTGCCGTGCGTGTGATCATTGCTTGTACAGCCCTATCGCAGTGTCCGGAACAAGTATGGTGGGTCTGACACACCGGTGTCAATGTGTTCTTTTTTCCATTTCCAGGAGTATATATATATATATATATATATATATATATATATATATATATATATATATATATCTCGGTTCATGACATCCAGTCTTACAAATGTACCCTCTCTGATGGACACGCGTCCAGATCATCCGCTCTCAAAACTCCGCCATCTCACTCCCACATCCACCACTGCTGGCGGCTCACCTCCAACTGCGCAACGCTACGCGCTGTTAACAGCCAACTGCCAAACACTACAATGGCAGACAACAATGCAAACTAGCCACAGAATGCACACAGAACAGCCAGTGATTTTCATACTGAGCGCTATGTAGCGTTACCAATAAGGAAACCTAAACAGCCTACTTACATAGCCCCCATTTTCCCCACAAAAAAATTTCCAAATTTTTTGGACAGTGGCCAATACAGAATTGAAGAAATTTTTCATAATTACAATAACAAAGAAACAAATGCACACACTTATCGATACAGTGTTGGTCAAAAGCTAAAATTTTCTCACAGTCCATAAAGACAGTTCTGATCATTCATCACAGTAAAATTGCAGTGTATTTCTCAATGTTTGAGCAGCAAAAGAAAATACACACAGAAGTGGTGGATTTCCATGCAGTCTCGAAGAAGTAGAGTTGTCCTTCCAACGGAAAGACAATGCTGACTCTTGACATGCAGACAGGTAATGGGCCACAACAGAGCAAACCCACAGCAGAGTCAGTTGAAGTTTTGAAGAATATTGATAGGTAGCTCATCACAGAGCAGACCACTATAGCCCTGGTAGAGATTATGGTATTGGTGGGCCAGCAAGGGTGCAGACCCACTGTAGTCCTTGTAGAGATGATTAGTAGCCATCTGTTGCGACTGTGAGGGTGCACAGTCACCATTAAAGAGTCTTGCAGACAATATAGCAAGTCCATAAACCACCACTTGTGTACTCACGAACTTCTTGGTATGTCCTTAGTTAACTAGTCCCTTGCTGAATTATTAACACATGTGCATCACTAATAGTCCCAACTTCTCACGTAGTGTGCATATACTATGACCATCAGAAACGTCTGCGTTGAAATGTATGCTTACAAGTTACTTACTTTGATGAACTGGTGTTCATTACAATTTTATGAGAATACAATTACAAAGATAGAGAAAACATCATTAAAACATAATAATACAGATAACATTTGTAGTAATGCAGGCTTTACAAAAGAATAGAAATAAACATGTACATCAGTGTTACAGGAATTATGACATAAGTAAATATATAAAATAATGATAATAGTTTTCAAAACATTAATTTCACACATGGGCATTAAAACAGAACAGAAAAAATTATGTCTAAACATCTTTACAAAGAAAATAACACAGTATCAGAAAAATTCTACAACATAAATCTTATTAGATAAACACACAAAGACAAGAAAAACACAAATACACAAGAGTACACAAATACATAATGGAATAACGCAAAAGGACAGGACAGGATTTGTTTTCAGTGTGACGTTTGGTACTGCAGTCCAACCCAAAAATTAATTTTATAGATGTTTCCTCTTATTTCACCTTTTTTAAATACCTTGTCAATGTATTTCTCCCAATTCATCACAACTCATTCTCTTATATAGCCTACCCCCTCTTAAGCTAACTTAAATCTACTGAGCTCAGATGCTAAACTAAGGGATGAGGCAATGCGGCAGCACAAAACAAGTAACAAAAACAGCAATGACAAATAATGCAAATTGGCAAAGCAAGCAGCAATAAATATAAATTAGCAAAGCAAATGCAACGTTATCACTAATATGAGCCAATGTGCAGCAAAAAGAAAAATAAATCAGTAGTAAAACCAGCTTAATGCAATGTAAAATTCAGTAGATCTATGCCTGGCAAACAACAGCAGCAAATGCTACAACTTATACCTAAACATGACAAAGCTCAAACAGAAAAAATATCATAGTAAAGATGGCTATGTCTAATACCTATGTCACATCTTAACACTTAGAGTGATGCATCACGATAACTTACCCTAGCAGACAAGTTACCAAATCGTTAAAAAATTATTTATGCAATTCCTGTGAAGGGAAATGTCTAGTTGTGTTCCCTTTTTTGAGAAAGTAGATCATAAAATTATTGTTTAATGGATCTGTACACAGAAAATATTTACATTAGTACATCTATTAAATTTTATTTTAACCAATGCTGCAGTGCAGTTAGAAACTAGATATTAAATAAAAGAACAAATAAATACATAAAGCAAGGCATGAACGTCATTCACTAAGCAAATGGCATCTCCAGAGGCAGTAAAAAAAATCTCTTAACTAGAAAGACAATAGATGTAAAATGTTTCTCATCATTTCATTAGGCATTTAATAAATATCATAAATTAAAAGCTCCACAGTGTAATCATATGTTCTCAAGTTTGAGCATGTCGTATTTGCGATGCTTTCTACAAAGAAATGTCAATAGCGAGGATAATGATCTCCTTTTTTCTCCACCTGCGCCTCTAAAGGCACACACGAATGGCTTTTTTTCCAGGTGACTGTCGCTCAGATGGGCCTCCACAGCACATTTCGTCAAGTTCATCTACCTTCTTTAATGAAATATTTACGGCAGCAGTTTCCACTACAATGACAGTCTCATATAAAATAAAAAAAATTCAAATGTTAGAAATTTACATTAGAAGTGTGTAGAAACAAAATTTCATATATAACAGTGTCCAAAACGTTTTGTCAGCATTGTGGTAACTAACATTCACATATGTACACACATTTCACAACTCTTAAAGTACAATTCTTGGTTTCCAACATCCTTTTCATAAATCGGAGTCCCTAACCACTACTCCTTATTCGGTACCTTATTACACATATACATATTCATCAACATGTCTTCAATATTTCATCATAATAAATACATAGCGTAATCAGATTCCTCATATAGCATCATCTGATTGATCATAAATATACCTTAAACAGCATAATACACATCGTCGTCATAATAATAACATCATAACACCTAAGTCAAATCTCAAAAACGTTGCAGCTTTCTGCAGTAAGTTCAAAACCTAAAAGAAATTCTCTGCTCATTTCAATAGTGTCATCTACCTCAAACGTACATTAAAAATCTTGATCTCATACCAAATACATCATTCAAAGCTCTCATAGTATCACAATGGTTCCGAAAAAATATGAACAGTTCACAAAGTACAGACGAAATACAATTTCATAAGTATGAAGTTATCCAACTGTGTAATTGCGTAAACATGTGTCACTGACGTAGTAAAAAAATGTTTGTCTGTCTCAGTTAAATAATCAGATAGCTGTGTAATTATGTGTTACAGAAATATGGTACCAATGTGTAAAGTTGTATAAGCAAATACCATATTAGCTAGGGCTCCTCGTGCTTGCTACACACATGGTACACAAAGTAAGCGCTTACCACCTGAGGATTAAAGTAATTATTCCCTCAGGTGTTACAGATTACAGCAATGGAATGAAATGTATCACAGAAAACCTTTGTATCTCTGTATTTCAAAAATCTTTAAACAAAAATGTTTTAAGCACAAAATTAAGCACTGAAATGCGAGTCCTGTAGGGCTAAACGTGCGTCTTGCTGTAAGATAATTCTGTGGAAGTGTCGTAGTTATCGTCCTTCGTAAGCAACGTTCTGGAGAAGTCAATGTACTCACTTCATCATAAACAAAATTAAAATGCTTTGAGTATAGATATCATAGTTATTACGCTTATTGACGTAATGTAGAAAGTGCTGTACTGTAACGTATTGTTGTGCTACGGAAAAGGCTGTCTCATTGCAGCTATACCACAAAAGTTACTACTAAAACATGTCTTACTTTCCAGAATAATACAGAGAAACTGTGCAGATATAAAACAGATACACTGCAAAAGCAACAATGTACATTGTGTCACTCATTAGTAGCGTCGTGATATAATCGTATAGCTGCAAATAAACTAACCACTGTGTCATCCAGTATCTCTCAGAAAGTACTTTAAATCTAGAATTTATTTGCAAGTAAACCAAAATGTTGCATTTAAATCTCATTAGCAGTACCGGTATATGTTCTATGTATGCAAACCTTATAGTCGTTAAATAATTGTGCAACTAACAAGCAAGAATGTACACACAGAATAACACTGTGTCCTCTGTTCAGTATAACAATGTATTTGTAATTACTGTCTAATTAAGTTCCCTAGGTTCTTGACTGGATAGTTAACTTTAAAACACAGTTGCATATTAACAGTTTCTAAGTGTGACAAGGAGTACTAGTAACGTGAAGTGAAAAATTTTATAGCAAAGACTACGTTAAAAAGCAGATTATGTCTCAATAAACTGTTTTACATGTGAAATGTGGTGCAATCCTTTACTCTTCCTAGTACGCAGAGTTTCAACTTCAAAGCAATCATCATGTGGTACACGTCGGTAAAGAATGCTAAAATTTTTCACAAGATTAGCGTCTATGTTATTTTTCTCTGAGCCAGCCGGCGCACGTGGCTGCCTGCGGTGTGAGTCATTGTCTGTCTCTTTGTTGGCGCGTGTCGTTATTGGGATTTGTAGATCTAACTTCTACAAATTCACCTTGTCGAGAGGGCCCTGCCCTGTTTGAATGCCACCTGTTCTGATGAAATTCAGGTCTGTCGTTTTCTCGGTAGTTTACATAGTTTCTTTTTTGTCGGTCATGTGGTGGAGAATTTCTCCCGGAATCGTAATTGTGTGGTTGACTGTTGCGTCTGAAGTTATTCTGTCTCCCTTGATAATAACTATTTTGGTTCCCATTTTGTATGTTTCTATGTTATCTCTGTCATATTCATTACTACAGAAATGCGATCTTTCTCTGTAACTATTATTCTGCCAACGGTTGTCATAAGGGTGGTGTCTGTTTTGGTCACGATTTACGTTGTAAGAATAGCCTTGTCGTGTCCAGTTATTATTTCTGTAATCGCGGAATTGTGACGGATGTGAACTGTAATTGTTGTGCTCCCGTTTTCGCGTTCCGCGATTGTCAGTGTCACTTTCCAATTCTCGTAACAGTCCCTGAAAAGCTTCAACGTCGTCTTTCCTACATCCTGCCAAAATAATATGTCGTAAATGTTCAGGCAATTTGATTAAGCAAATGCGGATGACTTCTGAGGAGCTGTATGGGTTTGAAAGATACTGATTCTTATGTAACATGTCTTCGAAATATTTGAGAAGACTGGAAAATTCAGATTGTTCGAAATGTTTAATCATTATGATGCTATGTTTTACTCGGTCTTGAGTAGCTTGAGACCAATACGCTGAGAGGAAGGCATGATAAAATTCTCCTTCATTGTGACAATTGTGAATGCCCGATCGCATTCTTACAGCTGGTTCATTCTCTAAATAGCCACACATAAATTCTAATCTGTGCTCTAATGACAAGTTGGGAAGAAAACAATGAGAGAATTTATGAAGCCACGCTTGTGGATGAATGTCGTTGCCAGAATTCTTAAATGTTTTAAATTTACGTGTAGTAATGAACAGCTTATAGGCAAAATCATCAT
Organism: Schistocerca piceifrons; assembly: GCF_021461385.2. Lineage (NCBI taxonomy): Eukaryota > Metazoa > Arthropoda > Insecta > Orthoptera > Acrididae > Schistocerca > Schistocerca piceifrons. The sequence continues at coordinate 428,685,589 of NC_060139.1, read as the reverse complement.
GTCGGTGAGTCGCATATCGGTCATTGTTACGTCGTGTCGGCGGTTCCATCTAAAAATTCAGTGCACCTTGCCAATTTCTTTCATGATTTCCGAAATGCCCTGTGTTATTATTTTGTGGCTTTTCCGTATTTATAAGTCCCTCTTCCCGTGTTGGAGAGCGAGTGTCCTCTGAAATATGTAATTATTGTATTACTTGTGCTAACTGGTCTTGTACTTCCCGGATTTCTCTTTTGTGTTGCGTATTAATTTGATTGTGATTATGTTTGAATTTCTTAATTTGTTCACACTCTTCTGTGTCAGTGAAGGCTGTAGGTTTTGTGTCATTCAGATCATCACCTACCTTTGTAGATAAGTTAGTGAACTGATCCGAAAGTTCAGCTACTTTCTCCGATAGTGAACTTATTTCCACAGTTTTTCTGAACCAAGTTTCAGAGTGTCCATTTGTATTGAAATCGTATCTACTGTGTCCCACAAGTTTTCCTGAATTTTTGCAAGTTGTGTAACCGAATCGGTAGATGCAACTGAGTCAATTTTAGCTTGCAAGGTGTCGTGATTTTCATGAACAATAGTTTGCAATTCCTTGCTGTCTGCTTCGTGATTCTGTGATGCATTTTGGTAGGTTGGTTGGTTTGGGGGATTAAAGGGTGTGATGCATTTTCATGATGCGAAGAAATAGGTTGGAAATGCTCACAACTCTGTGTTTTTACGTCATTACAGACTTTTTGACATTTTAAGTAACTCAGCAGTTAAACCTTCACGTGTTTGTTCAACCATGGTGTCTAACTTTTGAAGCTGTTGCTGTGACTGTTTTTTATTTTGTTCCACTGCGTCTCACTGTTGCTGCGTTTGTCTTTTGTGTTGTTCCATTGTATCTAACTTTTGAAGATTTTGTTTCATTGTGTCTAACTTTTGTAGCCTTTGTCCCATTTATTGCATTAACTGTAATAACAATGCACTGGTGTCTGAAACATTGTCCTAAGTGCTATTCTGCAGTTCATTTGAACCAGCAATATTCGCATTTTGAAAAGCAGGAAATGTTTCTTCACTTATTTGAGAAAACGGTGACGACCCAAAACCTGACTCTACAGTATTTGCAAGATTGTGTCCTGTCATTTCGGATTCCTGAGGCGAGCTGTTGCCGACCGATCGATCAATAATGCTTCCCTGTTCACTAATTGTTACACTGTCTACACCATTATTTGCAGCCTGCTCCATTTCCCTATGCACAATTACCAAATTACTACTTTGAACATTAGTTAATTCATTACTCGGTGGTGCTAACACACTGCTTTCGTCTTCACTGTCATTTCTCAGTTTACTTTGGAGCCTAGTATTACGTTTTTCAAACGCCATTATTGTCGCAATATTTCACACGATAACAAAGAAAAGCACTCAATTTGAAGAGCAAAATAAAAAAACACATTAACATAGCACTGAAAATAATATCTCGTTAATAGCTAGTGCAGCTGCGAAATACTTGGTGCAAATCTACATGCATGCCACAACTGTTTTACTGTACAACAACGATAAACTACAACTACAAAGGAAATTCTCTGTATAATTACGCGCTAGCAATAAACAATAGCTACACTAACTACACAAACTACAAGAAAAAATCAGAGGATTCGAGTGAGGTATCCTCAGCTAAGGGTCGACTTATGTAACAATGTATTTACCTTAATAGTGTTCAAAAGTCATTATACATATATATATATATATATATATATATATATATATATATATATCAGTTCATGATATCCAGTCCTACAAATTTACTCTCTCTGATGGACACACCTCCAGATCATCCGCTCTCAAAACTCCGCCATCTCACTCCCCACATCCACCACTGCTGGCAGCTCACCTCCAACTGCGCAACGCTACGCACTGTTAACAGCACAACACTATAATGGCAAATTCCAACAATGTAAACCAGCCACAGCCTTCACACAGCACAGTCAGTGATTTTCATATAGAGCGCTACATGGCGTTACCAACATAAAAACGTAAACAGCCTACTTACACAGTGCAGCATGCCGCCAGTTCAGAGCTGTTAAACAATACTCGGTGAGCATTCATACCGTCTCAAATCACCTCCTCACTGTGCCTCTTTTCACGTAAACATACCTCTGCACACCGCACGCCACATTCACAGAGATTAGCGTGGGCACCCACTACAGGAACCTATAATAGAGAAAGGAAGTCTCTTAAACGCCGATGACAGGGGACAAGTGAGTAGAAAACCTATACGATGCCTTCTTTTTCCAGCAGGGCAGTGTTCACACAGAAGATACAGGTAAAGGTATTCTTGTGGCTAAGGTGATTACGTATGATTGCATACAGTCCTCTGTACGCCATACAGCGCCAGGCGACTAGTGCGTTCTGTAAGATTAAGTAACACCCCTTTCCGTAGTAACACACGATGCTCTCAGAAAGAATCCACGAACGTAGGTGTGGTCTTGTGGCCCCATTATTCGTTTGATGTCTAGCAGAATGTGCACTTCTCTGGCCAAATTCTGACTAATATTCAGCAAGTTGTGGACGAAGTTTAAGCACAAAATGGTTCAAATGGCTCTGAGCACTATGGGACTTAACTTCTGTGGTCATCAGTCCCCTAGAACTTAGAACTACTTAAACGTAACTAACCTAAGGACATCACACACATCCATGCCCGAGGCAGGATTCGAACCTGCGACCGTAGCAGTCGCGCGGTTCCGGACTGAGCGCCTTAACCGCGAGACCACCGCGGCCGGCGTTTAAGCACATGTGAATGATGATAGTTTAACCACGCCCTCGATACCTCGTTGAACTCACGGTGCAGTGTATCATCACAGTCACCAGGGCTAAATCGAGTGTTACACTCGAATGGTACGTCTGATTCAATCAATCTTTTTATCCGAATGAGATTTTCACTCTGCAGCTGCCTGTACGCTGATATGAAACTTCTGGAAACATCCCCCAGGCTGCGGCTAAGCCATGTTTCCGCAATATCCTTTCTTTCAGGAGTGCTAGTTCTGCAACGTTTGCAGAAGAGCTTCTGTGAAGTTTGGAAGGTAGGAGACGAGGTACTGGCAGAATTCAAGCTGTGACGACGGGTCGTGAGTCGTGCCTGGGTAGCTCAGATGGTAGACAACTTGCCCGCTAAAGGCAAAGATCCTGAGTTCGAGTCTCGCTGGTCCCTGTGGCCGAGCGGTTCTAGGCGCTCCAGTCTGGAACCGCGGGACCGTTACGGTCGCTGTTTCGAATTCTGCCTCCCATGAGCGTGTGTGATTTCCTTAGGTTGGTTAGGTTTAAGTAGTTCTAAGTTCTAGGGGACTGATGGCCACAGATGTTAAATCCCATAGTGATCAGAGCCATTTGAACCAAGTTCGAGTGTCGGTTCGGCACAGTTTTAATCTGCCAGGAAGTTTCTGGAATCTGTCTCACAGTATCGCTTACATCCAGTGTCGTGAAGTATTTATTGGATATGATCCTAACACGTCCTTCCCCTACAATCTTTTGCTCTACAGCTACCTCGAACACCATGAGAGTTACTCCCTGACTTCTTAACGCGTGCCCCGTCTTCATGTCTCTTCATCCTGTTTTTCAAATGTTTCTTGCCTCGACAGTTCTATGACGAACTTCCTTACTTCTTATCAGTCCGCTTAGTTTTGAACATCCTTCCACAGGATCATTTCTCAGACGCTTCCATTTTCTTTAACAGCTTTTTCATAACTATTGCCCGTACAACGCTGTGTGACAAACGTACGTTCTCAGATAATAGAACATTCCTTTGGCCAGGAATCTCGAGCATCTGTAGTGTTAAATAACTTGTAAGAACAACAGCATGATCAGATGCGGTTGCTGTAGCTACAGCAGGATCAGGTGCAGGAGCTGATCAAACACGATGTGGAGATGATCCGATAGGTGAGCATGCAGCCTGCAGGCAGAGCACCGGAGGAACAGCCTTCGCCAGCTTCCACGCCCATGTCCAAACCCCTACCCCTGCCATTTGACGCTCCCGCCCCCGTCATTTACTATGTTTGACGATACTATATAGAGGTGTGAAAACTACCTACGTGAATGGCGTGTTCCATTGTAAGGAACACATTAGCTCCCTTAGTCCAGAGAGCCCTGGTACTTACCAGTAGTAGTCGACTCTGTGTAAATGGGTCAAACGTTGAGTCCACATATGGACCGTGAAGCATTATAGTTCACTGAACCGTGATATCTGCTGAATAAGCATTTGTGCCATCAAACGTATATTGTGGCAGTGTGCATGTGCTTTACCAAATACAGGAAGCTTAATGACCAGACTTATTGATACTGGATAGCAGAATCGCAATCTCTGGCCAGTAAATGCGTGTTAGAATGCACTGTTTATGGAGCTTCAAACTCTGATACTTTAATAAGAATTTCTCGGATTGTCGTCGGATAAGATAGAGAGCTTTGGAATCGTCCGACCCCATGTTAAGTACAATACGTTTGAGGTCTCGGCAGCAGTCAGATCAATATGCGGTTTTAGGAAGTTGGCAAATAGGTCAGCTATACACTAGGTGCCGACTAGTTGGTCCCCCGAAAGACACTCATGGTGTGATGCCTCTCGAAGGGAACGCTTCTTGCTTTCAGGTAGATTTCAGTAGACTGTTAACAGATGCCACTTGGGCTGAAATGTCCAGTGAGCAAGATGCAAGTAAACTGGTTGGGCAAGGTCGTCAATCGAGCATCCTATGCGTAAAATATTTATTAAAATAAATCAGCACTGCAATCACGAATAACAAAAGACAGAAGATATGCCAAAGAACATCAACTCGATTGTAACGGCCAGCAGGTGTCTAACACACTTCCTTTCATAATCAGCCAAATGTGGGCTGTACTCATAACCTGCATTAGTTCACAGTAAAGGACACACAGTTCTACAGAATGTGGCTAAATAGGGCTGTCGCTGGTACTTCTGCAACATGTAAATAAAATACCAAATGTAGCACTCAAAACTATTCTCCACTTTCAACCTTGTCCTAAAACAAGTGAATGGGCACTACAAAACTTAAGAAAAAAACCATTTAATTCCAACCCACGATCACAAGAAATTAACAGGCTAAAGCCGTTTAATATCAATCAATAGATAATCCACTTTCTTCAAGTCTGACGGAATCAATATCAAACACCAGGCAAAACGAACGAATTGCAAACCAGTGGGGAGTAAGGTATGGCAAAGAGTACTAAAGAGATTGGGCTGTGTGTTGAAGTCAGCTCTGTGGTACCGGCAATGCTCTGAAAAGTGCTGATTAGGTTTACTTCCCTAGGTTAAATACGGCCTGCCCTAAGTGGCAGCTAGTACATAGGTCTTGCTCTGGCCGTGACCCATGACGTTACAATTTTTGGGGCTGTCCGCTTTGCGTCAAGTTAACATGCTCACATTGGCCCTGCGCTGACGTGGAACACTGAGCCATGCACTGCAATGGAGGCACCCGCCCATCTTGGCTTCTGGGAGTGGAGACAGCACTCTTACTGCCAGCCGGAAGCTTCCTCGTTGACCGCCACACAAGACTCCTCAATGTGAGCCAGTATACCTGTAACGTTCCGTTGTGCGATGGTGAAGTCGTTCTATGGTAACACTCGAAGTGCGGAGCTACACACCACATTGATAACGTCGAATGGCTCAAAACCCCCGATAAATTCAAACACCCCACGACGTGGGAATTAGAAAACTTTAACTACGAATATCGGCCTTAACATGGCTTAAGTGTACTAGGTGATTCTTACCCGTGGATTGTTTCTTAACAAGAAGGCTAACTGGGGAGAGCACTGCTATAATCTTATAAGGTCCCACAAAACTTGCTAACAAGTTATTAAAGATTTTCATTTCAGTTTGGCACTAAAATGCTTCGTAAGAGTTACGGCTCCAACGGCCCACTTGGTGGTGCGGCTAACCTGATTATAACGCTCCATTTTTCCCTAACCTGATTATATCTCTCCAATCTCCACCAATGTGCGCTGTCAATTTTGATCTTTGCCTGACTCCTTCTCTTTTGAATGACCTCACTCACTTGCTCCACGAGGAGATCGTTCACTGACCAAAGCTTCTACAAGGGCAAATTAACAGAATAATCTGACCTTAAAGCCGCTGGCGTCGGCTTATGGGTCTCATGAGAGACGAAGTTAAACGTTGTGTTCTACCAAGAAATTGACCTGTCCCATCATGTCTGTACCTAGGAATGGGATATTATTTCAGTAGATTTCAAATTGCGGTTCACCATCTCAGTAAGAGAGAGCTAAAGGTTATAGGCGATGATCGTCATTTGCGTTACGATCCCTGAAATCAAAGTTTCAAATTCTCCGGAAAAAAAAGCAGATGGAATGTCACTCCCTACAGACTTACGTGATGCAAATATGGAAGAGATTTTAGTAATATGCTTAATCGTTAGTCCAGCTGTTATCCCTCCACTAGGGATCATCCATAACATGCACTAAAAGGGATCAAAGTCAGCGTGGACATAATTACTACACTTCTGCCAGCAAGCTGAACGCCCTACATAATCAATAAACATTTGTCCGTAGGTGTCTCGGTAAAGAAAACTCTTGTGTGTATTGGGATTCAGTTTCACACTGATTCACCAACCTCTTCATGTCCTAGCTGAGGGATGTCAAAGTGAGACATTCCTTTATCTCCAGATCTGTCTTATATATTCCTAGGTGCCCCGCAAGAATGGGGGACGGAAATACTTGAAAGCTGTTAGCACTTACTCAGGCGGTAGATAGAGTTTCTACGTGCTATCCCAGCGAGTAAGGTAACAGAGAAAGCTCTTTCGTAGTAGCTATCGAGGCATGTTCTCCTCAGCGGCAACGGTCTGTTTCAATTCCTGAAGGATGCGGTCTTGTTCTTGCCTTTCCATGTGATTTCCAAATAAGGAGGGTATTTAAGATACTACAGCGGAAACTTAAGCCCTGCCCTCAAATTTGTCGGGATTACCAGGATCCCCGATATCCTCTTCAAGCATGCGGCATAGAGCATCGGCCACCGGATTATTAGAGCATGTTGTATGTTCTTCACAGAAACAAAATGCTGCAATAAGGACGACCGGACGGGTAATGGACCAGTTTTACGTGGTGGAGCAAGGACCCATCTTAAAATCTAATTATCCGTTTGAAGGGTACACTCTGAATGCTCAAGATAGAACTAAATATTTTTCTACAAGAAGAGAACCACGAATGCCTCTAATTCAGAGACCGAATATTTTACCCCTGCTCTAGACAAAGATCTGAAGGCAAACGTCACAGGACTTCAGCATCTTGTTTCAGCAGCTAGACTGCCGCGACTCCTGAGTTACAGCTATAGGTCTGGTTTACGAATGTCCGATCAAAACCTGAGATAGCCGCAACGGGGGTGTTACTGAAGGTGGATTTCAAAGCATCAAAAGCCATCCAGTGAAACAAATTTTCTTATATAACTGATTCTGTGGGGTGGCCAGGTGGGCATACTTAGGTACGAACTTCCTGAAGGAGTTCACCATCCATACAAAGCAGGAGACTCTCTTCTTATTTTTAAATAGTTGAAACTTCCAGATCGCTTTAGTTGGTTGCTTCTCTATTTTAAGCCCAATGACAGACATTAACTGCCCCAGGAAGGAGATATCCTCATTTGTCAGATTAACCTTAGACGGCTTTATTCAGGAATTGCACCAATACTTGGCGGACAGGCTGAAAATGCTGTGGAAACGGGGCACTATAAATGCTGAAATATTGTCCAGATAATTATAAGCAAATTTTAATTTTAAATGCCCCAAAACTTTGCCATAAGGCCTTTAATATACAACTACTCTGGTAGATAAAGAAAACCCAATTAAATTCATATAAGTTCCAGTCGGTGCAAAAGGTAACAACGTGCTTAGAATCATCATCCAGCGAAATTTGTTGTTAAGTTTGGCGAAATCTAGAAGGATAAACTACTGTATCCTGGTGAACGAAGTAAAGCAGCAAACCTGGCTTATATCCCCACAATCTGCCTTGGGAGCCAGGCACATCATAATACATGTCATGTATAGTTTTGGTATATGAATTTTTGGTACTGAATCGATTGTGAGAGAGCTGCGATTTGTAAGCTGTATTGCAGAAGTTAAGTGAACATCTTTGAGCTGCTCGAGGCGCTGTGCAGCAGACAGTGTTTAGCTTAGGTAGAGAGAGAGTTGGAGTTCAGCTGTGTCAGAGTTAGGCAAGTGAGGAAGCTATGGCAATATTATGATTCAAATTTAATGTCTCATTTTATCATTTTATTCAATCGACATGATTATGAAACTGATTTGTGAAGGAGCAAATCTAATGGGACATCTGGTAAATACAATAATGATGTTATTTTTTCTTCACTATTGCTGCACCATCGATCTAACTTGGTTATTTTACTGAAAGTAGTTAGATTTGAGAGATAGGAATGTGTATTGTTTGTATGTTGAGAAGTTCATTAAATTTAAAATGTGACTTCAGCACTTTCTCTACATATTTTTGAGCACTTTCTCTACATATACAGAGTTGTCATTTATGCGCATATTTAATTTTCTTACCAACTTTTCTCTTTCAATTTTTTAATGGATCACCCAACCAAGTATGTTCGATAAACAGTTCGATTTACAATTAACAGAGAACTCATAGAACGCCTCGAGTGTCTCTGTGTAGATACAGTTTACAGCTTAACATAGTGGCGCGCAAGATAAAATAGTATTACAACGTGTTATCCAGACCTGCGCTGAATAGAGGTAAGGAGAAAAGATTATTATTTCTTTTATTCAATTAGAGCCAACATTTTTGTGATCAAATAATGCAAAGCCAGTAGCTCTAGGTTTCATGTCCAAGTTAATTCATCATCATCAGTTATCTGCTACATTAGCAGGTCCTTTGCCTCTCCATTTTCTGCGATCCATTGCTTCCTTCTTAAGGCTGCTGTATGTTGTACCGTCCATCATGTCATCCAGTATCTGGTATCTCTTCCTTCCTCGCTTCCTTTTCCCTTCTACATAACCTTCTAAAACTGTTTTTATCAGTCCGTCATTCTTTCTTAATATATGCCCAATCCAATTTCTTTTTCTTCTCTTTATTACATCTAGTGACTGCCTTTTCTCTCCCACTCTTCTCAGTACCTCTTCATTTTTTACTCTGTCCATCCAACTTATTCCTTCCATCTTCCACCATGTCCAGATCTCAAAAGCCTCCAGCCTTTCTCTGTCTTTTTTCCTCATAGTCCATGTTTCAGCGCCATATAGAAGAACACTCCATACAAGACATTTTATGAGTCTCTTTCTGAGTTCTCTGTCCATACCGCTGCAGAAGATTCTCCTTTTCTTATAAAACGCCTCTTTTGCCATTGCTATCCTTGTTTTAATTTCTGTGGTGCACTTCCAGTCGGTGTCTATCCTGCTTCCAAGATACTTAAAATTTTGTGCCTGTTCAAGTTTTTCTCCATTCAGCACAGTTTTTAGTTTCTTATTTCCTCCTATTGCCAATACTTTTGTTTTATTTGTGTTAATTTTCATTCCATATTTTTTTCCGTTAGTTGCAATGGTGTCCACCAAATCCTGTAATTCTTTTTCCCCTGTGGCTAGAAGGACCATGTCATCAGCAAATCTCAAGCACCCTACTCTTCTTCCTCCAATTTCTACTCCTTTGTCATCTAATGAGGATTGGTCAATCATATTTTCCAAGTACAGGTTGAAAAGAGTAGGTGATAAACAGCATCCTTGTCTTACTCCTTTCCCTAGTCTGATCCAGTTCGTACTTTCTCCTCTCACTTTAACTGAAACTTTTTGATTAAGGTACAATGAGTTTATAAGTCTTCTGGTTTTCCAGTCCACTCTCTTTTCCCTCATAATAGTCGCCAGCTTGTCCCAAACCACATTGTCAAATGCCTTTTCTAAATCGATGAAGCACATATATAGGTCTCTTCCTTTTTCAATAAACCTTTCTCCTAAGATTCGTAGGAGCCCTATTGCATCTCTGGTGCCCGTATTCCGTCTAAAGCCAAACTGCTCCTCGCCGAGATTCTCCTCTTTTACTTTTTCAAGTCTTTTATTAATTGTTCTTAACATCACTTTGGCTGCATGTGAAATGAGGCTGATTGTCCTGTGCTCGCTGCATTTCTTGGTTCCTTGTTTTTTCGGCAATGGAATCATTACTGTTGTCAAAAAGTCCTCAGGCCATTCACCACTGTCATATATTTTATTACATAACCTCAATATTTCTCTTATTCCATTGTGGTTCAAGCATTTTAGTATTTCTCCCGGTATTGTATCTGTATCTACTGCTTTGCCATTTTTCATTGCAGCAATAGCAGACTTTACTTCTTCCATTATGATGGTCGGTCCTTTCTCTTCATCACTTACACTGTTGTGTGATTCAAGTTCCAGAGTTTCTGGTTTGCTATTTGTGTCATATAGCTCTTTTATATTTTCTTCCCATCTCTGGAGGACATCGTCACGATCTTTATACACTACCTCTTCGTCTTTACTCAAAATTTCCATAGTAGCACTTCCTGCTCTGTTTTGTTCCCATGTCATAGTCTTTACTCTGTTGTATAGTAAGTCGTATCTTCCTTTCCTGTCCAGTTCTTCAATTTCACCACATTCCTCTTTTAGCCATTTTTTCCTAGCCTGCTCTGTTTCTCTTCGCAGTTCGTTATTTAACCTTCGGTATATCTTTCTTGCATCTTCAGTGTTCTTGTTTTTCAATTTTCTTCTCTCCTCCATCTTGGAAATCATTTCTTGTGTGACCCATGGTTTTTTTGACCTTTTCCCTTTTACATATCCTATATTTTGCTGTCCTGCTTTAATGATTCCTTCTTTCAGCATATTCCAGTACTCGTTGGCATTATCAGGTGCTTCTTTGTCTCGTAATGTGTTTAGAAAGTCCCGAGACAGCATTTCTGTAATTTGTTCTTTGTTGGACCTTGTCTTCTCTAGATCCCATTTCTTCACCATTGTCACCTTTTTCAGTTTTTTCATTCTTATTTCTATTTCTGCCATAAGTAATTTGTGGTCACTATTAATATCTGCACCTGGTAATGTGTGCACATTCTTGATTCCATTCCTGTATCTTTCTTCTACCAGTATAAAATCGATTTGGTTTCTATATTTATCCCCTGGTGATTTCCAAGTGTAGAGCCTCCTCTTATGGTTCTTGAACCATGTGTTTGCCACTAACAGCTGCCTTTCCCTACAGAAGTCAATTAACCATTCACCTCTGTCATTTCTCTTTCCAAGACCATGACCGCCTACTATGTTTCCCTCTTTCCCTTCTCCCACAATGGCGTTCCAGTCTCCCATTACTATTTTGCAGCATTTTTTATTTTCGTCCATTATTCTCTCTATTACATTGTACGTTTCCTCTACAATTTGGTCATCATGTTCTGAAGTTGGCATATACACCTGGACAATCAGTAAATCTTTTTGTGCTCCTTTCAGCCTTACACCAATAACCCGGTCATTTGCATAGTCTACATATTCCACACATTTAGCCAATTCCTTTGTCATAATCATTCCTACTCCATTAATTCCTTTTACTTCTCCTCCTGAGTAGTAGAATACATATTCATCTGACTGCAACTCTCCATGTCCATTCCATCTTACTTCAGCAACTCCTACGAGGTCCATATGATTCTTTTCCATCTCTCTTTTAAGGTTTTCTAGTTTTCCTGCTTGTAGCAGAGTTCTGACATTCCAGGTACCAATTCTCGTTTTGATTTTTTGCCTCCTTTCAAGTTGTCCCCCCCCCCCCCCCCGGAGATCCGAATGGGGGACTATTTTACCTCCGGACACTGATTTAACATGAGAGGAAGCCATTTTTTGTGCATAAAATGGAGACTGCATTATGCAGGGAAGATAATCTGCGGTGGGATTCCTTTGCCTTCCGCAGTTCTGGAGGCCGCCCCTAACATGGGATACAGACGCCTTTTGCAGCCGCCCGCTCCGGGTCAGACGCTGCATGAGAAGTATAGGTTGGAAAATGAAAGACCCCTAGCCCTCGAAACCTAATAGCGTCAGGGTCGGAAAAGAACAAGAGCTGGCCGAGGGTGGCCAGATAGGAAAGATAAGAGTGAGGAGCCTGGCATAAGTAAGTGGAAGCAATGCCAGGACTCAGCTCGGGGCCCCGTGGTCGCCAGCCACGTATCACTAGGTGTGACTCCCTGAGGTACCAAGTTAATTATTCAGGAAGTTAATACTGTTCAAAATTATTGCAATGAGATTGCTAACTTTTACAGTATGAAATACTTCCCTTTTCATTACGATAAGTAATTGCTTTTACAGTGTACCTCGAGTTTCACATTAAGACATAACAAGTTTCAGTAGGACAGTTCATTTATTATCAGAGCTAGCCGTGCGGTCTAACGCGCTGCTTGCTGAGTGGGTAAGCGTGCCGGTCCCCGGCACGAATCCGCCTAGCGGATTAATGTCGAGGTCCGGTGTGCGGGCAGTCCGTGGATGGTTCTTCAGGCGGTTTTCCATCTGCCTCCGCGAAAGGGGGCTGGTTTCCCTTCTTCCTCCTCAGTTACATTATTTCTCTTCGTACGTGTACACCATAATTAGCCTATCACACAAGCATTTGGGTTTACACTCGTCTGTCATGAAACGTTCCCGGAGGGGGTGGGGGGTGTCTAATTGGGAACAAACCGCGCAGTTACCCTGAGTTTAGCGTGGTGTGTTGTTGGGATGGGTGGACTGCTGTGCCCTGTTGTGGGGTTGTGAACCATGAGGGCTATGGCCGGACGAAGCCTCTCTGTCGTTTCTTGGTCCCCGGTTCAACACACACAAACACACACACACACACACACACACACACACACACACACGCACACACTGGCGTATTCTAAAACCAATCCAGTAGCCTTTAAAGGGTCACAGCCAAGCAGCGGTTCTGTACTAAATCCCTTAGACACTAGAAACCTTGCTGGCTACAACAAGCAATCAGATTTGCGATTTGCAGGTACATATCTAGCTGATATTAATAACTGACAATTCACTGTGCGAAAACCGTGACTGATGGCTTCCAATGACGAAAACACGCATATATCACGATAGCTTAAATGTCAGGTATTATCGAGAATAGAGATGCTTTTCCCTGAATCCAATAAGACACGAGTAGGTTCTTAGTTGAGCAGCACGTGTGCGCGCCAGAACACACACATACACACACACACACACACACACACACACACACACACACACACACACACACACACACACACAGGGCCTGTGTGGCCGTGCGGTTCTAGGCGATTCAGTTTGGAACCGCGCAACCGCTACGGTTGCAGGTTCGAATCCTGCCTCGGGCATGGATGTGTGTGAAGTCCTTAGGTTAGTTAGGTTTACGTAGTTCTACATTCTAGGGGACTGATCACCTCTGATGTTAAGTCCCATATTGCTCAGAGCCATTTGATTTTTTTTTGTTATGTGGTCACATCCGCTCTATAATGTAGTTTATAACTTTGCTCTCTGAGACCTAAACACTTTGAGACACACTGGCTATTCGACTTCGTTGTTTATAGAGTTTTATTGTATATGCTATGCTAATGTGTATTCATTACCCTGCAAGCTGTAGATATCGTGACTAATTAAGTCACAACGAACACTACCTCGCTGTCTCTTCTTGTAACCTTCCTAATGTACTATGATCACAGAGAATAGCACTAATCATTCAGCTCAATCAACCATGAGACAAGAGCTGTAAAATGTGAGATAAAATGTGAGAAACTACCGAGTGCTCGACCTTAAGAACATCAGCTTGTATTTCCAAAGCAAGTGAAAGCTGCAAAACTTACTCTTTCTTGAACATATTCGATTATGAACATCCCGAAACATCGATAAAGTTGGGTTGCGTGACTAGGAACGTGGTGCCCTATACGCTTACTAACATTCTCTCTCAATGCACTGTTAACCTCACCCATATTCTCATGAGAGAACGATCTCCTTAGCCCCAAATGAATGGCATCCAACTTTAACGTATTTGACCTCATTTGCAGTTCCGTAACTCTATTCTACGAATTATTATTCATGGCAGCTTGTTCCTGATTAGAATTAACTCTTCATATTTAATATGGTTGCACCAGTGATATTCGATACATCTGTGCACATGATGGATTGCTGTAATCCAGAAGCTGAACATTTTACCTTAGCCTCGAGAGAGAGAGGCGACACAAACAGAATGGGCAGAACTAACCTCACCACTATGGCCCACAGTGACTCGCAGTGGACACGCTAACGCTTCACACAGTCACCCACTCAGCACACCATCGCTTCTTTCTCCCAACTGGCCACGTATCTGGTACTCATGTGGCAGATGCCCCATTTTGAAATACAATGTGACCGGAACAGTCCTTGGTTCCCAGGTGCACCTAAAACATACAAAGCCACAAATTGATACGGCCTGAAAAAAAAACCTTTTTGATGGCCAAAAGTAATGCTTATTTGAAATCGTCTATTTTATCATATACCAGAGAACCGCACTCTGCTAACGCGTCCCACAGAGCAAGGTGCTTGGGAAGTGGTAGGGAAAGGCGATGTAACAAGCATCATTTGCTCAACAACAAATTTACTAAAATAATAAACCAGCACTGCACTAATGAATAACAGAATTCGAAATATATGCCAAGAATTTACAATTACAAATGCCTGCAGCCACCCCAATCCACTTCGTTTTACAATCGTATAAATGTGGGCTGGATTCAAACTTGACACAAATCCACAATACTGTACATGCCATTCTACGAGATCTGGCCAGACAGTGCCGTCGCAGGTGCTTCTGAACCACACAAATAAGATACCTTCACAAACACGCTAAGTGATTCACAAAGTGGGATTCTCTTCCAAGTTTCCAAAATTAGGAATTGCATGGTCTTCTCAAAAATAATTTAAATTAACCATTCATGATACTGAAAAGTAGTCTAAATCCCACAGTTAAGAATAAGAACAAATTGGAGCAATAGTACTTGTATCTGAAAGCAAAAGCCATTAACATTTGAATTATAAGCAACCAACTATTCCTGGTAAATCTGGTACAAGCGTAATGCAGCTAGGTTCAGTCTTGCCAGAAACAGTGCTAATCATGGAAGCCTAAGCAAAAAGAATTAATCAAATGCAAAGCATCAGCTAGGACAAGTTACGAAAGATTTTACATAATCAAATCGTTAAAAGCAGATGAAGCCACTAAACAAGATCAAACCAGCTGTAGAACTCAGATCTGTTCTTCCTTTTAATTCCTATACTGAAACTAATAAACGAGCAATTTAAACCTTAAGGCACAAAATTTAATTTTAAATTTCAGTCACAAGAATAAATTAAAGGACCGAAGATGTTTAACAAGAAACAGTAAATAATCCACTCTTTTCAAGTCTGTTGGAACCAATAACAAACATCAAGCAAAAGGAATCGACTGCAGCTCGATGGGGCTTAATGTCCAGCAAACGGCGCTAAATAGATTAGACTGTACGTGAAATCCAACTGCATGGCACAAGTGCAAGCCATCGGGCAATATTCTAAAACGTGCCTATCAAGTTTAGTTCCTTTGATAGAACAGGGGCTGCCGCTAGTGGTTACTAGTACAGTAGTCTTTCTCTGGGGCTGCACTCCATGACCCAACGATTCCTTAGACCGATGTGCAACTCCCCACTTTTCCTCACATATGCCCCAAAACTGACATGATACACTGAACCATGCACTGCTCCGAAGGCGCCTGGCCGGACTCTCCATTAGGAGTGGAGACACCGCTGTTGTTATCAGCCAGAAGCTCCCTTCTCGATTTCCTAAAATAAAGGAGAATCAACCACACGATGCATTATTCCTGCAAAAAGTTTCAGAACTCGTCATATACGTGGAGCAACACGTGAAGCCATTAGTTGGTAACAATCGAAGAGTACAGCAAAGCGCCATTCCGATAAGCGCTGGAAGAGCTCACCGGTATGTAGACTTATATCATGTTCCTGAGATAACAGGATCATTTATTCCTCAGCGTCGGAGACGCCACCATTGATTCTTCAGTCTCGTCCGGACTGTCGGTTGCGTGACAAGCGTCACCAGTGGCCACAATTTTCCGACACATACTACTCCTGTCACAAGTGAACGCAGCTGGTGGCAATGTGCCAGGGAAGCAAAACAGCATTTCAACTGACGTGCTGGTCCATTAAATTTCGGGTATGTAGCTGCGCAGATAGAATTTCCCTCACTGATATTTCGGCCTCTTATCGTCCGGCCATCCTTAGAGTGAGTCACAAGAGTGAAGACAAGTTGCCAAGCGTGGCCTTATATGCTCCACCGCGGCGGTACTGCGCATGTGGAGCACAGACGCTGGACGGCGGCATAGAAATACGCTTACATGTGCGCCGCCTGTGGCGGTGGCGTACAGACATTAGATTCGTTTATCGATGTATGTTCGGTGATGGTGACGCCTTGACGACATCCCTGCATTTTAATTACCCAAAGAGCAGCATTCCATGTTTTGTCCAGATTAGAACCATTATTCCTATTTATTAAATTATTAGGAAATCTAATCACTATAGCTTCCTTGAAGACAGAATCCAAAAACAAAGAGGTGATGTTAAAATCTTCACATCACTGTAATTCATGGAATTCCCTGTACCAATACAATGTTAGGCCACAGCTGACTTGTCTGGCTGTAATAAAGTTGTGTACCTTCTATGCTCCACACATCTCGTCTGAACGGCGCGTGTTGTTTGACCTGTGTATGACTTCTCACAATCTCCGCCAGGAATCGGATACACACCAGCTTTACGAAGCAGTAAACCGCCCTTTACAGAGCCGAGTAAACCTGCAATCTTCTTGGGGGGCCGGAAGATCGCCTTAACACAGTGTTTCTCAAGAATACGGCCTATCTTCGAGGAAAGAGCACCCACATAGGCCAAAATCGCATTTGATCTGAAGGAATTACTCTCTTCTTCCCCATCGCATACCTGCATTCTAGTTTTTATGTTGAATGTTCTACGAATTTGTTGCGAAGAAAATGCATTCGCTTCAAGAATGCTCTTGAGGTATGTGAGCCCTTCTTGCAAATTAATCTTTGTCGGATATAGAGTGCGTCCTATGCACTAAAGTCTTAACGACACCTGTGCTCCGTGAAGAGCGGCAGTAGCTACTGGCATGTAGATAAAGATTTGTGTGCGTTGGTTTCCGATATACGGCATGTCCCAATGTTTCACCAACTTCACGGCGAATGACAACACCCGAAAAGAGGTGGTAGCTGTCTTTTTCTATTTCCATACTAAATTTTATACTAGCATGGATAGAGTTCAGGTGCTCAATAAGTGGATGTAATTCATCCCATGCGGCCATATCACTAATGTGTCGTCCACGTACCTCCAGAAGACCGTTAGCTTAAAACTTGCTGACTCCAGTGCCTTGTCCTCGAAGTCTTCCATGAATAAATTAGCTACCAGAGGAGAGAGCGGGCGTCCCATAGCAGCGCCATCAGTCCGCTCAGAAAATGCTGGTGTTCGGCAAAGTACTGATGGTAGCAGAACCTGAGTAAGCTGCAGTCTCGGGTGAACCCGGCAAAGCTCCTAATTAATTTGTGGTTGAGTTGGATGTCAACTATAATGCGATCCACATCTAGGTAGATACGGAGGCAGCAGTTTATATGGTTAAGTAGGAAATATATAAGCGTTTTGCCTCCCGCTGTCTGCAGCTGCCGCAGTTGGTATTTAGCTGAAGCCGTTGTATCATCGCAGTTCTGATGTTTATCAACTTTAATTTGCAAGTATTTACATTTATGAATGACATTCCATTACGAAGGGTGTGAGTATCGATATGAACGCCCCAGAGTTGGCCGTTTTAACATCGCAATTTTGATGTTTACTAACTACAAATTGAAGGTATTTACATTTATGAATGACACAAAGGGTGTGATTGCTAAATAGTGTGGAATATTTGGCGATTATTTACATTCATGACTGACATTTCATATCAAGGTGTATGATTGCTAAACAATGTGCAACATATCGCGAACATATGGCGATGACACGAATGTTGCAGAAAAATTAATATATATATATATATATATATATATATATATATATATATATATATATAAAAAATTGGCAATACGTGCCTTCTTTCTGAGGGAGGGAAGCTATGCACTATGTGGCGTGTGGTGCTTCTCTCTGGATTTTGCGAATGAACGACTAATAAGATTTGTAAGGACACACTGTTGCTAGTACTTCCATCGAGTACACGTGTTACTACATTTTTGCCTCAGGTTAATTTACTGCATTGTTACAGTCATCTAGATAATCATTGAATCTAAGGTTTAACGATCTGATAGAGTCGGTATACAGTATATAAAAGCGGGATCTGTTATTGTACAAGAAGAACATGTGAAAATACAGGATTCCTTAGTTCCAAGAACGTAAGTTTGGTTTCGACTCTGCATATAAGAATTCCACTGCGTTGCTCATCAGAACAGTATTTCAGATGGATGTAATGTGATAGCAGTCCAAGAGCAAGCGTAGGGTCATAATTTTCCTAGGAGAATCTCACTCACTGGGGAAGTGTTTTTTACTGTTTTAAGTTTTTTTTTTCTACGCCGGAAAGTGCTTTACAGGATCCAATCTATATTCTGGCCATTGCACGGAGAGTTTCTGAACGGTCTGTCACGAGCATTATGAATGATTTATTTTTGTCTTGCGACTTACGACGAACTAACCACCGATACGTCAGGCCGTAGAACACTATTGCTACCGAGCTGCAGGGTTCTCGGTAGTAACTGTCAACAGCAGAGAAGAGTGCCACTTTGTAAGAGCACTACTGTATACTATAGAGATGACTTAAATGGCTCTGAGCACTATGGGACTCAACTGCTGAGGTCATTAGTCCCCTAGAACTTAGAACTAGTTAAACCTAACTAACCTAAGGACATCACAAACATCCATGCCCGAGGCAGGATTCGAACCTGCGACCGTAGCGGTCTTGCGGTTCCAGACTGCAGCGCCTTTAACCGCACGGCCACTTCGGCCGGCGATGACTTAAATGCTTACTGATATGTCAACGAGTAGTTAAAACATTATTCGAATCATTCATCACAGAATTAAGTTTTTAATCATAGAAACATAACTTCGACTCAGATTTCACATTTTTAAAGTAAGGAGTAAATGATACCGCATTTTCAGTGAAATCAGCTTACAATTTATAGAGATTCTCTTCGATTATTCAAGACAACGGCGTAGTGAGCGTTAGGCAAGGGGGTCTATCACGAGCCAGGTGAATTTTTGCAGAGGGGTGCAATATGGTTTCCAATACAAAAAAGATTTTCCCCAAAATATATTATGGAGCAAATTCTATAAATACTGATCAGCCAGAATATTATGACCATCCACCTGCTATCGGTATAAACAAATCCAAGCGATAGCAGCGGCACGTAGCGAGTAACGAATACTAGTCACACACACACACGTTGCATGTACGAGTACGAGTAGTTTCAGTGATCGTGCTGTCCGTCTGTAGAATGGGGCAGGCGCGCGAGGGCAGAATATGATGGCCCAGAGGGTTGACAAGATCATTTCGCAAACTGCACGACTTGTCGGGTGTTCGAGGAATGCTGTGTTGAGTGTCTTCACCACGTGGCGAATCAGGGTGAAACCACGTCCACACGTCGTGGGGTTGAGCAGACATCGCTCTTACAGATGTCGGGCGTCTTAGTCTGGGCAGACTGGTAAAACAAGACAGGTGGCAAGCTGTGGCCGAACTAAGATCACACTTTAATGCTGGGGAGATTGCAAGTGTCTCAGAACACACAGTGCATCGAACACTCCCAACGATGGGCCTCCGCAAACGACGACCCATGCATGTGCCAATGTCAACACCTCGCCGTCGGCAACTTCGACTGAAATGAGCACTGCACGTTAGGGCAGCGGCAGAGCGTTGCACGGTCTAATGATTCACGATACTTCCTACATCGTGCCAATTGAAGGGCGCGAACTCGTTGTCTTCCAGTGGAATATATTTTTGACATCTTGCTGATGGACGAAGACAATCCGGCAGCGGCCCCATTATTCCCTGCGAAACATTCACTTGGGCGTCCATGGGTTCAGTGGAGCTCGCACAAGACTCGTTGATGGCCAAGGTTGCAGACCACGCACAACGCTTCGTGACGACCATGTTTTCCAGTGGCAGTGGAATTTTTCGACGACATAATGCACCATGTCACAAGGACGGGACTGTGATTGAATGGATCGAGGAACAAGGTGGCGAATTCCAATTGATGTGCTGGCCGCCCGGCTCGCCAGATCTGAAGCGGATCGAACACATCTGGGATGTGATTAATGCGGCGTCAGAACTCATCGCCACTCTCCCCGCAATTTACGGAAATTAGGTGATTTGTGTGCGTGGCTGTGGTGTCAGCTCTCTCCAGCGACCTACCAAGACCTCATGGCTTCCATCCCACGACGCGTCGTCTCATTGCTTTGGTGTCAACGGTGGACATACCGACTATTAAGTAAAAGGTCATGGTGTTCCTGCCGACCGGGGGGGGGGGGGGGGGAGAGGGGCAACAATAAAGTGTAGCGTGGAACCACGGACGCTGAGGCATGGCAGGGGGGAGGGGGAAGCACTAACAAGTTATGTGGTGCGTGTGTGTGTGTGTGTGTGTGTGTGTGTGTGTTTATGTGTGTGTGGGCTCCAGTTATTTCACGATCAACAGTTCAGTTAACTCAATAATTATAATGATTCCTTTTATTCAGACAGTTTACCGTCCAAACTTGTGTGGTTTCACTGCCACACGGCGGACTGTGTGCGCACCACGTCCGTCAACAAGACCCTCTTGCGGCGTATGCACTTAGGAAATTATGCGCGCTGTCCTCGGCTATTTTGTATTGGTATATCTGAAGCTTTCTGGTCGCCGACGTTATTGTTCACACACAGTGACAAGCAGGTTCTTGGTTTGGGTTGTTTATGGTGGAGGAGACCAGACAGCGAGGTCATCGGTCTCATCGGATTAGGGAGGGACAAGAAATGAAGTCGCCCGGCCCTTTCAAAGGAACCATCCCGGCATTTGCCTGGAGCGATTTAGGGAAATCACGGAAAACCTAATTAAGGTTGGTCGAACGCGGGATTGCAGGTTCTTGGTTATATCTCTCTGTTTGCTGTCGATGACTGTTGTGTTTACATTCAGTTCCTTTAGGTTCGTTTTTTCGGATATGAGTACGATTTGCCGTCGTCCATTCATTCTTTTCTGTCACTTACCGTTATGATCAGAGACCTTCCGCCACCTGGGTACAGACTTTATCAACGTATTTCGTGTATTCATTAGATTCTTCATTCAATTCAGCAGGTCCTGTAGTACTTCCTCATATTCACTGAAGTTATTTCCATCTTGTTTGTCGTACATATTGCTTATTACCGATCTTTCCCTGTAGCTTATTCCTCTTTTACTGAGATTTTCTATCATTTTTCTGTCCTTGGCATTGTAGAACGATTTTTATAGATGAACAGTTCCTATAAACGTGTCTTGATTTAATTTTCGTGCTGCTCCCATTAACAAGCGCTAAGATAAATCCGCTTCTCTGGTCATTTCAAATAATTTGTAAAGGCCAACATGGTCACACACAGGAGCATCAATTTTCTATACCATTCTTCTGTATATTATCGTTGTCAGCAACTTGGCTGCATGAAATGTTAAATTGATTGTGCAAAAGTTCTGATATAGATCTTCCCTCGCTATTCGGGGGTTACGTGAATGAAAGTTTTGTGAAAGGCTGATGCTATGTCCCCCATCTTGTTGACCCTACAAGTAATGATCAGTGTGTGAAAATCCATCTCATTTCGACTAGCGTGGCAGTTCAGAAAACAATGAATTATTAGAATGCCCGCTAAATATATTTGAATGCAAAACAAATGAAACTATGTTCTGAATAATGCAGTGTCTATAATGGGCAAATGAAACTAATGAAGGATGGAAATATCAGATAAACATGGACGAAATGAGCTATTTGACGGAATTGAACATTGTTTTCGACCAGAAACGTAATTAGAGACACATCTTAGCGAGATCTTTAATGTAATGCTATGATTCCACAAGCAGGAGGGAACATGAACGAATTAGTTCGAGCGGATAATTTAGTATCCGTTGTACTGCATTCTATTTTTTACTGCTGACTAAATAATGACTTAGAGTTTCTCAACTGGAAATATTTTCTGGCTTTTAACTATGAAATTTTAATTGTAAGTTACTGAAATGTTTTTATGGTCGGCTGCTGAACAGACATCATCAAACATATATGAAATAAACTTTCTATGAAATCTAATAGCAAATGTCCTTTGTTGTATTTTCTTCACAGTGAGCAAGTTTACCTCTACTTTCTGCTGCGGTGATCATCTTGAATATCGCCGCTGTAAGAAGTTGGTTGACCGTGTCGCCTAGTGAAAGGAACTCATATTTTGATGCGTGAGAAAAATTGCTTGTCGGATAAATAGACGGGCACTAAAATTCACATCCCATTATTTATATCAACCCAAATCCATTATTACTAACATAGTTGTTACAACAAGAGGAGCGATATAGATGTTCTTGTCCTCTCTTCAACAAGACACACCACATACTTACCTCTTTCCACCGACTTAACAAAAATGACAGTCATGTCTCTCTTATCTAACAGCATCCCTGTTGCAGCGCATCGCTTCACTTTTTATCTTACGTGCACCTCGTTGGAAACATCCAGGAAGTGCCATAGCATCTGCCCCATACTGTGGGTTGTTGATTCATATACATAATACACAGTACAGAATTCCCTTTTCTTATTAATTTATACGCGTTTATACATTTTACGTTCTTTACACAGAGGGGCAAGGTGCAGTCGTCTGCTTTCGTGGCTGAAGGCTCAGAAACCTTTATTTTGGCTATTCAATTCTTGGCATATTTGAGTATTATTTTTTAATGTGTTATTTGACTAAAGCGTGTCAGCTCTGTGGGGACCTTGTTTTCATCAAATTCTTTATATGTCATGTACATTATTAAAACACATTTTATTACACTATATTAAAATTACAAATAAATCAGTTACCTTACATATCAGGAAAATATTACAAATTGTATTTCACATCATGCAGTCCCTTCTCACAATAAGTTAAATATTTATCTTTCTTTATTTACATGTATGGCAACTATGTGTGTCTCTCAGTTAGTTTGCAACAAAAATTTGCATGTTTTGTGTCTTCGTCTTTCTGTTGTTGAGTCGTTGTTGTGAGCTGGCTCCATTGTTTGAAGTTCCTCGCAGCTGTTGTTTTCCGCAGCACACAGAGCATTATTTGGCCACCTGATGTAGTGTGAACAGTTCGTAGCGTCCACTAAGGGTAACTACTTACACCTGCCTACGAATTCCGTAAACTACGATCGTCTCCACTGCATCGTGAGGCCTAAGGATTCTGCTGGACCAGCTGCGTCTGGAGGAAATCTTCGTCGACGTAATGGTGAGTACATGCTTGTGTACTGTTCCACTTACTCAGCTTGACACTGCAGATTCGTTAAATTTCCTACATTGCAGATGATGAATAACTTGGCGATTGCTAACTTGAATCTTCGCACAGCACTGTTTTGCAGCCACTAAATGGCAACTCCACATATGTGAGGCAAACTCACAACTTACGTAGCACTCTTTCACATGTATTTGTCCTTTCTAACATGTCAGATGTCACGTGAGATTTTCTCACGTCTACAAAATTTCCGTGAACATATTTACAAAAATATGAAAGAAATACAACTCGTAAACGACATTTACAAGAAAATCTTATCCATGTTCTAATTTGAGGTTTCTTGTAAGCAATTTTTAGCTGACATATTTATTTTTAGCTCCAAGAAAATTACCTCCTTTTTATTTATTTCAGTGAATGAAGAATTTACTTCCCAGAATCTTTACATCTCCCATAACAACCTGGAAACTGGTATTATCATTAATACAATCAAGAACAATTTCACCACTACACGAGGAAAGGGAAAGCATAGGAATTTCAACAAGAAACTTCAAACAAACACCATGCATCATCTTCTACTATTATCTGTTTTCACGAAAAATTTAGGCTCGTTGCTACCAGGGCAGGTGAAATACTAGTTGTAAATACATGTTCTGCTTATAGCAGATGTTTTCTTATATTCCTGTCTACATCTCAAAATCGTATGTTTGATATTTATGTTTTTAACTCAGATAATCACTGTTTGTGTTACACGTGTATATGATCACTGTTGATCATATATGTGTATATATTTTCATACTATTTTATTCCTGTTCTCTGGCAATTCTGTGTTTGGATGTTACCTTAAACTTTCCTTTCTTTGCAACGCTAGTTTGGGTATTACTCTTGGTTTATCGTGAACATAAGTGTTAATTTTCTCTCAGATGTGGTTTTCATAACCATGTATGCATTTCAGCGGTCATAGCACTCAAAGGATTGCGTAGTCGCTTAACATGCTGGCCAAGTTAATATGAAATCCACTCTAATGGTTATTCCTCTCGAACTGGCACAGCTACGGTCATTTTTAGCTGTTTCAAGGTACTGAATATAAATGTACCTACTTACTCTCATTTCCATAAATTCACACGCAATCACAATTACACATACATTATAAACTAATATGAAGGAGGGGGGGAGGCTTTTATGTAGTATCATCCACCTCCAATTCAATCCTTCCGCCAAGTAGGACGTGTTACTTTGCATCTTACCCTACAAAATTCTTATTACTACATAACCTCTTAATTATGCATTACTGCCTCCAGGTCAGTCAGCCTGTTCATTCACACACATGCATACAAAAAGTGCAACTCGGTATATTTAATATCTTTGTAAATAACGTTTCATATTCATATCTCTCAGCGTATACGTTTATCAATATCCATCTTTATGCGCTCTATGACAGTGATTTGCCTGCTGCACTGCTTTTGCGTAAATAATGTTTATTAGCTGTAATTAAACTTAACTTACCTTGAGGCTTGTAGCCGCTAGCTACGAAAAGATTTTGCCATCTAAATCATGTGTGCCTAATTTCATTTTCTTTTTAAAAGATTTTCTTAAATTCGTTCCTATACAGTACATTAGTTTTCGTATTCCCTTAAATGTAGAGGTAGATTTCAGTAGAATAGTGTAAGGTATTGTATGATAGTCATAGCTTATAGTTTTATGTAAATAGCGTACTTCTTTCTTATTGTAAGTAGCTGTAGATTGTAATATAAATCACACTTAATTTTAGTACCATCATTATATTCAATAGTCTGTTCGTCTTCGTAGCTTACTCGTTAACATTTATTCCTTTGGTATTATTTATTTATTACTTTATTTTTATTTATTACTTTAGTATAATCGCAACCTTTCTTTGAACAATTCTTTCATCGTAAATAATTTCGTGATACATTTTTCTTCATGAACGTAGTCCGACTTCTACGTATAGTTGTATACGTGAAGTTTGAAACTTGTCACATAATGACGTGGCAAAATGGACATGTCATTAGATAAAATATTTCATACTTGCAAAATCTGTGTAGAATACACAAAGTTTGCAGTAGTACTACTCGTTATATTTATTTATTCTTATGATTTCTTATATTGGTTAGTGATACTAGTTATCAAATGTGCTCTAGGTTCCTATAACTAGTTGTATACGTAACATGGGAAAAACTGCTGCCTCACTTGTTTTAATTTCCTGTAATTTTGTCTTACGTATGCATCCGTGTTTGCTAACTCAGATTATTTATAGTATTTTCATTGCGCAAATAAGTCTTATATTGTCTTTTTCTCTATTAATTTTTGAACGACGCGGCGTTTATCGTACATTAAATCATTGTTTGTGGAGCGGCGCGCTAGAGCGTTGGGTACAGCGTGCATCTACGAATATGGCGAATGCGGACTACTTCAAAAGTGGGAAGAGAGGAGGGGTCAAATGTTTACACCAGCAACCCAGGTAACTCCTCCCCTCGAGAGGTGCCAAGTGCCGGATGCCAGACTGTAATGTCGTCGTTCATATTTGTTGTTGTTGTTGTTGTTGTTGTTGTCTTCAGTCCTGAGACTGGTTTGATGCAGCTCTCCATGCTACTCTATCCTGTGCAAACTTCTTCATCTCCCAGTACTTACTGCAACCTACATCCTTCTGAATCTGCTTTGTGTATTCATCTCTTGGTCTCGCTCTACGATTTTTACCATCCACGCTGCCCTCTAAAGCTAAATTTGAGATCCCTTGATGCCTCAGAATATGACCTACCAAAAGGTCCCTTCTTCTTGTCAAGTTGTGCCACAAACTCCTCTTCTCCCCAATTCTATTCAATACCTCCTCATTAGTTATGTGATCTACCCATCTAATCTTCAGCATTCTTCTGTAGCACCACATTTCAAAAGCTTCTATTCTCTTCTTGTCCAAACTGTTTATCGTCCATGTTTCACTCCTATACATAGCTACACTCCATACAAATACTTTCAGAAACGACTTCCTGACACTTAAATCTATAATCGATGTTAACAAATTACTCTTCTTCAGAAACGCTTTCCTTGCCATTGCCAGTCTACATTTTATATCCTCTCTACTTCGATCATCATCAGTTATTTTGCACCCCAAATAGCAAAACTCCTTTACTACTTTAAGCGTCTCTTTTCCTAATCTAATTCCCTCAGCATCAGCCGACTTAATTTGACTGCATTCCATTATCCTCGTTTTGCTTTTGTTGACGTTCATCTTATATCCTCCTTTCAAAACACTGTCCATTCCGTTCAACTGCTCCTCCAAGTCCTTTGCTGTCTCTCACAGAATTACAATGTCATCGGCGAACCTCAAAGTTTTTATTTCTTCTCCTTGGACTTTAATACCTACTCCGAATGTTTCTTTTGTTTCCTTTACTGCTCGCTCAATATACGGGTTGAATAACATGGGGGACAGGCTACAACCCTGTCTCACTCCCTTCCCAACCGCTGCTTCCCTTTCATGCCCCTCGACTCTTATAACTGCCATCTGGTTTCTGTACAAAATGTAAATAGCCTTTCGCTCCCTATACTTTTCCCCTGCCACCTTCAGAATTTGAAAGAGATTATTCCAGTCAACATTGTCAAAAGCTTTCTCTAAGTCTACAAATGCTAGAAATGTAGGTTTGCCTTTCCTTAATCTATTTTCTAAGATAAGTCGTAGGGTCAGTATTGCCTCACGTGTTCCAACATTTCTGCGGAATCCAAATTGATCCTCGCCATGGTCGGCTTCCACCAGTTTATCCATTCGTCTGTAAAGAATACGCGTTAGTATTTTGCAGCTGTGACTTTTTAAACTGATTGTTCGGTAATATTCACATCTGTCAACACCTGCTCTCTTTGGGATTGGAATTATTATATTCTTCTTGAAGTCTGAGGGTATTTCCCCTGTCTCATACATCTTGCTCACCAGATGGTAGAGTTTTGTCAGGACTGGCTCACCCAAGGCCGTCAGTAGTTCCAATGGAATGTTGTCTACTCCCGGGGCCTTGTTCTGACTCAGGCCTTTCAGTGCTCTGTCAAACTCTTCACGCAGTATCGTATCTCCCATTTCATCTTCTTCTACATCCTCTTCCATTTCCATAATATTGTCCTCAAGTACATCGCCCTTGTATAGACCCTCCATATACTCCTTCCACCTTTCTGCTTTCCCTTATTTGCTTACAACTGGGTTTCCATCTGAGCTCTTGATATTCATACAAGTGGCTCTCTTTTCTCCAAAGGCCTCTTTAATTATCCTGTAGGCAGTATCTTTCTTACCCCTAGTGAGATAAGCCTCTACATCCTTACATTTGTCCTCTAACCATCGCTGCTTAGCCATTTTGCACCTCCTGTCGATCTCATTTTTGAGACGTTTGTATTCCCTTTTGCGTGCTTCAATTACTGCGTTTTTATATTTTCTCCTTTCATCAATTAAATTCAACATTTCTTCTGTTACCCAAGGATTTCTACTAGCCCTCGTCTTTTTACCTACTTGATCCTCTGCTGCCTTCACTACTTCATCCCTCAGAGCTACCCATTCTTCTTCTACTGTATTTATTTCCCCCATTCCTGTCAATTGCTCCCTTATGCTCTCCCTGAATCTCTGTACAACCTCTGGTTCTTTTAGTTTATCCAGGTCCCATCTCCTTAAATCCCCACCTTTTTGCAGTTTCTTCAGTTTTAATCTACAGGTCATAACCAATAGATTGTGGTCAGAGTCAGTTTATCCAGGTCCCATCTCCTTAAGGGAATACGGAACGCCCTATGCTTACAATGTTAAATTGAGCCAAAAGTTAGGAATATTTTCTCGTTTGTTATTTGGACGATACTCGTGATTTTTTCACAGAACGCAGATATATGTTCCACTTTTATGTTGAATTATTAATTTTGAAAAAATAATGTATAGTTTTTCAGATATTTTATTTTTTGTAAATGTTAAAAAAAGTTATACATTTTAAGAAGTATTTTAAAATTTACATCCATTAATACAAAATAATTCCACATATCTTTTAATTCAGATATATTAGAAGGTCTTAAGGAACAACTACAGAAAATTTCATCTTTCTACTATAAATAGGCCCTGAGAAAATGTACCTTATACACAAAAGAACTAAAGTTACGGGAAATTAGCTTCAAAGTTTTTACTTCAGTACAAGCCTGCTCCAAAGCTTGTATCATCAGAATCGCCCAACAGCTTCCTCTTGATGGCTCTGCTATGCTGTCTAGCCATGTTTGAATATACTTTTATGGCATTATCTGAAGACCTGAGCCGTTCCTTGTCCAAACAAAGCATAGCTGCGGCAGTTCGTAGTCCTACACAGAGCCCCAAATTCTGCAGAACTTTGCACATTGTTATATTGCCCTGATTCAATGATGAAACAGCATCATAAACGCCAAAGTGAGGTGTGTTTATACCCACAAACACAGTTTTAGGTAGTCTATTCCATATCACATGGTTCACACACTCATTTGGATTTAGAGTCTGGCCATGAAGACATTTCTTTAGTAGACTAATATCTGCGAGGTATCGGAATATTGGTTTTATTTCATCCTTTATGGCAGGTGGCAGGTGATGAGGGTCATTGTATTGTTTCTTAGTTACCTTGCCTCTGTTGTACTTGCACCAACTATCGTCTCCTTTTGGACATAGCCTATGTTGGGGATTCTCATTGTTTGAAGCTGTATGAAAAAACAAAGTTTGACTGCTCTTCTCATTAATTCTGCATCTGCTGTATTCTGTCTTATTGCTAGACCATAGCACTTCTGTCAGTCTATTTTTCCCATCTAAAGTTTTTCCATCGCTCAATTTCTTGCCTTTCATGCTAGCCTTGAGCCATCGAAGTCTTGATCCCATCCATTTCTGAACATCGCCAACACACTCCAGTTTGGAAATTTCCACATGGTTACCATAGGATCTCAGTTCCTCAATTTCTTTGAAAGCCTTTGAGTCATTATCTCCAAGATAATTTATGTATCTAACGTTGTACCATTTTACTGAGCGTTGATAAATACTTCTTACACCAGCAACTTCCATACCACCAGTTGACCCATAGTAATTTGCCATGCATTCCTCTTCATGTTTATTTTTCATTTTCTCCTTGCATCTAAAATGCTTGGAAAGTATTGCCACATCAACTGCCTTACCAATGTCCACACTTGTATCTGTTACTACACCATTCAGAGATGTGTGGCCTTTCTGCTGCCAGCTTCCATCAAAAGATATGGACAAGTCTCTGCTATTATTATTTTCAACAACTGCTTCCTCAATAACATCTTTCATGTTTTCCTGTGCCACATCTTCTACAGCAGAGCATATTGCAATTATGTGTTTGTTAAATTTTGAGGGTGGAGGAGGGAGGTTCATCACACCACACAACATGGCACCTGCAGCCCTGCCCTTTCATATACACCGTAATCCATAAACCAATCTAATGTTTATATCGTATAGTTTACCTGTATCTGCAGTAACATCTGAGGAATTGAAGAAAGTAACACTATGTTCGCAATAACTGCACATAAACCTTAATTCACAAGCAAGTCCTACATGTAAGTTTGTTTTCAATGAAACACCACGTTTTCCACATTGTTTGCAGCACACGTTGTTCTCCAAAACGTCTGATAAAGAGACGTTAATTACCTCATATTTTGTAGTGCCAGCATTTAGTTTCTTGTATTCTTCTTCAATTCCAGCTAGTTTTCTTCTTGAAGCACTTTCCGGTGTAGTGGCAGCAGCATCACTCAATGTATCACTACCAGTATTGAGGTTAGTCGCTAATGGGACATCAGATACTGATTAAGATGAATCAGACGAATTTTTAGTACACTTTACTTTCTTGCGCCAATGTACACGCTTTCTAAATACCTTCAGACTAGGTCTTGGCATGTTGAAGGAAAGAAAACTCAATGACTTCTCCACATACGACTTTTACAACAATGACATGGATGTACTCACAAAGGAAACAATACAAATGGTGCAGAATCTATTGTCAACTGTCTAGCAGTGTAGCCAACAGAAAAGCTAACTCTCTTGTGCTCAATTATATCTCTGGCAATGCTGTCTATATCAGGTACATTTCGCGTCTCATATACAAGGTGCGGAACATCGTGTGTCAGAATTATTTTAAAAAATTATTTAAAATTGTTCTATTCACGTCATCCAAATATTTTATACATGGTATTAAACGGGCGAGTCTAAATTTTTCGAAATTGCATTTACCCAAAAATCGATTTTTTCATCGAAAAACTCATTCCGTATACCCTTAAATTCCCACCTTTTTGCAGTTTCTTCAGTTTTAATCTACGGTTCATAACCAATAGATTGTGGTCAGAGTCCCCTGGAAATGTCTTACAATTTATAACCTGGTTCCTAAATCTCTGTCTTACCATTATATAATCTATCTGATATCTTCTAGTATCTCCAGGACTCTTCCACATATACAACTTTCTTTTATGATTCTTGAACCAAGTGTTAGCTATAATTAAGTTATGCTCTGTGCAAAATTCTACTAGACGGCTTCCTCTTACATTTCTCTCCCCGAATCCATATTCACCCACTATGATTCCTTTTCTCCCTTTTCCTACTCTCGAATTCCAGTCACCCATGACTATTAAATTTTCGTCTCCCTTCACTAACTGAATAATTTCTTTTATCTCATCATACATTTCATCAATTTCTTCATCATCTGCAGAGCTAGTTGGCATATAAACTTGTACTACTGTAATAGGCATGGGCTTCGTCTCTATCTTGGCCACTATAATACGTTCACTATGCTGTTTGTAGTAGCTTACCCGCACTCCAATTTTTTTATTCATTATTAAACCTACACCTGCATTACCCCTATTTAATTTTGTATTTCTAACCCTGTATTGACCTGACCAGAAGTCTTGTTCCTCCTGCCACCGAACTTCACTAAATCCCACTATATCTAACTTCAAACTATCCATTTCCCTTTTTAAATTTTCTAACCTACCTGCCTGATTAAGGGATCTGACATTCCACGCTCCGATCCGTAGAACGCAAGTTTTCTTTCTCCTGATAACGACGTCCTCTTGAGTAGTCCCCGCCCGGAGATCCGAATGGGGGACTATTTTACCTCCGGAATATTTTACCCAAGAGGACGCCATCATCATTTAACCATACAGTAAAGATGCATGCCCTCGGGAAAAATTACGGCTGTAGTTTCCCCTTGCTTTCAGCCGTTGGCAGTACCAGCACAGCAAAGCCGTTTTGGTTAGTGTTGCAAGCCCAGATCAGTCAATCATCCAGACTGTTGCCCCTGCAACTACTGAAAAGGTTGCTGCCCCTCTTCAGGAACCACACGTTTGTCTGACATTTCGACAGATACCCCTCCGTTCTGGTTGCACCCACGGTACGGCCATCTGTATCGCTGAGGCACGCAAGCCTCCCCACCAACGGCAAGGTCCATGGTTCATGGGGGTAGGCGTTCATATTTACTGTTTGCAAATGTGTGTTTAACGGACAGTTTGTATAGAGTCATTTTGGTCTGAGAGGAGTAATAAGATATTCGTAATAGATTTAAAAGAATCTTCGTACCTACTTTGGATTATATCTAGTCTCGTATTTATTACGATATTCTCCAATTTGTTTCAAAAGTAATATGGATATTTGCTAGTAGTTTAGCGAAAATGTTTGCTACGTCACATCCTACACGTTTTTAATATTGTACTATCTGACAGACTTTTCAAATTTCTTTAAGGAGTATAGACTGTTGTATTTTCCATAAGGGCGATAGGCACTGTAGTGATTGAGGTGTATTGACCTCTTTTGTTTTTGGTTTATATACAACAGATGTTGTATTTTCCCTTGGGTACTTGGTGCAGAAATGGTTGAGGTGCATTCACCGCTTATGTTAAGCGTTAAAATTCTTTGATACCTTTATGTTGACATAACCGGCTTGTTTTCCCCGTTTCTGGCTTGCTCAGCAAATAGCAACTAGGTGTGGTAATCTGTGTATAGTGTATGATCCTGCGTGCAACAAATTTCTGTCTTCTATTAGGCTTTTTGAGTTTTGTAGGTTGAGGGTGTGTGCGCAGTAGCACTTTCTGCCCAACGTGAAAAGTAGTTGTGCGACCTACTCTTTTATCACACTGTCTTTTCTCAGCTTGTGCCTTCGCTTCCATAGTTATTAAGGCTTGTCTAACTTTATCTTCTAACGGTATCTCTTTCTTAGAGAATTTGAGTATGAGTTTAACCTTCTATTTATTTTATGCTTCTCGTACGTTATGTAGAACCTGTTGATGAGTGTAGCAAATTATTAGTATTTGCCGAAAATCGGTCATGTATTCAATCTACTGAAGGTGTCTATGTGACGTGTACGTTTTGATAAACCTGTTAAATTAATGAAAAACCCGTCAGTGGACTGGCCTCGGGATGAAATTTGGATACACAAATATGTTTCATGTTATGTAACTCCACAAATTCTTTCCACTTCGCACTTCTGAAGTTAGCTGCATTGTTAGTTTGAACAGTTCTTAGTTTACCCACTCTCGCAAAAAAATTATCTCGTGGTTAACTTGATTATAGGCCCTGACATTAGAATTCTAGTGGTATGTATCTGCGGATATTCAGAAAACACATCATGCAAGGTTATTACATATTTCATTTAACCTTTTGCCATCATAATGCGTCTTGCGGCATCCACTGAAACGAGGTCAAGAGACGTTACAGGTATAACAGGATGTAATTCGTTGAATCGTGATCTGATTCAGTGTTTGGACTTCTGACATATTACACAGGTCTGTTGTTGACTTGTTCTACTCTGTGTCTAATCTTATGGGAATAGCCCTAGGGAATAGGGAAAAAGACATTATTTTCTGATCGCACGTGACTAGTGATCCCACGATATATATATATATATATATATATATATATATATATATATATATATATATATATATATATATATCCCCTGAATAAAGAGTACATTTGTCATTGCCTAGGTCAGTTTTCACTTGATATCACATGAAAAAAATCCATTACTTTGAGAGCGTTAACTACTAGTTTTTGTACCACTACTGATTTACAAGTAACTGTGGTTCCTACAAGAGTTGTAGCTTTATGCCTTTTGACTTATTTCCTGTAACTGTTAAAATATGGCAGTTCTGCACGGGGGGAGCTCCAGCGTTAGGCGCGTAATGGAGCCCCTTAGGAACATGGCTGCCAAGGAGGGGAAGGAAGCCAGTATGCACTCAGTGCATCATTCCGGATGTGAAAAAGGTGCTTCCGGATGCCATGAAGAGTACAGGGTGCAGTAAACTGCAGGCGGTTGCTCATGTCGGTACCAAGGACGTGTGTCGCTTTGGATTGGAGGAGATTCTCTCTCGTTTCAGGCGGATAGCGGAAATGGTAAAGACTGCCAGTCTTCCTTGTGAGATTAAGGCGGAGCTCGCCATCTGCAGCATCGTCGATAGAAGTGACTGTGGTCCTTTGGTGCAGAGCCGAGTGGAGGGTCTGAATCAGAGGCTCAGGCGGTTCTGTGACCGTGTAGGCTTCAATTTCTTGACTTATGCAATCGGGTGGTGGGATTCCGGGTTCCGCTAAATAGGTCAGGCGTCCACTATACACAGGAAACGGCTACACTGGTAGCGCGGGCTGTGTGGAACGGACTGGGCGGTTTTTTAGATTAGAGGGTCTCAGGAAACCTCAGAAAGGGCGTCCGTCTAGAAGGAGGCAGGTAAAACTCATCAAGGCAGTAGTTGTTATAGTTGTAGTTGTAAATTGTCATAGCTGTGTTGGGAAGGAACCAGAGCTCAAAACCCTAATAGAAAGCACTGACGCTCAAATAGATATAGGTACTGAAATCTGGTTAAAGCCGGAAATACATTCACCCGAAATTTTTCAAAAGACCTAACGGTGTTCAGAAAGGATAGATTAAATACAGTTGGTGGAGGAGTATTTATTACTGTCAGAAATAGTTTACCTAGTAGCGAAACTATTCCTGCGAAATAGTATGGTTAGACGTTATACTTGACATCGGACTAAACTGTTAATTGTATCATTTTACCGGCCACCCGACTCAGAAGTTACAGTTGCGCAAAAGCTCAAATAGGTACTCCAATCGTACAATTATAGTCGGTGGTGACTTCAATCTGCATTCTATATGCTGGAAAATTATAGTTTAAAGGCGGTGGCAGGCATAAAACGTCATCAGAAATTGTAGTAAATACTTTTTCAGAAAATTGTTTTCAACAATTAGCACATGAGTCCAATGGAAGCGTAAAAAGTTGCGAAGGCATACTTTGCCTCTTAGCAGAAATGAACCTGGACAAAAAGGGAGTATCATGACGCTAACAGGGATTAGCGACCGAAGGCAGTTGCTGATAGCCTGAATACCGAAACACCCTCAACCATCAAAAAGGAACGCAAAGTACATCTACTTAAAACAGCTGACAAAAAGCTCTTAATCTCTTTTTAAGAGACAGTCTCCACTCCTTCCGTTCTGATCATCTGAGAGCAGAAAGGATGTGGAATGATTTCACAGAGATACTATCGACAGAATTTAGAGATATATACCGCATAACTTACTAAGTGCTGGTACTGATCCATCGTGGTGCACAAAATGGGTCAGATTGCTATTGCAGAAGCAACGAAAAAAGAAATCTAAATTTAAAAGAACCCGAAATGCCCAAAATTGGCGAAGTTTTGCAGAAGTTCGAAAGATAGCACGTACTTCAATCGGAAATGCTTATAATAATTTCCACAACGAATCTGGCAGGAAACCCAAAGAGATTCTGGTGATACATAAAGCACACCAGTGGCAAGGTGCAATCAATACCTTCTCTGCGTGATAGCAATGGTGAAGTTGCTGATGACAGTGCCACTAAAGCAGAGTTATTACATTCGGTTTTACGAAAATGCTTCACCAAAGAAGACGAAGTAAATATTCCTGAATTCCAATCAACAACAACTGCCAAGATGAGAAACGTAGAAGTTGGTATCCTATATGTAGCAAAGCAGCTTAAATCACTTAATAAAGGCAAGGCCTCCGGTACAAATTGTATACCGGTCAGGTTCCTTAGAGGGTATGCAGATACAATAGGTCCACATTTAGAAGTTATATACAACCACTCGCTGGCAGAATTTTCCGTACCAAAAGACTGAAAAATTGCTCAGGTCACACCAATACCATAAAAGGGAAATAGGAGTAATCCACTGAATTACAGGCTCATATCACTAACGTCGATTTACAGTAGGGTTTTGAAACGTATCGTGTGCTTGTACATTATGAATTATCTCGAAGAAAACGGTTTATTGACACATACTCAGCACGGATTCGGAAAATATCGCTCTTGTGAAACACAGCTAGCTCCTTATACTCATGAAGTAATGAGTGCTATCGACAGGGGATGTCAAATTGATTCCATATTTTTAGATTTCCAGAAGACTTCCAACACCGCTCCTTCTTCTAACCAAACTGCGTGCCTATGGAATATCGCCTCAGTTATAAGACTGGATTCGTGATTTCCTGTCAGAAAGGTCATAGTTCGTAGTAATTGACGAAAAGTCATCGAGTGAAATAGAAGAAATATCCTATGTTCCCCAGGGAATTGTTATAGGTCCTGTATTGTTCCTGATCCATATTAACGACATAGAAGACAATCTGAGTGGCAGATGATGCTGTCTTTCACCATCTTCTGAAGTCATTAGATGACCATAATGACTTGCAAAACGATTTAGATAAGATATCTGTAAGGTGCAAAAAGTGGCAATTGACAATGAGTAAAGAAAAGTGTGAAGTTATTCACATGAGTACTAAAAGAATTCAGCTAAATTTCGATTATTCGATAAGTCATACAAATCTGAAGGCTGTAAATTCAGCAAAATACCTAGGGATTACAATTACAAATAACCTAAATTGGAACGATCAAATAGATAATATTGTGGGTAGAGCAATCCAAAGACTGCGATTCATTGGCAGAACACTTAAAAGGTGCGGCAGGTCTACTAAAGAGACTGCTTACACCACGTTTGTCCGCCCTATCCTGGCGTACTGCTATGCGGTTTGGTATTCGCGTCAGGTGGGACTGACGGATATAATCGAAAAAGTACAAAAAATGGCAGCTCGTTTTGTAGTATCGTGAAGGAGGGGAGATAGTGTCACAGACATAATACGTGAATTGGAGTGGCAATCATTAAAACAAAGGCGTTTTTCGTTGCGACGGGATCTTCTCATGAAATTTCAATCACCAGTCTTCCCCTCCGATTGGGAAAACATTCTGTTGGCACCCACCTACATAGTGAGAAATTATTATCATGATAAAATAAGTGAAATCAGGGCTCGCACAGAAAAATTAAGTGCTCGTTTTTCCCGTGCGCCCTTCGAGATTGGAACGGCAGAGAGAGAGCTTCAAGGTGGTGTATTGAACCCTCTGCCAGGCAATTATTGTAAATAGGAGAGTAATCAAATTGTTCAAATTGTTCTGAGAACTATGGGACTGAACTTTTGAGGTCATCAGTTCCCTAGAACTTAGAACTACGTAAACCTAACTAACTTAAGGACATCACACACATCCATGCCCGCGGCAGGATTCGAACCTGCG
Organism: Schistocerca piceifrons; assembly: GCF_021461385.2. Classification (NCBI taxonomy): domain Eukaryota; kingdom Metazoa; phylum Arthropoda; class Insecta; order Orthoptera; family Acrididae; genus Schistocerca; species Schistocerca piceifrons. Next base: position 428,648,594 of record NC_060139.1, on the reverse strand, counting down.
ACCGTATCGGTCGCGCGGTTCCAGACTGTAGCGCCTAGAACCCGTCGGCCACTCCAGCCGGCGGAGAGTAATCGCGTAGATGTAGATGTAATTTAGGTAGGTTTAGTTTCCTTTTTGTTTCATTAAACAAGCTGTACGAAAGAAGTCGTTCCTATGCCTAGAAACAGATGTATGTCTATTGTTGCTATTTTGGCATTAACCGTTGCCAGTATTTTGTCGTTTATTTCTTTTACATCATTTGTCTCTTACGTATATAAGTCATCTCGCATATCGATTTCTTTGCCATACCTTAAGAAGTAATTATTTATTAGCGTCATACCCTCAATTCCGTTTTCGGTCGATGGCGAGGGTGGTTGGGGGTGGGATTATCGGTTCTAGGCCGAACGATCGCAGTTTATCATCTGGGGAAACAGGGTGTTGCTGTTCCCGTCAGTCAGTTCCACAATGTTTACCACGTGATCGGTATTTTGCCATGGTCTATTCTGCGTATAATTGGGGGGGGGGGGGCGGCGGTGATTTACTGATTTGAACTGATGTCGCTCCCACAGCTGTTGTTTTCGTAATTGTTACTTATACGTGGGTGTTAATTCAAAATGCGTGTGATGTCTTGTGGGACTTAACTGCTAAGGTCAAAGGTCCCTAAGCTTACACGCTACTTAATCTAAATTATCATAGGGACGAGCACACACACCCATACCCGGCGGAGGACTCGAACCTCCGGCAGGACCAGCCGCACAGGTGTTAATTCTAGTTCCTTTGTTGTCTGTTATCTCCGGGACCGTAGTTATTTCTTGATTGTGAGCCACGGTACCATAATTTGTAATTTCTATTATTTCTCTCTTGGAAGCCGTTACTTTGATCGTTTCCGAGTCCTCCATTGCTGTTAAATGCACGCGGTGACGCGTAGGGATGCCAGCCGCACTGCGCATTGCCGCACTGATTTCAGCCATTACTGCCGTTGTTTCTATTGTTGTTAATACCGTTACCACGATTATTAAACTATTTTTGGGTGGACCCGACTGGTTTCTGTTACACTAATTTGCGTTTGGACTATTCCGATAAATGAGTTCAGTCGAATCCACGACCGTGAGAATGTATTCTAGGTCATAAGTGGGCACAGTTACCAGTTTCTCACGAATACTATTTAGCAAACATCTCTTTCATATTCATAAAACATCGTTATGTGATATCGGATTGCTCCAGTATCTCGTCTTGTTCAAGTGTCTTTCAAAATACCGGCCCAGTACGCCTTGTTTTATGTTAAATGGCTGAGATACAAAAACTTCCATTCGTAGTTTTTCCTGAGTTCCCTGTGTTGGGTGTATAATGTCGTATGGCTAGGGCCTCCCATCACGTAAACCGTTCGCCGGATGCAAGTCTTTCGACTTGACGCCACTTCGGCGATTTACGTGGTGATGGGGATGAAACGATGATGATTAGGACAACACAACACCCAGTCCCTGAGCGGAGAGAATCTCCGACCCAGCCGGGAATTGAAACCGGCCCCTTGGGATTGACATTCTGTCCCATTGACCACTCAGCTATCGGGTGTGGATGGGAGTATAATTATGGAGTATAATTGTAGTGTGTTATTTATGGTTGTTCAGAGCAGAGCTCCGGCAGAATTGTTATTGGTCAATTGAACATTTTAGAGGCTTTGACACGTTAAGCCACAGTATTCTGAAGCGGTAGCACTCGAACAAGGAAGCAAATGACGAGCCGAGTTTGCACAGCAGCAGTCAGCGCTTCGTTAGATCAGCGACCGAACAGATGGGCAATGCATCCAAGGAGAAGAACGACCAGCGCAATTCTCCGATCAGCGATCAATGCTCCAGGAACTGTCATCATACTGAACTCACGTGCGTGATGTATCTGGCGATGCAGAGGAGGACGACAGGGCAATCCCCGATCACCACAGTATAGAGGTAAAAGAAGGAAAGCCGGCACTGGTCTCGACAAGTTTCACGTTTCTGGCCAACGTGACAAGCGTTGATCAACGACCAAAGGGAATAAGTCGCCGCCCTAGAAACTTCGTGACACTGGGAAAGCAACAAATAAATGCCTCCATAAACGGGCATGAGATGGTCCTTTGAAGGGAGAAAGAAGAAGAAATATCGCCTGGATGGATGGAGCGATGATCAGCCAGCGGACGTCATACCTCGCTGCAACGACTTAGCCGATACTCTGCTCAGCAGTAAAATATGCCGGGACCTCGCCAACAAATAAATGCAGAAGATGCCATCCCAGATGTTAACAGAGAGAGGTTCCTGTGGTACTTATACAGCAGGCTAGTGATGACGAAGGCACTGTGGCCTCACCAAATGGGTCACCTGTGAGGTTGATTAACTCCGTCAGAAGACGCCGAACCTGAGGTTTGCTGGTTCGATTCCGGGACAGAGCACTCCGCGCCACGCCGTAGCTGCTTGTTAACGCAAGGAGCGAACTCACGAGCAGCAGACCGTGCCGCCGCCGGAGTGACTCGCGGGTACGGTACTGAATGGAAGAATACGCCACATGATGCTCCGCTGCAACAAGAGACATCGCCGCATCAGCGGTCACTGGAATCTGCACGCTACGACTTCGCGTCCCACCGCTACCCCAAGGAATTGTTCTAGTTAAAACACAATGTGTTATTTTGATCGTTTAAAGGGTATTATATGTTAATAAATGACTGATAGTGGAACCACCAATGTTTCATTCACACCTCACCTACTGAACCAAGGAAAGAACCCATTCCACCGCCCACGACGTGTCGCTTTCCGTCCTGCCATACCTGGCAAAATAATGCCCTTTGCTCCCCTCTGTCACTGACGTTCAGTATCCTGTGTCACAAAACCCCGACCCGCTAAGCCTGTGACCAGGAAGTCCTGTTAAAATTCTACATACGTTCGACAATGATTTGCCCCTTCGGCTGCCCACAACAGCGAAATAAACTGTGTTTTTCGATCCAGTGCCAAGATAAAACACCTCTAAAGGTTATTACAAAGACATTGGGTTGTGTTTTCTTGGATTCTTGTGAAAAGACTGGGAATTGTCTACGTTGTATTACAGTCTAGTCTACTATGACTGGCGATAGGCCAGGCATTACACCACGAGATTGCAACGCTGTCCTTCGGCTTTTCGGGAGGAGGCAATGCAGCTTATGGTCACGCTGACACATACGTTTGATTGTCTGCAATCCGTTCTCATTCACTTTTGTCGTAATCTGGTTTCGTCGAAACAAGTTTTTCTATTATAAAACGTTCACTATTGCAATGAAAAGACAACTCTATCATAATATTGTTGCTTGCAAAACGATTTTAAGCAGGTTGTGGCGAAACTTCTAATGCTGCTATGATCTATGGAATATTCTCGATACTACTTTTGTTTGACGTACTTCTGTTTACGTTCCGTGAAGTTGAATTACCTGTCTTTGTAGAAAATTTTCTTCAGTTTCCATAATTCTACTCCATTTTTACTGGTAACGTTCTCCTTTTCTCATTGTATCCTCATTGTCGAGTGTACAAAACAAAGAATGTAGTTAGTATTTCCACAATCAATGTTACAATCATTACTTTTTACCTACGATTCGAAGATTGCGGTGTGCGGTCTCAGTTCGGTTGCCAGTGTATTGCATTCTATGTTTTACTACTAGAAGGATAATGAATTAGAGTTTTTAAATTGGAAATGTTTTCCGAACAGTCATCATCATATATATTTGAGGGGTTTTGGGTTGGGTTGTTTGGGGGAAGAGACCAAACAGCGAAGTCACCGGTCTCATCGGATTAGGGAAGGACGGGGAAGGAAATCGGCCGTGCTCTTTCAAAGGAACCATCCCGCATATATATCTGAAATGAACTTTTTAGGAGGTTTAGTAGCATATGTTCTTGGTTGAATTTTCTTCTCATTGGGAAACTTCAGCTCTTCTTTTTGCTGCTGTCGCTGTCTTGAAAACAGCTGCTGTAGAAGTTGCTAGTGAAACAAACTCATATTTTGATGCTGTGAGGTGAATTGTTTGTCAAATAAAAAGACAGGCACTGTAATTCACTTCTGTTATTTATATCAACCAAAAATCCAATGCTACTAACGTAGCTGTTACAATAGGAGGAGCGACAAAAATGTTATTGTCCTCTCTTCAACAAGACACATCTCATACTTGTCTCTTTTTGCCGACTTAAAAACAATTGAGAGTCACATCTCTCTCACCTATAAGTATCTCTGCTGCAGCGCACCGCCTCCTTTTTTATCTCACGTACACGTGTTGGAAACGTCTAGCAAGTGTCATTAGACCGTATAACGACAGGATATATTTCAAATGGAATGGCGTAGAACCAAGTATGCTTTTCATTAGTTCCTAGTTGAGAGAGAAAGGACGCTATAATCGCGACAGAACCTGCAATTTCACTATGTAATGTGGAATGTCGGTTGTTGGTTCTTCTTTATCTAATGAAGGAACGCCTGCAGTACTGATAGCGATTAACACAGTCGTAGTGTACAAGGGAACAGTGACATTTCTATGGCCAGCAATTCACCCAGGTTTGAATTTAATTAGGGTGTCATATACTAAACAATAAGGCCCCAACACACAACGTAGGACCAGCACGAAACCAGAATCGAGATTCTACACACCACAGCGCACATACGGCAGAGAAGCCTCCCTTTGTCTTTAGTCACGTACGAAGTCCGTCCAGACTGTTCTATTGCCCATCTGTGTCTGCAGTGTCACGACTTTATTAAATTCCTTCATTAAAATGATCAAAGTGGGAATGTACCGCGTTTAATTTCTGTTGTAGACTACGGTGCGACGCCCTCGTACCCGGACGTGCACTCATACAACGCACACACACACACACACACACACACACACACACACACACACACACACACGTATACACAACTAGTACCAAATCTTACACTGAAATAGATCACTTTAATGTAAGATTCTGCTGTAATCCATTGATTTCTCAGAAGTAGCACAAACACCAAACTTGGAAATGATTTTCAGTCTAGCTTCTTTATCCTCAACCCAAGTTATAAAAGACCTTTGAAGCCTTTGGAAGCTTAACGTATGTTATAATGATTATTTAGCGCCAAAACAGGCACTGAAGAATTTTGATGTGAGATATTAAAGATTGCAGGTCCTGTCTTAATGGATATTACATGACTGCGTTGTCGCACTCCGTATTGGACCTTTTATCTTATTACTTAACAAATGACGGGTATTCTGTAATGAAACAAGATTGCTGGAATGTATGGTATTTTAATTTACATGTCGAGACAGTAAGAATTTGTGGTAGTCACTGTTTTATCTTTATCATAGTTCCCCTTTCAGTATGGAATAAGTCACCTCACTAACGTGTATTTTCTCTTCTTCATGTGGTCTTACAATCCCCTACGGGTCTTTGGCTCCCTAACAGTTTCCTTCCATTCTGCCTTCTCGTTTACTTTCGTTCTTCATCCTCTGATTCCTAGGGCTGTGATGTTCTCTTCCACGTAGCCCAGTCATCGTTTTCGTGGTATTCCATTAAATTTTCTTCCTGTCGGTTTCCGCTGGAAGACAGTCCTTGTAGTTTCTCTATCTTTAGGAAGTGCACCAATCAGGCTATTCTCTTACTATTAATTAACATTACAGTACCAGCCCCTTATATGGAACGATGGAACTCATGATTGGTTCTTCTTCTCAAAGTACCACAATATTTCGCATTCGTCCACAAATGTTCCGTAGTATTCTTCAAATATTCCGAGATTTTGTTCATCAGTGCTGATTAGCGTCCGTGCCTTACACCCATATGTAATCATTGCGTAACCGTAAACTTAAATATAGTGATTTTGAGTTGTCAATTTGCCATCCTAGATGTCATCAGCTTTTCAACTATATATAAGTGTTAACTTATTACCGCAGTATTTCATTGGGCTCCGGAATTTCAAAATTAAAAACTGTCGCTGAGCAGTTATCCATCATCCCCTGTTTTATGGAGTTTACAATATTTATGTCTTGATTTTTAATTTCTAGTCCTTTATGTCGTGTGGCTTCTTTCAGCTCTACCACTACTCTGTTCATTGACATTCTTCGTCTACTAGTAACTACAAAGTCATCAGCATATGCAGCCAATTGTTTGGTCCTTATACCTATGGGCCTAGATATTTGCAGTTGTCGTGTGATTGCTTCTAGAATCAAACTGAAAAGCATTGTGGAAAGAGCATCACTTGGTCTGAAACCTTTTATTGATACGGAAACAGTCGATTAATTCCCCATACACTCTTAACATTGCCTTGGAACCTGCCAGGGTTGCCTTAATAGCCGAAATATATGTGGATTGTATGCCAATCAATCTGATAACTTCTAACATTTCTCCCTATGTAGGTGATCGGAGGCCTACTTAAAGCACACGAAAATACTGTTGAGTTCTGTATTACACCCTTACACTTTTTCATGAATTTGTTTCAGTACGAATATCTGGTCCACAGGCCACAGGTCTAAAGCTGCACTGATAGTCACCCAATGTATTGCAGTCCCCACATAGGGGTCAAGAGTTTTATATAGGATTCCTGATAATACCTTATATGCCACATTCAACAGAGTAATTTGTCTGTAGCTATAGCAACGTACCTCCTTATGTAAGGACTTAATAGACGCTTATTCTGAAAATCTTTCTTGATTCCGCATTGAACAGATAAGTTTATAAATCCGTTTGTGAAATGGCTCCTCCTTCTAGCAGCTCGGTAGTCGCTGCAACATCTCATTAAGAAATTTGTGATATTTTTTTCAGTTATCACCTTCTGCACCCCTCCAACAGTAGGCTCTTTTAATTTTCGTTGTACAGTATGGAGTAACCGTGTACACCCACCAGCGTTTTTGAAAAATATTTTCCCCATATGTCCATTACCTTTTGCTTTTCTGGCAGCAAATTTGCGTCTTTATTCTTGCAGCCTAATATTTTAGGTCTATACCCTTGTATTACTTCGTTTAACTACTTCTTTACACTCATTCCTATTACAGCTCTTTTTCGTATCTTTTAGCTTCCACTTTTGTGGCTTCTCTCTCCTTTCTTCTGCACACCTTTGCATTCTCTGTACATAGCCTGATCAGTTCACGTATTTCGTGGGAGGCATTTTAATTGTGCTTCTTTCTTCTCATACCACCTGTCATTTATAGATCTTCTACAGTCTCCTATCAGGTCATTTACACAATCATGATACAATTCTTAATATATTTGGGTTCCTTATCTCTGTCGTTGCTTCATTACCTGAAATTTCTGATATTCAAAATCTGGAACTTCGTCTTCCAGGTTTTCGACATTCCATTTCAGCATCTCATAGTTCTCCATTTGTATTCCACAGCAATCCTTTGTCTCACTTTATCAGCTACAAGGTAGTGGTCTGACGTTTAGTTTGCTACCAGAAACGCGCTTACATTTTCAGAAGAACTTGTCCATCATTTGGAGGCCAATATATATCGATTTAATTTGTATCATTCGTTCCTGAAATTTTCCTGGCCTCTTTGAGAATATTTTTCTCTTGAGAAACATGTGGTTACTACTTTAAGATCACTGTCAGACGCGAACGGGGAACTATCAGTTCATTAGTACTTGCTTCTTTAGACATGCTTTCCATACCAGGAATGACATGGAGAGATTCTTCTTTTCCAAGCTTTGTGTTAAAATCTCGCAGAATCATGTGGCGCTATCCTCTCTCTGACTTTGAGGGGTTGATCGTAAAATCTAAGCTCCGGATCCTCTTTTGATGCTCCTGTTGGTCGTTATATGTTTACAGAAGTCGTATTATGGGATCTTTCTTTTATTCTGAGGGTTCACATTCTGTCATTACTTGGAGTATGCGCAAGGAGAGATTTCCGCATATTTTTGCTACCATTAGTTCAATACTTTGATCTCATTGTTTGTAATCTCTTCCAGAGTAACACGGCGTAAAGTTTCGGTTCTTGTGTCTCTTTTACTCTTATGATCTCTTTCAGCCCAACTAATTCAGATCCGTTTTTCAACAACCCTTCGACTATGCTATTCACTGCTCCTGGTTGCAGCAGGGTACGCATATTCCATGTACAAATTTTAAGGTTTCGATTGGAATCATTGTTCCTTAGCATATTTCCATGCTTGAGGGCAGTCCGATTTCCTCAGTTGAGTTATTCTGAAATATATTTTTTTGTTGGATTGGAGGTCCTCCGCCGAGCGGTTAAAGGCGCTACAGTCTGGAACCGCACGACCGCTACGTCGCATGTTCGAATCCTGCCTCGGGCGTGGATGTGTGTGATGTCCTTAGGTTAGTTAGGTTTAAGTAGTTCTAAGTTATAGGGGACTTATGACCACAGCAGTTGAGTCCCATAGTGCTCAGAGCCATTTGAATAATTTTTTAGAGGTCCTCCAGTTATGCAAAACACTTTCCTTTTCTCAGTACCCACACATGTTTCGGCACCACTGTGCCATCATTGTTAAATTATTATAAAATGTTCACATTACAGAATAAATAAAAACGAAAACCCACTGATGATGGCACACTGGTGCCGAAATATGCTTGGGTACTGAGAAAAAACGCTGTTTTGCACAACTGGAATAACTGGCGGACCTCACATCTAACAATTTTAACTGCAAACACAGCCAACATAAGGTGCTGCAAATCAAAATGATGAATTTTTTTTTCCAGGACAGGACGGTTTGCCATGCGCTCAACACCCTATTCTTCAGAGGACCTCTTTCTCCAACTCTCATTCACCCTGATCCTCTTTTCTACTCTGGCTACAAGCCCATGTTCCTAAGGTTCACCTGCTTGCAGACGGACGGGATTTAGGACGGGCTATGTGACTTTATCTTGTATGATTTAATGTTTTATGCATCAGTGCCCAATCCGAGCCTCAGCGTCTAATTTAGGTTTCAGTCCCGTGCGAATGATTATATCCTGATATGTATTACACTGTTTGACGCCCTTTGCTCGCAGGCACTACTCTTCATTTTAGACTTCACTAATACCTTCCTCGGGGTCCATACTTGATTCAAGTCTGTCCACGAATGCCAGCCACACGTGACCGCAATTTCTGTCTAGGACTAACTGTCCAGATAGGGACAGACATCAAAACGGTCTTACCTAGCAGAGGGTGCAGTGTCGCCAGGCACTGTGTAGTAAAATAAAATGGCCCTGCCTGAACTATTTGAGCCTTATTTTGGTACATGCCTCAATAACATTTTCGTTATTCCTGGATTATCAGTTTCAAGCGAAATTAGAGGTTCCCGAGCGGTAATTCGTGTCATGGCGTTTGCTGTGAGCAGCAGTACGTTTACGAGAGTGGACGCCAGCACAGGAACACACTCGTTGAAGGCTCAACCATTGCATGTCGCTTCTCCAGTCTGGCAATCACCACTTGGCCCTTCCGAATGACATTCCTGTGGCTGAAGGACGGAACGAATGGTACAGTTTTTCTCTTCAGAGGAAACTATAGCCTTCTTAGTCACTTTAGTTATTTTCTGAACGTAAATGTTTTTAAACGAGCACTCGTGTTGGAAGTTAGTCAGTCGTACCTTTTCTCCAAGTTGGCTATTAATTCTACTGTTGTGTGCATACACAATCTCCGAGTATGAGATATTATTATCGCGAGCGTTAGCGAGAAAACAGTTGTTGAGAGTAGAGGGACGCAGCTTGGCGTGAAGAGAAGCCGCGCCTCAGGTGAGGTCACAGCCTGCCCTGAATGGGCAAGGGTCGCCAGAGGAGATTTCTGTTTTAATAGAAGATTTTTGGTAATTTGCCTTTTTGCTACGCGTTGTTGTTCCTAGCTTGCGCGGTGGAGGGAATTTGTCAGGTTTGTTTATGTATACGTTGATAGTAATATTTGTATCTTTGTTATTACCAGTTACGTGACTTCTTTAAAGACGTTGTGCAATAATTAAAGTTTTTACTAATCAAATTGTCCAACGAAAACAAAGATGTGAGTATAGTCCGTCAGCGCGTGAGTCATCAGTTTCCAGAATACAGTAAATTAAAAGTTTTTGTTCAGTCCCTTCTTTTCTAAAACCACTTAAGGCTTGTTGACCCAACCCCTCCTGATCAATCAATTTGTATAAAGAAAAGGGGGCAGTAGTTGGATCAGTGGTTGGATCAGTGGTTGTGACCCTGCATTCCACTCGGCATTGATCGCAGTATATCTTTTGAATTGTCTTAGCATGATGATGGACGCACAATATTCATGTATTTGCAGCATCAAGTGGTCTGTTTCGTGCGGGAGCATTACCGTATAATTGTTAGGAGATATTAGAGAATATTTTAAAAATCGCAGTCATATAAATGATAATTGTTTTTTCGTGATTTATAGGTGGTGTTATTAATTTCTGTTTCTTGTTCTCTACGAGAACATGACATGTACGGTAGCAGGAAGTTCCAGAAAATGTTTAAACACTGACAGATCGAAATAAAGATTTTCATAATACCCGTTGTATGGCTACATAGCAGATATTGTGATAATGATGACAAAGTTTCACTAGATCACCTAGCAATTTATAGAGAAAAAGTATAGGCAACGATAGTACTGCCAGAGATAGAGACTTACACATTCCAGTGTGTCTGTTGACACAGTAACAATTTTTCGTAATAAAACATTCACCAAGCTAATAACAATAATAATTTTGATTTATAAAACTTTCACTCGACGATCCTGCCAGGATTTAGTTTCGATGGATGTTTTCGCCGTTAGAGGTGCTTCATCATGCTATTGCATTGGCAAAATTTTATCCAATAGCAGTTGGTCAGTAGTTGTTGAATTGCATTTTTGTTGCTTGCATGGTACTCAGCATTAATTCAAAATATTTATTTCAGTACTTTCCCGTTCAGAACTTGTTCCTTTTACTTCGTAACAGGGAGGTTAACAGTTTTGTATTAAAATATTTGTTTTGAATTTTTGTGTATTTTTTATTGGTACAACAACAATGAAAGCTAGAGTACAGGCAGGACTATAGAAGTAGCTCCAACCAAAGTTTCGGAATATTTGAGGCATAATGTAGTAAATTCTGCTGAGGATGATGAAGTCGGGAAACTTTCGTACAGTACTGTAAATAATCAGATTGTAGGCTAGTAATTGCCAATGCGTGATGACCTGAAGAGAACTATACCCATTTCAGGAGGGCAAAATACAGCGACAAAATTCGATTTTGTTATGAGAGATTCAGCTAGAGCTTCTACATTTACAGAAAAAGTAATTTTGTCTTTTCCACTTTCAGTAATAATGTTACACAATTAAAACGAACACAATTTGATGAGATTGGAAAATCTAAGACTTAAATTAGAGAATGCGACAAGGAGATTAAAAAATCCTACGATGAACTTCATGGAGAGGTCACAGAATCTAGTAACAAAGACGAGGAGAACTTTATACTTCTTCGGGACGAGATAAATGACAAATTAAATCTTAAATTCGAGGAGAAAGCAGGATGGTTGAAAACTCGGTTACATGGGGAACTCAGGTCTGATATTCTGGATTGCAGACTTGATCTTGTACTGTCTTTGACATTGTTGAGACAACAGACGTCGCAACAAGAATGGAAAATATTGGAATTACCACAAAAATTCCAGTCATATCGTTTTCAGACTAAGACTGAAGTTTCAGTTGATCACAGTTGCAAACTCAGATGAGGAATTATCTGAGATGGTGCTGAAAACGAACAATGAGTCAGTTAAGAGGTCAGACGACACTCAAGCTGCTCCATTCGATGATACCGAAGAATTTCTACAACATTTTAAAAAGAGAAGTGGCAATTAATCAACAAAATAACGCGACGTGGACTGGATACGATGAAGAGATGAGTCGCGATAACAACACCAGTAGGTTCAACAATTATTATGTTGGAAATCTCAACGAAGGCTTTAATTTTGGAAATGTTGAGCACTTCTGTCATGAATGTGATATGTTTGCAGGACATAATGTCTGGAATTCCAGTAGCAGTACGAGAGAAAACTTATCCGTTCAGAAAAATGGTGGTTTTGAAATAAACATTTTATCACGGTTAGAAAATTTAGAATTTTTCTAAATGCCAGCAATGAAATGTACCCAAGGTAGTTGCTACAACAATATGACTATTCTTTGCCACCAATATGGCCAACTGTCGACAAACTAGAATTAATTTTCAGTTCTCTCGAAGTCGAACCTGAGACGAGAATGGGATGGACAGCATGTCAATGTCACATTTTCGGTGATTTTTTTCACGGATTCCTGTCCACGCTTGCATGTCAAACAGCTCAAGATCGTATAAAACAATCTGTAGCCTACACTACAGAACATCGCTTAAGACACAGTGAAGTAATAAATTCAGCATTGGAAAACATCAAGAAATCCGCAGAGAAAAGGAAGAAGCTACAGAACCAACGAGAGGACATCAAGAACTTAAAAGTAGGTGTGAAGGTGTTGCTTAAATCGTATCGTTTATCTCATTAAAGAAAGTCTTTAAGTATCAGGTTTTTCTTAATCTATGAAAATCCTTTTCGCATCCGCCATATCATACATGCAAGTACTGTGGAACTTGAAACCATACACACACATAAATCACGAGGTCTTTATCATCTATGGAACATTGAAATACACGAAGAATAATATTATAGAGTGTTTACTACTCTATAGTAATTATATGAAGAGGTGAGCATAGATACTCCAGCCTATGCAGTGCATTTTCTTACTTTTGCATTCACCACTGCTTCACAATCTTCAACCACACTGTATAACCACGATTTATGTTGTTGAAGAAAAGTACTTTGCATTTGCTAAGCATTGTCTAACAGTGTGATAATACAATGGAAGAAAATTTTTTATCCCTATTTGCATTATGATAATATGGAATTGAAAGGCAGCTGTGAACAATTTGTATCTACATCTACATCTAAGTGATTACTCTGCTATTTACAAAAATCTGCCTCGCAGCCGGCCGCGGTGGTCATGCGGTTCTAGGCGCTCAGTCCGGAACCGCGCGACTGCTACGGTCGCAGTTTCAAATCCTGCCTCGGGCATGGATGTGTGTGATGTCCTTAGTTAGGTTTAAGTAGTTCTAAGTTCTAGGGGACTGATGACCACAGATGTTAAGTCCCATAGTGCTCAGAGCCATTTGAACCATTTTTGATCTGCCTCGCAGAGAGTTCAATGAACCACCTCCATGTGATCTCTCCACCGTTCCACTCTCTAACGGCGCACGGGAAAAACAAGTACTTAAATTTTCCTGTGCGAGCCCTTATTTCTCTTATTTTATCTTGACGATCATTTCCCCCTATGAGGTGTGTGCACACAGAATGTTTTCGCAATCGGGGAAGAAAACTGGTGATTAAAATTTCATGAGAAGATCCTGTCGCAACGAAATACGCATTTGTTTTAATGATTGCCACTCCAGTATCATGTCTGTGGCACTATCTCCCCTATTTCACTATAATACGAGTTGCCCTGCTTTGAACTTTTTCGATATCATCTGTCAGTCCCACCTGATGTGGATACCACACCGCATAGCAATACGCCAGGATAGGGCGGACAAGTGTGGTGTAAGCAGTCTCTTTAGTAGACCTGTTGCAGCTTTTAAGTGTTCTGCCAATGAATCGCAGTCTTTGGTTTACTCTACCCACAACATTATCTATGTGAGTGTCCCAATTAGGTTAGTTGTAATTGTAATCCCTAAGTATTTAGTTCACTTTACAGCCTTCAGGTTCGTGTAATCGAAATTTAGCGGATTTCTCATAGTACTCAAGTGAATAACTTACCATTATTCTTTATTCATGGAAAATTGCCAATTTTCGTACCACATAGATGTCATATCCAAATTATTTTGCAATTCGTTTTGGTCATCTAATGACTTTAGAAGACAGTAAATGACAGTAAATGACAGCATCATCTGCAAACAATCTACGAGGGTCACTCCAAGAGAAATGCATACTATTTTTGTAAAAATACAGTTTGCATTCTGCATGTGTGAAAGTCTTACAGTGGGTAGATACATCCTTCCCGCTTGTTTTCAAACTTAGTTCAACCTGTTCCCGTGAGTGGCGCCGTCACAGCATGTCTTCAAGATGGCTGCTACACTTTACGTTCGTCAGAAGCAACGTGTTGTCATAGAATTCCTGAACTGTGAAAACTAGACAGTGGGAAACATCCACAAGAGGCTAAAAAAGGTGTATGAAGATGCTGCTGTCGATCGCAGTACAGTTAGTCGGTGGGCAAGCAGGTTATATGTTGAAAGCGGGCACGGCAATATTCAGGATTGTCCTCGCAGCGGCCGGCCTCGTACTGCACACACTGCAGACAGTGTACAGAGAGTTAACGGATTGGTGACTGCTGACAGATGCATCACAGTGAACGAATTGTCACGCTACGTTGTGATAGAGGAAGGAACTGTTTGCAGAATACTGAAAGTGTTGGCGTTAAAAAAGGCTTGTGCCAGGTGGGTTCCCAGGATGTTGACAGTGGCTCACAAATAAACAAGAAAAACGGTATGCAGCGAATTTTTGGAACAGTACGAGAATGGTGGAAATGAATTTCTTGGAAGAATTGTGACAGGTGATGAAACATGGCTCCATAATTTTGACCAGAGACGAAGAGGCAATACATGGAGTGGCATCATGCAAATTCACCCAAGAAAAAAAGAATTTCGAAACCACACCTTCTGCTGGAAAAGTTATGGTTACGGTGTTTTTCGATTCCGAAGGACTCTTGCTTGTGGACATCATGGCAAGTGGAACCACCATAAAGTCTGATACATATGTGACGACACTGAAGAAACTTCAAGCTCCACTGAGTCGTGTTCGACCACATCGGCAGAAGCAGAATGTTTTGCTGTTGCACGACAATGCACGGCCACCTGTCAGTCAAAAAACCATGGAAGTGATGACAAAACTCGGATGGACAACACCGAAACTCCTGCCTTACAGTCCTGACCTGGCTCCATGTGACTATCATCTCTTTTGGAAACTGAAAGACTCTCTTCGTGGAACAAGGTTTGAAGATGATAACTCCCTTCTGCATGCTGCCAAACAGCGGCTCCAACAGGTTGGTCCAGAATTTTACGGTGAGGGTATACAGGCGCTGGTTCCGAGATGGACGTAAGGCAGTTGAGATGGACGTAAGGCAGTTGAGAGGGATGGAAATTATGTGGAGAAATGAAAATATTGTTCCTAAAGGATGTATCTACATACTGTAAAACGTTCAAACATGTAGAATAAAAGATGGATTAATAAAAAATAGTGTGCATTTCTTTTGGGGTGACTCTCGTAAGACGGCTACTCAGATTGTCTCCTATGTCAGTAATGCATATCGGGAACAATAGAGGGCCTATAACCCTTCCTTGTGGAACGCCGGATATTACTTCTGTTTTACTCGATGACTTTCCGTCAATTACTACGAACTGTGACCTTTCTGACAGGAAAGCAAAAATCATGTCGCACAACTGAGACGATATTTCATAGGCACGCAGTTTGGTTAGAAGCCTCTCGTGAGGAACGGATCGAAAGCATTGTGGAAATCTAAAAATGTGGTATTAATTTGACATCTCCAGTCGATAGCATTTGTTACTTCATGAGTATAAAGAGCTGGTTGTGTTTCAGAAGAACGACATTTTCTGAAACCGTGCTATGTGTCAATAAATCGTTTTCTTCGACGTACTTCATAATGTTCGAATACAGTATATGTTCCAAAACCCTACTGCAAATCGACGTTAGTGATATAGGCCTGTAATTCAGTGGATTACACCTACTTCCCTTTTAGGGTATTGGTATGACTTGAGCAATTTTCCAGTATTTAGGTACAGACCTTTCTGTGAGCGATTGGTTGTATATAATTGCTAAATATGGAGCCTACTTTAACGCCTCTCATATCTAATGATAGGAAGAAAATATACGAACGATAATGTAGTACTCTAAATAGAAGCTTCAACAAATTGCATAGAAATTGTACCTGGTGAATCCGTAGCACCTTGTTTAATTACGGCGACAGCTGTAATTTTTTCTTTTATTGAATGACCACAACTTTAATATTAGCATTTTGAAGAATTTTGTGTGAAATATCTGCGTACCGGTGTGTTGGTACACCTTATCGCCGCAAACAGTGACAACACTCTCCCCTACGGCGCGTGCGCGGTACTTGATGATGCGGCAGAGGCGTCGAGAGAGGACGCCCCGGCAGGTGCTGCTGCAGGTGGTGCTTCCGTGATGGATGGTGACGGCCCCCTAATATCCCTCGCCGCTGTTCCCTCCACCTCCCGGTCACCGTTCCGTCACGGCTAATCTGACAACCATCTGCTAGCGCCGGCGCCGTGTTTGGCTTGTGGTTATCAGCCGCAGCACGTCTGGCGTACTGACAGGGACAGAAAACTCCGGTCCTGCCCGCAGAACCTGAAGAGGTGTCAGCAATATTTCTTTCTCGCCTTTCCGATAGTTCAGGCTTCTAAGTCTCGTCTTGTGGTAGAATCACACACTCTTCATTCACAGCATCACAGAATTGCGGACACCTGAGGAGAGGTGACTCTCGACGAATTTTTCCACTACACGCTGCTCCTTGTTTCGCGTTTACTGAGTCTTCCATTGTAATTGCTCACAAGTTGTTTACCTCTTGATCCATTATGAAGCAACAGTATGGTGGTGGTGGTAATGGTGGTTAGTGCTTAACGTCCCGTCAACAACGAGGTCATTAGAGACGGAGCGCAAGCTCGGGTTAGAGAAGGATTGTGAAGGAAATCGGCCGTGCCCTTTCAAAGGAACCATCCCAGCATTTGCCTGAAACGATTTAGGGAAATCACGGAAAACCTAAATCAGGATGGCTGGAGACGGGATTGAACCGTCATCCTCCCGAAGCAACAGTATGATGTTCTGAAGATGCCACGTCAAGCTTGACACACCCCGGTTCTGGAATAGAGGTAGCTGACGTTTCCTTGGGCTGAGGAAGTGAGGCCTACGTCCACTTCTTCTTTCTGTTCTCTCCAGGAGAGAATCTCCAGCTTGACGGGTGAGACTGAGTTAGGTACTACTCATTTTAAAAGCTTCACTGTATGTGGTAGTGACTAACAGTTTTAGGTACTGATGTGTCAGGCGACAGTGCACGTGGGCCTAGTCCCTACGAAGTTTATTTGAACGAGGAGTCGGTGCTGGATCACATCACTTGAATTTAAACAAATGTCTTACCAAACTTCACGAAAAATATCAATAACACGTTTAGTTCCTAACTTTCCATTAGAGCTACTCACAATGATCTTATTATGTATCTGGTCACGATATATTTTCTACATAATCCAGTCAAATAGTTAAGGAAATGTTGAATTCTGTTTCTGGAACAATTGAAATCCTTATGAGCTAACTTATTTGCAACATCTTATATGCACTACAGGCAAACAATGCAGAGCACATCCACCAAGTAATTTTGTTTATTTTTGGCAAATGTCCAAATTGCAGTTTCCAAATGTACCCAATCATCTCGAAAACTCCCTGAGGAATTAGAAACTGTTTTCACTGATAACTAACGAAGGCTGTAGTAAGAAACGTTTAACTTATATGTGTATAAACCATTCACTTAACATGAGATTTCAACACTGACGTAAACTTACGAACGACAATGACATGAGTAACTTAACAAAAATACTGCACTATAGTAATATTTCTCCAATTTCTGGACCGTTTATGTGCTGGCTACTTAACTGAAATAATTACTGTTGCATTGCGGTAGAAACCCTACTGACAGGTTCTAAGACAAGTTTGAGGCACAGTCAAATAATAGGTCAGAGACAACCATGGAATAGCGAATTGTTAAAGGACGATAGTCGCAAATTTTTCCTCAACAGTGTAGTACTTCGACAAATTTCCTCAATAAAATTTATACGTAATGGACCATAGTTTCCGTCAATAAATGTACTGCACTGCTTTGGCCGTATCTTTATCAAGAAATTAAATATACATGATAAAGAAACCATCAAAAAAGCTTCCTATTGTCGGGGATTTGAAAGCAAGTGCAAGTGAGGATAAGCAGTAATATCACCAGCTAGTACTGCTCTGTTTACTCTTTGGCTCATTGTTGTAACGGTGGGCCATATTTTAAGATCCAGATGCGGTTTATCCTTCTACCGTAGTGTTGTCAGGGAGGCCATCAGACCTCTCTTGGAGGAAAAATAAACCTTTAGCAAGTTAGAACCGAATGCTGTAGTACTGTGTATTACGTGCGCATCACTGTACGAACTCCTTAAAGCGGTGGAAATAGTAGATCACCGCCGCAAAATTCAGTGTGTTTTCACACGTTGGAAGAATACGTCCATCATAATTCTACTTTATTACTGTAAATTTTACATATTGGAATTTTCTCAAGACTTACACGTATGTGTTCTGTTCTACTTTGAGCTACAATATTGGCAACAGAGATGGCTGGCTTCACAAACTTTGATTGTCCGAAATTCGTTCGTTCATATACACACTAGAGATTGGAAGAACCAATAACTTACAGGAATCGGGAAATTTCTTCACGAGAAACAAAACGAAATGAATATACGTCCGAGAATGGACAACTCGGCTTAATTCAGCACACAGCAGCACTTTCTTCTCAGTAGTACATCCTCATACTTGCGTCACTACATGCAGTTACGGCTAAAAGAAGAATGCATAAATCACTGTGTACATTTCATATTCAAACTTACATGTTTGCACCACAATTAGGCTAGCTTCACCATCAAAATTATGAAGTGCACCAGAACGTAAAAGAGTAAAAATAGGTTTCCATTTCAATTTCTCACAGGAAGCGCTAAAGTGTTTTGTTCGTCTCTAAATATTTTCAGAAAGTTCTATTCTTCTATTCAACTAAACTCATGCATTTTTCCAGTTGGCCTAGATAATTGTGGATTTGATTCTAATAGCTCCCTTTTTCGATACATATCAGCCTTTTCCGGCAGCCGTCCCAGCCTTCCACCTCCAATAAGTGTCCTAGGTCAGCCATATAGTAGCTCTGACGTGCGAACGTCATATCTACCAGAAATCCGACGGTTGACACAACAATTCTGCTCCATAGTAAGGCTGTATCTAGTAACGTCCCATTTTAAAATCCTTTTTCACGCAGGACTCAAACGCGACCTCCGATACACACGTCGACTGCACAATCGCGAGACCACTTTCTTTCTACAACTTTTTTATGTCTTCCCTTAATACAATAGCGTTCTTGTACAAAACTAAAGCGTACTAATTAATGTTATGAAATGAATTTTTAGCTAAGAAATTATAAGTTTTTTAATAGGTAATGTGAGTTTCTGTGATAAACCTTTATTTTCATTTTCATTAATACGTGTATTATATGAGAATTAGAATCACATTTGTACGCTATCCGTGCATAATGCTGAACTGTTTATACAATCCAAAATATATGAAATGAAAATTTCCACATGAGAGAAAACTGTCCAAAATTTAATATGCAATAACATTATCTTTACGTAAACTATTACTACACTTCTGTCGCTACCATTTAGTGTTCGTCCTATAGTTAGACGCTGTTTCTTCGGCTGCAGCTACAACCTCAAGCTCAGCCTTTGATAGTTTCTAAACTTGTTTTACTGATGGTGCAGATGATCTTATTATAGACAATGTGCTCTCATTAGAAACCGGCATAGCCAACGGCTTTCTCTTCGGCGTAACATTGTTAAGCGCATCGTCCGAAGAAAAAGTCGATAATATTTTATCTGCACCAGCGTTTCTGGTATTAGTGACGACGAGTACAACGATGTGAAATATATCAATGCTCTCCCCAAATCCTCTACATCGATAAATTTATCAGCGAACTTCACAGTACCTTCATCCGGTCTGAATTCTGGCACATCAAGATTCACCTTTCAGTTAGCATCGCCGTAGTATTGGACTGCGGTAAGTTTCTTCTGTGAAGCTTCCAACGGGCTCATTGCATCGGGGAACGAGTTACGATTGTAGCAAGGGCTAATCCTCGAGCTCGGATATTGCAATTCACCAAGCCTCAGAAACAGCAACACAACAAAAAACGCAGACGTTTGTCAGAAATTACGCACCATTTCCCTATCCATCCAGACAACACATACACTCATACTTTCATCTGACGATGTGAAACAACTACCGTGACGTTTCCTGGACGATTCTAGTAGTATTTGCTGGAAGCCCATACAGTTAGCTGCCGCTTCATGTATCATTTGTGTTTAAAAAACGTAATTACTTTCATCTCAAGTTGTTTGCAAAATATTTTGCCCATTTTTATACTAACTTTTGAAACTTAATGGAACATTTGGATCTGTAATTCTGTCTTTTGGTTGTCGCAAATAAATTGCATGTTTTAATATGTATTTCCATTAAACGTTCTAACTTGGTTTTAGAACTGAAAAATCGAACCAAGATGCGAGAACTGAGAAGCGAGAATGAGAATCACTGAGTAACGAGAACTGACAAGCGAAAACCGATGATGATTGAACAGCAACTGTCACAAAAACGTTTAAACATGAATTCTTGTTGCATTGTGAACCAAATAATGACGAAGTTTTAAATGGAAGAAGAGATTATAAATAAAACAAAGTTTCAGCATGATGGGAAACGTATATGGTGAATACTATAACATCGACAAAAAAAGAAAGGAAATGAACGTGTGGCATTGTCGGCCGGGAGGCCCCGTCCGGGGAAGTTCGGTCGCCGGCTAAACTCGTACTTCATGTGAATCCACACTGGGGACTTGCGCTTCGGTGATGATGAGAACAACACAACACCCAGGCCATAGGCGGAGAAAATCCCCAGTCCGGCCGGGAATCGAATGCAGGCTCACTGCATGGTAGGAAAGCACGTTACCATTCAGCTCACAATTTTCAGCAGTTTGTTTTAACCCTTACGCTACGCAGCGTCTTCGAGTAACGTAAGTTCACCATATTGATGTAGAACGTAGCTAGACGTCATATTACCTGCGACTGCGCGAGCAGTAGGTGTACAAACGTTTGTGTCAACGATTTTCTGACACTGCAAAAAAACAAGAACTGAATACTGACAACCGATGGCGGGTTCCTAGAGTAACGAGAAATCGTTGGAATCAAAAACCTTCCCGTTCTCAGTTCTTGGTTTCGCCAAAGCTGGGAACGAGACTACGTGGCTAATGGACATCATGTGTACTTAGAAAATCTGGCAGCCATTCGTCTCTAGCTTACTTAGAGATGGTTTCGATCACGTTTCACGTCCTTTTACTAGCGTACGATTCAGCGTGACTTCAATGTAATTGTGTTGATCATGTATCGAAGTGTATCGTTCAAGCTGTCATGCAGGATTTAATGTTTAGCCTACTGAGAAACGTCAGTGTGCTCATTGCTTTCCATCGCCTCCATCGAACGCCGCTGTGCTATGCTTCCATATTCCACTTAAAAGCACTGTCTAGATGCGGCTTTTAAACCAGTCTCACGACACTTTACTGTACAGTACAATCCTAAGGAAGGTGTCGTGTAATTTTGCTATATTTCCGCTTATAAGCTTAAGATAAGCGCATTTCACTGTGAGCTGCAAAACTTTATAATCAATTTAGGGGCAATGTATACAAGATAGCATCTGTTATAGTGGATAACCGTAAGTCCTGCTTACTAGTTATTCTAACGATCGAAAAAAGCTAAAACAGTGATTACCTCAATTTTCCCATGTAGAGAAAACAGGAGTAACAACACACATGTTAATTGATCATTTAAATGTGAGTATGGCTTAAGTGAATGGTTGTTCTAAATTTTATTTTACTTTTGTTTTGGAGAGACATATTATTCGTAAAAACCAAGCTTGCGAAGTAGGTAGTTTAATTACAAGTATTACGAGCATAAAAATTTGGTTGTCTTCATTTTTAACGACACATGCCATAAAAATTAATGAAGTGCAGTACGAATTCAGTGAAACCTCTAGTAATTGTTTGTAGGCGTATGATACAAACCCCACGCGCCAATTAGCAAGTGGTCACTTTCACCAATCACGCCACCCGTTCGTCAGCCCAGGACTGATGTTCTTAGTGGCAAAGTTGTTTACTTAAAATTTCTCAGGGAAATATATTCACTTTGAGTAGTACAGTTTGCTGCAGTGTTGTTATGTCCAGACCATCAGCCAACAATTCACCATGTTGTGCTACTCCTAAGTTACCGAGACGTTCGAAGCTTGTTCTGGAGAAATAAGAGCCCAACAACTGTAACACTGAAAAGATCAGCCTGTTTAGAAGGTGTGATCGTTCGGGATATGTGTTTGTATAGACGAGCATTCGCTCGTAACGGGACATTAAGACTCAAATATCATGAACAACAGAAACCTTTAATCAAAACGACATAATTACCAGAGCAAATGTTCATCATTAATAACTTACCCTATTTTCAGTGCTTCAGGACTTGAAAAATATTTGGTGCATTGTGCAGACAAACATGGGCGAAAGACCAAGCAACTTAGGAGGAGTTGTTCCATCAAACTAAACAACAGTGCCAAATGAATTTTATATATTTGAAAATTACTTACGCAATGTGAAAACGGAGAAAAATTTTGTACACCTTTTCGAGTCAGAAGGTTAATGATTTTACATTATTATAAATGCACATATAGTAAGCGGAGCTTCATGCAGTGGAGAATGGCAAAACAGAGGCACGCCGGCGACCGAGGCTTTGCGAAGTAGGCAGGCACAGATAGCCTTGCTGACAGCAGCAGTCTACCAACAGGCTGACGCAAGGACTCACACAGACCGAGAGCCGAGAGAAGTCTGGAGAGTGCTGACTAAGGGGAAGTGAGGCCAGCACGCTAAGTTATGCTGCAATATACTGCGGGAGTAATAACAAGAAGCTGCCACCGAGAGTAAGAAACGTCCTCCTGCAGGATATAAATAGAGGAGCGCAGGCAGCAACAGACAGAAGCCATTAGGAAGCAGTTCGGATCTGAGGACGGACGTGGTCCGTGTCCGAATGTTCAATCTTCGTAGGTGACGATTCCAGAAGTCTGTTCCAGCTCTCAGAAGTCATCCGTTCGCCTCCAGATGTCAACTTGAGCTGTGGAGGTCGGCCCGGGTTCGGTCGGCACCATGGCTACTACAGCGAGAACTTCCAGCAGGACCGGCCACACCGCGGTCTTGGTCACTGGCGCCGCCGGCGACTGATGCCCGGACTTCACGGCAATCCTGCCGTACGGCGCGTTGTCCCGTCATGGACGGACACCAGCTGCACCAGCGGTTGGGAAGCCGTCAGTCGCGATGTCCGCGAGGTCCCGTCAGATACCCGATTATCATTCCTTCACAACATCATCAACTTCTCTCCCATACACTAAAGCAAGTCCTCTTCAAATCATGATGTGGGCTTACTCCTCTATGATGGGTCCATCCACACTTCTGCCTACATTAAACCCGCCAATCACCAATAGCGCCTTCATTTCGATAGCTGCCTTCCGTTCCAGACTCAAAAATCCCCCCCCCCCCCCCCCCCCAAATTGTGCCTGGCCATCTGGGAATGGCGTATCTACCTTGACAACAGCTCCATTCCCCAGTATGACGAAGGCCTCAGAAAGGCTTCTCAGACAGGAAGTAGCCCCGAGACTCAGTTTTCAGATTTTATATACCACATAGATACACAAATCTCCCACCACACTGAAGAACCAGCTACAAGGGATCACTTCCTTTGTCTCCCAATACCACCCCAAACTTGAACAACTGAAACACATCATTCATTGGGGTTTCGATTATCTATCATCAAGCCATGAAATGAGACACATCACATCCAAGATCCTTTCCATTCCTCCTAAAGTGGAGTTCCATCAACCACCCAGCCTCCGCAATACCCTAGTCCATTCCTACACCACTACCAAGTCAAGCATCTTGCCACATATATCACATCCCTGCACAGGACTGAAGTGCCAGACCTACCCAACCCACCCAATCAGCACTTCCTATTAAAGTTCTATCACTGGTTGACCCTGTCTTATCAGAGACTAGACTGTTCAAATGGTTCAAATGGCTCTGGGCACTATGGGACTTAAACTTCTGAGGTCATCAGTACCCTAGAACTTAGAACTTCTTAAACTTAACTAACCTAAGGACATCACACACATCCATGCCCGAGGCACGATTCGAACCTGCGACCATAGCGGTAACGCGGTTCCAGACTGTAGTGCCTGGAACCACTCGACCACCCCAGCCCGCATACTAGGCTGTGAAAGCAGCTATGCTGTATATCAGGTCTGCTGCAATAATCGCATACTTATTCTACTGGTATGACTACCAATCTGCTGTCCTTCAGAAAGAGTGTTCATCGCCAAGCTAAGAAGAAAAGTAAAGTGGACATAACGTGCTTGATTTCAATGGCTGCTTCACAATCCAGGCCATATGTTTCCATCCATATTCAGCTTTTCTGAACTGTCAGCCTGCTTAGCTGCGTGGTAACGGGCTCGCCTCCGATGCAAGTGGGTCTGTGTTCGATTACCTTTTGGGTTGGAGATTTTCTCCGTTCTTGGACTGGATGTTGTGTTGCCCTCCTCATCATTTCATCCTCTTCACCAACGCTCAAGTCCCACAATGTGGCATTGACTGAAATAAATCTTGCACTTGGCAACTGAACTTCCCCAGAAACCAACGATACCATACACTCATTTCCATTTTTGCTGAACTGCACAGATTAGAATCATCCTTACCACATATCTTTGCCCCCAAAAATACCTCAGCATGAAGGTATGGTACCTCAGTTCTCACACCTTAAGCTGAACAGCTTCTGCCACATCTGTCCTATCACGTCTTCCCATTTAAGGTCCTATCACCCTCACTGTGAGCCTTCTCTGATAACGCACCCACCAGTTTTTTCCATTCCCTGCTCCTGTGCTTTTCTGTTCAGTGTTTCTCACCCAAACCCAACAACCTCCGACACTACGACTGGCTGTCTTGTTCTACGACTCTCTAGTCCCTGCACGTTCAACAGGCACCGCTTTCTCTGCCCCACCTGTGCCCTGCTGTTCCCTGCCCCACTACTGCACTACCGTTTACCACTTGCGTTCAACACAACAGTAACAATCTGTCCAGAATGTGTTGAGATAGCAACCACGTATGTGTGAGGTATGCTTGTGTGAGCGTTTCTCTGTTTTCCTTTCTTTTCTGAAAAACACTTAGCCTAAATCTCTGTGTATAACAATCTTTTCTTTGTGCCTAAGTCATATTTCTGGTGAGTAGCAATTAATCCTCTTCATAACTGTTTATATTCGAACCTCGATTTTCCGTTGTTTGACATTACTGAGAAGGCGAGTAAAAGTGTCTGAGGAAGGCAAGGGTATACCATCTCTACTGGGAAATTGTTTATTAAAGCACTGATGTGTTCAGCCCAGCCCAACCTTTGGGTTGGCGTTAACTGCATCGTTCTAGTGGGATTTGTCGGGTGTGGTTCAGAGTAATAAATTTTAATTTTCCACAATCGGCACTTGTATCAACGATGGTGTGTGTGACCCTGTTTGACATGGTATCAAAGTCCTGGTCTGGAGAAACTTGTGGCTCCACAAGTTAAGGACCTCCGAAACCGATTGGATGATTCATCTGTGGCACCTGCCCCAGTGAGACTTTGCGCGACTATTCACGACCTTACCTTATTGTTAACTGACACAAAAATATGTTAGGCGGTTCAGCGATTAACTGTGCGAACTTACTGGTTACATCGTTCCATCCTTATCCACAAACACAGCTCCTTAATCTGACCTGTTTTTCTTATGCCAATGCGCCAGGATATCACATAAAACCAGTTTCTAAGGGGCTTCCGAATGCTTGACATCTTGTACCCCGCTTAATGTTATCCTCCGGAACCGCATTTTCTGTCTACCTTTCTAATGACTCTCCACTCCTTACAGATAATCTTCATACATCCTATGTGACCGAAATACTCCAGCATTTCTGCCAAGTTATTAACCCTGCCATGTTGCCTAGCCTGTATCACTGGTTTCTACGAATATTGCAACTATATATCCGCCTTTTCTTCTTCCAACGTAACCTGAATTATCTCCCGCTCCAGACGATGAAATCTGTCGTGATGTTTATCGTTCCTTCGTACAAGTCCCAATCCTTTGTCACGCCCACTTTCATTCCTTCTTTCACATACTATAATTTTTTCACTTCATCTGAACTATAACATTACCTCGGTCCTCGTGGTGGTATATTTTTCAAACATCAGGTCTTCTGTAACTCATTCTGTAGCACTACACAAACACATATTCCAGTACGCTAACTGCATTAGTAGCATATTCGTTAATCGAGAATTCCATTCAAAAATTTAACTTTTCTTCTACTTTGCCTATTTCAAATGAATTTTAAAATGGTGCCGGTCACGTAGCATTTCCCAAGTTCCGAAGCCCAGAAATTCAATGCTTTTTGAATTTTGAATTTTAATACGATTTTAACGGTATTTTTTAAAATCATCTTCTGGTACTCTCATCTCATTTTAACATACCACATTATGTAGGTAAATTTCAAGGCATTGCTCAACAGTTCTCTGCATTCATTTCATGAGAAATGTCATTCATCTAGTTTCAGTATTTCTTTTCAATTATCAGACATCAATTTTCTTGAATTATCTGTACATAAATGTGATAATAAAATAGACAAACCACAATTTCGATAATTTTAATGCCTAGAACAATTTAAATATCTCAAGTCTACTTCCCGAAAAACTTCATTGAAAAAATGGCTTTCAACTTAGAAACACAAACACAACCGACTTAAAGTTTTTATTAAAAATGAATTTTAACACAAGTACATAATTCACCAGCATCGTACGTTCCTTCATGCTTGTTAAGGCTACTTCTTATTGTTATTTAAAGGCGAGCTTTGGATATTTATTGAATTTTTCATCTTCCAGGCAGCATCTTGTGCACTGCTTAATACATTGTTGATCTCTAAATAGGTGTATCTTTTTCTGGGAGGGTGATAAAGATATCTGAGACTCCTCGTTTCTCTAGTCTTCATACGTCACATATTGAAAAGAGCTTCTATAAGACCCAAAAGTATCTTATTCTTCTTTTCTTTTCTTTTGGGACTCTTCGACCAAATTATAAATATGCAAATTTTCATTAGCATTATATGTCTTACCATCAGTGCGTCTTGCCAGTAGTGCAGCAAATAAAAGTATGTGATACACAGGTGCTATATTGACCACTTTGGCAGTTGTCACTATGCCATGGCGCCCCACGCAGCCCATATTTCAAATTATTCTTATGTATTGGAAAACAGCCAACAGCGGATGGGAGCTAAGAGTAAACAATCCAAACAAGTCACAGTCACATAAATCCAAACAAGTTTTAGAGTGGAGCCTCCCTTTATCCCTCGAAATACCATCGTATTTTCCATAATGCATTTTAACAAGTGGGGTGGGGGTATATTATGCCTACCACAGAAAAATAAAAAAAAAAATGAAACAAATTTCGCTACTTGTTAACTTTTATTAACAACATCCTTCTTAAGTAGGAACAGGTAAAGACGGAGGGTCCAGAACGTAAAGGCATCTCTTAGCACGACTTACCTGTACCAACGCTTCTTCTGTAAAGTGTACAAAGAGAGGAGAGGTTCTTTCTGCCGACCATAAAAATTTAAAAGAAAGGTACAGATTTCGTGATTTTGTTAATTGTCGTTGCGTTTTACTCACAACATGCTTTTATAGATACGTAGAAGGTTCTTCAACTTGAAAATAAGAATATGGCATTTGTTGTAAAAAGACACACTTATAAGTAAACTTACATGTAAGAGCAACCTTTTTGTTGAAAAATTTAGAATAGTTACGGAATCTGGTATAAGAAATCTGTAAAAACAATTAATACTTTTACACAAATTAAAAATATTAAGCACACGAGTAGGCTATAAGATGGGCATAAAATATCCGCCATCGCCCACTATTGGTGTTGAGTGGGTTGAAGCAACATAACATGGAGCCTCTCCCCGTGATACTGCCACATTCTACTCTCCTGATGCTGGTAGTACCGTTTTTAACGCATTGTAAAGCTACACTTTCACCACCAACACCCCCATTAATAACGTTACCAATGTATAACGGTCTATTTCAATAATTTAAAAACATGAGTATTGTATGACCACTTGGAGTAGCTGTAGCGTCGTTGGCTAGCAATCAAAACGCCATTGATCCCTGGTACGAGCCCCACCACTGCTTAAGTTTCGGATAAAAAACATGAGTAATGTCGATCAAAGACTTCCGGCATAAGAAGTCGTCGTCATTCTGCAAACGGCCTCATCGAGAAGTGTGGAGGATAAGTTCAGGGGACTCTGTTGCCCTTGGGTTGGGAAACGGTCCACTGAAAGGCGGCAAGACCAGCAGTGATCAATAGCATGAGAATTCTGAAACCACTGCGAACCACAGCATTAAAGACACGTAACGTATATCCGCAGGAAATGAAGCCTTTATTAAAAAAGTGTCATGATGATCTGTCGACTTACTAAAGATTCCGGACTGATACCCATTCGGATCTCTTGGAGGGGCATGCCATGGGAGAGGTGACGACGAGAAAAAGATCGAATAGCGAAAGAAAGGATAACAAGTCGGATTCAGAATGTTAAAAGTTTCAACGTGGTAGGGTGATAGAGAATCTATAAAGGAAAGTAGTAAGGCTCAATCTAGATACAGTGGGGGGTGGGGAGGGGGAATCGATGTAAGTGAAGTGAAATGCAAAGAAGATAAGGTCAGATGAGTATAGGGTAATACTAACACCAGCAAAAAATATTACAACGGGAGTAGGATTAATTACGAACAGGGAGGTAAGGCAATGACTGAGTTATTGTGAACAGATCCGTGATAGAGTTGCCCTTATCCAAATAGTCAGCAAACAAACACCGACACCAATAGTTCAAGTATACATACCAGCGCCGCAGTCAGAAGATGAAGAGACAGGGAACGTGTAACATGATATTGAGCGGATAGTTCAGTATGTATAAGGAGATGGAAATGTGATAGTCAAGGGGGCTTCAGTGCCTTTCTACACAGAGCAGTAGAAGAAAGTGTTCCGGAAGAATGTGAACCTGGTAGTGGCAATGAGAGAGGAGAAAGACTAATCGAAACCTGCAGTAAATTTCAGCTAGTAGTGGCGAAAACTGTGTTTAAGAATCACGTGAGGAGGGGGTATTCTTCTCAAAGGCTGGAAGATGCGGGAAGATTTCAGTTAGACTACATCACGGTGACGCAGAGACATAAAATAAACTGAAAATGTAGGGAAATTAAAGTAGAATGATTCGATGAAAAATGTGAAGAAATCGAAAAAGACATGACTGTCGAAAGTACTGACTCAGCATACAGAAAACCCTAACGTGATTATTAAAACAAAGATGGCAACATGAAAATTTCACCGTTAAACGCAGAAGAGAGAACGGGTAGGCAGGAAGAGTACGATAAAAGGCTATATGAAGGTGAGGCCATGTTTGATAACAAGTCAGAAGAAGAAAGAAAAGTCGACAGGAAAGAGATAAGGGATCCAGTATTAAAATCAGATTTAAAAGAGCTTTGGCAAGATCAAATCAGACAGAAGGGGTAGTTAACATTATATTGGAATTTCTAAAATCATTGAGGGAAGTGGCAACTGTAAAACTATTTACGGCGGTTGTACAATATATGAGACTGTCGATATCGCACCAAACTTTCGGAAAAGCATCATTCACACTATCCTGAACATTGCTAGGGCTGAAATGTACGATAATTATCACACAATAAGTTTAGCAGCTCACGCAACCAAGATGCGGAGAAGAAGAATGGAAAAGAAAATTGAGACTCTGTTACATGATGATCACTCTGGCTGGAGGAAAGGTAAAGGTACCAAATAGGTGATTCTGACGTTGTAGCTGGTAATGGAAGACAGACTCAAGAAGCATCAAGACACTTTCATAGGATTTGTCGACCCGGAAAAAGCGTACGAAATTCTGACAAGATACGGATAAACTGTAGCTAAAGACGGATGATTTACAATACGTTCACGATGCAGTGTGGAGCAATCAGACTAGAAGACCAAGAACGAAGTCCTCTGAATGAAAAGGGTGTATGGCAGGGATGTAGTCTTTCGCTGATAGCATTTAATCGTGCACATCTGTTCAACGGGATGAGTAGTCAACTGAGTACAGAATATGGACTGAGAGTAAATCGAAGGAAGGCGGAAGTAATGAGAGTAAGCAGAAATGAAAGTATCTAGGAACTTAACATCAGAATTGGTGATCACCCATGACGGATGGAACAAGGAGGACATAAAAAGCAGACTAGCACTGGAAAAGAGGGCACTTCTGGCCAAGAGAAGTCTACTGGTGTCAAATGCCGGGTTTAGTTTGAGGAATAAATCACTGAGTAGGTCTATGTATATCTGGAGCACATCATTGTATGACAGTGGAACATGGACTTTGTGAAAAACGGAACAGAAGAGAATGGAAACATTTGAGCTGTGGAGCGACAGATGTATGCTGAGAATTAGGTGAAATGTAAGGTAAGGAGTCAGGAGGTTCTCCGGAGAATCGGCGAGGAAAGGAATATATGGGAAACAATGACAAGAAGAAGGACCTGGATGAAAGGACATCGGAGAAGACGTTAGTGAATAATAAGATATTGTAGTGCCTATCTTATTACGATCCAAATTTCCTTCTAACGCGCGTTCATGTCTGAAGGAACTCTGTATCGTAATTCGAAATAATACAGGCACTGCAATATCGTAACTATCCGCCGACACTGGGCAAGCGAATTTCAAGTAGAATGTCTCCCCTGCATCGGAATATACATAATGGATATACGAGTACAGATTGTGGACACACGGTTGACGCCAAATGGAAGTTTGAATCTGGCCGTGAGTCGTGCATGGATAGCCAAACGGTAAGGCTACCCTTGCGATAGTCAGGTAATCCGATTGGAGTTCCGGTCCGGCACAAATTTTCATTGATGTCGTTCATTTATAAGGCTGATGGTAGTTCATATTCACAGTTACGAATACATTTCGTGTATCAGGGAATAGCTTCCATGGTACTAGAGGCAGCTCTGGAGGGTAAAAAATGCAGGGAAATACAGACTGGACTACATACAGCAAATAACTGAGGACGGGGTTTCCAAATCCTAGTTTTGATGACAAAGTTGGCACAGGAGAAAAATTCCTGGCGGGTTGTATCAAACCAGCCGTAAACTTGATCAGTCAAAAAAATTACTTCAATGATTTAAAACATTTTCATAATTTCTAAAATGCTTGTAGGTGAGTGCAGCTGGCAGACACCCTCGGCACTCGGAACTAGGCAATGAAATACAGTTTTCAAGTCTGATTAAATACAGAGGGATGTTGTGGTTTTCATATGTCATATGTTACACATCACGAAAGCTTGTGATTCCTTCGACCGCCATACACTCTTCTTAATAATCCAAGAACGAGGTGTGGATTACAACACACACACCCGCATCAAACAGACTCTCACGGATACAACCTCTAACGTGAAGCTCAGAGGAGAACTATCTCGCAGCTTCAATATCAAAACAGGTGTACGACAGGGTGATAGTCTGTTACCCTTTCTGTTTAATCTGTTGCTTGATTTTTTTTTTTTTTTAGGGCGTCAGTCTGCTGACTGGTTTGATGCGGCCCGCCACGAATTCCTTTCCTGTGCTAACCTCTTTATCTCAGAGTAGCACTTGCAACCTACGTCGTCAGTTATTTGCTTGACGTATTCCAATCTCTGTCTTCCTCTACAGTTTTTGCCCTCTACAGCTCCCTCTAGTACCATGAAAGTCATTCCCTCATGTCTTAGCAGATGTCCTATCATCCTGTCCCTTCTCCTGATCAGTGTTTTCCACATATTCCTTTCCTCTCCGATTCTGCGTAGAATCTCCTCATTCCTTACCTTATCAGTCCACCTAATTTTCAACATTCGTCTATAGCACCGCATCTCAAATGCTTCGAATCTCTTCTGTTCCGGTTTTCCCACAGTCCATGTTTCGCTACCATACAAATCTGTACTCCAGACGTACATCCTCAGAAATTTCTTCCTCAAATTAAGGCCGGTATTTGATATTAGTAGACTTCTCTTGGCCAGAAATGCCTCTTTTGCCATAGCGAGTCTGCTTTTGATGTCCTCCCTGCTCCGTCCGTCATTGGTTATTTTACTGCCTAGGTAGCAGAATTCCTTAACTTCATTGACTTCGTGACCATCAATCCTGATAAGTTTCTCGCTGTTCTCATTCCTACTACTTCTCATTACCTTCGTCTTTCTCCGATTTACTCTCAAACCATACTGTGTACTCATTAGACTGTTCATTCTGTTCAGCAGATCATTTAATTCTTCTTCACTTTCACTCAGGATAGCAATGTCATCAGCGAATCGTATCATTGATTTCCTTTCACCCTGTATTTTAATTCCACTCCCGAACCTTTCTTTTATTTCCATCATTGCTTCCTCGATGTACAGATTGAAGAGTAGGGGCTAAAGGCTACAGCCTTGTCTTACACCCTTCTTACTACGAGCACTTCGTTCTTGATCGTCCACTCTTATTATTCCCTCTTGGTTGTTGTACATATTGTATATGCCCCGTCTCTCCCTATATCTTACCTCTACTTTTTTCAGAATCTCGAACAGCTTGCACCATTTTATATTGTCGAACGCTTTTTCCAGGTCGACAAATCCTATGAAAGTGTTGCGACCGAACCGCCGAATCTTTCCATCAGTAAATGGGGTATGTTCTCAACTGACTCGGTTGTTTTAACCCCTCCACTGACGGAATGACCCGCTTCCTACTTCCGTATGTATAAAGCCAATACGGACTTGTAGCTGTCACGCCTTTGCGCTTACTGCTACGTATTTTAACCGTAAATAGCTCAGCCCTAATGGTAAGAGGTAGTAGTGAATTCACGTTATTAATCTTTGAAGACAGCACAGCTGCCACAAGCTCAGCTCACTTTTACTCCACTCCTACCCTCGCAATTGCACCACATTAATTAGGTGCTACATGGTCCTTGCTAAATTCACTTGCGTATACATTTTTGACCGTTACTCGCCAGTATTTACCTAATGATTAGTACACTCCTAACCGGACTATTTCCCAAAGAGCTGTGATGATTGAATGGGTTCGATCCACGGCCTACAGTGCCCTACAGTTCACACGGTAACACTGCCTACCTGACCCACTTAACTTGGTAGTGAGCTTATGTATCCAATCACCACTGCTAGCAGCTGTGGGTAATCCTATCAGCACGACGAGAGCAGCAGACTTACCGTCGAATCCTCCTGAAAATACTTATGACTACGGTCGCCAGCTCTGAAGGAGCAAAAGAATAAATCAATTTTTTGGCTCGTTTCAAAGTGAAACGGCTTGAGTTGAATTTAAACTTAATTCTGAATATTACTATTCTGATCATTCTAGGTGATTCTACAAAGCAAATACTCTCTCAATTTCTGTGAGTTGTCTTGGTAATTACCACCAAGACAATTTATGCAACTTAGGTTAACAAAATTCTATCCTTCAACTTATTTAATGATTTTGGATATTACTCTTTGGGCAATTGATATCGAATTAGTTAAGTGACTTTACTTGAAAGGTTTCTCAGAAAAATTTAAGTAACCATAAATAGGCGACTCATTCTGGTGTGACCATTGCTCTTTTCAACATTCTTATACGCTAAAGTATTCTACACCCAAAAGAATTGTAAATGAAAGAGGCGATGGTGGCCTCAGTCTGATTTCACTACACTATGTTTCAGGTTACTACACTTTACAATGAACAACATGCATCGTAATTTTACTCATTACTATATTCTGTCTTCTGCACTTGCACAAAAGAAAACTGGTATTCTCCTTTTACATGTATACAAAGTTCGACTTAACAATTGCAAGCAGTCTTGCCTTGGGTAGACGTGTCAGTGCTGGTGGTGAGATGCATGTGGCTAACGCAGCTCTTCTCGCCTCATGCCCTCAATGGCGGCTGGAACTACGAGCTGTAGCACTCGTATAAGCTACTGCACATCCGCCATAAAATCTGGGCGCAGGAACTCTTACAATCAGCCCCAGTGGCATAGAGACGGCTTCGACAACCATTCGTCGCGTTCGACTCCACAAACGGCGACGATATTCGCCTCTTCGCTGTTGCACAATCACTTTTGCGTGAGCCCAGTTACGCACGTCCGATCACGTCAACACTCCCCAGGCCATTCCATTGTTCAGTCCCTGTGTCTCCAGCTACCTCTAGCTACGCTCGTATCACCAAGAGTGGGGGCGTTCCCCTACCACCTTTTCACCGAAATCATTTAGTATTTAAGAATATTTATATTTATTACCCTGGAGTTCATACCAGTCATAATAATTTACTACTAGCGCCTTATAACATTAAATCATACAGTAATAACTTATAATTACCAAGAAAAAGAATACATTTGACTCCAAGAGCTTAGTGCATTGTCGGACAGGCAGCGCTAATTCCCAGTTTCGCCAATAGATGGCATCAGGGTGCACTCCCTGGCAGTCTCATACCAGCGCGCCCGTTTCCGACGCGCGGGCTCCAAATTACTGTCAGCCCACCATCATTTCAGTTCCGTTAGAGTGTCTTGATGTTTCTTTAGCCTTGCTTCCATTATTAGCCTCCTCTTTCATTCCTTGTCCCAAGCCCAAATTGTCCTGTAACCTTTTCATCTACTCCTTCCCCTACAGCTGCATTCCAGTCGTCCCCCTTTACATACTGCATTACCTTTTCAATACCCTCATACACTTTCTCTATCTGTTCATCTTCAGCTTGCGACGTCAGCATGTATACCTGAACTATCGTTGTCGGTGTTGGTCTGCTGTCGATTCTGATTAGAACAACCCGGTCACTGAACTGTTTACAGTAACACACTCTCTGCCCTACCTTCCTATTCATAACGAATCCTACACCTGTTATACCATTTTCTGCTGCTGTTGATATTACCCAATACTCATATGACCAGAAATCCTTGTCTTCCTTCCACTTCACTTCACTGACCCCTACTATATCTAGATTGAGCCTTTGCATTTCCCTTTTCAGATTTTCTAGTTTCCCTACCATGTTCAAGCTTCTGACATTCCACGCCACGACTCGTAGAACGTTATCCTTTCGTTGATTATTCAGTCTTTTTCTCATGGTAACCTCCCCCTTGGCAGTCCCCTCCCGGAGATCCGAATGGGGGACTATTCCAGAATCTTTTGCCAATGGAGAGATCATCATGATACTTCTTCAATTACAGGCCACATGTCCTGTGGATACACATTACGTGTCTTTAATGCAGTGGTTTCCATTGCCTTCTGCATCCTCATGTCGTTGATCATTGCTGATCCTTCCGCCTTTAGGAGCAATTTCCCACCCCTAGGACAAGAGAGTGCCCTGAACCTCTATCTACTCCTCCGCCCTCTTTGACAAGGCCGTTGGCAGAATGGGGCTGACTTCTTATGCCGGAAGTCGACGGCCACCAATGCTGATTATTGGTCAAAAATTAGGCAGTGGCGGGGATCAAACCCGGGACCGAAGACGTTTTGATTATTAATCAAAGACGCTACCCCTAGACCACGGTGAACTGCTTGATAAAACCATCAAAACCTGGGGATGTACGCTGAGGAATGTAGGAATCTAACCAGTTACCATTGGAGCTGCGACCTGAAGAATCGAGATAAGGCGTCTTGCTTTCGCAGATGACATTGCAATCTTAACCAACAACTCTAAAGATGCTGTCATTGCTGTCCAAGCTCTGAATGAGTTAGCGGTGAAGTCAGATTTACAAATATCGTATGACAAGGCCAAATACTTTGAGAACAGGCAGGCCAGTAACAACCTTTTGACGACCATACATGGAACGATTGGAAGGGTCAATCACTTTCTTTATCTTGGCTCCACCCCAATGGTAGAAACGCAGCATACCATCTGTCCCACAATCTGTACAACAAGAAATGCATTTCCAAGAATGCTAAGGTCTATCATTAAAGAACTGCTGTCAGACCACATTTTCTGTAAGCCGCAGAGACCCTCTTGATGAACAGAAGCTGGCCAAAGTGGCCATGTGGTTCTAGGCACTGCAGTCTGGAACCGCCAGACCGCTACGGTTGCAGGTTTGAATCCTGCCTCGGGCATGGCTGTGTATGATGTCCTTAGGTTAGGTAGGTTTAACTAGTTCTAATTTCTAGGGGACTAATGACCTCAGAAGTTGAGTCCCATAGTGGTCAGAGCCATCTGAACCAACCATTTAATGAACAGAAAAGGCAAGATGGATGACCTGGAGAAAACCGAAAGACGTATTCGCAGAAAAATTCATGGTCCGAGATTGCTCTCAGATGGAACCTACCGTTTGAAGTCTAATTCTGAACTCTATCAACAGTTGGAATCGGCCAACACCAGTTTGCGACGTAGGAGGCTCAAGTTCTATGGGCACCTACAGCGAATGAACAACAATAGGCTTACCAAAAATATCTTCTTATTAGTTAAAAACTACAAGACTGGAAACCTGTGGCTTAATGAAGTCCTAAAGGACTTGGTTTCGGCTGGGATCTCTGATCATGAGGTAGAAGGTCGTTCCAAATGTTGTGCTGTGGTAGAGTCTTGGACCCCACCACCTAGAGCCCCCAAACGTTAGAAGCCCCTTTCACAGGAGAGGAAGGAGAAATTATCAGCAGGGCTCAAGAGATATAGGGGAACTGAAGAGAGCATCTAAGAAGAACTAGTCATAAGCGCTCTTTAATGGGCTTATATCAATAATAATAATAATAATAATAATAATGGACTTACCGTCCATGACAAGCGCCGTCATGGTCGGGGACGACGCTTGAACCCTATGCCCGCCCACAATGGTAACGACACTGCTAGCCTACTGGAAAATGATTCAAATCCAAATAGAGTTGTTTTGCAGGATATGCTTCCTGCAACCACACAAGAAGGAAACCAAAGACAGAGGATGAGATGGTCAGATGAAGTTAATCGACACCACATGTTCTGTTATTACCAAGCAACAAACCTAGGAATCAACACAACTGGATACAGATCACAAATTTACAGAACATTTATTACCAGATACCCAGAATTAAAATTATTACCAGAACAACGACTAGCTGATCAGATCCGTGTAATAATAAGAAATAACAGGATACCCCAGTCAGAATTAGAAAACATCAAACAACAAGTACAACAAATACTGGAACAAAATAATGTGCAATCAGAAGAAGAAGAAAATACAGTAATGGACTCAAACATCCCAGAGCAAACAAACAAAGAACAACACGCATCAATTAAACAGAGGAAAACGAAATCTTAAGACAGCCATCAGAACAAGCACAAATAGAACACGAAGTGACACACATGTTAGATATAGAAGAAAAATTTCAGCTGACATATATAGAATACAAAGACACAAATACAGACATTATACCATTCTTGCATAGAGCGCCAAATAACCCACAAGTCGAAACAACAATAAAAACTATCAACACAATCATACACAACAAAATAAATGAAAACACAACTATGGAAGAGTTACTACTACTGGTTTATATAGGAGCACTCACTACACTAAATATACACACTAGGCAGAGATCAGAACCAACCAACACACAGAAGAAACCCACAAAACCAGCATGGCAACACAGGCTACAGATCAGAATAGAAAAACTGAGAAAAGACATCGGACAGCTAACACAATTTATAAGAAATGAAATGTCAGAAAAAAAAAACGAAAAAGGTTAGGTCAAATCTCACAACAAGAAGCCATAGAGTAATTAGGTGAAAAGAAGCAGAAATTACAATCACTGGCCAAACGACTTAGAAGATACAAAAAAAGTGAAAATAGAAGGAAACATAACCAAATATTCAACACAAACCAAAAGAAATTTTACCAGACAATAGATAACACACACATTAAAATAGACAATCCACCCAACATAACAGACATGGAACACTTCTGGAGCAACATATGGTCAAACCCGGTACAACATGACAGGCATGCACGGTGGATACAAGCAGAAACAGATACATACCAGATGATACCACAGATGCCTGAAGTGATAATTTTGCAACATGAAGTCACCCAAGCAATTAATTCCACTCACAATTGGAAAGCCCCTGGAAAAGATGAAATACCAAATTTGAGGCTAAACAAGTTCACCTCAACACATTCACATCTAACTAAATTATTTAACAGTTACTTTGCAGACCCATACACATTCCCTGATACACTTACACATGGAATAACTTATCTGAAACCTAAAGATCAAGCAGACACAGCAAACCCAGCTAAATATCGCCCCATAACATGCCTACCAACAATATACAAAATATTAACTTCAGTCATTACACAGAAATTAATGACACAACACAGAACAAAATTATAAATGAAGAACAAAAAGGCTGTTGCAAAGGAGCACGAGGATGTAAAGAACAACTGATAATAGATGCAGAGGTGACATATCAAGCTAAAACCAAACAAAGGTCGCTACACTATGCACACATTGATTACCAAAAGCTTTTGATAGTGTACCCCACTCATGGTTACTACAAATATTGGAAATATTCAAAGTAGATCCTAAATTGATACAGTTCCTAAACATAGTAATGAAAAATTGGAAAACCACACTTGATATCCAAACAAATTCAGATAATATTACATCACATCCAATACAGATTAAGCGTGGAATATACCAAGGAGACTCATTAAGTCCTTTCTGGTTCTGCCTTGCTCTGAACCCACTATCCAACATGCTAAATAATACAAATTATGGATACAATGTTACTGGAACATACCCACAGAAAATCACACATTTGCTATACATGGATGATCTAAAACTACTGGCAGCAACAAATCAACAACTCAACCAATTACTAAAGATAACAGTTCAGCAATGATATAAATATGGCTTTTGGAACAGACAAATTTAAGAAAAAAAGCATAGTCAAGGGAAAACACACTAAACAAGAAGATTACATATTGGATAACTACAGCGACTCCATAGAAGCGATGGAAAAAACAGATGCCTATAAATATCTAGGATACAGACAAAAAATAGGAATAGATAATACAAATATTAAAGAAGAACTAAAAGAAAAATATAGACAAAGACTAACAAAATTACTGAAAACCGAATTGACAGCAAGAAACAAGACAAAAGCTATAAATACTTATGCTATACCAATATTGACCTACACATTTGGAGTAGTGAAATGGAGTAACACAGACCTAGAAGCACTTAATACACTTACAAGATCACAACGCCACAAATATAGAAAATGTCACATACATTCAGCAACTGAAAGATTCACATTGAGCAGAAAGGAAGGAGGAAGGGGATTTATCGACATAAAAAACCTACATTATGGACAGGTAGAAAATTTAAGAAAATTCTTTCTAGAACGAGCAGAAACTAGCAAAATACACAAAGCAATCACTCATATAAACACATTGGCTACACCATTGCAATTTCATAACCACTTCTACAACCCTTTAGATCACATAA
Source organism: Schistocerca piceifrons (assembly GCF_021461385.2). Lineage (NCBI taxonomy): Eukaryota > Metazoa > Arthropoda > Insecta > Orthoptera > Acrididae > Schistocerca > Schistocerca piceifrons. The sequence continues at coordinate 428,609,227 of NC_060139.1, read as the reverse complement.
CATCAACAGATACGAAGAAAGTGAATAGGAAAAAGAAAACAGCACATGGCAAGCACCCGTATCATCTAACACAGCCACACATCGATCAAGACGCATCCAACACATGGCTAAGAAAAGGCAATAAATACAGTGAGACAGAAGGATTCATGATTGCAATACAGGATCAAACAATAAACTCCCGATATTACAGCAAGCATATTATTAAAGATCCCAATACCACAACAAATAAATGCAGACTTTGCAAACAACAAATAGAAACAGTAGATCACATCACAAGCGGATGTACAATACTAGCAAATACAGAATACCCCAGAAGACATGACAATGTACCAAAAATAATGCATCAACAGCTTGCCTTACAACATAAACTTATAAAACAACATGTTCCCACATACAAGTATGCAGCACAAAATGTACTGGAGAACGATGAATACAAATTATACTGGAACAGAACCATTATAACAGATAAAACAACACCACATAACAAACCTGACATCATACTCACCAATAAAAAGAAGAAATTAACACAACTAATCGAAATATCCATACCCAATACAACAAATATACAAAAGGAAACAGGAGAAAAAATTGAAAAATACATCCAACTGGCTGAGGAAGTCAAGGACATGTGGCATCTGGATAAAGTTGACATTATACCAATTATACTGTCAACTACAGGAGTCATACCACACAATATCCACCAGTACGTCAATGCAATACAGCTACACCCAAACTTATATATACAACTACAGAAATCCGTAATTATTGACACTTGTTCAATCACCCGAAAGTTCCTAAATGCAATGTAACATATACCGTACAGTTAAAAGGAAGTCACGCTTGATCAAGGTCCGCGTCACCTTCCATTTTTAACCAGACTTAACGTCTGAGACAAGAAATAAATAATAATGTTACAGTTTCAACCTCTTTTAAAGCAGTTTGTCTATCAAGTGAATTCTGAAAATACAACACACATATGGTTAACAACATCTCCGTCGAGAAGGTAGAAAGAAAACGGTATTGAATACGAGCAACAAGTCCAACTCGGAGATACCACTTTAGTATATGCCAAAAATGCTGTAGGTGCATCAGTTGTTTTATTCACTCTGACAACTGTGGATAGTAATGAGTAGGACAGTAGACTATTTATAACTGGTTGTTCTTAAATGAAGTCTGTCGTGTTGTGGTAGATCGGGTGCTGATGTATTTCGAGTGGAGACTGGCTGGGCGAATCGCACTGCCCCGCTTCTTAACACAACATTAGGCCTAGAGTGACGTTACGATATTACGTTGATGTTTTCTGTCACGTAGAACTGTGTATGATCTTCCGTGCATCGTTACGACCCGTTAATACAGAATTAGATTATAAACTCTAAATTTAAAATGGTACAATTTTTAAATCTCGTAACATAAAAAACTGCGATAAGGTTTCGCGAAAATTTCGATACTTTAACATAAAGGGATTCGGAATCCCCCGTTAACCACTGAAGGCAAAATGTCTAATGAATAAATTTCGTCATACAATACTATGTTAGGATGTGTCGTTTTGCATTTATGTGTAGTGAGCTTTGCGGCTCCACAAGTGAAACGAAGTTCCCCCATAGATATAATTTAATAGTAGCTTTATTTTAACAAACACAAAATTGTTCCTTGACATGAAATGAGCAGAACACAAAAACCTGGTGCTGTTGTTGCGATTTGGGTATGTTTTGAGATTGGTTCCTCTAGATATAGGGTGTCCAAAAAAGGACTCCCTGATTTCAAAATTAAATATCTCGAAAACAAAGATCGATAGAGGAATGCAGTAAACGGTATGTTTATTGTGAAAACTGTAAGCATTTTATACAGCAGTTTGAAATAATAGTTACAAAAGCTGCTAACAGATGGCGCTGTAATCACCAAGCGTATTCCTGGTATGAATATTGATCCGAAGCCCAGAGCGATCAGTTCCACTATTGAAACGTGAAAGGAGGTTAGCGTACCGAAGGAAGAGATTAAAATCATGTACTCCATTGAACAACGCGTTTTTCTGGTGCTATAGTACCACAGGTCAGAAGAGAGTCCTACGGCAACAAGGCGAAGTCTTCAAGCACGATTTAATGTTCCAAAAGGATCCGATTCGAAAACCATTCGTACGCTCTTCGCAAAATTTCAACGAACAGGCAGCGTAACTGATGATCTAGTGGGTCATGTTGACCGCAAGCAAACTGCAGTTACGCCTGAAAATATCGCCACAGTTTCTGAAATTATTCAGCGAAATCCAATGTCATCCGTCCGTAGAATTGCATCTGAGACTGGTTTCAAGCGTTCCAGCACGCAGAAAATACTGAGAAAGAGCCTACACATGTTTCCATTCACAATTCAAACGCACCCGGCCATACCCGTACGAGCTGTGCAACAAAGGGTTGCCTTTGCTAATCAGATGCTCACAATGATTGATAGTGAAGGATTTGATGTTGGCTGCATCTGGTTTACAGATGAAGCACACTTCCGCCTGAATGGATACGTGAATAAGCAGTACTGGCGATTTTGGGGTTCCGAAAAGCCATATTGGTGTGAAGCGAAACCCCTGCATTCTCCTAAAGTTACTGTGTGGGCTCCAGTATGGAGCAGAGGCATTATTGGCCCTTTTTACATTCGAGAAACGGTCACTGTTGTACGTTACGTTGCAATTTTGGAACAATTTGTCGCCACACAGCAAGCGTTAGAGGATAGACCAGGTACTGAATGGTTTATGCAAGATGGAGCCCGACCACGTCGGACCGAATAAGTGTTTCGCTTTCTTGAGGAATACTTCGGGAATCGAGTCATTGTTTTGGAATATCCTAAATTTACTGGTGCAGGCATGGATTGGCCTCCATATTCGCCGGATTTGACACCTTGTGACTTTTTTTTTTGTGGGGCACAGTGAAAGACATGGTCCACCCGAAGTATCCCGCCACGTTAGACGAGCTTGAATCGGCGATCTCTGTGGCATGTGAATCCATTTCGGTTGAGACACTACGACATGTGATGGCGAATTTCATTCTTGGGGGTGAAGCTGACTCCTGCACGTGGTGCCCCTGCATAGGTACTGGACTAGATTCTCCAGTACTGAACTGAACGTCAGCATTCCAAAAGCATTGCATTATAGGTTTCACTATGAATGGAAACCAAAGGTCTTTATCAAGACCTCACCTTGTGATTGTATCAATCAACATAGAAGGATTGTCTGTTGCCAAAGAAGAACTCCTGCAACATATTGCCAAGGAACCTAGGTGTGATATTTTATGTATACAAGAAACCCATCGAGATGACACCATGAGAAGACCAAAAATCCTTGGGATGAAACTGGCAGTTGAGCGACCCCATAGACAATATGGCAGTGCTATCTTTGTGAGGAACGATATAGCTGTTCTCTCTACCTCACTTACAGAATTCAACAATATTGAAATACTGTCTGTAGAACTGAATGGTTGTATTGTGTCGTCAATTTACAAACCCCCAGGAGCAGATTTCCAATTTTCACCTACAGACAACTACACCAATCAACAAGCTCACTTTATTGTTGGAGATTTCAATAGTCATAGCAGTGTTTGGGGTTATGCTGAGGACGACAGTAATGGTGAAGCAGTTTTGACTTGGGCTGATACCAACCATCTTAATCTTGTCCATGATAATAAACTCCCACCATCTTTTAACAGTGGGCGTTGGAAACGTGGGTATAACCCCGACTTAATTTTTGTTAGCGAGAACATAGCTCACCAATGCAGAAAAACTGTTCTAAATCCGATACCAAATACTCAACACCGCCCCATAGGCTGCCAAGTGTTTGCAGCCATTACTCCTAGAATCACATCATTCCGAAGGCGATACAATTTCAAGAAAGCAGACTGGCAGAAGTTTGCTGATCTCCTTGACTCAGAAGTTTCACGCATAGAACCCTCAGTTTCCAACTATGATGAGTTTGTAGAAGCCGTGAAAAGATGCTCAAGACTCTCAACTCCCAGAGGCTGTCGAGTTAACTACATACCTGGCTTGACAGAAGAATCCGTGAAGCATCTACATAACTATATCCAACTTTTCAATGATAATCCTTACAGCATTGAAACCTTAACTGCTGGCCAAAATTTATCCTCAGCCTTAGCCAAATCCAAAAAAGAACGATGGATAGAGCTACTCGAGAACCTTGATATGTCTAAAAGCAGTCAGAAAGCCTGGCAGTTGCTGCGACGCCTGAACAACGACCCTGTCCACAATCATGGCCATGCAAACATTGCACCAGATCAAATTGCTCATCATCTAGTTCAGAATGGAAGGGTCAATTGTTCTAAAGATAGAACAAAACTCAAAAGAGAACCTGAACGTGAAAACAACCATATATCAAATGACTTCATCTTACAAGAACTCAGAACCGCAATTCAGAAATGCAAAAATGGTAAAGCGCCTGGTCTAGACGACCTAATGATTGAGCAAATTAAACATTTTGGTCCCATCACGGAAAGATGGCTTCTGCAATTCTATAATGGTTGTCTGAAGCGGAAACAGATCCCTGCCATCTGGAGGAAAACTAAAGTTATTCCCTTACTAAAACCTGGAAAGGGTGCAGCTGATCCCAAGAACTACCGACCGATTTCGCTCCTTTGCCATTTGTATAAAATCTATGAAAGAATGTTGCTAAATAGACTCACTCCCATTGTTGAAAAACAACTCATACCTCAACAAGCAGGTTTCCGACCTGGAAAGAATTGTACAGCACAAGTCCTTAATCTGACTGAACATATTGAAGAGGGATATGAAAAAGGATACATTTCCGGGGCTGTCTTCGTGGATCTCACAGCAGCATATGACACCATTCAACATCGACAATTATTGCACAAAGTCTACTACATCACTAGAGACATTAATTTCACCAGAACTGTGCAGACACTTTTGGAAAACCGGCGATTCTATGTGGAGTTCCAAGGAAGAAAGAGTAGATGGAGAAGTCAAAGGAATGGCTTGCCTCAGGGTAGTGTCCTTTCCCCCATATTGTTCAACATATTTACAAATGACCAGCCTCAACCTTCTCTTACAAAGAGTTTCATCTATGCAGATGATCTTGCCTTAGTCACACAAGCCAGAGATTTTGACACAGTAGAAAACCAGCTTACTGTTGCTCTCAAGGACCTATCTGAGTACTACAGAGTCAATAACTTAAGACCGAACCCTGCTAAAACTCAAGTTTGTGCTTTCCACCTACGCAATCGAGAGGCCTATAGAAAACTTACAGTGTTTTGGGAAGATCAAGAGCTTGAACATTGTTTCTACCCCAAATATCTGGGTGTCACCTTAGATCGAACGTTGACCTACAGAAAACACTGCACTAACACCAAGCAGAAAGTTGCTGCTCGTAACAACATCCTGCGGAAGCTCACTGGCAGCGTTTGGGGTGCAGATCCCAAACTATTAAGAACATCAGCCTTGGCCTTGTGTTATTCCGCAGCTGAATACGCATGTCCTGTATGGTACAAGTCATCTCATGCAAAGCAGGTTGATGTGGCCCTGAACGAAACCTGCAGGACAGTAACGGGATGCCTCAAAGCTACACCTATTGATAAACTCCATAAACTAGCAGGTATTGCTCCTCCAGACATAAGGCGTGAAGTCGCAGCCAAACTTGAGAGACATAAAGCAGATCATAACACCGATCACCTGCTACATGGATACCAGCTACCAATTAGTAGACTCAAATCTAGGAGGAGCTTCATGAGAACTACTACACCCCTCACCGGTCGGACTGGAGCAGCCAGACTATCTCAGTGGACAGCAAAATCTGACAGTAACGATTGGATGACTCCTTCTGAGACCCTTCCTCCTGGTGGAAATCAAGTCTGGACAGTGTGGAAGTCTCTAAATCGGCTCAGGAGTGGCGTCGGACGAACTAAGGACAATCTGTTTAAATGGGGCTTCATGAAGGAATCTTCCACCTTGTGTGACTGCGGAGAAGAACAGACAACCAAACATTTAATTAACTGTCCTAGATGTCCTGTATCATGTTCCACACAAGAGCTTGTTGATGTTTCAGACAATGCTGCTGCCGTTGCACAATTTTGGGCTAATACCGTTTAGTTTGTTCTTTTATGATTTGACCTGATTTGTTATATTGTATATATTGTAAATATTGTTGTAATGTTTTTGACTCGAAATAAATAAATAAATTCTTGGTTTGCGCCACCTCTGTAGTGCCGATGGTGAACATTTTGAAAACATTGTGATGTGATTCTTTGCAAAGATTGTTTTCATACGATTATTTCACTTATGTATGCTGATATGAGCTGTACACCGTACAGCGCCATCTGTTAGCAGCTTTTGTAACTATTATTTCAAACTACTGTATAAACTTCTTATAGCTTTCACAATAAACATACCGTTTACTGCATTCCTCTATCGATCTTTGCTTTCGAGATATTTAATTTTGAAATCAGGGAGCCTTTTTCTGGACACCCTGTACATTACATGTAGGTCACTGCTTTTGCAAACAAATGGACTTGCTATTATGTTTCATGATACGGTATCCCTCCCGCGCCGGGGGAAAGATGGATGAACCGCAATGCTGTTCGTAGTTCGGATAAGTCGACAGTGTCGGTTGAAGCGATGACCTTGGAGAGTGGCCGTCCACGCACACTGGGACGGGAAATGCTGTCGCTTCAGCCTGCTTGTCCTTGATGCTGGCGTCATGCTGACAGGTGGCGTTTCATAGGACGTGGAGGACGCATAAATTGGCCAGCCCGTTCTCCTGCTCTTACACCTCTGGACTTCTTTCTGTGGGGTACGTTAAAGGAGAATGTGTACCGTGATGTGCCTACAACCCCAGAGGATATGAAACAACGTATTGCGGCAGCCTGCGGCGACATTACACCAGATGTACTGTGGCGTGTACGACATTCATTACGCCAGAGATCGCAATTGTGTGCAGCAAATGATGGCCACCACATTAAACATCTATTGGCCTGACATGTAGGGACACACTCCATTCCACTCCGTAATTTAAAACGGAAACCACGTGTGTACGTGTACCTCACCCCTCATGGTAATGTACATGTGCGTCAGTGAAAAAGACCAATAAAAAGGTGTTAGCATGTGGACGTAATGTGCTGTTCCAGTCTCTTCTGTACCTAAGGTCCATCACCGTTCCCTTTGGATCCCTACGTAATTCGGTGCTCTCCGATACACACGATCGAACAGCGGAGTAGTGGTACTCAAGCGTCAACTTTAGGTTACAATATCTCTGGATGTAATTAACATTTTACAATGCAACAAACGGCACTGATTACGTATTTGTTTATATGTTCAGATGTGCTAACAAATGTAATGGGGTTACATTTAAGAAAACGTAGGTTTGTGTTAAAAAACATTCTTCCGTGCATTTTTTTATCGTTTGTATTAACCAATTACACTAGCCCCTCTCCTCACGTCCAGTCTGTGGAATCGATTCGTCAGTATTTGATGTTGTTTACGAAATATATCCAGCGGTAACGTTAGGTGACTCACCCTGTAAATGAGAGAGAGAGAATACAAATATGAACGTTACTGGAAAAAAATTATGCAAAGTAAATTTTACGATCTACTCATTTTCTTCCTATTATAGATTAATTTTTATTAATTACCTAGCATACAAAAATAAAGCTACACTGTTCTAAATGGTAATGCTAGGGTTAAATACAGCGCCCCACCCTATGACAGGAGTAGCCTTCAGAATGGCAACGATTAGATGCGTGTCTGAGAGCCAACTAACTCGAATGTTGGAATACTTTACACAGAAATGACTTCCCCTTCATCATCTTGACTTCGTCATTCTGAATTCAGAGGAAGAAAGGGAGACAGAATTTATGTCAGGATCAGCAAGTTGTATATTGACCAACGCCAGCTGTGTAGCACTTTTTCCCGATATTCTCAGAAAGTTTATATCGAATTTCTTCCCAGAGGAAGTATCAAGCCTTTGCCCAAATGAGCGAGGCCTGTAGACGACTTCAGCAGTTGTTGAAAAAGAAGAAACGGTTTTAAGTATAAAAATACGACAAAAAATCCAGTTGGAAGAACATCCGCAACTGAGCATTATAGCAGAGGTTGAAAATACCGCTTTAGTTGTAAATTACTTTATTTCCACATTACCGGTTTCGGACTGCTATAAGCCCATCCTCAGGTGTCGTAGCTGTACTGTGGTCCCGGTGCACCGGGTGTACCAGGCGCGGTGTGCTGCCTATGAGCGCAGAACAGTGGGTATTTTTAACTTCTACTATAAAAATACTGTTTGAAAATCAGTAAATTGAGTCGATTTGAGTGTCAATCTTTGGAGAAAGTATTGCAATGACTTGGAAGCTAAACACCGAAGCACTCTTTCTTCATGATTCTGAAACAAATTTGCTTAAATATTTAAAACTGAATTCTCAAATGTAAAATCACTTTCAGAACCCAGATCTATATTCGCTTTCAGTTGCACGTTCTCTTGTAATTACACGTATAGGTCAATATCCGTTGTGAAAAATACTAAAGCGTAACATTATTAGCGTTTGGTCATGTGTTTCGTGCGTAGCATTTCCTTTTTCCTTTGGTATACGTCGACGAAAACGATTGCCACGGTATAACTCAGTCTGCACCTCGAGACTTAAAATAATTATACCGGTTCTTACAATCCAGGAACTTGAACGACCCAACACTCCGACAAATACAATGCTCATTTCTGCAGTTAGAGACACTATGATATCAAATGGTGTCGTTGATTGTCGTTGAATCGTGAATGTTCTCGCAACTGAGAGACGGTGAGTGGTACGGGGCTTCACGTAAGAGAGGGCTGATGCCTGAAAGGATCGAAGAGCTGCTGTCAGGTGGAAGAGGCGGCTCACTAACATATACCGACTGAGAATCGGATTGAATCTATATGCCCCTCTGAAGGTCCAATTGTCACATTGTGAACGACGCCGATGATTTTTAGTCCTAACTAACACATTAACGACACCTTTTTAGTTAGTTGAAGTTGTACAAACAACAAAAGGGATTTGATCATCGCTTGTAAGTACTACAGGTTATGAAGTATGCTTCCCATCGAAAGTGAATCTCACACGAATTCTTAAAATTCAAGCCTAGTTGCCAGTGTCCACGTGAAGGTAAGTGAACGCCCTCAGAAGCGCATTAGTCAAATCATCAGTCCGAGATATTATGCTCTGAAGTTCGATTAAGATTCGTCAGATTGTTGCGTACAAGTGGTTGGTACGTTGCTGCCTCTTTCTCAGTGTAGTTGTGAAGGTTTACATGTACCTCGCAACCTACGACGAAACCGACTAATCAGTCGACTGTATGAAGCGGGTTAGATGCCGGATGCCCATACCTTGCCACCGTTCATCAGTTTGACACTGCTCACCTCGACATCCTCTCCTGTTCCAATCTCGTCATCCAAGAATTGGACTTACTTCTCACATCCGCAATTATTTGTTAGCTGTATTCCAAACTCTGACCTCTCCTAAAATAGATGTATATGATTCTCTGTAGTACCATAGATAATTTTAAAACCACAGCACCCACAGCTAAAGTAATGTCAGAACACTTTCGTGTCAGAATTTATCAAACAGCGAAGAAATACCCCTGCAATTGTTTCCTTTCAGTTCCAGGAGTCAGGAAACGCAGAATCCATCTCACACTTGGGAAAGGGGTAGTTGTTATCCTGTTCATTGCTACAGCCTCTCAGAAAGGACGAACAGCGGACTGTGTGTCCTGTGGCAGAGAATGATCCCGCTAGAGCGCTAAGATGCTCTTTGTTATCGGTATGTATAGGTAACTACGCTTCTGATTTGACTTTCTCTATGCCACTCACATGGCAAATATACATAGTGGAGAGTGCATTGTAGTGTTCTTTATCAAGATCAGAGAGAGAGAGAGAGAGAGAGCGAGAGAGACAGAGAGACTATTAAAAGATTCATTCGGTGGTAAATTAATGTTAGTATAACGTCACATCGTATGTACAGTTCTACGCCTCATTTGTAATACCTGTTATAGGGGCTGGGGGGGAGAGGGGGAACAGGAGTAGAGTGATACGTGCTATGAGATAAATGACGAATCCTCCCTTACCCCAATACTCACAGAGATCAGTTCTTTGATAGAGGCTGTATCCCCTGAGAGTCACTTGGTTTTGAAATATGTCTCCAGCAGACACGCACAAGGGTCGGGGCATTCCTTGAGCAGCATTGGTGGTAATGGTAGCAGCAGCAGTAGTTTCATTCCACGTGGATCATTTTTACAAAGATACTGGACATGTCGTGTAGCTACCCATAAATATTTAAAAAAGGGAGAACGCAACTAATGCATAAAGGCGTTTACTTACATACAAGTATATTTTCATAACAATGAGCTAGGTATTCGCATGTGACCTTTTTCATCCCGCCATTTGCCTAAAGCTATGTTTGGACGGAACGTAAAATCTAAATCAGTGTTGCGAAATGGAGATTGAAAACATGACACTAGGTTGTTTGATACAGTGCATCATTCACCATCTGTATATAGGTATGTACTCGACAAGCCACCATACGGTGCATGGAGGTGGGTAACTCCTACCAATAATAGTCATTTCTTTTCCATTACATTCACAACTGGTGTGAGGGAAGAACGACAAGATGCATGCTTCCGCACAAGCTCTGGTTTCTCTTATCTTGTCTTGGTGGACCTTATGCCAGATGTACGTTGGTGGCAGTAGAATCATTCTGCAGTCACCCGGATATGCCGATTCTCTAAACTTTCTAAATAGTACATCACTAAAAGAACGTGACGTTGCATCCAGGGACTCTCATATGATTTCACGAATGATTTTTGTATACACACTGGTTGTTCGAAACTACTTACTACAATTCAGCGCATCATCAGTTGTAAATCACTCTTTACTTTATGTATTATTGAAAAGAAGTTATGTAGTAATGTATATTCTGAGTGATGTACTGATTTTTCAATACCTATAACAGCAGTACATATACAATACATATCATACGCTATATACATATATATATATATATATATATATATATATATATATATATATATATATAATACAATAACACCATACAGACGTTGATTTGTGATGTAACGCTATTTGTGGGTCTATGATCCGTTGGACAGTATATGGTTTCCATATCGTGTTCCGCAATTTGCCATTTGATAGCCTGAAAAATTGAGTCAGCATTCATACATAATGGACGAAATGCTGAGCTCACGGAGAGGATTAGCTGTAATTATGATTCAAGGCAGAGCTAGGATGTGAGGTTTATTATAAAGGAAAAATTATAGTGCGAAAGTGAGTCTTGAAAAGAGAGTACTGCTTCGTTTTTGTCGTTTATCTGATTTATATGTGTTACTAAACTCCTACTTTTTGTGACCTAAGAAATCATTCCACCGTAAGGAACGCATAGCTCACAAAGTATCTTTTCACTGCTCTATCATGCAAGTTGGTTTCGATAATTCCTTTAATATCCCTAGGCACCCAATATAAGATTTATTCCCTTGTAGATAGTTCTGTTTATTGTTATATGTTTAAACTTTATTGTTATGTATTACACTTTGTACCTCGTTCCACGCTCATTGGAAGTGGTGTTTGTACAATAACTATCAATATTATTTTTGGCGTTCACAGCTGTTTAAATATATGAACTGTATGGAACTAAAAGACAGTGGTACTGAACAGGTTGACATTACTCTGACGTAACATATTGACGACATGAACAAGTGTTCATTCCTAGCACCTTCAATGTAATTATATGTCATACCGATCAATAATAAACTACGTTAAGGATTTCCTTTGCCTTCCCTCTGTGGGGTTTTCCTGTTATCCTAGTGAGTGTAGTGCTTGGCTTATCAGCAACGAGAATCCTGGCCCATGTCCAACACTGAGAAGTGGTAGCCACGAAACTTTAAATAACACCTCGAGTAAAGTTTGGAGAACGACTGCACCATTATGTTTTACCCTCTCTAGTGGTGTGCTACTGTATGGAGGTGATAGTTAAAACTTTATGACTACTCGTATCGCAAACGTCTTTGGCGCGTATTAGGAACAGTATAGGTCCTAATATGTTATATCTACTCTATTCTGTCTGCTAGGAATGAACGGAAGCAGTCATTAGCCGCATCTACTATTCCTATTGACGCTTCCTTATTTAGTGGAATCTTTGGGTCAACAATATTAAAACCCCTAGACAGATCTAGAAAAATGCATGTGGAAAAATAATCCGTGTCAAGGGCATGAAGAGCCACTTTTAATTATACTATTGCGATTGTTTCTGTATTTTAACCACTTCAGAAAGCCATGTGTATTTACGTGTTAGTATTTTTGTTGTTACACGTATAAAACGTATTCCCAATCCACATCACAGGTATAAAACTGAGTGAGATCGTTAATACAGGCGATACAAATTCTATATAAAAGATGTGTTACGTATTTTTCAAAGTACCTAGCGGTATTTAAAGTACAAACCCAGCTATAAGAAACTGCAAATTAGTCTTATCCCATCTCCTGTGTCTAATCGTTACTTTGAAGACCTAGGGCATCTCACCATCACATATTCCGATTACTCTGTCCGTATAATGCCTTTTCATTTCTAAATATATGTGTGATGTCACATCTGTCATGTGTGTGTGTGTGTGTGTGTGTGTGTGTGTGTGTGTGTGTGTGTGTGTGTGTGTGTGTCTGCCTGCTTACGCAACAAATTTCGACTACCACTCAGATTTAACAGTTCCATATTTCTTTCAAGTGGAAAGCGAGTTCTCTCAATCTTTGGTGCTGATTTCTCAGTGATTTTGGTAGTAGATGGTGCTATGATTCAAATAGCTCTCTTCCTTGGTACAAACTTGTAGCTTTCTCGAAAAGTATCCAAGAGCTCTTCAGGCACATTCATCCAGTACTTAAGCTACAAATTTCCCCCGCTTCCCCTGTAGAAATAGAGAGATATCCAGTATCCGGGTTTTTTCATATTTTCCACGTTATTCCGTTTTTTTACGTTTTTACATGTTTTAACATGTTATCCTCAGTTTCCATAGTCCACACGTAAATGTAGACGCGGATATTCCTTATCTTAAATGGTGGGCTGTTTTTACCATCCAACTGCCATACAGAGTCACAAACTGGGCAGAGTTTCACACATGGACTGCCAGGGTATCACACATGGATTACTCTGGAAATATAGTGATGACGTCACACACACACACACACACACACACACACACACACACACACACACACACAAACAGATCAGTTATGCCAGTATGTGTCTGTCAGTTTCTTATGGAGGGCCCCACTGGCAAAGCAAAATAAAATGTGACATCATACGAGTATTAAAGTGGTTTTTATGCTGGATTTTAACTATTCTTACTCGACGAGCGCTAATCATACGGGCCAGCGTACTTAATGATGTATATAATGATGAGTGCTGACAGCGTATTTTCGTTGGATAAATGTGAGATCGTTTCATTGTTTGCTATTTTTTCCAGTGTGAAATTTTAATTACACCTATTTCTGAAGAAGAAGAGTTCACATTTGTCGCAACCATTGCCTAAGGCTGAATAAAACAAACTTTTATTCCATCTGTTTAGCTGCTTTGGATTAATTCTCATTAACATTTCACCTACAATATTATTTTCGTACCATGCATCGCTTTCATGTTGTTTAGAGAAGCTAAAACAAACACTCTGTACATACATAAGTGTGTGGAAAAATTACAGCAGATTTTTTTGTTCTGTTCTCACTGTTGGCTGAGGTATTAAGTATTATGCATATTAATCGGTCGACTTTGGTCACGCAATTTGCAACCCTCTGCCATTAGAGAGCTCCAAATCGGAGTGCAACGTAACTACATTCATGCTCATAAATTAAGGATAATGCTGATACATGGTGAAACAACACTCTGGTGGGCGGTTTGCGGGTTTAAATCACTTTGGGGTATGACCATGCGGTGTATTTGACCCGCGGTCGTCGCACGGTGGCACTGGCTGCAGTCCACATACACAGAGGTGTGTTGGTGCTTGTCAGAGTACGGTGCAGCGAGTAAGTGTGCAGTCGTTTTCAGACGTGCTAATGGTGACTGTGTGTTGACAACGGCTCAAAGAACACACATTGATGACATTATGAGGGGTAGAATACTGGGGTGACTGGAGGCTGGTCAAACACAGCAGGTTGTAACACGGGCCCTCCGTGTGCCACAAAGTGTGATCTCGAGATTATGGCAACGATTCAAACAGACAGGAAATGTGTCCAGGCGCTACAGTACGGGACGTCCACAGTGTACAACACAAGAACACCGATATCACACCATCTGTGCCCGCAGACGGCCATGTAGTACCGCAGGTAGCCTTGCTTGGATCCTTACTGCAGCCACCGGAAAAGTTGTCTCCAGTCACACAGGCGACAGACGACTGAACAGACATGGTTTATTAATCCGAAGACCTGCAAGGTGTATTCCACTGACCCCTGGTCACAGGAGAGCCTCTAAAGCCTGGTGTCAAGAGCACAGTACATGGTCATTGCATCAGTGGTCCCAGGTTATGTTCACGGACGTGTCCTGGTATAGTTTGAACAGTGATTCTCGCCGGGTTTTCATCTATCGTAAACCAGGTATCAGATACCAAACCCCTTAATGTCCTTGAAAGGGACCTGTATGGAGGTCTTGGTATGACAGTGTGGGGTGGGATTATGAGTGGTGCACGTACACCCCTGCATGTCTTTGACAGAGGAACTGTGACAGGTCAGGTGTATCGGGACGTCAGTTTGCACCAGTATGTTCGCCTTTTCAGGGGTGCAGTGGGTCCCACCCTCCTCCCAATGGATCATAACGCACGGCCCCAACGAGCTGCCGTTGTGGAGGAGTACCTTGAAACAGAAGATATCAGGCGAATGAAGTGGCCTGCCTGTTCTCCAGACCTAAATCCCATCGTGTACCTCTGGAATGCTCTCGGTCGACGTATCGCTGCACGTCTTCAAGCCCTAGGACACTTCAGGATCCGACAGGCACTGGTCCAAGAATGGGAGGCTATACTCGAGCAGCTTCTCGACTACCTGATCTGGAGTATGCCAACCCATTGTGCGGCCTGTGTACGTGTGCATGGTGATCATACCCCATATTGACGTCGGGGTACATGAGCAGGAAACAGTGGCGTTTTGTAGCACATGTGTTTCGGGAGAGTTTTCTCAACTTATCACCAATACCGTGGCCTTACAGATCCGTATAGTGTGTGTTCCCTATGTGGCTATGCTACTAGCGCCAGTTTTGTGTAGTGCGACGTTGTGTGGCACCACATTCTGCAATTATCCTTAATTTATGAGCATGAGTGTATGTCGTTGCGTGAGAAACCGTGTTGTATTCGAGTTTGTAACTGCGAAAAGTTCGTCCACACATGGCGCAACCTCTCCTTCAGCATTACAATGCTAAACCACACACGAGAGCTGTGACATCGGAAACAATCCGGAGCCTTGGGCCAACTGTCAGAATAGGTCCTCCATATAGTACAGATTTGGCGCGATCCGAGTTTTGTCCGTTTCCAGAACTTAAAGAACACCTTAGATGACTTCACCTTGATAGTGATGAAGCGATGAAAGCAGAGTTCAACAAAGTCAAATAGCCTGCAGTGACGTAACGGTATTAACAAACTGGTCGCTAGTTGAGAGAAAGTGTTCATCACCAGGATGACTATG
Organism: Schistocerca piceifrons; assembly: GCF_021461385.2. Taxonomy (NCBI): domain Eukaryota; kingdom Metazoa; phylum Arthropoda; class Insecta; order Orthoptera; family Acrididae; genus Schistocerca; species Schistocerca piceifrons. Next base: position 428,593,548 of record NC_060139.1, on the reverse strand, counting down.
TTGAGAACTGAATGTATAGACACTGAGAACAAATACCTAAAATGCCAATAAAAATTTGTTTATTTATAAAGCTTTAACAGTTTTCACATAAAGCATTTGGAGGCATTACTTTTTAGCACACACGCACATACACACAAACACACACTCTCTCTCTCTCTCTCTCTCTCTCTCTCTATCTATCTATCTATCTATCTATCTACCTCTCTGGAGCGGCTCCTTTATGCTCCATGGAACATTCACCTGTGCATCCATGGTGGAGGACACAATGGTTGCCAAGGAGTATGGTACACTTGTTGCAGACCACGTACACTCCTTCACAACGATCATGTTTCTCTCGAGTTACAAACATGCAACACGAGGAACAGAAATCGACGATTTAGTGTAAACCTTGATTACTAGCCCTTTACAGCTGATGATATTATTGTAGTAGAGGAATGTCACGTGGAATGTGAAGATGAGCAAGATTACATATCAAGACAGTTCACACGTCATTACAAATTACCTGCCTAATACACATAACTGTATGTAATTCATGGCCACATCAGTGGTAAAAAGCCACCGTAAGCATGTGTTTACCTGTCTGCATCCATCTAATCTCAAACAGTTATCACTTGAATAATAGAATCCAGGAAATGATTCATATAGTCAAGTGCCTAGGTGAAGTATGTGTAACATAATAGCATTTAAAAATCAAAAGTGTAATTATTCTCAAGAGATTGTTTGAAGGATTTGGTGATTACAAACGTATGGTATAAAATTCCTAGGGAGAGCATGTTCAAGAAATTTATGAACAGCAGGGAGACTGAGTTACTTAGGTATGAGAAAAGAAATACTAAACGAGAGAAAAATTGTTTATAATGATAAAAGGGATTTTATGAACATGAAAGATCTTGTGAAATTCTGAGCCTCCATGACAGTAAACCGGCATGAAACGTTTAGAGAAATATCAGCTTTGGGATATAATTATCACGCAATGCTAAGAACTACACAATAGAGTTGTTACTACAAGACAAAGTCATCGCATGCAAGAATTATAGACAACTTCCAGATGAAGTCCTCCATTTACCAACTTATAAGAAAACGAAAGAAAATTATTTAATGACAGGTATATAGGTAATGCTCTGTGAATCACTTTTCCTTTCAGCAGTATCAGGTACAAACCTTATGGTTACTGCATTTAAGTCTGATATTTGTCAATTTGTGCTTCGTCTTCAATGTCAATGTTGTAGACCGGACGATCTTGGAGATTTTGCTGCTCTAACAACAGAGCAAATACGAACTATGTGAAACAGGAGAGGAGGATTTGTCGTAAATTTTATCTTCCAAAACGCTAAACCCGATGATTTCATTGGGACTTAAGGATATCACGATTACATGTGGGAATTTATTTTTTGTTAAATAATGTGATTTTGGAGATTGTTTAACAGCAGGATATCGACATATTATGTTAATCACACCAACTGGGCAGATCTTATACCTGTTGAACAGTATACATGGGTCGTATAATAAAAATAATATTACAGCGTTCTTAGGGGCTCCAAAATACAGCGTTCACTGGTTTCTTGTGATAGCACTCACATCTCTTTACCACAATGCGTAGGCATCGCTCCTGGGTGAGCATGCATTAAAAGACAGTGGGAGTGTTATCTGGAGGCGGCTGTCAAAATAATGTAAATAGTGGTAGGTGTTCGTACATTGGATTTCTTGCGCCATTCCATTTTAACACTATGACGTCAGATACTAATAGTTCAGGGGAGATCAGGGCCTATTATTGATGAAGTAGATAATTGTTAGTAAGTAACACACTACATAGTGTATTAAACATTCAAGTCTCTAGTACGCGCTTAATGCTGGCAGTGAGTCCTGCGTTGTAGTGCTTGCAGAAAAGGTAGTAGCGTAATTATTTTTCTATGTTTCAGTCTATGACACAACATCACACACACCCACACACACACACACACACACACACACACACACACACACACACACACAGACAGACACACACACGTATTAATAATGCAGGAGTGATACATATTTCGTACGTAGCAAGATAATGCAGTGCAGTAACTGGTTAACATCATATTTAGATATATCTTAGTATGGATATGTATTTGAGATATCGGTAAAATTGCAAAACATTACCGAAAAACATTAGATTAGTAATTAATTAGGAGAGGAAGCATTTAATTATATCTCTAATGCTTTTTATTCTGCTTGTGGTGGATGGTTGCAGTTTAACTACATGCATGCATAGGCCTCGAATTATGAAACCCAGTCAGTTACTCTAATTGTAACCTGTGAGGAAGGAGACGGGAGACTGAACCTTATTCATCCAGGGGCGAGGGGAGGTGGGAGTGATAACCTTGCAGACTTGTCTCGCGTGTGTGGGCTGGACGTAATGATCCCCGAGATGAGGTGGATGGGGTGTGACCTCACTCAGTTGCCTCAGATGTGACCTGATACCACTAACCTAGAGAAGAGTTTGTCGTCTGACCAGAACCCGCAGTAGATAACTATGGCCAAGGTGCCCATAACTGCGGGATGGTTCTGAAGGTGCTGGAATGGAAGTCATTTGGTGTAAGCTGTAGTACCAAGAAGTGTACCTGGTACACCAAGGAGCGGTCTATGTTGTATCGGTAACATTCAGCAAGGGTCGTGGCCAATGTGTGGACACAACCACCCTGGTGGATCGACTGGTATCTTTCTTCGGGCCAGGGGACGGCAATTCCGGTGGAGGCGGAGGCGGAGAAAGGGGCTTCTGTATTTCAAGAGGAGCATTACCTATGTAACGGCTGCATCAAAGTGTTTAACTGATGCAATGTTGAGTACAGTGCTGTATACAGGCTGAGTATTGCATGTATTGACTAAAAAGCAATATTTCATACGAAAAATGGTAGGCTGCGACATGCTACGATTCCAGTGCCATGGCAGGAGTTTCGTGTGAACGCTTTCCCGGAACGACAGAGCTGTTTTGATTTTGTCAGTTACACGTGTGAGCATGAGAGATTTTCAAGTTTTATTCAAAGGAGAGTGATCTTGTTCTTATTACAGCGTGATCGCAACTGATTTCGCTTCTGCTGTTTGTTCAGAGCAAGTTATCTTGTTATTCTGTGCAATGAGAGTGATTCATTTCTAAGTTCATTGCACAGAATACTGTTTTGAGATAAATGCATGGGATAGTCCTGTAGAAAGTCGATAGTACTTTTGCAAATCAAATGATACGATTTCAGAGATTTCACTGGTCTCATAGAGATATGATTTTTATATGCATAGGCTGTAGCGGCGAATGCAGTTTTGTACAAAGGCCGGGAGTAGAACACAGGTCTCTTGATTATTAGGCAGGTGCGTTAACCACGGACCCACGTTGGCACAACTGCATGAATTACCCCTTCTAGGTACTTGTTCGTGATGGAACGAACTATGTTTAGTGGCTTACTATGTGGATGATCTTAATCACGTCCGAGAACTGTTTCAATATCGTGTCGTTAACTGCCGAAGCTATAAAGATATAACTGCCTCTCCGTCTCTGTCCAAGTATCATATATCTAATTACTGTTATAGTTGCCTAATTTCAATACTGCTTCACTGATTTCTGTTTCATTGTGCTGAAGACATTGTAATGGTTCGTTTCTCGTTTGAGGCCTCCTTGTAGAACGGTATTAGGCTGAAAATTGGGTTCTGTTTAGTTGTTCAGTCCCAGTTCGAACCTCTCTCCATCCAAACCATACGGTACAAAGCTTAGTTAATTTATATTTGAAACTCGCCACCGTACTTGCTTCTGCAGACCTGCACAAAGTAAAACTCAATCACTCTCACCACTCTATTACCAAAGTTTGTTTACTAAATAGTCCACAAACTAGCGACGAGTCGCAAAGAATCTGGGAGGGTAAGTAGTAACTAGCAGGTGACTCTCGTGACGTCGTGTCTGGCAGCAAGCAGTCCTCCCACAATAGCTCTCTCGGCGGTGGCGTGCAATATTAACAGGTGCCGGGGGCGTCGTCTCATGTAAGGGCGTGAGTGTGTGTGTGTGTGTGTGTGTGTGTGTGTCTGCACGTGTCGACTCGCTCAGTCATCCTCCCACATGGAACCACTACCGCCGCAACTCATTTATAACTAACGGAAAGAAAGGCCAGCCAACCGCGTTCTGGACTCCCTCTCTAACAGTGCGGTACACAATACCACAGTGCTTTCTGAAAAGAGTGAATTAAGTGGCCCAATCGATTAATTGTGAAGACAAATTGTAGCACCTCTATCCTTGTTTACACAACCGCCATTTCTGTTACGTTACTCAACAGCAGCAGCAGATGAAATGAGGAATTTTCACAGCTGTTGAGTTGGGAGGGTGCACTCCATTCGCGAGCACAGCTGTTCCAGCCATCTGTACAGCGATTCAGCTGTCCCTGTCACTGGGTTTTATGCAACCTGCAACGTCTTCAAAAGCCTTGCGTGAGATTTTTATATTACCTTACTCGCTTCGCACAAACTATTTGTGATACAGAAAAGCGAACAGGACCTTTTTGTAGGAAAATTTGGTACTGGAATACGACTTTTCTCAAGGCCACAGTTTTAGAGTTTTTCAAGAAAAGGTTTTACGGTCCCTTTTGTAAGATTTTCTCTAGAAAACAACATACCCCAGCAAAAAACTTAACCGCATGTAATATCCTATAAAGAGGTCCTGTTACTTTTTTTTTTTTTGCAGGATTAACAGATTGCATTTAGTGAGAAAATCTCGCACGTGGTATTTGAAGGGGTTGTGGGTTGCCATAACCCAGTGGTAGGGGCACCTTAATCATATTGTATTTTTGTATTCTTCGAGGGCTCCCTGTATCACCTATGGGAGGTGTATACACTACTGTACTTACATTAAATTCTAATCTTCCCCTATGGTCCTCGCTACTTACATTTGAGCTCTAATTCAAGGAAATTGCTCAGGAACTGCAACTTAGTTGTTCCTTACCTAATTTAACCGGGAGCCTGAGAGGTAGTTCAGGACAAGTTGGGTTGGTGTTGGGTTGTTTGAGGGAGGAGACCAGACAGCGAGGTCATCGGTCTCATCGGATTAGGGAAGGACGGGGAAGGAAGTCGGCCGTGCCCTTTCAAAGGAACCATCCCGGAATTTGCCTGGAGTGATTTAGGAAAATCAAGGAAAACCTAAATTAGGATGGCCGGACGCGGAATTGAATCGTCGTCCTCGTGAATGCGAGTCCAGTATGCTAGCCACTGCGCCACCCCGCTGTGTCCAGGATACGTAATAAACAATACTGGCTCTGGCCGACTGTAAAGATGAAATATAGGAATTATGGCATACTATTTATTTCTGCAGTTCGCTCTCCTGATTCATCTCTCTCTTAGCTCTCAACCACACATTATCATAAATTCCAACGCTTTGGCAATAAGTATTTGCATTTTTCTTAGAACTTTAAAAACGTACTACTGAAAACAAGTTTCAGGCTAATATGGAAGTTTCAGGCAAATACGAAGTAACCGAGAAATATGGAATACGGTGGTAAAAACTGATAAGAGTTTGAGAAAAATATTTGTTTATTTAGTAGAGATGATTCGTTTTACATTCATCTGTTAGCAGCCTAGTCTTCGTTCTCACCGCCTGTACTGTGAAGATTGGTGGTTCTTTTTTTTAGTATCCTTTTTCTGATTGGTTTGATAAGGCCCGCCACAGCTGCTCTCCCGTAGCAACTTCTTTATCTCAAAGTAACACTTGCAACCTACGTCCTCAATTATTTGGTGGATATATTCCGCTCTCTGTCTTCCTCTACAGTTTTTGCCCTCTATAGATCCATCTAGTACCATAGAAGTTATTTCATGATGTGTTAACATATGTCCTATCATCTTGTCACTCCTTGTCAGTGTCTTCCACATTTTCCTTTTCCTTTCCGATTGGCCTCATTTCTTACCTTATCACTCCATCTAATTTTCAACATTCGTCTGTAGCACCACATCACAAATACTTCCAATTTATTCTCTTCCGGTTTTCCCACAGTCAGTGTTTCACTACCATACAATGTTGTGCTCGAAACGTACTTTCTCGGAAATGTCTTCTTTAAATTAAGGCTTATGTTTGATACTGGTAGACTTCTCTTGGCTACGAATACTCTTTTCGCCATTGCTACTCTGCTTTTGATATCCTCCTTGCTCCATCCGACATTTGTTATTTTTCTGCCTAGGTAGCAGAGTTCCTTAACTTCAGGTACTTTGTGACCGTCGATCCTGATGTTGAGTTTCTCGCTGTTCTCACATCTGCTAGTGATCATTACTTTCGTTTTTCTTCGATTTACTCTCAATTCATATCCTTTACTCCTCACACTGTTCATTCCATTCAGCACATGACATAATTCTTCACTTTCATTCAGGGTAGCAATGTCATCAGCGAATAGAATCGTTGACATCCTTTCACCTTGAATTATAATTCCACCCATGAACCCTTCTTTTGTTTGCATCATTGTTTCTTCGATATACAGACTGAACAGTAGGGGCGTAAGATTACATCCCTGCCTTAAACCTTTTTTTAATCCGAGCACTTCGTTATTAATCGTCCAGTCTTATTATTCCCTCTTGGCTCTTGTACATATTGTATATTACCCGTTTGTCCCAATAGCTTACCCCTATTTTTCTCAGAATTCCAGATATTCAACGTAGCACACGACATGCCGTTTGACTTCAGAACACAACAACGGAACGAATTGTATCCATAGTAAAAAATCGAGCAACAGATAACGATCTACGACTTCTTTGCTTCATACAGCTCCTAGATGTAATCTGAGTGTACATTTTCCATATTTATCGTAAATTTTTGAAAATCTTAAAATCATTTGTCCAACTACGTAAACGAGTTTTCTGGGCTGCAACTCAGACGACGTCTAGAGATCAACTAGTCTCGCGGCAGAGCATCACGGCAATATGCTCCGGCTTGGAAGCAACACCTGACGGAGGAGAACTGCCGTTATTCCATATTGCCAGACTGTTCTATGATACCCGAAGTTTATCTTCGTGTTTCCTTTCCTCGTTGTCAACATGAATGTCAAAAACATGTAGACGAGAAAACACCACTTTCCTTCAGTGACGGACTAATTTTTAAATTGTGTAAGTAATCCTGTAGAAAGTGGGTCAGGTGATTTGTAAGGTACTGGGAACATTAAATCTGAAAAACATATTTAAACCCATAATTAAAATATTAATTGAAGTTCACTTGACCCAGAAAACACAGTATTAATCAACATGTAAAATTTTAAAAATATGCTATATAGCCGAAATCAAAATTGAAATTCTGGAAGCAATATTTATGTAACCCATTAGCCACAATTTAGTTACAATGTTAAGGTACAGATTAAAGTAAACAATTTTTCTCGAACAATCACCGTCACATAACTCTGTCTCAAGACTGATTGACTTTTAACAAGTTTTAAATGCAGTAAGATGACCATTAATCATATCCATATACAAGTTAGTAAAAGGAAAAATTTCGACATGACGCAGCTACACCGTTGCTGCTACGGAACCACGACAGCTTCAAAGGTATCACAGCAATAAATTCAAAAATATTCAGTAATTCAGTTAAGAGAAAATCAAGTTCTACAAAGGTCTCACAAGTGACGGTAACCGTTATAAAGACCTGAGTCCCATTTGAGAACCAGAAGAAAGAACTTCGTGACGTAACTCACTTCCATACATCAATGCAATGGACAGGCAACAGTATATAAAAGTCACTTACAATAACGAGGCAATTGCCCTTTATATAAGGAAGTAAACAATAATTAGTAAGTTATACCTGTTTACACTATTTAAACGGAATGTTACGGTATTTTAATTTTTAAAGGCACGAAGTAAACCATAATCGTAACGTTGGTTGCATCAAGCAGAGAGGTATCAGGCAATTTTCAAACAGGTGAGCCCTTAGTTCTCCTCCCATGAACCAAGTAACTTGCCATTGGCTTGTGTACCTCAGCGATACAGATAGCCGTACCGTAGATGCAATCACAACAGTGGGGTATCTGTTGAGGGGCCAGGTAAATGTGTGATTCCTGAAGAGGGGCAGCAGCCATTGCAGCAGTTGCAGGGCTACAGTTTGGATGATTGACTGATCTGACCTTTTAACAATAACCAAAACGGCCTTGCTGTGCTGGTTCTGCAAACGGCTGACAGTAAGGGGAACACAGATTCGTAATTTTTCCCGAGAGAATTCAGCTTTACTGTATGGCTAATTATGATGGCCTCCTCTTGGGTAAAATATTCCGGAGGTAAAATAGTCCCCCATTCGGATCTCCGGGCGGGGACTACTCAGGAGGACATTGTTATCAGGAAAAAGAAATCTGGCGTTCCACGAATCGGAGCGTGAAATGTCAGATCCTTTAATCGGGTAGGTAGGTGAGAAAATTTAAAAAGGGGAATGGATAGCTTAAAGTTAGATATAGTGGGAATTAGTGAAGTTCGGTGGCAGGAGGGAAAAGGTTCTGGTCAGGTGAATACAGGGTTGTAAATACAAAATCAAAAAGGGGTAATGCAGGAACAGGTTTAATAATGAATAATAAAAAATAAGAGCGCGGGTAAGCTACTACGAACAGCATAGTGATAGCACTTTTGTAGCCATGATAGACACGAACCTCAAGCCTACTACAGCAGTACAAGTACATATGCCAACTGGTTCTGCAGATGACGAAGAGATTGAAGAAATGTATAATGAGATAAAAGAAATAATTCCGATAGTGAAGGGAGATGAAAATTTAATAGTCATGGGGGACTGGAATTCGACTGTAGGAAAAGGTAGAGGAGGAAAAGTAGTAGGTGAATATGGAATGGGGCTAAGGAATGAAAGGGGAAGCCGGATGGTAAAAGTTTGCACAGACAATAACTTAATCATAGCTAACACTTGGCTGAGGAATCATGAAAGGAGGTTGTATAGGATGAAGAAGCCTGGAGACACTGGAAGATTTCAGATGGATTATATAATGGTAAGACAGAGATTAGGAACCATGTTTTAAATTGTAAGACATTTCCAAGGGCAGATGTGGACTCTGACCACAATCCACAATTTATTGGTTATGAACTATAGTTTAAACCTGAAGAAACTGCAAAAAGGTGGGAATTCGAGGAAATGGGACTTGGATAAACTGAAAGAACCAGAGATTGTGGAGGGTTTCAGTGAGAGCGTTAGGGAACGATTGGCAAGAACGGGGGAAGGATATATTTTGGAGCAAGAATGGATGCCTTTGAGAGAGAAAATTGTGAATGCAGCAGAGGATCAAAGGTAAAAGAACGAGGGCTAGTAGAAATCCTTGCGTAACAGAAGAGATGTTTAATTTAATTGATGAAAGGAGAAAATATAAAAATGCAGTAAATGAAGCAGGCAAAAAGGAATACAAATATCTCAAAAATGAGACGGATAGGAAAATGGTTAACCAAGGATGGCTACAGGACAAATGTAAGGATGTAGAGGCATGTATCTCTAGAGGTAAGATAGATACTGCCTACAGGACCTTTGGTAAAAAGAGAACCACTTGTATGAATATCAAGAGCTCAGAGCAAAGAAGGAAAAAGAGTAAGGTAGAAGGAGTACAAAGAGGGTCTATACAAGTGCGATGTACTTGAGGGCAATGTTATGGAAATGTAAGAGGACGTAGATGAAGATGAAATGGGCGATATGGCTCTGTGTGGAGAGTCTGACAGAGAACTGAAAGACCTAAGTCGAAACAAGTTTCCCGGAGTGGACAACGCTTCATTAGAGGTACTGACAGCTTTGGGAGAGCCAATCCTGACAAAACTCTACCATCTGGTGAGCAAGATGTATGAGACAGGTGAAATACCCTCAAAGTTGAGGAAAAATATAATAATTCCAATCTCAAAGTGCGTATGTCTAGACAGGTGTGAAAATGACCGCACTATCAGGCAGGAAAATAATAACACAAATTCTTTACAGGCGAATGGAAAAACTGGCAGAAGCCGACCTTGGGGAAGATCAGTTTGGATTCCGTAGAATTATAGGAACACATGAGACAATACTAACCCTACGACTTATCTTACAAAATAGATTAACGAAAGGCAAACTTCGTTTCTATTATTTGTAGACTTCTTAGAGAAAGCATTTGACAATGTTGACTGGTATACCCTCTTTCAAATTCTTAGGGTGGCAGGGGTAAAATACAGGGGGCGAAAGGGCATTTACAATTTGTACAGAAACCAGATGGCAGTTATAAGAGTCGAGGGTCATGAAAGGGTGCCAGTGGTCGGAAGAGAGTGAGACAGGGTTATTCAATCTGTATATTGAGCAAGCAGGAAAGGAAACAAAAGAAAAAAATTGGAGTAGGAATTAAAATCCATGGAGACGAAATAAAAACTCGTAGGTGACACCGTAATTCTGGCAGAGACATCAACGGGCCTGGAAGAGCAGTTGAAAGGAATTGACAGTGACATGAAAGGAGGATATAAGATGAACATCAACAAAAGTAAAACGAGGATAATGGAATGTAGTTGGATTAAGTCGGGTTATGCTGAGGGAATTGGATTAGGATATGGAACACTTAAACTAGTATATGCGTTTTTCTATTTGGGAATGAAGGTAACAGATGATGGTCGAAGTAGAAAGGATATAAAATGTAGACTGGCAATGGCAAGGAAAGCGTTTCTGAAGAAGAGAAATTTGTTAATATCGAGTATAGATTTAAGTGTCAGGAAGTAGTTTCTGAAAGTATTTATATGGAGTGTAGCCATGTATGAATGTGAAACATGGACGATAAATAGTTTAGACGAGAAGAGAATGAAAGCTTTTCACATGTGGTGTTACAGAAGAATGCTGAAGATTAGATGGGTAGATCACGTAACTAATGAGGAGGTACTGATAATAATTGGAGAAAAGGGGGATTTGTGGCACAACGTGACTTGAACAATGGATCAGCTGCTAGGGCATGTTCTGAGTCATCAAGCAGATTCAGAAGGAGGAGGTTGCAGAAGTTACCTGAAGCTTGCAAAGGATAGAGTGGCATGGAGAGCTGCATCAAACCAGTCTTTGGACTAAAGACCATAACAACAACAACCCCTTAGTCAGGGTAAAGGCCTACGGACAGTTGTAAGTTTCCGAAAAGTAAGTGACCCAATATCGTAAGTTTTTTTTTTGTTGGGTTTAAGGGCGCTCAACTGCTGAGGTCATTAGCGCCCAGTTACTGTTGTTAGAGCACATGGAATCTGTTACAACTCAAGGGGATGGGGGGGACACCAGAAGGACCTGACAAAGATGCAGATAAAATAAGTAAAAAGGTTAAATGTCTTTGGACAAGCCAGTTAAAGTTATAAAACGCAGAATACGAGCAGCTGCTCGAGCGTCATCAGCTAAAACATCCGGTAAAGTAGATGGCAGGGACAGGACAACACGAAATTGACTAAAACGGGGACACGACAATAAAACATGGCGCACTGTTAATGCCTGACCACAAGGGCACTGCGGGGCTGGGTCACCGGAGAGCAGGTAGCGGTGGCTAAACCGGCAATGCCCAATCCGCAACCTGGTCAGAAGGACCTCCTCGCGCCGAGATGGTCGGGAGGATGTTGTCCAAGCAGTTGGGAGCGGTTTTACTGCCCGGAGCTTGTTTCCTTGGAGGGATGACCAAGCATCCCACCACAACGACACAAGCCTCTTACATACATCCCCACGAACGTCAGATGACGGGACACAATGGGAGGCTGGCCGAGGCAGGAGGACTGCAGCCTTGGCTGCAGCATCCGCAGCCTCATTCCCAGGCACTCCTACATGTCCGGGAACCCACAGAAAGCTGACAGAACCACCATTATCAGCGAAAGAATGGAGGGACTGCTGTATCCGTTGAATCAAGGGATGGACCGGATAGGGAGCTCCAAGGCTATTAAGAGCACTGAGTGAGTCAGAGCAGAGTACGTACGATGAATGGCGGTGGCGGCGGGCATACTGAACGGCCTGACGGAGAGCAAAAAGCTCGGCCGTAAAGCTGGAACATTGGTCGAGGAGCCGGTATTTAAAGGTGGCGTCCCCGACGACAAAGGCACAGCCGACACCATAGTCAGTTTTGGAGCCATCGGTGTAAATAAAGGTGTGACCGGCAAGGCGAGCACGAAGTTCGACAAACCGTGAGCAATACACTGCAGCCAGAGTACCCTCCTTCGGGAGTGAGCTGAGGTCGAGATAAATATGAACCGGAGCCTGGAGCCAAGGTGGTGTCGGGCTCTCGCCCTCTTTGAAGGTGGTAGGGAGGGCAAAATCGAATTGTCGAAGCAGGCGACGGAAGCGGACTCCGGGGGGCAGCAGGGCAGACACATACAACCCGTACTGACGGTCGAGAGAATCGGCGAAGAAGGACTGGTAAGAGGGGTGGTCGGGCATAGACAACAGCCGGCAGGCATACCGACACAGCAGTACGTCGCGACGGTAGGTCAATGGTAACTCTGCAGCTTCAGCATAAAGACTCTCGACAGGACTAGTGTAGAAGGCTCCGGTCGCAAGACGTATCCCCCGATGGTGGATGGAGTTGAGCCGGCATAAGAGGGATGGCCGAGCGGACGAGTAGACGAAGCTCCCATAATCCAGCTTCGATCAGACTATGGACCGATACAAGCGAAGCAGGACAGTGCGATCCGCTCCCCAAGATGAACCGCTAAGAACTCTGAGGACATTAAGGGAACGTGTACAACGGGCCACCAAATAAGAGACATGTGGAGACCAACACAGTTTCCTGTCCAACGTGAGCCCAAGAAACTTAGTTGTGTCCACGAATGGGAGAACAACGGGACCGAGATGTAAGGATGGCGGAAGGAACGCTTTATATCGCCAAAAGTTGATACAAACCGTCTTCTCTTCAGAGAACCGGAAACCATTTGCCACGCTCCATGAGTAGAGGCTGTCTAGACAACGCTGAAGGCAGCGCTCCAGGAGGCATGTTCGGTGGGCACTGCAGTAGATCGCGAAGTCATCGACAAAGAGAGAGCCTGAGACATTAGGTGGAATGCAATCCATAATTCGATTGATCGCGATGGCAAAAAGGGCTACGCTCAAGACGGAGCCCTGAGGCACTCCGTTCTCCTGGAGGAACACGTCGGACAATACGGAACCCACACGTACCCTAAACTTTCGATCCGTTAAAAAGGAATCAATAAAAAAGGGCAGGCGACCGCGTAGGCCCCACCTGTGCATAGTGCGGAGGATACCTCCTCTCCAACAGGTATCATAAGCCTTCTCCAAGTCGAAGAACATGGCTACCGTTTGGCGCCTTCGCAAAAAGTTGTTCATGATGAATGTCGACAAGGTCACAAGGTGGTCAACAGCGGAGCGGCGGCGACGAAAGCCGCATTGGACATTAGTAAGTAGTCGTCGAGATTCAAGAATCCAGACTAACCGAGCATTAACCATGCGCTCCATCACCTTACAGACACAGCTTGTAAGAGAAATGGGGCGGTAACTAGAAGGAAGGTGTGTATCCTTCCCAGGTTTGGGTATAGGAACAACAACGGCGTCACGCCAACGCCTGGGGACTTGACCTTCGGTCCAGACGCGATTGTAGGTACGAAGAAGGAAGCTTTTGCCCGCCGGAGAAAGGTGTGCCAGCATCTGAGCGTGAATGGCATCTGGCCCCGGAGCAGAGGATCGGGACAGTGCAAGCGCACGTTCGAGTTCCCGCATAGTAAAGGGGGCATTATAAGTTTCCAGATTCAGCGAGTGGAAGGAAGGTCGCCGAGCCTCTTCTGCCTCTTTCCTGGGAAGGAAGGCAGGGTGGTAATGGGCGGAGCTTGAAACCTCTGCGAAAAAGCGGCCAAAGGCGTTGGAGACAGCCACAGGATCAACAAGGACCTCATTACCTGAGGTCAGGCCAGGTACCGAGGAGTGGGCCTTAATGCCCGACAGCCGGCGCAGGCTACCCCAAACGACGGAAGAGGGAGTAAAACTGTTAAAGGAGCTGGTGAAAGAGGCCCAACAAGCTTTTTTGCTCTCTTTGATGATTCTACGGCATTGCGCTCGGAGTCGTTTGTATTCAATACAATTCGCCAACGTAGGATGGCGGCGAAAGGTGCGTAAAGCACGTCGTCGGGCACGGATAGCGTCCCTACAAGCCTCGTTCCACCAGGGGACGGAAACGCGACGTGAAGAGGAAGTAGTACGAGGAATGGAACGTTCGGCGGCATTGATAACAGCCGTGAGGTATTCGACCTGACTGTCACAACTGGGAAAATCGTGGTCCGGAAAGGTCGCCAGGGAGGAGTGAAGTCCCCAGTCAGCTTTCAGTATGTTCCAGCTCGAAGGACGTGGGGATGGGGTGTGGTGCAGGAGACGAACGACACAGGGGAAGTGGTCGCTCGAATAGGTGTCAGAAAGGAGATACCACTCGAACCTACAGGCAAGAGTGGTAGAACAGATCTAGAGGTCCAAGTGGGAGTAGGTATGAGTAGAGTCCGAGAGGAAAGTCGGGGCGCCGGTATTGAGGCAGACAAGATTGAGATGTTTGAAGACATCCGCCAAGAGTGAGCCTCTTTGACAGGATGCAGGAGAGCCCCAAAGGGGATGATGGGCATTGAAGTCGCCAACCAATAAGAACGGCGGGGGAAGCTGAACGATCAGGTGCATCATGTCAGCCCGACTAACAGCAGATGACGGAGTGTAGATGGTACAAACTGAAAAAGTAAAAGCAGAAAGAGTAATGCGGACAGCTATTGCTTGGAGTCAGGTGGTCAATGGGATGGGATGGTAATAGACATCGTCCCGAACGAGCAACATGACCCCACCATGAGCTGGGATACCGTCCACAGGGGTGAGGTCATACCGCTCCGAGGTATAGTGGGTAAAGGCAATACGGTCAGTCGGGCGCAACTTGGTTTCCTGGAGACCAAGGACGAGCGGACAGTGCAGGCAGAGGAGCAGTTGTAATTCCTCCTGATTAGATCGAATACCTCTTATGTTCCATTGAAACAACGCCATCGCTAGTCAAAAAGTTGGGGGAACGAGACGGGGGAAGAGCTGGTCACCTGGACGGCCGCGGAGGGCCAGGTTGCGAGGGAACAACGCTACAACCGACGGGAGGCGGATCCGGTTCCATCGACTCGTCGCCAGCTGCGGCCACTGTCCCTGGTTGTGTAGGAGGGGCCGCATCATTGGCCGACGAAAGGCCGGCGGAGCGCCTGGCAGCAGAGCGTCCCGGCGAAACTGAGGACAGCCTTGAGCAGCGACTCATGGATGAAGCGTCAGACGAAACGCGCCGGGGTGGAGAGGGGGATAGAGACTTCTTCTTGGAGGACTTCTTCTTGGAGGCCTTCTTGGAAGGCCGAGGAGGCACAGGGATGGTGGGCTGGACCCGAAGAAGGTCCTCACGCGCGGGGTCAGTTTTGGAACGCCGGACCTCGGAAGCTGGGGTCCGGAACGTTTCCCCGATTGACGCCTGAGAAGAGGATCGCTTCTCAGGTGGCGTGGGGGGGAGGAGGAGGAGGAGGAAGTGTGGCCCCTGGGGCAGAGGGGGTGGGGGCCACGGGGGGGGAGGATTTGGAAGGGAGGGATTTTGGAGGCGGAGGCAGAGCCCCCTGATGGGCGGAGGAGGCGGAAGGGGGACAGGATAGGGGTGAGGATACTGCGGAAGGAGTGGACACAACTGAGGCAAACAAAGTGGTCAATTGCACAGGATGAAGGCGGTCATACTTCTTCCTGGCCTCAGAATAAGAGAGCCGATCCAAAGTTTTGATTTCTTGTATCTTCTTCTCCTTCTGATAGGCGGGGCAGTCTGAGGAGCTAGGCGAGTGGACGCCAGGACAATTAATGCACCGAGGTGGTGGGGTGCATGTATGTTCCTCAGGAAGAGGACGTCCACAATCGCCACAAAGGGGCTCAGCCTCACACCGTGACGACATGTGCCCAAAGCACAAACACCTAAAACAGCGCATAGGAGGCGGGACGTAAGGTCGCACGTCACACCGGTAGCACATCACCTTTACCTTCTCTGGGAGAACGTCCCCCTCGAAGGCGAGGATAAAGGCCCCGGTGTCGATGCGATGGTCTTTGGGGCCGCGCTGGACTCGCCGGACGAAATGCACGCCTCGGCGCTCCAGGTTGGCCCTGAGCTCCTCATCAGATTGTAGCAGGAGGTCACGATGAATAATAACCCCCTGCGTCCTATTTAATGCCAGATGTGGGACAATGGATACTGGGATGTCCCCTAGGCGGTCGCACGCCTGGAGCGCCGCCGACTGTGTGGCGGAGGTGGTCTTGATAAGTACGGACCCTGAACACATCTTGCTGAGAGCCTCGATTTCCCCGAACAAAGAACATGGGCTTGGAGGTGGCGAATGTCCCCCCATCGGTTCGAGAACAGACCAAATAGCGGGGGAAGTACGTCGCCCCAAGCCGGCGGGCCTATCCCTCCTCCCATGGAGTGGCCAAGTGGGAAAGGGCAGGAGAACCAGGACTAGAAACGGTACCTTTTCTTTTGAAAGACTGCCGCAGAGCGACCTGATACGTGTTGACGTTTCATCTGCGAAACGTCCGCCCCGATACCACCCACTCAGACCAGGGGCTCTCCCCACGGGCGCCACCCAGCCGCAGCAAGGGCCACCTGGCAGGATGACCATTGCCGGGAGTCCTGATGCCCCAAGGAGACGGGCATCTACTCCTTGGCCGACGTGGGGAGGGTGCAGCTCAGGTATCGGCAGTACGATCCCTGTGTTGTCAGGGGGCTACAACCTAGAGGGTACATGACGACCCCACCACAACGGGCTGGCTACCGTGCTGGATTTCTGGTGCCATGGAAAGTCCATCATGATCGCTGGGGCAGATGGAGATGCACTATGGGCGTAACTTGGACAACCCATCAGGCGTTAGGCCCAATTTGAGGAATAGTGGGTATGGTTACAACGCCGGTACAGTACTAAGTGCCAAGGTCTTAGTGCACTTAGGACCAGTGGTACACCACGTAAGGTGTCCTTCCCCAAAAGGCTCGTACTTCTGTAGAATTTTGAAAAATGGAGGTCAAACCCCAAGGGGGACCATCACATGGAAGACTGAAACGGTTGAAACTTCTTTTAGTCACCTCGTACGACAGGCAGGAATACCTCGGGTCTATTCTTACCCCGGACCCGCAGGGGGGATATCGTAAGTAGAGACAGGATCGCTGACAGCTATAAAGTAACACTTTACGGCTAATGACGCGGTGTACACAACATTAAAAAACTAATGCGTTATTTACAGTACAAAACCTTAGAAATGAAAGGTGGACAACTGCGTGTGAACAAGTCAGGTGGAAGAAAACACGCCTCAATGCAAGCACGTAATGGCGTCTACTGCAAACACATTTAAGCACAATAGTAGCATGGTCCCTGCATATGAAGACACAGCTTCTGAGAGTCACCCAGTTTAATCACGTCCATCAGCTAGTAACTGACACTGAAATGTATCTGAGAAGTATTCTAAACATAAGGGATTAAATAATAGTACATGGTACGAAAACTTTCACCATTTGAGACACTGACAGCTGCATCAGGTAAATAGCAACAATAGTCAGCAAGATCACTCACGACACAGCAAATGGTGTAGTCAGTGGTCTAAGGACAAACTGTGCCAGTCAAGGTTTTAATGATTCAGAAACTTAATGCCGTGGCTGCCTGAAAATTATGGCACATATTATGCACACGAAAGAAGCAACGGAAATTATCATCAACATCATCATCGTCATCGTCAGGTTTTACTTCCTGCGAGCCGGGTAGACACCTTATGAAGGATGTATCTCAATTGATTTCTGTCGTCGTACACCTTTCTTGCCACCACTGCGATCCACATTACTCCTTTCCTCTTGAGGAAGTCTGTTCCTGGGCCGCCCCGTCGCTCTTCATGATGCCTCCATTTGCAAATACTGGTGTGGAGTCGGCTGCATTAACTTGACATGATAAACCCAGTTCAGTCTTTCAGCGCTCACACTCTTTTCCACGGTGAACGCCATCTGCAGGAGTCTCCTAACATATTCGTTACTGACGGACTCCCTGACTTTTTGTAGAGCTGACCTAAGGATCATCAAATCACATTCTTGTAACTGACTCTTTGCTCTCTTATGATATAGATCTCCACACTATACGCCATAACTGGCAGGAGATAGGTTTTACCTGTTTGGCTGTTAAAAGTACTCCCTTGTCCCAGATTCGATTTCGTTCTTATACTTTAAGTTTTTTATTCCAGTACACCAGCCTCTTCTGAACCTTCACTCCCGTTCCTTCAAAAATGGTACTGTCATCAGCAAAAGGAAATGCATTGAGATCTTCATTTTCTAGTTCCCTGACTGTACAGAATAGTAACAGGGCAGTGAACTGTATTGCTGCAACACAAAACTATGCACAGAATGCAGCCGCTCACTAGAATGAAGAGTATATTAAAACAGCAAACCAATTTAATAAATCTTGAAACGTCACTAAGGGCACCGCACCTTCTGTATTAAATATACACAACAATGACCCCTGGTGAAGAGAATGGTGAATCATTAGATACCGACTTAAACCACAGGTCTATCATTCACCAGACAATGCAGTCGTTGACGAATCCACGATTTCACGGTGCGCCCGTAGTAACAAGGTGGGTTGGAATATCTACATTCAAGTATTCTGTGGCATATAACGTCCTTTACACTGACTGATCAATCGAGTTAATAGCTCTCGGAAGTCCTCAGATTTGTAGTTTTGCTTCCTTTCATTTCGTGCTTTCCTGTCGTCGGATCTAAGAACATAGACAAGAAATGTAAACCTGTTTATAGACATTGAAAATCGAGAAGTCGGGGACCGTCAATTTTTGGAAACATTTCCCCATTGTCAAAATGAAAATTCTTGGCTTATCCACTCCTGTATAGTAACCCACGATGCGCTTTCATCTCAAGTTTGTCTCTGTATGCTCTGTATTACTGGAGGGAAATGAATCGCTCGGCTGTTCATTCGATTTCGATACTAACCTCGAAAAAAATCGATCTACCTGGCGCACAGAACGGTGAACTTAAAATGTCATAATGGTGTTTGCTAAATTTCTTGAAAATGCATATTAGTCTGATATATTAGATAATTTTTCCATCATTTCTGAATGATAAGCTGTGTCAGACTTAAAGAATAACTTGTTTACAGAATGAGCATATTCTCTACTATTTATCATTAACTGCCTGACAACTAATAACAGGTTCTACGGTTATTTCATGCAGGATAATTCTAGGGCAGACATTGTCACTACGTCAGTGCATTACGAAAATGTTTGTTCGTTTGTAGGAAGTATCCTTGTTAGTTCTCTGAAAAAAGACTGTATGATATTTTTCACACATCTAACAGAAGGTACTGCAGTATTTACCAATTACAGTAATTTTTTCACATCACGCGGAGGCTATGTGGTGGGCACTTGAATTAATTTTCGGTGCTTATTGAACAGAAACGCATGATCATTTTAACAGAAAGGCGTAAGATAATTTACTGAAAGCAGTGTCCTTCACCAGCTTTAACCTTTATCCACCTCTCGAGTAGCTAATGGATTCCGTGAATTAAAAATAGGTTCATTTAAGGTGATCCATTCATGAAACCAGTTTTAGAAATCATTAAAATGTGTGAAGTTTGTTTAGAAAGGCTATGCTGCATGGACCGAAACAAATGCTAATCGGAAGCGGCTATGTATGCTGCATATGGCTGGCGTAAGACCTTCCATTGAAGTCCCTTTAAGGTTTCCTTCTTTCGGTTTGCAACACTTGTCTTGCCATTGTTAAGAGGCGCAACGACTTCGTCATGTCTATGAGCATACTGCCGGCGTTTGTCTGTAAGTGTGCGATTCACACTGAGCAGCTGTACTTCGTAGCGTTCAGCGTTCACCGTTTGAACCGACTGCAGAAGGTCATGGTCCAGCACACGTACCAGGATAATTTTTTGCCACTCACCTAAAAATCGTTGTCTGTGAATTGTGGAAACTACTTTCTGCACTTTGTTTCCGACAGAGCAAGATCTCCATAAGCTTCCTCTAATAAAATGTGACTTTCCGCTGCAGATTGTTTGAGATAAAAACAGGAGAGTACCACTTCTCTCGAATGCTGATCGGTAGGTAGAAAACGCTCCATGTTTATGACACTAAATAAGTATGTTGTTTCCACTCTACTAGACGGTCACACACTGATCTGAGAGGACAACGTTTCTTTTTTTGACTAGGTTTCCTGTCGCTATCCGCTATGCTGCACTTGTACAACAACTGCTCTCTCGCCGGAAACTGGGAGAATTAATTCAGGCTCCCAGTAACTAATGATGGTTTTCAGTGCTCCAAGGGCGATTATTGCGCAAGTCACTTACTCCGATAAATGCAGCCGCGCTTCATCAGGAAGAAACAATAGAAAAAATGCAGTGTACACAGTTCGGTCCCGGGCTTTAAATGTTTCGTTGAAACGTCAAGATAAAATTGTAGAAAGAGTTTCGTTTTAACGTGATCTAACTGCCAATCAATATAAATAAAAATGTAAATCTGAGTTTGTTCAAAATAGGACGTACGAAAGTTTTTCACCGATTCGTTTGAAATTCGTACAAAATGTTGCATTCGAATACGAGGTTGTTTTAATATACCTACTGCAGCGCCATATAGTATACAAATATAAACATAACAATAAAGGCGATATGTTGTTAGCAGAAACCTCATGTCCGTCTGTTCAAAGTCTTAAATCTCTGAAAATTCTTCACTGATTCCTCTGAAATTTTGACAGAACTGGAACGCCAGGTTCAATATATATGTGTGTGTATAGTTAAATGTTATTAGCAGACAGGTGACTTGCGTTTACGGCTTTATCGGCTTATGATGACTGTTCAACTACAGAATCTGATTTTGCAATAAAAGTAAAGAACGCTCAAGGTCACAGAGAGGGGCGAATAGACGGACAGGGGCTGGGAGGCATGGCTGGAATATAGCCACTGTACATGATAGATGGCAGCAGTAGTCACGAGAATGTATGGTCTCAGGATGACCATACATCCGACAGCCACGTGGCACTACCAAGAAGGAAGACCATTATGTTCGACGTATGGCTTTAGCGCATCGCACTGCATCTGCAGCAGCTATTTTAGTAGCAATTGGCGCTACAGGGACACAGCTAACTGTTACAAATCAGTTTTTTCAAGAACAACTTCGAATCAGACTCCATGTAGCGTGCATTCTATTGACCCCAAACCAGTTCCATTTGTGACTACAGTGGTGTCAATCGAGAGCTCATTGGAGGGCAGCGTGAAGCTGATGAAAGCTGTTTCTGACTTGGTGACGGTGATGGCTGTGTACTGGTTAGAAGGCAGCCAGCCGAAGGATAGTAATCAACCTGTCTGTAAGCTAGACTCGCTTAACCTACATCTAGGGATATGGCCTAGGAGCGATTTCGTATGACGGCTGGATCATTCTTGTGGTTACCAAGTGCAATTGAAGGCAAATTTGTACGCCATCCTGGTGTGCTGCCATTCATGAACAGTGTTCAAGGAGGTGTTTTCCAACAGGACAACGCCTGTCCAAACAAATCTGTTGTATCCCAACATGCTCTACAGATTGCCGACATGTTGCCTTGCCCTGCTAGACCACCAGATCCGCATCTCATGAAGCAAATTTGAGACACCATCGGACGACAGTACCAACGTCATCCACATACATCATTAACAGTCCGTGAATTGCTCGATCAGATGCAACAGGCATAGAACTCAATTCCACAAACTGACGTCGTGCACCTGTACGACACAATGCATACACGTCCGCATGCTTACATTCAACCTTCGGGCAATTACACAATTTATCGATATACCAACATTTCATTTCACATTTACAGTCGCTAACTCGCGCTTACGTTAACGTGTGTCCTTGCAGTGTTAATCAGTTACACATGTTACATAGACAAATGTATACCAGAAGTCTCGTTACTGTAACTACTTTTTGGTTTTTCGGATTTTTCCGTCAGTGTATTTAGCATATTATACTGAAAACTCTTATTTCAGTTATTTTGTTGCAAGAAACCGCCCATTTTTATCTGATTCATACTTTCTTTTTCTAACAACTGGTCTCATTCTCCACACTAAGCTACGTGGCGCAGTGGCTAGCACACTGGATCCTAATTCTGGAGGAAGATGGGTCAAATTGGCGACCGGCCATCCAGTTACAGGTCCTACGTGATTTCCCTAAATCGCCAGAGACAAACGCCGGAATAGTTCCTCTTCCTTGAAAAAATCTGCGCTTGTCCTCCGTCTATGATGACCTCGTACTCGACGGAATATTAAACTCTAATCTTCTTTCCATCCATCATTCTCCGGTGAACCAGACTATCGGTATAGCCAAACGAATTATGTCCTGCGTATCCTACACATCTAGTTATGGTAGGGGTCGCTGAAGTGAATAGAAGGTGTAGTAACACGATTCACGTTTTCCGTCACACTTCACGTAGTGTAGACTGGGAACTGTCTGCTAGGCATGCCCGATGTGAATTGACTGGGCACAGCCAATGCTGCATGAGTTGTTCTTGTTCCGCCGGCAGAGGGCGCGGCCGAATTCTCGCGTGCCCTCTGGTGGACGGGACTTTACTTGCGGCAACTAATGTCCGTGACGCGCCGTGCCAATGTGCGCCTCCCGCGATCTTTCTGGTGGCTACTGCACTCCTCCTCCTTCGGAGGGTGAAGCCACTGTGATCCACTGCGTCGGAAGGTGGAGCGATGACCTCCACGTCCATTGGAAGACTGGATTCGGGGGGATCTGCCAACCCTCGAGCCAGAACCTTCGAATACGGTTGGAAGTGACCCACACGAAGAGGCCCCCGTCGTCCCACCACCAGAGCCCAGGACATAACGGGCGACAAGGCGTTGAACTCTGGATCCCGGTCCACCGCGGGAGGGGCAAGACCCAGTCGCGGGGACGATGGGGAAGGGACGACCACAGGTGAACCAGCCTCCTGAGAAACCAGGCCTGTGAGGGGGCCTGGCTCTCGCCAGGGTATCTCTAACGATGGCGATGCAGTTGCTGCAGCTACTGAAGGTCGCCAAGGCTGAGAACCATCGCAGTGTGGTAGAGTCACAGGTGGAGGGTGGGTAGCGTCCCCTGAGAAAATAACACGGGTCCCTGCAATGGGGAAGCCAACGCCCGAGGGGTCGGAGGGTGAGTGCCCAAACGTGGACGTAGCTGATTTTGCTGCCTGCAAGGTATAGAGCCGGCGGCCATTGCGGTGCAGGACCACCGCTGGTATCCAATGTGGATTGCGACCATACCCACGAGCCCAGACCGACGTACCCGGTGGAAAGCCGGGTACCCTGTTTTGCGAAGACTGGCGAGGACCAGGCCGAAGGAGGTGCAGCAGAGTCCTAGGTTGTCGCCCGTGGAGGAGCTTGGCAGGGCTGAGTTCTCCCATCGGTGTGGTCTGGTATGCCGTCAGGAAAAACGTCAACGCCTCCTCCGTAGGAAATTCATGCGCATACTTTTTTATCTACGCCTTAGATGTGTGCACTTTTGCTCTCCCCACTTTCATCCACAATCGAATGTAGATGAAAGTGGGGAGAGCAAAAGTGCCGAATACCGAAGCGCCTACAAAAATCCTGTAAGGTCTGCGAAATAAACTGTGTTCCACTGTCCGATACCATGGTGACTGGCAGATCTTCCACAGAAATGATTTTTGCTAGTGCCTGGATTGCAACTTCTGAAGTGCTTGAGGAGCAGCGAACCACATATGGGAATCGGGAATAAGCATCAATGACAATGAGCCAAAAGCCATTGAGAAACGAGCCCGCAAAATCTATGTGAACACGTTCCCATTCCTGGGTTGCAGCAGGCCATGAAGAGAACGCTGACCTGAGAGATGCCTGTAGGCTCGCACACTGGGAACAGGCGGCCACCAAGTGCTCAATTGCTCTGTCAATACCAGGTCAGTACATATGTCTGCTAGCCAAGGTTTTAGTACGGGAAACACTCCAGTGCCCCTCATGTAATAACGTGAGGACCTCCCTTTGCAAACTTCCAGGATCAACCACGCGAGATGCTGTATCTTCGGTAGCCAGAAGGAGAACTCCTTCGAAGACAGAGGCGATCTCGTAGAACAAAATACTTACGAAGATGGTCCGAGGCCCGGCCTGGAGTTCCGGACGACCACCCCTGCTGAACGAGGCAAACTACTTGCCGGAGAACCGGGTCAGCTGCCGTTTCCCTGGCGACTGTAGAACTAGTGATCGGGAAGCCATCAACCACTTGGTGGGACGCCACATCCAAATGAAAACACATAATCTCCTCCCGATCGAACTTAGGATCCGGGTCCAACGGAAGACGGGAAAGAGCGTCGGCGTTGGCATGCTGTTCAGTAGGGCGAAGATGAATGACATAATGGTACTTAGAGAGGAACAAGGCCCAGCGCTGCAGTCTGTGGGCTGCCCTATCCGGAATCTGAGAGGCGGGGCCAAATAGAAGAAATGGGAAGAACGATCCCGAGGGCTGCCAGCCGGTCTAGCTCTGCTTTTACCTGAGGGCGGAGAGCCGAGGGGATCTGCCTCGCGCGTGGAAAACGCGGGCGAGCCGACGCCTTTAACGTTAAGTGAGCTTCAATGTCTGAAACACGCCCCAGGCCCTCTTCAAAGATATCCTTAAAGTCAGACATCAAAGATTCCAATGATTGATAGGGAACGTCTTCGGAGACCAACTGTATGGTGTCCGCGATAGAGAAGCCGAAAGCTTGAAAGGCATCCAATCCAAAAAGGTTAGCAGAGCTCGCATCACTGACAATAATAAAGGTAAGAGGCCGAGTGACTCATTTGTAAGTAACGTCGGTAGTGAATTGACCCAGTAGGGGAATGAACTGTTTGCCATAACCGCGTAGACGCCGGTAAACTGGCGCCCACGGGGGCGACCCAAGGTCGAAGTAAGTTTGTGCATTCGACAAGGATACTGCGGCGCCCGTATCTACTTGCAGTTGTAATCGGTGCGACTGAACCGACACCTCGATAAAGAGCTTGTGTGGCGATGGGTCGGAAGCCTGGCCCGATGAAACTTCCTGAATGTCAACGTCCACGTCCTCTGTACCTGCTTCCTTCGATTCTTTTAAGGCTGAGCGGCAAACTTTTGCAATGTGTCCTTTTTTATTACATTTGCGACAAACGGCCCAACGCTGGGGGCACTCTGACCGATCATGATGTATATAGCACGACGCACAGGACGGTAACAGGGGCCGGCGGCCGGAACTCTTTTTACGCGCCGTGCAGGAGCGGCCGTAACGGTCGGATTGTACCGCTCGCACGTCGTCGACCCCGGAGACAGTGGACGCGGCCGCGCCGCCCTGAACCGCCGCGACGTCGCAACACGCTTCCATCTGTTGACCTGCGGCGTGAGAGACTTCATAAGATTGAACAATGGACAGGACTTCCTCAAGGGAAGGGTCTTCCAACTGTAGGGCCCGTTGCTGGACCTTCCTATCAGGGGCCGAAAGAGCAATGACGTCGCGCACCATAACGTGGGCATACGACTCTCGCGAATGCTCCGTGACAAAATGACACTTGCGACTAAGGCCGTGCAGGGTAGCGTCCCACGCCCGGTAAGACGGAATGGGCTGTTTCTTGCATCGATAGAACTCGACCCTAGCCGCCACAACATGCGTGCGGTGGCGATAATATGAAGACAGAAATGAACACAGTGCGTCAAAATACAAGGACGAGGGTTCCTGCAACGGCGCTAGCTGCTACAAAACTTTATACAGTGAGGGAGATATTCAAGACAAGAAAAGAGCACGACACGCCTCAGCATCGGCAACATGAAACGCCTGGAACTGCTGCCGAAAGCGCCCCAATCCTCCGCCGTCTCGTCATAAGGGGGAAATGGAGGAGGGAACGGCGCTGGAGCAGGCTGCGTGGAGAGCAATGCCGGAAGCGCTTGTTTCATCGTTGCCATGAGCTCCGTCTGCTGCTCAACCAAAACCCGCACTAAATTCTCCATGCCGCGGATAAACTGCGAAACCGGAAAAACGACGCCACACGCGAAAGAACGACCCTACTCGTCGCCAATTGTGTAGTAACACGGTTCACGTTTTCCGTAGCACTTCACATAGTGTAGACCGGGAACAGTCTGCTAGGCATGCCCGATGTGAACTAACTGGGCACGGCCCGTGCTGCCTGAGTTGTTGTTGTTCCACCGGCAGAGGGCGAGGCCGAATTCTCGCGTGCCCTCTGGTGGACGGGACTCTACTTGCGGCAACTACTGTCCGTGGCGCGCCGTGCCGATGTGCGCCTCCCGCGATCTTTCTGGTGGCTACTGCACAAAAAAAATGGTTCAAATGGCTCTGAGCACTATGGGACTCAACATCTTAAGTCATAAGTCCCCTAGAACTTAGAACTACTTAAACCTAACTAACCTAAGGACATCACACACACCCATGCCCGAGGCAGGATTCGAACCTGCGACCGTAGCAGTCCCGCGGTTCCGGACTGCAGCGCCAGAACCGCTAGACCACCGCGGCCGGCGGCTACTGCACAACGGTTTCTGGTAAGTTGAGTATATGGTAATATCAACAGTAACAGAAAATGGCATAACGGGAGTAGGATTTGTTATGAATAGAAAGGTAGGGCAGAATGTTTGCAACTGTCAGCGCCTCGTGATGACTGGGTGTTGTGTGATGTCCTTAGGTTAGTTGGGTTTACGCAGTTCTAAGTTCTAGGGGACTAATGACCATAGATGTTAAGTCTCATAGTGCTCAGAGCCATTTGAATCCATTTGCTACTGTCAGCAGTTCAGTGATACGGTTATTCGTATTAGACTCTACAGCAAGCCAACACCGACAACGATAGTCCAGATATACATGCCTACGTCGCAAGCTCAAGATGAAGAGACAATGTATGAGGATATTAAAAAGATAATACCATACGTAAAGGGAGATGAAAAACTAATAATCATGAGGGACTGGAATGCAGTTGTAGGGAAGGAGTAGAAGGAAAGTTTACAGGAGAATATGGGAATGGGACAAGGAATGAGAGAGGAGAAAGACTGAGTTCTGTGATAAATTCCAGTTAGTAAAAGCGAATACTCTGTTCAAGAATACAAAAGGAGAAGGTATACTTGGAAAAGGCCGGGTGATACGGGAAGATTCCAGTTAGATTACATCATGGTAAGACAGATTCAGAAATCAGATGCTGGACTGTAAGGCGTACCCAGGAGCAGAGACAGACACAGATCACAATGTAGTAGTGATGAAGAGTAGGACGAAGTTCGAGAGACCAGTCAGGAAGACTCAATAGGCAAGGAAATGTGATACGGAAGTACTAAGGAATGGCGAGATGCAATTGAAGTTCTCTAAGGCTATCGATACAGCAATAAACAATAGTCTAGTAGGAAGTACAGTTGAAGAGGAATGGACATCTCCGGAAGGAAAAACGTAGCTACAAAGAAGGTAACTGCAACGAAACCATTGGTAACAGAAGAAATACTACAACTGATCGATGAAAGAAGGAAGTACTCGTACAAAATGTTCAGGGAAATTCAGGAATACAGAAATACAAGTCGCTGAGGAATGAAATAAATAGGAAGTTCATGGAAGGTAAGGCGAAATGGCTGCAAAATGTGAAGAAATCGAAAAGGAAACGATAGTCGTGAGGACTGACTCAGCATGTAGGAAAATTTAAAGAACCTTCGGTGGAATTAAAAGCATGAGCCGGGCAATATGACGTCTGACTTTACGAAAAATGTCTTCCACTTAATTCCGAAGACTGCAAGGGCTGACAAGCGCGAGAATTATTGAAAAATCAGCTTAACAACTCATGCATCCAAGTTGCTGAGGAGAATTATATACATAAGAATGGAATAGAAATTTGAGGATGTGTTAGATGACGATCAGTTTGGCCTTAGGAAAAGTAAGGACACCAGAGAGACAATTCGGACGTTGCGACTAATAACGGAGGCAAGACTAAAGAAAAATCAAGACACGTTCATTGGATTTGCCAATGTAAAATGGTGCAAGATGCTCGAAATTCTGAGACAAATTGGGTAAGCTATAGTGAGAGACGGTTAATGTACAATATGTACATCAAAAAAGAGGGAATAATAAGGGTGGACTACTAAGAAGGAAATGCTCAAATTAAAAAAGGTGTAAGGCAGGGATGTAGACTTTTGCCGTTACTGTCAACCTGTACGTTGAATAAGCAATGATGGAAATAAAAGAAAGGTTCAGGAGTGGAACTAATATTCAAGGTGAAAGGCTATGAATGATACGATACGCTGATGACATTGCTATCGTCAGTGAAAATGAAGAATTAGATTATCTGCTGAATATTATGGACAGTCTGAGTACAGAACACAGATTTAGAGTAAATCGCAGAAAAACGTAATCAGATGTAATCAGATGTAATCAGATGTAATCAGATGTAATCAGATGTAATCAGATGTAATCAGATGTAATCAGATGTAATCAGATGTAATCAGATGTAATCAGATGTAATCAGATGTAATCAGATGTAATCAGATGTAGCAGATGAAGTTAAGCAATTCTCCTACCTAGGCAGCAAAATAACAAATTACAGACGGAGCAAGGAGGACATCAAAAGCAGACTAGCACTGGCAGGAATGTCATTCCTGGCCAAGAGAAGTCTTAATTTGAGGAAGAAGTTTCTGAGAATATACATTTGGAACACATCATTGTGTGGTAGTGAAACGTGGACTCTGGGAAAACCGGAACAGAAGAGAATCGAAGCGTTATGATGGTACAGACGAGTGTTGATAATTAGGTGTACTGATAAGGTAAGGAATTAAGAGGTTTGTGCAGAAGCGGAGAGGAAAGGAATATGTGGAAGACACTGACAAACTGAAGGGACAGGATCTGTTAAAGTATGAGGGACTGACTTATATGGTACTAGAGACCAGAAACTGTAGAGGGAGACAGAAATTGGAGTACATCCAGTAGACTATTGGGGACGAAAATTGCAAGTGGTACTCTGAGATTAAGAGGCTGGCACAGGAGAAAAGTTCGTGGCAGGCCGCATTAGAAAAAAAAAAAGAAAAACAAAAGACTACATGAATTAGAGCATCTCCAAACCTTGGAATCCGTGATAATGTGTTCCTCCATGGCTTTGTCTTCGCCCTCTTCCTCTACTGACACAGTTTATTACTATAACAGTTTATTACTATATAACTATACAGTTTATTACTATATAACTATACAGTTTATTACTATTACTTAAACTATGGATGTTTTCCACATTGCGTCATCGCAATCATAAAACTGGATTAGAAACTAAGTATTCGCCCTAATTGTAATGCAATACTTGAGGCTTTGCGTTTGCTTTTCCCAATAATTTCCGACTTACTCAGGACGGACAATCGGGAGTATTCTACGAGTAAGCGTTGAAGAATTTCATCTCGATTTTGTCACCCCGTGTGACAAAGGAATGCGGAGAAGCCACCAACAAGTGAACGTTGCATTAATTCTTTAAGGCGTGCGCGGATACTTCATTTTGTAGAGTACTGCTTGGGACATGTGCGTGAGTTTCAGTCCCAGTTAAGGTTTCTCTCACAATTAACAGCGTTAAGGTGGACAGAAATTAGCTAAGAGAATACTCTTGTCATTTATATTTATTAAATCACCCACAGTTTTGGGAAAAATATCTAGAAAGACGTGACTACTTTATAAGCAAGTCTTCCGTGACAGATTTGTGTTATTAAACGTTTTCGGCCGACTTACCGCATTAATTCTCTATGAAAATCGGAGCTTTCAAATATATTCACAATTTTCATCATCGGCAAACCATCGAAGAAGTAATTGAATTATCCGTAAGCGATGTAGTAGTGCTGAATCCAATCACAAATTTCATTAGCGCCAACGATGAAACGTTTTTGTGTCTTTCAGGAAGTATAATACTTGACTTGCTCCTGTCCAGTCCCTCGGTAAACAATCTCCACGCACTACTGAATCTAAATACCGTACATACGCGAAATTTAAAACCGTTCGCATCCATTCTACTTTCATGGCCGAGTCGCAGTTGTTAGAAGTGCCGGCTAGAATCTGTGGCTGCTCATACAAAATGTTGTTCTTATTCATTATACTGCGATCATTAATAATAGATTTCAGCAGTTTTCTGCAAACATCTCTTACGGTCTTCACAAGGCTGGGATATGGTTCCATTAGCTACTGTCATATTCACGTTGAATACGGTAACAATCTGGGACAGTCAGGCTATGACTACACTGTGAACAAGTACAAGCTTTTAGTACAAGCACTACAATGCTACATTTTTCACGAGATTTTAATTACTGTTAATACTCTACATCACTCTTTTCAAACAAAGCCATGTTTACTTCAGTATAACGATAACATACATCTGCTTATTGCTTGTTCTAAAGATCTTTTGCTATCCTGGAACGCGTAAATGGGTCAGAGATAGCGACAAACTGAATAACCCGTTAGTTATTTGAAGAAGTCAAATAATGTGTAATCGTCGTTTCCCTTGATATAGCGCACGAAATAATTCCACACATATACACCGCGGTCAGCTCTCCTGTAGCCGGAGCAGGCGGGTAATGGCAGCATGAATACTTGATCCGCGCTACTGCATGCGTAGCGCCGTACGTGCGAACAGCTGCAAGCGACCGCCGTGGCTTAGTGCTGCTGACAAAGAGAGCATCGCGGCGGCCGCAATCCCGCACTGGATTACGCGCTGTCTGAGAGCTCGCAGACCGCTCGTGGCTCACTGTGACGTCACGAGGTGTCTGCTCTCGCTGTGTCTCCGTAATCCGCAGAGTGGAACACGGCCAGGCAAGCAACTGATTTCGCATTGCCTCTTAAGCGGTAGTTCGTGTAGCCTTCAGAACCAGTCTAAAATGAATTAAAATGCGCGTAACAGCTCTCCAGTAGGCTAAATTTTGGTCACGAGTACCTAAACAGGAACCTAACGCTCTCGAAATAGGACTGTGACTTATCATAATATTCTCCTACTGTTGAATGTCATCCACGTGAGTTTTCCGATACCCCTAGGCGTATTGTTTCAGGCTGCGAAACGAACTGTGATACATGGGATCATGGTTAACATCATCTGTGCTGCTTCACCTTGGCCTTACCGATGACAACGGATGCCTGAAGCACTGAGGTTCTTCTAGAGAAGTAACGTAAATAAAGAATTCCTAGTATTAAATCAAGACATCTGCTAGTGTAGCCCTTGGCCGTAATTGCCGGCAAAAGTCACTGCAGCTTGTGACATACCTGATCTCACATATTGCGAAAATTATTTTCTTGAATTAACAGAAGCAATACTGTAAGTGGCAACTTTTGACATGGATTTATTATGACAAGATATGATCCTTACTTTCAGACACCTTCAGATGGCATAATACATTTACATATTCATCATTAAAAATTTTCAATTTTTGATCAAGAAAATCTTTAAGGGTTTTCTTGAGGCTTACCAACTCATATGACAATGTGCCATCTAGATAGCCTTTTACATTCAGTGTATAGTGAAGACGACTGACGTTGGACGAAACTTGGCTTTCAGTTGGTTCGTGATACAATTACGAAGCTCACGTTACATTTTGAGAGGTTAAACCTTCAGTGAATTCTTATAGACTATAGGAAGTTATGGTGTTGCTGCACGTGATACACACATCGTTTCATAATGCATCCCTTTAGTAAATCTTACGCAGTTAACACGATTAAATTCCGTAAACGAATTAACAAACATTAGCACATCTTTAAATTTGATCAGATGTGATGTGGACTTCCAGATGTATCTACCAGATCTTCCTCATCATGTTAACTGATACGCTGGATACTCAGTAAAATATGTCAATTCTTAGAAGCGATGGAAATGAATTGAAGGGACGAACCGCAGGATTCTCTTTCCTATTGAATACTTTAGGTCTATTGTAAAGTTGCACGCTATCTTCGAGACGAGGACATGAGATTCCATGATGCCACACGTTCCTCTTCGGATCCGATACTTTAAGTGCTAGCACAGAAACACATGTAACCTCCACAAACTCCATTCACTGGGATCTGGAGCCAGTGCCTTTCTGATGGGTACTGGTGGATGGGGATTTAAGTATACTGGCGGAAGGTCTTGCATGTAATACAACAAAACCGTAAGCCGTCCTCTTGTAAGTTTCTGTTTTACTATTGGGTGAAAGTTTGTTTACACAACGTGCAACGCGCCTAGAATGCTGGAGCATAAGCATGAATGAAGATGTTGTATAATACATTATATAGCATTAAGGTAGAAATTAGAGGCATGGGACGCCAAAATAGCAGCTAAACTACACGTGTAAACGCGAACGTTGCAGGAAACGAAAAATTCGTTCATACGAAGTATGACGAAGTCTCAGACAGATTAGATGACCAGGTTCAGCATTTGCAAACGCCGGAATTGGCCTTATTTAACATTAAACAGCGCTTCTCGGTTGTGAAGCCGTAAGTTGTGAACACTGCAGGAAAAGTAGGAGCTCAGAGCCCTACGATGGAATCTCTGGTTGATCAGCTGGGGTAAACAGAAATAGCCATGACAGCTCATGCAGAAGAGTTGGGTTCAATAGGGACTCGGATTATGAACGCAGATGGGAAATTAAAACAGGAAACAACGGAGCAAACTGAGGAACAGTTAAAAGAGCTAAGCAAGAAGATATCTTACAAATCGCTATTTCGGCACAGAACCATTGCCCTCCAGTTAGGGAGAAACCTATTTCTACAGCATATGAGACAATCCTCCACAATGTCACGCTGCTATCAACATATCCACTCTGTCGGAGGGGAAATTCAGTGGAGGGAAATCGTCTATTCACCCGTTGATAATTTACAGAATATCGGAGTGTGGTATGGTAGGGTACTCATCACCCCATGACTGGAGATCAAATGCTTTGGGAAACATTTAACCTCCCACGCTAGCCTGTGGTGGCAGGCCACAGGCAACTATTACTTGGACTGTACTCAGTTAAGCTGTGATCTAATCGTGCAGTACCGATGCCGACCTCAACAGAACGTCTGGCTTGATTTGATGACCAATCGCCAATACTTCCCCATTGGCACAACATGAAGAAATGTTGTCGTTAGTTTTCCGTACGTCACTCACAGCGCCCTACGATCCCCAAGTAAACGATCCCGCTCATATACCACAGGATTCCCCAGAGGACGCAACGTAAACTGCTAACAGTACCTATAGTGAGCTGTGAGTAGTTCTTGGAAGTACTACAAGCCAAGAAGAGAAACAGTTGCGGGACGCTGGGGACGCTGCCAGCGAACCAGGAATCGTGAGGAACAATGAATTTGGGAGGAAGTGACATAGTTACGTTCTGAGATTATTGAGAATTCCGTAAGTCAGTAGCTATTGGGAAATGAATACTACAGTAGGCAGTTACGTTGAAGTGAATTTGATATCCCTGACTGGGCAGAGAATTACAGGTACAAGGAAAGTAACCCTGAAGAAATGCAGGGTTACAGAAGGAATATTAGTTCAAATGGTTCAAATGGCTCTGACCACTATGGGACTTAACATCTATGGTCATCAGTCCCCTTGATTGAAGACGTCTTTTATGTCTATTTCATTATGCAAAAGTTTGTCAGAAAGTCCTATTCTTCATGTTTTTGCAGCAAATGAATACAGTATTAATACTCATGTTGTCATACTTGTGTAGGTATATAATGAGTAGGTTACTATTTTTCCAGTAACTTTATTTAAATGTTGATTGAAATTTATATTAAGCAACTCTGCAAGTTTATAAGTGATCAATCGCATGTGTTGGCGGACACAACAGTTAAAAAGAGAACCTGAAGACGTTTCATTCAAGAAGGTGTAAATCGTATTTAGCGACAGTTCGGTGTCATTTAAAGTGGGCGACAAGAACACTAGCTTTCACATTTATGGACAACCCTTAATTTATAATTATTTTAATCATCTGAGGGAAACCAAAAATTTATAATACTCCTTTACTTAAAGCTTCTTTTAAGTTGGAAAGTGATCGAGTCAAACCATGTTTGTAGCGCCTAAGAACGTTCTATTGTTCGTGGTCAAGGCCTTCAGGTAACAAATCAGACGGTAAATGAGCACCATGGAAATGAAGAGGAGGTAGGAACTCCTAGAGTGATGGGCTCTATGGAGCAATTATGGAGACCTTTACGTTTGTGCTGGAAGAAGAGAGACTTGCCTGTGGTAACTTGCATGATCTGGATGTGTAGGTGATAGATTCTGCGTGATGACCAGCCGCTATAAGACTTAACTTTTGCGTGCACTTTCCGGTTAGATATTGTAAGGGGCATTTTATGTCAAGTATGTGAAGAAGCCAGACCTGTCTTCGATAACATGCACGGCCGATATATTTATGAAGTGACTTTATCATTCCAGAGATCTGCATGTGCTCCAGAGTGGGACTCTAACTTTTTTCTCTCGTTGTACGGAACTGCGCGGAGTATGATTTACTATTCTCTGTATCACATGTGTTAATTTGTAAATCATCATGTTCAAGTTCGAACTGTTTTGAGTAAGCGAATCTTTCATGTATAGTGATCACGAAATGGACTTAGTTCTCACGTATTTTTGATGGCTCTCAACGTCACTTTACTGTATTTGGTAAAGTAATTTTCGATCTGTGTTTTAACTAAATATCGTAGTATAACTTCAAGTTTATTTAAGATGTCTTTTCTTGAATAAACATTATTCAGCGTAATTCTCTGTCGTCTACGTCTATTACAGACTTTAGAATAGAACACGTTTTATTAAATGATTCACTTATCTTTTGTTTTACATTTCTGTGTATATTATTAACCCACAATTCTAGCCAGTGCACAGAATATTTGACTGCAGTATCATAGCTACATATTATTATTTGCAGTGAATTGGCTGCTGGGTATGAAAGCAGACAAACGCTGTTCGATCCTATGACTACAAAGAACTATTCTCGCATAGCCAAAGCACATAAAGTACGAGAAACCACAGGTAAGGATCCAACTGGTATGCTCTTATGGGATGCTGTCTGGAAGAGTAGTTTAGCAGCAGTAACCGTAATATAAATTCCCAATTTTGGTTTCCTAGTCTGGGATATGAATATAATACCTTCAGAATCACATCTGTAATTGTAACAGTTGACAATATACTGTGACCCAGGTCCCAAATCTTTTGGATGATAGATAATTTGCATGGGGGCTCCGAGCATAAGACTTTGCACTAAGTGCGTGCGTGAGTGAGGATGGGTAGCAAAAGTTAGGTAGGGGAAAGTTAGCCGTGGAACTTTAAGAAAGAAGAAGAAGGCTACGCGTGACCTCGACGGCTCCGAGCATAAGACTTTGCACTAAGTGCGTGCGTGAGTGAGGATGGGTAGCAAAAGTTAGGTAGGGGAAAGTTAGCCGTGGAACTTTAAGAAAGAAGAAGAAGGCTACGCGTGACCTCGACGGCGGCACTGAGTTAAAAACGACTCAGGCCCACCGGCGGCGACTTCTAGTACAGCAGTTACGGCATCGGCAGCAGCAATACAGCTGAAGCAGCAAGCATGACCGACAAGTTACGTATTTGCACCGATAGCGTTAATATGAGTGAAATAGTAAAGGTGCCGTCAGTGATAGAGCTTCCAATGATTAAGCGATTGCCAAGTGTGTATGATTCAGATAATGTGATTGGGCCAGATAGTTCAAAATCTGAATGTGATAGAGGGGCAGATAGTCTTAAAAGCAAAGAGAGAAGATGTAACTGCGAGTGATTAATGGCGTCTGTTAGAGAAATTCTGCCAAATTTGAACTCTAACATAGGGATTTTCGGTACAGCCATAGGTTCAGTAAAAACAGACATCGATTCATTGGAGACAAGTGTAGCAGAGAGTGTACAAGTTGGAATGAAGACAATTAAATTCGATATAGAAGCGATGAAAGATTAAAAATTATGAGCTATAAGGACAGACGTAAGCAGAATTTCTGGCAAGGTTGGTCTGGTGAACACCGGTTCGACATAGTGGAAAAAGTTTTTCTGGGACCGGTAGGAAATGATATATTACGAGTTGGACGGCGATGTTAAGAATTGTGTGCTGAGACAAAATGCGTTTGAGGAAGTGACCACTAAAGCTATTTTGTCTGGTAGAGTGGTACAGTGTCAAAAAGAGGTGGCGAGAAATAAACAGTTGGACGCAGAGATTAGTAACGAAGTTTTGAAACAGCAGATTAATGATGTACGGACTGAATTAAATATTTCAGCAGCGATCCATGCTACTACAGTGATAGGTGTCCCATGAGGTAGTTCAGGGACGACAAATTGTTTTGGAGATGATCGGAAATACCATGCGGTTGATTTTATTGGTGCATGTAGAAATGGTTTTGTGAGAGGAATGTCGGAAGAGGCAAAAATTACGTTCACTAAACTACTTCTTGAGGGGAATGCGCAAAAAAATGTTTCAAATAGCTCTGAGCACTATGGGACTTAACATCTTAAGTCATCAGTCCCCTAGAGCTTAGAACTACTTAAACCTAACTAACCTAAGGACATCACACACATCCATGCCCCAGGCAGGATTCGAACCTTAGACCGTAGCAGTCCCGCGGTTCCGGACTGCAGTGCCCAGAACCGCACGGCCACCGAGGGCGGCCGGCAATGCACAGTCATGGGCAAAATTATTGAGTGCTTCATTTTCTACTTAAGAAGTGTCAGAATTGTTTCTTGCACAAATTCTGGGGTGATGCGAAGCAAAAGAGGCTTTAAAATGAATTCTTGAACGGACAACAGGGAAGTGGGTCGATGCGGTATTTTGTTTGTGTGAGCTCGGTAAGTTGACGCAAAGAAATCCTCCGCTGGGAGTGCTGACTGAGGTCAGGACAATCAAGAGACGCTGACCGGAATATCTATAATGGGATCATGTCCCAGTCCAACAAATTCCACTAATAAGTTTCTGGACTTTATTAAGAAGTTTGAACAGCGGTTGAAATTGAAGCCTCACAATGGGAACAGTAGACAGGAAAACGGGTACCATAATGGCAACAACAATGATATCCACAATTATTATTCTCTTTTTTCTTTTGAACATTACTCTTCTGACTGGTTTGATGCAGTCCGCCTCTATTGCGTTAACCTCTTCATCTCGGAGTAGCGTTTACAACCTACGTCCTCAATTATTTGCTGGATGTATTCCAATCTGCGTCTTCCTCTACAGTTTTTGCCTTTTACAGCTCCCACTAGTACCATGGAAGTCATTCCCCCATTTTTTAACAGATGTCCTGTCATCCTGTCCCTTCTTATCAGTATTTTCCATATATTCCTTTCCCCTCTGATTATGCGCAGAATCCCCTCATCCCTTACCTTACCAGTCCACCTAATATTCAACATTCGTCTGTAGCACCACATCTCAAATGCTTCGATTCTCTTCTGTTCCGGTTTTCGCAGAGTCCATTTTTTACTACCATACAATGCTGTACTCTAGACGTACATTCTCAGAAATTTCTTCCTCAAATTAAGGCAGGTATTTGAAATTAGTAGACTTTCTTGGCCAGAAATGCCTTTTTTGCCATAGCGAGTCTGCTTTTGATGTCCTTGCTACGTCCGTCATTTTTTATCTTACTGCCTAGGCAGCAGAATTCCTTAGCTTCATGTACTTCCTAACGATCAATCCTGATGTTAAGTTTCTCACTGTTCTCATTTCTAATCCTTCTCATTACCTTCGTCTTTCTTCGATTTACTCTCAATCCATACTCTGTACTCATTAGATTGTTCATTCCGTTCAACAGATCATGTAATCCTTCTTCACTTTCACTTTCATAGCAATGTCATCAGTGAATCTTATCATTGTAAGCCTCTCACCTTGAATTTTAATTCCACTCTTGAATCTTATTTCCATCGTCTCTTCCTAGATGTACAGACTGAACAGTATGGGCGAAGGGCTACATCCTTGTCTTACACCCTTTTTAATAGTAGCACTTGGTTCTTAGGTGTTTTCTCTTATTATTCTCTCTTGGCTGTTGTACATGTTGTATATGACCCGTCGCTCCCTATAGCTTACCTCTACTTTTTTCAGAACTTCGAACATCTTACACCATTTTACACTGTCGAATGGTTTTTCCATGTCGACAAATCCTATGAACGTGTCTTGAATTTTCTTTACTCTCGCTTCCATTATTAACTGCCACGCCAGAATTGCCTCTCTCGTGCCTTTACCTTTTTTAAAGCCAAACTTATCGTCATCCAACGTATCGTCAATTACCTTTTCCATTGTTCTGTATATTATTCTTGTAAGCAACTTGGAAGCATGACCTGTTATGCTGATTGTGCAGCTGTTCTCTCACTTGTCAGCTCTTGTCTTCGGAATTTGTGTGTACGATCTTTAACGAAAGTCAGATGGTATGTCGCCAGGCGCATACATTCTACACACCAACGTGAATAGCCGTTTTGTTGACACTTCTCCCAATGATTTTAGAAATTCTGGAGAATGTTTTCTATCCCTTCTTCCTTATTTGATCTGAAGTCCTCCAAAACTATTTTAAATTCTGATTCTAATACTGGATCCCCTACCTCTTCTAAATCGACTCCTGGTCTTCTTCTATCACATTAGAGAAATCTTCACCCTCATAGAGGCTTTCAATCTATTATTTACACCTATCCGCTCTCTCCTCTGCATTTGGATTTGGAATACCGGTTGCACTCTTAATGTTATCATTATTGCTTTTAACGTCACCGGAACTTTTTTTTACTTTCCTGTATGCTGAGTCTGTTCTTCCGACAGTATTTCCTTGTCCTAAGGCCATATTGTCCTGCAACCTTTCCTTCTACTCCTTCCCCTACAACTGCATTCCAGTCCGCCATGAATATTAGATTTCCATCCCCCTTTACATACTGTATTACCCTTTCAATATCCTCATACAGTTTCTCTACCTCTTCGTCTTCAGCTTGCGACATCGGCATGTATACCTGAACTATCGTTGTCGGTATTGGTTTGCTGTCGATTCTGGTAAGAACAACCCTGTCATTGAACTATTAACAATAACACAATCTCTGCCCTACCGTCCTATTCATAACGAATCCTTCTCCAGTTATACCATTTTCTGCTGCTGTTGATATTAGCCAGCCGCTATGGCCGAGCGGCTCTAGACGCTTCATTCCGGAAACCTGCTGCTACTACGGTTTCAGGTTCGAATCCTGCCTCGGGCACGAATGTGTGTGATGTTCATAGGTTAGGTTAGCTTTAAGTAGTTCTAAAATTAGGGGAGTGATGACCTCAGATGTTAAGTCCCATAGTGCTTAGAGGCAATCGCATCATTTTTCTTGTTGGTGTTGCCCTATATTCATCATCAGAAATCTCTCTCTTCTTTACACTTCACTTCTCTGGCCCCTACTATATCTCGACTGAGCCTTGGCATTCCCCTTTTCAGATTTTCTAGTTTCCCTGCCACGTTGAAGCTGCTGACAATCCACGCCCCGACTCATAGAACGTTATCCTTTCGTTGATTATTTAATCTTTTTCTCAGGGTAGCCTCCCCTTTGCAGTCCCCTCCCAGAGATCCGAATGGGGGACATTTCAGGAATCTTTAGTCAATGGAGAGATCATCATGACACTTCAATTACAGGCCACTTGTCCTGTGGATACACGTTACGTGTCTTTAATGCAGTGGTTTCCGTTGCCTTCCGCATCCTCACACCGTTGATCATTGCTGATTCTTCCGCCTTTAGGGGCAATTTCCCACCCCTAGAACAACAGAGTGCCCTGAACCTCTGTCCGCTTTATGATTAAAATAATTGTCAAAGAAATAATTGTCACGATAATGACAGGGAAATGGTAACGGAAACTTTCATAGTGGAAATCAAAACAACGAGGATGCCTCACGAAATAAAACGGCAGGGTACAAATTCGGGGAACTAGAGTCCGCCGCATCTCAGGTCCGGAGGTGGCGTAATAAACCGCCATCGAACAGGTCAATTTATTTTAAAGATTTTTTGCTGTCGAAAATTCGTCAAATTAGCCACAAATGTTAGAGATGGAAGTTATGAGAATTAAATATGAAACGGAGAATAATTTCAAGCAGCAGAACCGTAAAAAAGGAGCACGAAATATTCTAAAATGTCTTGAGAGATTCTATAATAATGATATGGAGCTGGAGAATGTATTTGGTGAAAGGAATGAAATTAATTTGTGTTTGTTGATAGATTCTGTTTTCAGAAGAGAGGCAGACATGAATCTGAATTTGGTGGATGTGGAATGTATGACGAATTGTAATGAGCCACTTTTCAGTAGGAACAATGATAATAATGTAGGTTAAAGTAATGAAGATGATTTAGTAAGGGAGAAATTAGGTAATCTGTGTTAAATTTAGTAAATACATGCTGATAAGTTATGCCATTTCCTAGCTGTTTCATATACCGCCACAAAGATACTTTATTGTTCCGACATGCAAGCAGAGTATACTGTTTATTATGTTATGTACTTGTTTATTTTGTTATGCATGTTAAATCTGGTGCGACTTAATGCCAAGTTAGTAAGCTAACGTGCTAAGGTAAGTGAAGATGTGTAACGTTATGCGCATATAGTCGAGCTAGTAAGCCACCTACAATTGGTGTGAGGTAAGAGAATTTGTCTGAAAACCTGTGGGGTCCCAGGACTGAGTCTATTTGACGAGAATGTCTCACGACTACCTCAAGTGAGCGCAGGTGGAGAGATAAAGAACGCATGGCCGGAAACAGGGAAAATCCCTAATCTGGAAATTTGAAAGGTTCTTACTCGCATATGCTTTCTGCAGGAGATGCTCCAAGAAATGGCGGAGTGTCAGACAGTCTTAAAAATGGATCAGTTACAACTCTAAGAGTTGACAGTAGCTGAAGTCAAATACTAATGTAAATCAGAGTACAGTTGCGACCTCAGAAAAATGAGGCACGCCCAGTAGTATAAACATATCTCAATAACTTAAAGACTAAGGAAGTTAGTATCTCACAGCAAATAAACATTTTCACAATGAACCTCCGAAAGCTAGATATCTGTATCTAATTAATTTTTTTATTACTTCTTCGTATCTTCTTTTTTACGGAAATGTTTGTCAGAAAATCGTATTATCTACTTTTGTAACGGCGTTCGTAGCGACAAACAATTCGCTGTAGAAACGGCTTACGAAGTCACCGCCACACTTTTAATAGCGGGCCGACCGGTCCGCTGGAACAGTGAACAGAAAGATGAAAACCCAAACACTCTGATAAAATAAAAGTCGGTACTTATCTTTATTAACGAAGATACAGAAACACAGTAGTGAACTCCGTGTCTACAGAAATCTGTCTAGTTCGAGTCGGAGCGATGAACACACAACTGACTAGCAAGTACACAATTCGGTGGCGAGTATACAACTGAGCGGCGAATACAGAACTGTCTTAGCGCTCGCGACTCCAGCGCTTAAGAAGCCAGAAGCCAGCGGTGGCGCGCGCAGACTTGCGGCGATTTCCTGTATCGCTGGCGCTGCTTATGCGGACGGCGTCCGGACTTTGATGCTGCCAACCTTTTGGCAGCGGGCTCGGTTGGCATTACTGGCTAGGATATAACACTCCTCCCCCCCAAATCGCCGCACCGTCGTTGAATAATGACGTGGCGAGCGTCGACGGCGGGGGAGGGGTCTGGACGCAGGCGTAGCAGAAGAGACCGGGGCGGAGACTGTTGTCGGTGGCAGTCCCCGGTCCGCACCCCAGCATTGGCTGCGCGGGGCCTCTTGAAACACCGACTGAAAACCGAGGTCAGGGTGCACGCCTGTGACCACGGGCGCAGCTTCTGGTACTGGACGCGACGGGGCGTCGGGACCCACGAAGAGAGGCAGCGTCTCCTGACGCTGCGTCGACGGCTGCTGAGTGGGCGCCGGACAAGGCGCTGCGGTGTCAGACTCCTTGGGGGTGCCCAAGGAAAGCGGCTGCAGGACAGGCTGCACAGCCACCGCTTGGGAAGGCGGCCCGGCTGAGGGGTCGACGTCCATCAGCTCCGAAGGCGGTGGCGACTGAAGAGGGACCGCAGGCGCCGGAGCGACCACCCGGGGCGCTCCAGGATGAAGCTGCGCGGGAGGCATCAACGGGACGGGCTGTCGGCGTGGCAGCGGCGACGGCTGCTGCTGCTGCCCTGGGGGCGGCAGCGAAGTCGGAAGGCGCGGCTGGAACCCGCCGCGGACCAAATCTGTGGACAAAGAACGAGCGGCAGAATCCGGGCGGCCAGCGCGGCGCAACTGGTTCTGATGCCTCCTGTGCACCCCAGTAGCACCTTGAACAGTATAAAAACCGCGACCCTGGACACTTATCACGGTACCACGTTCCCAACGACGGCGACCGTGATAAACTCTGAAAAAAAAAAAAACGGCGTCGTTGCGCTGAAAACGCGTGCGATGCTCAGAAGCGGCGGGTCGATCCGGGGGGTGCAACAACCGTAGTAGGGTGCGATGACGACGGCTCTGCAAGCGAAGGGCCGTCGCGTGGCGTGGTCCGGTACGACGACAGGAACGTGATAAGGGCCTGCTGACGAGAGTGCGTAGCACGAAGGCGGTCCATATGATCCTTGAATGTGCGTACAAAACGTTCCGCTGCACCATTCGATTGAGGGTGGAACGGCGGAGTAAGAACATGGCGAATGCCATTGGCAGAACAAAAACTTTCAAATTCAGCAGAGATAAATTGTGGACCATTGTCAGACACTAAAACTTCTGGAAGACTCTCAATACAAAAAATTGAAGTCAACGCCTGTATAGTTTGTGCAGACGTTGTAGACTGCATGGGCACAACAAACGGAAAATTACTAAATCCATCTATCACGATGAGCTAACGAGAATTCCAATATGGACCAGCGAAATCAATATGTACTCGCTGCCAGGGACCGGCAGGGCGTGCCCACTCAAAATAGCGTTGAGGCGGAGCAGCTTGGTGTTCGGCATACGTCGAACAATCTGTAGACATCTGCGTAATCTGCTTATCAATGCCGATCCATGTACAATGACGGCGGGCAAGCTGCTTGGTGCGGACCACTCCCCAATGACCTTGATGCAAGAAGTCGAGGACCTTCGATTGGAGCACTTGGGGAACCACTACACGAAGCTGGTCATTCTCGGTGCGTAACAGCAAAACTCCGTGCGAAACAGACAACAGATGACGTTGCGGATAATAGCGACGAACCACAGTATCCGATATGTCCTTTGCCTTGGACGGCCAACCACGTTGAACAAAACGTAATAGTAAACTCAGATGAGGATCCGTAGCTGTCTCACGTGCCACCTGACGATAATCAATCGGAAAATCCCGGAGGGATTGATGCTCATCGGCGTCAATCTGATGGCAAGAGTCGTCAGAGGAATCGAAGATATCATCCGCAGCAATCGGCAATCTAGAAAGCGCGTCAGCGTTTGCATGCTGAGCTGTAGGGCGATACAGTATCTCATACTGGTATTGTGGTAACAAAAGAGCCCAACGTTGTAGTCTCTGAGCTGTCCGCTGAGGAACTGGTTTAGACGGATGAAACAGTGACGTCAGGGGCTTGTGATCCGTTACTAAATAGAATGGTCTACCATAGAGGTAGTGATGGAATTTTGTGACACCGAACACAATAGCCAACGCTTCCTTGTCCAATGGGCTATAATTACACTGAGCTTTGTTTAGCAATTTAGATGCGAACGCAATAGGACGTTCG
This sequence comes from Schistocerca piceifrons, assembly GCF_021461385.2. Classification (NCBI taxonomy): domain Eukaryota; kingdom Metazoa; phylum Arthropoda; class Insecta; order Orthoptera; family Acrididae; genus Schistocerca; species Schistocerca piceifrons. The sequence continues at coordinate 428,549,999 of NC_060139.1, read as the reverse complement.
GTGTTACCGACTCGGTGAGACAACACAGCACCGAGGCCAAAAGAAGAGGCATCACAAGCTAACACCAGAGGCTTGTTAGGGTCGTAATGGACCAGACAACAATCATTCAATAAAGCCTCTTTAAGCTGCTGAAAGGCTGATTGGCAATCAGCTGACCACACAAACGGAACATTCTTACGGCGGAGACGATGCAACGGTGCAGCAATCTGTGATGCATTAGGTATAAACCTAATATAATACGTCAATTTACCAAGAACTGCTTGCAATTCATGCAGATTGCGAGGGGCGGGCAAATCACGAATAGCTGCTAAATGTGACTGGGAGGGATGAATGCCTTGAGCATTAATAACATGTCCTAGATACTCCATCTCCATAAGGAAAAATGAACATTTATCGATGTTGCAACGTAGGCCTGCCTGAGACAACACTTTAAACAAACACTCCAAATTACGGAAATGTTCAGCAGGCGTCCGACCGGACACAACAATATCGTCTAAATAGTTGCAACACGATGGCACATTAGCCAGAAGTTGTGACAAAAAACGCTGAAAAACAGCTGGAGCTGACGCACAACCAAAAGGCAAACGCAGAAAACGGAACAACCCCAACGACGTGTTTATGACAAAATACTGTTGTGATTGCTCGTCGAGGGGCAATTGCAAATATGCTTCACGGAGATCAATTTTGGAAAAGAAACGAGCTTCCCCTAACTTATCCATCAGCTCGTCCGGTCTAGGCAAAGGAAAAGAATCAATGACCGTCTGAGGATTAACTGTCGACTTAAAATCAGCACACAAACGTAACTTGTCAGACGGTTTCTCTATAATAACTAAGGGAGAAGCCCACTGGCTCGCTGAAACAGGTTGAATAACACCGTTGTTTTGCCAACGACGAAGTTCATCTTCTACAGGTGCCCGGAGGGCGTGAGGCACTGGACGAGCACGACAAAATCAAGGCTGAGCATTATCTTGTAACGTAATATGAGCGGCAAAGTTCGCAGCACAACCTAGTTCGTCTTTAAATATGTCACTGTATCGTTTACACAAATCGGTTATGCTGTCTTGAGGAACAACAACAGAATTAATTTGCAACACATTGTCTTGGATAGACAGGCCAAACAAGTCAAAACAGTCTAATCCGAAAATGTTTACACTGTCTGTAGCGCGGAGCACTGTGAATGAAACTGTTTTTGTATTGCCACGGAATGTGGCTGGCACGCTACATACACCTAACACAGGAATTTTTTCTCCACTATAAGTAGCCAAAGAATGTTTTGCCGCTGAAAGTTTCGGGCGGCCGATAGCCGCATACGTAGCACTATTGATGAGAGTCACAGACGCACCAGTGTCTAATTGAAAATTGAAGGTCTTATCCTGGATGCGTAGCTTCACAAATAGTTTATTACACTGTCTCTGGATCGGTGCAGTGGAGGTGGAAGACACAAAATCAGCGCGTTTAGCGCGTGTTCGCTGCTTACGACAACTCGTGGGTTGGGCGGGTGGAACAACAACTCCCGCTTCACTTGCAGTCTGTACATTACTTTTTACAGCGTTTGAATTACGCTTGGGTCGCATAGAAGAGGGCTGGGTGGGTGGCTTATTGCGAACAAGTTTATTATCCACACGAACCGTGGAAGAGTCTTTAAACGCGACCTTCTGGGCGGGCTGGCTTTGAAGAACATGAATATCCATGGGCTGGGCAGCACTAGAATTGTTCTTGCGTTTACGCAAACAAACAGTCTGGATGTGACCTTTCCTTTGACGAAAGTGACAAACCGCGTTTGCCGGCCGAAGTGGCCGTGCGGTTAAAGGCGCTGCAGTCTGGAACCGCATGACCGCTACGGTCGCAGGTTCGAATCCTGCCTCGGGCATGGATGTTTGTGATGTCCTTAGGTTAGTTAGGTTTAACTAGTTCTAAGTTCTAGGGGACTAATGACCTCAGCAGTTGAGTCCCATAGTGCTCAGAGCCATTTTTTTTTGAACAAACCGCGTTTCGTAACGGGCAACGTTCACGAGGATGTGCAAGAACACACTTAGGGCAAGACTTAACTTTATCATTTTGCACTCGCGGCTGACGAATGTGTTTAACATGACGCGGCCGGCTAGTGTTTACAGTCTGACTCTGCCGGTGGGGCCGCGGGCGTGACATAACTTGCTTAGCACAGGCAATCTGAGAAATACATGGCTGACCTAACTCACACTCAGCATAGTCAAAAGTATCTTGGGCTTCAATGATGTTCATCACAGTCTCTAATGACTGGTCAGGCAGCTTTAAGATAGCAGCACGAATACGAGAATCTGCAATGTTTTGAGTAATAGCGTCTCGTAACATGACATCACTGTAGGAAGCTCCACACACAATTAAATCGGCACTGACGGGTGACGCCCCGAAAATCTGTTGACCACTGTTTATTAGATTGATGTGGCAGTTTCTTTAATCTGAAGAACTTGAATCTGGCTGCTGCCACATGAACTCGCGACTCGAAATACTCAGCAAGCTTGTTAACAACAACGTCATAGTCTAAAGCTTCTGGCTGGGATTCCGGGAACAACTTACAAAGTAGTCGATAGATGTCCACGCCTGCAGTGGAAATTAAATAAAGCTGCCGCTCAGTACCTGTGATTTTGTAGACTGTCATGTGCGCCTGCAACTGCGCGAAATATTCTCGCCAGTCTTCTCTTGATGCATCAAAAGCACGGAAAGGTGGTGCTGCCTGTGCTTGTTCCTTCTGTGTTGGAGGATTAGCCGCTTGTTTGGCGATTGCTTCCACCAGACTTTGTATTTGCTGACTGTAACAAGATCAACTGTTGTAATTCGGCAGACATAGTGAACACAAATTAAACCAGCCCCCAAAATTTTATCGCTATAATCAGTATAACCAGAAACAAGTTGAACCAGCCCTGCACACGAGTTCGGAAGCCCTCGTCGCCAGTTTTGTGGCGGCGTTCGTAGCGACAAACAATTCGCTGTAGAAACGGCTTACGAAGTCACCGCCACACTTTTAATAGCGGGCCGACCGGTCCGCTGGAACAGTGAACAGAAAGATGAAAACCCAAACACTCTGATTAAATAAAGGTCGGTACTTATCTTTATTAACGAAGATACAGAAACACAGTAGTGAACTCCGTGTCTACAGAAATCTGTCTAGTTCGAGTCGGAGCGGCTAGGTCAGCGTCGGCTGACGACAAACAACAACTCTGCTGCGATGAACACACAACTGACTAGCAAGTACACAATTCGGTGGCGAGTATACAACTGAGCGGCGAATACAGAACTGTCCTAGCGCTCGCGACTCCAGCGCTTAAGAAGCCAGAAGCCAGCGGTGGCGCGCGCAGACTTGCGGCGATTTCCTGTATCGCTGGCGCTGCTTATGCGGACGGCGTCCGGACTTTGATGCTGCCAATCTTTTGGCAGCGGGCTCGGTTGGCATTACTGGCTAGGATATAACATCTACATTTACACTCTTTTTATTTGATGAGTAATTTACTATTTTGCCAGCCATTTTATTTAAATGTTGATCGCAAATGCTGCTAAGATAACTGTGCTAATTTAAAACTTGTAATTTGCATGTGCTATTGGACACTGCAGTTCAAAAGAGAACCAGATGCGTCTATCATGGAGGCACAGATAATAATTTAAATAGTATTTAACGACAATTTGTTGCCATTTGATATAAGTGCATTGCGAAAGAGTACTTTTATATTTAGTTACGGAGAAACCTTCGTTTGTAAGTAAGGTTTCCCACGCCCAGGTTCCCGGGTTCGATTCCCGGCGGGGTCAGGGATCTTCTCTGCCTCGTGATGGCTGGGTGTTGTGTGCTGTCCTTAGGTTAGTTAGGTTTAAGTAGTTCTAAGTTCTAGGGGACTGATGACCTCAGAAGTTAAGTCCCATAGTGGTCAGAGCCATTTAAACCACTCTTGAATAACTACAGCATTATTATCTGTCGTCTACGTCAAATACGGACATTACAATTGAACCCTTTTTATTAAATTATTCATGTAACTTTCATTTTATATTTCTGTGAATTTCATTAATTCTCTATTCTAGCCAATGCATAGACTACTTGAATGCAGGATCACAGCTACAGGTTATTATTTGAAGCAAATCAGCTGCGGGGTGTGAAAGAAGACATTCACAGTTCGACCCTATGGCTGCATCGAGCTATTCTTTTGTAAACAGTTGTGCACAGCCCAAGTGCTGTAAGGACGAGTAACAACAGATAGTGACATACTTGGGATGCTGTTTGGAAGAGAAATTCAGCAGTAGTAACTGTTAGGTAACGTCGCAATGCAAACATTAGGTTTGAAACGGGAACTCCACTGTTAAATTCAGAGGAGAGACCAGATATTTGGAAAGAGTATGAGGAAGGCTTCTGCGAGGGGGAGAACTTGTCTGATGATATGATAGCACAATCATAGAAATCTGATTTACGAGGCACGTGCGATCCAGTGTTACAGAGTCTCATGAAGCCTTGGAAGGCTAGCACTCTAATAAGGCAGAAGGGACAGAAAACATTCATTCTGAATTCATAAAATAACTAGCCAGTCTGCCATTTCTTCACTACTGCTAAATATGTATGGAAATTTAATATACCTCCTAAATTTCTTCATCCTCTCCTCGCCCCTCTCTTTCTCCACCTCCTTCTTCCCCACTCTCTGTTCCCTTACTCCTGTTTCTGACCTTGAGCCTTGTTTATTGTTACTGATAAAACCTTGGTCGGGAACTTAAGTCACTTAAAATAAATGGGTAAATCAGTTGAGATTGTAGGTATATCGGGTATGATAGACCTCTCCAGTTGCTGTCTGTGGGTGTAGTAGCTTTAGCGACGATGTTTTGCATAATTTTACTCTTCTAATGGTTCGGATTACAAACATTCGGACGATTAAAAGCCATAAATGGAGAAAGGAGAGGGGGTGAGGAGTGAGAAGTAGATGAAGACGTTTACGATTATTCAAAAAAGCGTGTCGAATACTTTCACGGATGGTGGTACTCATTGAAACGAGAAAAATAGGTCCAGTTAACATAGGTCCGGAAACGCATACTTTCCGACATAAACACGTGTTTATAGGAAGGGCTGTGCTACACTTGGTTGCAGATATTTGCACAGTCGTTGAATTGGCGCTCTGTGAAATGTGTCGGCAGGGTATTATAATGTCTTACTCACAATTCCACACCTACCATTAGGTGGACTACAGTCAGTTGTGTGGTTCCAGTTGTGGTGTGGTCTAAGTTAGTTTTAGTCGGGTTTGTGTGCTTCATTGTACAGAATTCTCAGCCCTGTGCACGTATCATCATGTTTTACCTTTTTCCTAATGTAGATTACTTATGTGTTTACTGTTATTGTGCTGTTTGTACGTACAAATGATGTAGTACATTAACATTTTCTCTCTTCCACCACTTGTTAGCTATGGAAGCCTATTACTCGAGAAGTGGAGTGGAGGATATGATATTCTACTATGGTTTAGCAAATGGATATAGCGTGCGATCCCATGCCCTCTATGCGGAAAAATATCCACAGAGCAGAGTGCTCTGTGATAAGCTGTTCGGCAAACTTTTCCTGTGTCTCATGGACAAAGGAAACCTTGCACCTCAGAAGACTGACAGTGGAAGGTCACACGCGTTCCGCACGCCTGACTTGGAGGATCGTGTGCTATGTTCAGTGGAAGAAACCCCTGGGACCACTGTGCCACGATTATCAGTAGCAGGAGGCGTGTCTCACTCTCTTATTTGGGGTGGGGTTTGGGAAGTACTTCATGAACAATTGACAATTGCTGTACCCCCATCATCTACATTCAGAAGGATGTAGGTTGCAGTAGGTACTGGGAGATGAAGGAGCTTGCACAGGATAGATTAGCATGGAGAGCTGCATCAAACCAGTCTCAGGACTGAAGACCACAACAACAACAACAACAACATCTACAGTACATTCAGGCCCTAAGGCCACAGGATCATCATAGCAGAAGTGTGTTGCAGATCCACTACTCACATCTAAGATTGAGGGTTCAAAAGAGATATTGTGACTTCCCATAAACAGCATGTATGAGCAGGAAAGAATGAACACCAATTCTCAATCAATGTATGGGCAGGAGTACTTAGAGATAGATTAATAAGGCCATTCATGCTACCACTAAGGTTAACTGGTAGGCATTTTCTGTACTGTCTCTTTATTGCATTGCCTACCCTGCTGGAGGCTATTCCATTGCAGCAACGAATACAAACGTGGTTCATGCGTGATGGTGTATCAGCACACTTTCGTCACATTGTGCGCGAACATCTGATGCAGACATTTCAGGACCAGGGATTGGTTGTGGTGCGGTAGGGGCGAGGGGAGGGGGCGGAGGGACACACGGTAGCCTGCGCGTTCCGCAGACCTCAATTCCTTAGACTTTTTGATGTGGGGACACTTGAAGCAATTCGTCTACCGCACGCCAGCCAATGATGTGCGGACACTACAAGGTCGCGTGTTCAGAGCGTGCCAGCAGGTGCAGAAACATCTGGGTAACTTCTAAGGGTGCGTCGTTCCTTACGCCAGAGGGCAGAGGGGTGCATTGTCATGAATGGACATCAAGTTGAATACTCCCTGTAAGTACGTGTTTATCGCAGAAAGTACGCATTTTCAGGCTCTTGTTTACTGAAATCAGAAAATATGCACTTCCGGGCCCACATTTATTGGACCTCTTTTTGTTTCCATGAGTACTACCACCTCTCAAAGTATTCCACACTTTTTCTTAATTTCCTGCATATATTACAAAAAATTTGTAGCTTACATATTTCTGTATGTATGTTCATCATAGTATTGTGAAGAAAATATGTCAAGATCATTTCCTGATTTTTGTAAACAAATTTTTCTCTGTATGAAGTACTTGTACATTTATGTATTATATGTATTTCAAAATTATATAGCCTTTGTCTATCCGAAGGTCCATTAGAGAATCGTGAAAAAATATGAAGCAAAATAATGAAGAACTTTTCGAGTTTTTCGGTAACAACATTTCTCTTTCATATAATATTAAGAGTATCTTTATATATGTTGCATATTAAAATTAAAGGATATTATATTCGCTATGCAATGCCGAAAATTATTAATACATCCTTTTAGAGGTTTCCAATACACTCCCGTTTATTGTTGAAACAGTGCATATGCACGGCATGAAATATTTACATTTACGGATCAGTAGCACAAGCGTTTCTGAGGTACCAGGTATCGACCCACGCTGAAACACTCATATCAGTACGTGGTGTAATCCTGACGGTCGGCATTGCACGCGCTGACTCTGGCATTCAGTGAATGTATGGATGACGAATACTGCCCTGGGATACGTTACGCCAAGTCTGCTTGACCTGTTCACATAGTTCCGCGAGAGTTGTTTGTTCACGAGTCACTTATCGTCCCATGATACCCCATACGTGTTCAGTTACAGAGACATTCTAAGATTGTGCTCACAAGGAAGTTGCTACACGTCTTGCAGAGTGGTTTGAGTTTCACGATCAGTACATGGCCGAGCACTATCCTGTTGGAACAACACACCACCTTGTAGTTGCAAGAACGGCTACACAACGGGTCTTTCTGTACTCACCGACCGCTGGTCAGCATCCGCGCCAGGAACAATGAAGGCGAGAGTTGTAGCTTACCACATCCCAAAAAAAAATTGTTCAAATGGGTCTGGGCACTACGGGACTCAACATCTGAGGTCATCAGTCCCCTAGAACTTAGAACTACTTAAACCTAACTAATCTAAGGACATCACACACATCCATGCCCGAGGCAGGATTCGAACCTAGCGGTCGCGTGGTTTCAGACTGAAGCCCCTAGAACCGCTCGGTCACACCGGCCGGCCACATCCCAGATTATGAGGTCTGGGATGGGGCCAGTGTGTCTACGTCGTATTCGCAATCGACCATCACTTGTGTGTAGGAAAAATCTCCTTTCATTGTTGAAGACCACAGTGTGCCATTCCAATCTTCCAAGTGATCCTCTGACGGCACCAGCCGAGCCGTGTACGTCGACAATGTGGCGTGAATGGAAGATGGGCTACAATGGTGTGTGCCCTTATCCCACTGCCAATAAAAAGTAAAAATAAAAATAAAAAGTTCCTGTTGACACGTCTGGGCTCACGAGCCTTCGTATCTGTTCTGTGGTGGCTGTATTATCTGCCACTGCTGCCCTAACGAGGCGACGATCCTGGCGGGCGTCTGTGCCGCGTGGACGTCCAGAATCTCGTCGACGGTGAGACGCTGATACCACCATCGTTGTACAGGAGACGAAGTAAGTTCCTCTTGTGTGGCAGTCTTCCGAAAGGACAATCCCGCCGCTCAGGCCACAATATGAGTCCTTTAGAATTCGCTTACCTATAGGAGGCAGGAGTGGGTCTTCGTGGCATGGTTGCCTGTTTGCTCCGCACGTTTGCAATACACTGAGCTCTCAGGTTGTGAACATCCCCTATTAAAGGGTAAACACATCGCTCTCTTCGTAATGCCACTACACTACCTGTTAACGGACGACACTGAAACCTTGATCAGTACGTCTAATAACCACCAGGTTGCGTAGGCCATCATCGGATCTAAATCGACGTTATTTCCTGGTGTACCAATTTTTTATGCGGTGTGTATTAAAAATATGTACAGTCTTAGACATAAAAACTGGCCGCTGGCCGGCCGCCACAGAGACTAAGTCCGAGTCGTTCACTTAAGGTGGCCAAGAAAACTGGCCGCCCCTGACAACTAAGTCCGGCCATCTGCACAATCTGGCAACACCGTAAGATGCGGAAGTGTTAGGAGGAAGTGTTGTCTACTTCCGATGTGTGCTCGCACTGAGTGAGCCCGTGGTCTAGCGGTAATAGTCGCGCATTCTAAACTGATAGTCGCCTGTTCGCGTACACCTATATGTGTATATATATATATATTTTTTACTACATTTCGGCCCTCGTATAAAGTTATGAGTCCGATTGAACATCGAACATAATTCGCTTGACATTCTACCCACCAGCAATAACAAGTATTCCAGAAACAATTCCGCAGGACGCTCGAGCGTTTCCTCGCGCTGCAGCGGCTACCGGCCACCGGCCAGACGCCACCCGCCTCCTGAAATCCGGTGCCGCCCATGTGAACGCGGCGCGACGCTGTCAGTATATGTTTTAACTGTCATTTTCGAATTTGAAGTTCTAGTTATCATCTTGCAGTTAAGCATTGCATTTTGCATACTTCAAAATCGTGAACTACGGTTAAGCATTGTAAAATTGAGTCGCAAGTGGAAGAAGGTGTAACATCTGCAACACAACGTTTACTTTTGGTATAACAGAGGGGTGAATGCAGAGGAGGCAACTAGAAAGATTTGAACTGTGTGTGGAGCGAGTGCTTTTGGGAAAAATACGCCAGAAAAAGATATTCTTGTTTCAACAAAGATCGTTCTGGCATGAATGATTTTCCACATTAAGGAAGTCTCGACTACTGATACATGTGATAGATTACCATTTCACCATCATGCGACATTTGCAATCAACAGGCAAAGCTCAGAAGTCTGGCGTAGGAGTACTGCATGCTCTAATTCGAAACAACAAAAATCATGGAGTGACTATTATTGAACGTCATCAGGTCGCTCATTGAGCATTCGTATGCAATACTGTTGTTGGTGACGTGTTATGATGCCTTTATCGTTAACTTCTGAAGAAGAAATGAAAGGCTGAGCCCCACCAAAAGACGTAAACTCGACCAAAGAGTAGTGTGAACATAATATTTTACATCTGATAGCTCCAAAAGAGTGTTTTGGGCTACGAATTCTGCCCCACGGGGTGTGTGCAACACAGCTGGAATTGGTTGCCAACAACTAAGACACCTTTTGGTGGCAGTGTAAGGAAATCGAGCAACAAAACATCACCTGTGCTACTGCATGATGACGCACTCTGTTGATTTGAGAAACAAAACTGTCCAGGAGATTGATAGTAAAGTCGTCTCTCAGGCATTTGTGTTGATAGGGAAGTCCTCTCTCAAGCACATGTCCCTCTCGTCGTATATTCGTAAAAATTTACCTTTCCCGCTCTTGATCGATCAACCGTCAAGGCAATTCATTTCTAGACGAAAATACTCTTAAAACTACACTGGTTTAATGACATCGTTAGAACTAGTGGGTTTCTACGGGCGTAGAATTTGTAAACAACATTAGCATTGTCAGATTGTTTTAGATACCGTGAAAGAAAATTGTGCTCCTGATTAATTTCTCTTTGGCGGTTACTGTTGCGTTTAGTAAACTAATGGAAAATGCAAAGAAAATATTCACTGTACTAATACAAATTAAATTCAGCTTACTACAGTATCAACAGGACGGCAGTCTATCTTAAAACATTGAGTGTCTATAAGACGATTGATGCTATTTTAACGCGAATTAGTAGGCAAAGCACCAAAATGCACTTCTCAGCCGTTGTCGAGAATATATATATATATATATATATATATATATATATATATATAAATTACAAATAACAAATACTAAAAAAAGTTGCATGGCGCGAGATTCGATCCGGCGACCTTCGGATTACGAACCCGAGCGCTTATCGCTGCGCCACGACGCTGTAGGAAGTCTCGAAACTTAGGGAGTATTTCACCTCAACGGTTTCTTTTAACTGTCGATTTCACCTCTGGCTATGGGCATTTATTATGCGCAATATGAATCGAATCTGAATTTCACAATTGGTGGCCTCCGCTTGTAAGGTTCCCTGAAAATAGCAAGACCAATTTTGCTCGAGCGTTGTCTTACGATTCCCTTATTGAGTTTGTATCTGCCTGCTTGTAGCTCTGCTACAAAAGAATTAATAATCTGGCTTTCAGCGAGTCTCGAAAGGCGAACGAAAGCAGCTTGCACCTGGTAGCCAAGCATGTTACCTCAGAACTGGTTTTTTCCTAAAGTGGGAAGACTTCCTTTTGAGGTTCAGTTGTTGGCAAATGTCAGACATGTGCCGTTGGTCTAAGCGTTTCAGTGTGTTGAATTTGTACCAATGATTATTCTACAGGTTTTTTCTGTCCCAAATAGAGTTGAAGTCTCCCATTAGTATTTTCACGTCATCTTGGTGAATTTTGCTCATAGTATTTTGAGTGTGTTCCAGAATTTTTTCGACATTTTCAGTGTTTTTCTTATTTTCGATGTTGGTGGGGACATGTGCATGGATGAGTTTATATTTTTTACTGGGGCTCTTAATGGGCATAGTCATAAGTCGGTTGTTGATGGGCAGGCCGCGGTGGCCGAGCGGTTCTAGGCGCTTCAGTCCGGAACCAAGCGACTGCTACGGTCGCAGTTTCGAATCCTGCTTCGGGCATGGATGTGTGTGATGTCCTTAGGTTAATTAGGTTTAAGTTCTAGGGGACTGATGACCTCCACTGTTAAGTCCCATAGTGCTCAGAGCCATTTGAACCATTTCATTGTTGATGGGTGTGATTTCTTTGACAGAGTTGATGATAGATCTGTGTTCGAGAAATTCAATGCCAAAGATTGGTACGCCTTTCGCTACCTTTTGTTGTATTTTGCTCTTGAAGATTCAATGGTTTCCGTAATGAAAGGATTCATTGTCAGTTAGTCGTGGTTCTTGAAGAGCAAGGGTGAGAATTTTTTGTCGGTCGATTTCTAATGTGAGATTATTTAGTTTTCGTGTTTTGATCAATGTATCGATGTTTAGTTTTCAAGTGCATGTTTTCTGCTAGTAGGGAAATATACCAGAGATCTTCGATATTCTCTGCCATGCTAACCTAGACTCCCCAGAATCCGAAAAGCCGACTGCCGCCTGTCGACAGGCGGGTTGTGTACCACCTGGGGTAATGTTGACTTTGCTTGCTTAGTTCATGTTTGTTTGTGTCTCATTGGTTTGGCCTGGGTGATTCCAGGACCGGACCATAGGGTGTTGAAGCCTTTGCAACCAAATATTTTCAGCTAGCTCATTGAGCTGACAGACGGTGACCAGAGTAGCGGTGATTTTCACTCAGACGTGTCTGGATTTTGGGTTCAATGGATTGAGTAGCCGTTCAGGATTGTGTTAGTATTTGGTTCACCCCAAGTATTTGATTTCCTCGGTACCACCCATATGGGGGAGGGTTTCCCCTATCCGCCACACTGGATTATTATTATTATTATTATTATTATTATTATTATTAATATTATTGTCCTTATGTAATCAGCAAATCCGATATGGTGTATCTTCGAACCACTGAAATAGATGTGTATTGTTCGATTTAGTATTTCTATCACATAAATATGGGTTATAATGACGTTACATTGCTGCTAGTAGACATATTTCTCACTTTATCTTAGACAGTTGCTACCTGTTACTCCATCATAGGAATTTATATGCACAGCATTGTTGCAATACATTCGTTCAAATTATACGATTTCTGTAGTTTCATTTCGATAACAGATCGTTCTAATCGGATTCAGTCAGTCAGTCTTAATGTGGATATTCGACTACGACCCTCATCATATGATAGGCTGGGTAAACCACATTCTTAATCGGACTGTTGAATCTAGATCACTTATCTATGACAGGGTCTGAATTCTTAAACACTGTGGAAAATAATAATCCAATGTGCTTGTTACAAACACGTTATTTAAATATAAATATATGAACTAACGAGATAACAGTTTATTTACAGGAGCAGAGCCCCATCCATCATAGCAGAGCAGTGCGAGATTGGTTTCAGGGCCAAGAGAGGATAAAGCTGTTGCCGTTTGTTGCACGATCGCCGAACATCAGCCAGATAGAGAATATGTGGGTAGAAGTAACATGGTCATTGCCATGTGGACCTACAAATGCAAGCGACCTTTGGACGAATATAGAAATCGTATGGTGGGAAGTAAACCATCACGCTACACTGTCGACAATTTAATGAAATCAATGCCCCTACGCCTGCGACAAATCTTACGTAATGGCCGTTGGTCGGTTGGTTACTAAAAGTATAGTCCACGAAACCCATGTGGACAATTTTCTGATAATCGGTCAAGCTTTGCTTTGTCGCAGCTCTTTAGCATAAAAGCCCATTTACTTTCAGTCTCCTCCTTACAATTCTTGCAATGCAAGGTAATTGAAAAATCTCATCCACTCGACGCCAACTGAGGAATTGACTTGTGCATGTGTTGTTCAACACACAGTAGTCACCCTCACTGGAATCAATGACTGACTGTGCGCGTGCGTGCGCGTGTTCACGCACAATCTGAATCAATACTACTAACATCAGAGAGACAACCAACAATAAATATTGCATCAAATATGACTAAAGTATTTTAATGCGATGAAATATGTCTTGGAAGCGTATATTTCATTTCCTCTTCTCATATTAACGCCCTTGTTTTAGTATGAAGCGAGAAAATAAACACGAAAAACTGAAGTTCCTGAGAAGTATTTAAGTCATTATCACTTCTCATATCACAACGTTTGTTTTAGTATGAAGTAAAAAAATAAATAGTTTAGGGTTCTGAAGCATAGTATGACACCAGATTCTTATCGCAGGCGCTATCGGAAACGCAAAAACAGGGAGCTGTCCGTCCTTTTGTCCAACAGCTTGTTTCCTTTCATGCCTTACTCTCGCTAGGAGATTCTTATTTAAGGACTTGTGGGCATCAAGTTCTTCAGTAGAATAAGCCTTATCTTATTGTGCTAATTACGGTACGGAAAAAAATGCAACACAGACGAGTGCCCCTGAAGCAGTGAGGATATTTGCACATGTCTGTATTGAGCAATGACTGCCAGCTGCCACAACACTTCACAGAAACCATGCGGCAGGCAACACAACTGTGCGTGCGCTTCAGACTTCATTCAGTAAGCCGTCAGGAGATGGATGGAAACGTCAAATTAACGTCGCTTTCCGAGTCGTACTCAATCCAGAATGAGGTGTTATTAAGGTAGTTGAGCGTTCTAGCAATTACACTTTCATAATTCCAATATGAGTATCCAGACAGCCAAAAGAACCCGTCAGTGTGAAACCATCGGGAACTGCATTAATAGAAAACTGCAAGAACTTGAGGCAATACGTCGACTCTTTTCTTCGCTGGGTGACCTATTACTGTTATTTAGGATTCTCTGTGTCCTAGTCGTAATGCAAATGGAACTTCAGAGGCGCTTTCCGCTATTCTTGACAAACATCAGCAACTTGTAATCACTGCGAGTTACAACTGCGTGATGATAATGGTTCAGGTTGTCAATAATTGTGGTGGTGCTATGCTGTCAAACTGCTTACAGTAACGTTAATGTTGGCGCACATAATTTAGCGCTGACTACCTACTTAAGTAAAAATAGTGTTGTAGCGTCGTCGCTTCTCTTTATTTATCCTCAGCTTGAGTAATACAAATTTACGAACATACTACACCATTCGCGAGCTGCTAATGATACAGTATGACTACAGAGGTCATCGTGCGGGTATTACATTAATTCTGCAATGAATTGCTTAGCAAATATTACCCTCAGCTATGCAGCTGGAATGACTCATTACACAGGTACTCTATGTTGCATTTGGTTAAGTGACCAGTTCGCTGCAATCCTTCTTCTACTGTTCGTAAATACTACTATATACTTAAAAAATGGTTGAAGAGGCTCTGAGCACTATGGGACTTAACTTCTGAGGTTATCAGTCCGCTAGACCTGAGATCTACTTAAACAAAACTAAGGACATCAGACACACCCATGCCCGAGACAGGATTCGAACCTGCGACCGTAGCGGTCACGCGGTTCCAGACTGTAGCGCCTAGAAACACTCGGCCACCCCGGCTGGCATACTTGTATGCTGACCATCCGTTATTTGACTAAATATGAACTACACTCCTGGAAATGGAAAAAAGAACACATTGACACCGGTGTGTCAGACCCACCATACTTGCTCCGGACACCGGGAGGGCTGTACAAGCAATGATCACACGTACGGCACAGCGGACACACCAGGAACCGCGGTGTTGGCCGTCGAATGGCGCTAGCTGCGCAGCATTTGTGCACCGCCGCCGTCAGTGTCAGCCAGTTTGCCGTGGCATACGGAGCTCCATCGCAGTCTTTAACACTGGTAGCATGCCGCGACAGCGTGGACGTGAACCGTATGTGCAGTTGACGGACTTTGAGCGAGGGCGTATAGTGGGCATGCGGGAGGCCGGGTGGACGTACCGCCGAATAGCTCAACACGTGGGGCGTGAGGTCTCCACAGTACATCGATGTTGTCGCCAGTGGTCGGCGGAAGGTGCACGTGCCCGTCGACCTGGGACCGGACCGCAGCGACGCACGGATGCACGCCAAGACCGTAGGATACTACGCAGTGCCGTAGGGGACCGCACCGCCACTTCCCAGCAAATTAGGGACACTGTTGCTCCTGGGGTATCGGCGAGGACCATTCGCAACCTTCTCCATGAAGCTGGGCTACGGTCCCGCACACCGTTAGGCCGTCTTCCGCTCACGTCCCAACATCGTGCAGCCCGCCTCCAGTGGTGTCGCGACAAGCGTGAATGGAGGAACGAATGGAGACGTGTCGTCTTCAGCGATGAGAGTCGCTTCTGCCTTGGTGCCAATGACGGTCGTATGCGTGTTTGGCGCCGTGCAGGTGAGCGCCACAATCAGGACTGCATACGACCGAGGCACACAGGGCCAACACCCGGCATCATGGTGTGGGGAGCGATCTCCTACACTGGCCGTACACCACTGGTGATCGTCGAGGGAACACTGAATAGTGCACGGTACATCCAAACCGTCATCGAACCCATCGTTCAACCATTCCTAGACCGGCAAGGGAACTTGCTGTTCCAACAGGACAATGCACGTCCGCATGTATCCCGTGCCACCCAACGTGCTCTAGAAGGTGTAAGTCAACTACCCTGGCCAGCAAGATCTCCGGATCTGTCCCCCATTGAGCATATTTGGGACTGGATGAAGCGTCGTCTCACGCGGTCTGCACGTCCAGCACGAACTCTGGTCCAACTGAGGCGCCAGGTAGAAATGGCATGGCAAGCCGTTCCACAGGACTACATCCAGCATCTCTACGATCGTCTCCATGGGAGAATAGCAGCCTGCATTGCTGCGAAAGGTGGATATACACTGTACTAGTGCCTACATTGTGCATGCTCTGTTGCCTGTGTCTATGTGCCTGTGGTTCTGTCAGTGTGATCATGTGATGTATCTGACCCCAGGAATGTGTCAATAAAGTTTCCCCTTCCTGGGACAATGAATTCACGGTGTTATTTCAATTTCCAGGAGTGTACAATCTGATTCGCATATATAAGACATGGGTTATCGCCGGCACAAAGTAATGACTAAGGGTTGGATCCCGTTGAAGTCCCGTTACATTGATGGCAAGACAAATGTTCGCAAATCTCCTGTGCTGCCTCAAAAAGCAATTGCATCTTAAGTATCGAAGGACCGACGTCCACACTGTCACAGCGCGTTGAAATACAGCAACGATGGCAGATGAAAATTTGTGACCGACTGGGCTTCGAACCTGGACCTCCTAGTAACTAGACAGACGTGCTGATCACTGCACTATTATTAATTTTTTTTTTTAGTTTGAGAAGACTTTCAGCACCAGGTAGGCGGAGGCAAAGAAGGCAGGTGTCGCAGATCCGAGGCCTCGCCGCAATGCTTCGCCCGTACTTGTCACTGAGCAGCTGCATTAATCCCATGTATTCCATGTTTGCACCCATATATTCCTTTAAATTGAAGTAGTACTTAAGGTGAAATAAATTACAGTTGTCGCCTCCAATGGCGTGCGTTCCTTGTAGAACATAACTATCGCTGTGAAAAGGGTGACGGAAAAACACGTAACAAACGTGTCATTCAGCAATATATTCATAATTTAGGTTATTATGCACTGAATGCATATGAGGTCTGTAAGGAAGCCATATAATTTTCAACAAATAAAAGAAATTTCGGCGCCGGATCGGTTTTGCCAAATTAGAACAGTTCTGATCTTAGAACCAACGTAAAAGAATATTCCAGAAATAAAAAAAAGTGAAAGAATAGTATTCTGCTTCTAATAAATAATCTGTCCCCCTTTTTGAAGCCCACATAAGGCAATAGATAAAAAAATTTGATACCATTCCTTATATTTGCTATTCTTCTTCCGCTCAAAATGTTCTTCTTCGACATAAAACATGTACTCTTCTAAGTTCTAAGTTTTGCTTGTTACGACGTAAAACCCAAACGATCCCAGATACCACGAATAACTGCTATTCGTAACATTTCTAGTCGGGTTGTAAAGCTTCCGTTACCGGTATATGACCTTCTGCGGTTCTGTTGATAGTGCTAATTTCTTCCTAGTCCAGTTCCAAATTCTGATTCTATTTTTGCATAAGAAGATGTGCGCTACAGTTTCTACCAGCCGACATTTGTGGCAGTATGGAAATGGTCTAATTTTATTTTCGATAATCATTCCGCTGTGGGTATGGTTTCGTTTACAACGTCGCACCATACAAAACTGACTAGTTGGCAGAATTTTATTGTTGATATTTTTCCTGACGTTCCTCCAGTTTGTTGTAGGTTATTATACCGGAATTGGTTTTGTGAAGACGATGTCTGGTAATATAATAATCATAGACGTTTCCAGTGCTGGTTTGTGCTGGTGGAAGTCTTATACAGCTCCAATCGCTACAGTACTTTCGGACGTAATCTAGGCTGGCATGGTACATTAACAGGAGCGTTCCTATCCCCAGGATCTAACGAGAGGAACATAAGTTTCGTGATGCCTGTCTTTGTGGGATGTATTAGTTTAAAAGCACGTCTTCAATTCCAAGTCCTCCGGTTTGCCTCTGCAATGTCGCCGTGTGGAAGGATACTTTGAAGATATTTTGTTTCCACACATACCAAGAGGCTACAGGTAATAATTAGTGTGCAGCCACCTGCGGTATCGGTAAGACTGCTCCAACATGATATATTTTGCTAAGTATGTATGTATTTATAAACTGAACTTTCTGCAGTCAGTCAAACGATCGCATGTCGTTGTCCTTCAACAAGGTTCCGATGACATTTTGTTTCCGCTCCCATTTGTTCGTGGCCATGCGCTTGGGAATCGCCTTTAACCACAATCCCAGTTGGAGTCTCCCTTCAATTACAACTAACCAGGGTGCACCTAATGCAATATTGTAAGAACCGAGATGCAGTATTTTGGATTTACAGTTTTGCAAATTTGTGGTAAGAACTTATGAGACCAAGCTGCTTTAATTCATCGGTCCCTAAGCTTACTCACTACTTAATCTAACTTAAACTATCTTACTCTATGGACAACACACACACACCCATGCCAGAGGGAGGATTCGAACCCCCGACGGTGGACACTGTCGGGACACAGCAGCCAACTTCACTGCGGCACCTATCTACACGCGCTCCTCGTCAGACGCAAATACCCCGGTCCATTATTCCACTCTCTCGAGGCCACACTGTATTCCCACGAGGTTTCGGACGATGACGGGTGCTTAGCACTGAAAACTTTTGATGACCCGTCGAGACCTGAGTAATTATACAGGATGTTTCAGGAGGAATAGATAATCTTGTAGGAGATGGTAGTATAGACAAATTGCAGAAAAAATACCATATAGCACGTGTCCAATTATTATTGCGTACATGTCGCTGGGTTCACTGCATTTTCGTTTCGTATGTTGGTCCTTACAGGACCCAGCTGTCTACACTTCCTTGAAAATGAGCTTCCAGCGTTATTGGAAGGGTTTCATTTGGCTACAAGGATGCGTATGTTCCTCCAGCATGACGGGGCTCCTGCACATTCTAGTCGTCAGGTGACACAGTATCCAAACCTAACATTTCCCGGAAGATGGATCAGTAGATATGGGCACTTTTCTTGGCCTTCAAGGTCCCCGGACCTTACCTCTTTGGATTTTTGCCTGCGGGGATGGTTAAAGGCGAAGTCTACAAAGAAAAAGTAAACCCAAGAGCCGATTTGATCGTTCGGATTATGAGTAGTGCAGCCCTCATAAAAGAACGCAAAGACGACCTCAGAAGAGCTACGCGTGGTGTTATCAAGAGAACTCAAATGTGCATTGAAGTTGGTGGGGGAAGTTTTGAAAATCATCTTTGAACGTCCACATTTGCCTTTGCTTTGAGTTTGTTAGGGTTACGTACTAACAGCTGTATCTCTGTATTCAATAAAAAAAATGGTTCAAATGGCTCTGAGCACTATGGGAGTCAACTGCTGTGGTCATTAGTCCCCTAGAACTTAGAACTACTTAAACCTAACTAAGCTAAGGACAGAACACACATCCATGCCCGAGGCAGGATTCGAACCTGCGACCGTAGCAGTCGCACGGTTCCGGACTGCGCGCCTAGAACCGCGAGACCACCGCGGCCGGCTTACTCAATAAAAAGTGGACGCATTTATATGGAATTTTTTATGCAATTCGTCTGCACTACCACCTGCTAAAATATCTACTGTTCCTCCTGAAACACCCTGTATAAGGATATATAAATGTGTGGTGTCTGTTCTTTCGGACATGTCCGAAAGAAAATGCTTCATGGCATTCTGCAACGACCTTCGATCTAGTTGCAGGGGCTGATAGATATTTCAGTGCTTCTTGGCTGCCTGAATAAAAGTAGATGTTACGATTTTTGTAGGGTCTACTCTAATTCTCCTTCGTGCACATGCTGATAGAAGATACCGTGTAGTACTGTGGCCATCATCCCTAAAGAGATTCTAGGCAGTACACCAGACCTGGTACTTTCATCTGTTTTCGGCCTGTCAGTAGACCACTTCCACTGCTCCCTGCTTCCAACTATTACATGGCAAGATTTATTGAAACAGCTATAAGCTATTGTATACTTAGTCGGCATTTCCCCAGCCATAGCAATACTGATTTGGGATTCCGTATATTCTAACTATATCCAGTTATTTCCAATTTTTAGCCTTTATGTCCCTGCCGCTGCCTCCATTTTAAGCCACAGGTGTATTTGAGGCACATCTAGCATAATATCCACTTTAAGAGGGCTGCTAATCCCATCTGTTTGTGAAACCACGGCAGTCTCTGTAGTTTGTCAGACTCCCTAGCAGCCACCTTCTGTTCAACTTTGTTCTTATTGTAGGCCAACAAATTATCATTGGTCTTTTTGCAGAAGTGTATATCCAGTACGTACTGGGTTTAGACCCCAGTTTACCCTACAGCAGCTTCTAGTGCTTATACGATTCTTTCGCAGTGGAACATATTCTTTATGTGAGGTTTCATAATAGTTTTCCATCCAGGGTAATGTCTCTTTGCTGTACAATATTGTTATTGAGATCACTGTCATTGGCATATCCCCCAGAAGACAGGCATGGCCTTGTTTATTGTTGTCAGCTTTCCTAACGGACATTCTGCCTTTGCTCGAAACGTGAAGACTTAAGGTGAATTCGACCATTCCATATGGCGAAAATTTGATGTTTCTATTCTTCCAGTTCTAACATTCAAATAAGTTACAATTATCGGCAGAAAAGCGCCTGTGAACTAACAGTTAATAATGCAATCATAATTAGTGGAATCCGACAAATTCCATCTGTCATGTGATTATTGTGAAAAACTACTTTTTCCATCTTCACAGCACCACAATATGAACTCAAGGGTTTCATAGGATACCTATACTTAATTTCGTTGTGATCGTTTTCAATGACAAAGGGGAGGAGCAAAACCATCTGACTTAAAACATACTTATCTAGCGGGATTTGAATCTTTGGCTACAGTTGCAGTAGCACGTCCATTGCTATAGTATAGGCTAGGGCAGAAAGAAGCAGGTTTCCGACAAAGTAAACGATGAGAGGCACTGTCGCT